>NW_016107353.1:9062651-9103866 GCF_001604975.1 Cebus imitator | reverse complement strand
AAAAAAAAAAAAAAAAAAAAAAAAAAAAAAAAAAAAAAAAAAAAAAAAAAAAAAAAAAAAAAAAAGTCCTTTGAAGAAAATCTAAAATAACATACAGCCTACTAAAACGCTCAGTTAAAAACTAGCGCAATCAGTTAGAATCCTTTCCCAAAACATTGCTTATCAGTATCAGGCATGCTAGTCTTAGTGATAAGACAGCCAAATGTAAATTGTTTTATAGTCAAGGCCACTTGTTAATTTTTTTCTTTCTTTGTCCATTCTCTTTTTAAAGAGAAGGAACAGGAGCTTTGTGTTCGTGAGAGGCTAGCAGAGGACAAACTGGCTAGAGCAGAAAATCTGCTGAAGAGTTACAGCTTGCTAAAGGAAGAGAAGTTCCTGTTTCTGGCAAGTAGTCCAGGTATGAGAGGCAACTCGGTAAACAGAAACTGGTGCTTCAAATGAAGAAATGTGCACCAGTGTTGCTCCCAAAGTGTCTTAGGTAGCCTTTTTCATTTACAAAGTCTCACATTTTAAGGCGGATTTCATTGAATATATGCATTTCAGTGGAAACAAAATTCTGTTATAGCAATGATTTACTGGGTTCATAGACCTGAGGCAATGAGTCATATAATTTCATGTTTGATTTTCTTTACCAAACTACATGTTTAGCATTTGATACTTATTTTTAAAAATTAGGGGATTTATAAAACTATTGTGTTTCAGATTTCAGAGGCATAAAGTACATTTCAAATATAAATCAACATTTTAATACTGGCATGCTTCATCTTTCATAGAAATCATGGCTTAAAAGGCATGATAAGCCACCTGCAGGATAGGCTGTCACTTTTGGATCTTTGCTAACACCCTTTCAAGTTGAAACACATATTTGTCAAAATTGGATTGTTTAATGTCTACATACGTTCTCTGCATTTTCTTCTGATATTCAGCTTTCTCGGGGCCCTGGCTTTGTGTGGCATTGTCCCTTCACTCTGCCGCACCGAGATGTGGTTATCGTATACACCAGTGAACCATTGTCTAACATTCTTTCTCCATTTCATAGAAATCCTCAATCTAATTTAATCGACTCTATGTAAAATGCAAACTGTGAAACATCGTTTTGCTTGATTTCTTTATGACACAAAGAAAGTTGTTTGTTGGTTTCAAACAAATAAGCATCTGAATTATCAATATAATTTAGAGTTTTTATAACTCCCTTATTCCATGTAGGACAGCATATATGAAAACTATTATTTCCATCTTTAATAAATTGAGATGTAATCTGATCAATTTAGTGAGCATTGGCAGCATTTTGTAAATGGAACAGACAAAAAAACCCTACTTAAGTTAGATTGATGATCACAATAACTTTGTAGTGAATAAGTGATGGAAAGAAATGAAACTACTGATAGACGTAAATGAAACAAGGATTATAGGAAACTTTGGCTTCATCCTGCTCAGTTATCTTCTTTTTTTCTCAATATTGCCATCTACCATTTCAACATTATAAAATTATTTATTTAGGATTTTCATATATTTCACACTGTAATCCATAAAGACGAAATAGACTTACATAATGATTAGGGTGATAAAATGAGGAGAAAATTTTACCTGGGTAAATTTCATGCATCAAACCCATTGCAGAGAATTACTTAAGACCCTGTTGGGATGGCACTTCAGTTAAAGAGCTTATTTACATTTTGCGCTGATAGTCTTTGAGCAAAGAATGAACATAACTACGTAAGGATGATGTGTTTTACTTTATAGGATACACAGATAAGTATGGGAATCTACTTATATGTGAATCATGGCAAATAGGAGCCATAGGAATCGAATATCCACTGGGGCAAGGAGACATTTTAGAGTATTGAGTGCTGAAAGGAGTGAATACATCAGAGCTATAAGATAAGCATCACAGGCCGGGCGTGGCGGCTCATGCCTGTCATCCCAGCACTTTGGGAGGCCGAGGCACGTGGATCACTTGAGGTCGAGAGATTGAGACCATCCTGCCCAATGTGGTGAAACCCCGTCTCTACTAAAAATACAAAAATTATCTGGGTGTGGTGGCACGCACCTGTAGTCCCAGCTACTCAGGAGACTGAGGCAGGACAATTGCTTGAACCTGGAGGTGGAGGTTGCAGTGAGCCGAGATGGCACCACTGTGAATCATGCCATTGCACTCCAGCCTGGCGACAGAGCAAGACTCTGTCTCCAAAAAAAAAAGATAAGCATCAAAGCAGCAGTAGGTTGCGGGTGCCATTTTGAACTGAGGACCGTTGGAAATATCCTCTCCTCATCCTTGGGCTATAAAATCCACACATGAGGAAGCCATTACAAGTATATTGAGATCATCACAGCAGGCAGCAGTGTCTTTTTAAAGCTGTTCTTTTTCTATTTGATGAAACATTCATTCCTGTTCTTCTATTTAATGGAAGAATTAAAAAACGCTTTCTTTCTTATAAAACTATCCCATGAAGAACCAGGCGTGGTGGTGCACCTATAGTCCCAGCTACTCTGGGGGCTCAGGCAGAAAGATTACTTTAGCCCAGGCAGGCATTCGAGGCTGTAGTGCACTACAGTTGCACTGTGAATAGCCACTGCACTCCAGCCTGGACAACGTGGCAAGAACCCATCTCAAAGGAAAACAAAATAAAACTGTCCCATTAGTAAGACAATGTTGGCTTAAAATGTATAGGTATCTGTGGTAAGAAGAAGGTGGATAGATTTGAAACAATAGAGATAAGGTCTAAAGGCAATCCAGTTTGCTTTGAAGCAGAAGCGATGTATGAAGCAGGAAGTCACAGGACCCTTGGAAGGCAGTGTGCCTGTGTGCCAGCCTTTTCCATTCCTTCTGCCTGGAGCACTCTTCATCCAGATAGGCCTATAGTTTCTTACTTCAGAAATGACTGTATGAGGCTTTCTATCACTACACCCAGCACCCAGCACATCCGTCTCCCTTTTCCAGGGTTATTTTTCCTAATAGCACATATTACCATCAAATATTCCCCACCAGTCCTTGTTTATTTGTTTTTGGTTTATCTCCTCCTACTAGAATAGGGCCTTTGTTTGGTTCACATTGGCTCATCCTATAAGCTCAGTAAATATCTGAACATATTTCCTTCAACACAAAGAAAAAATAAAAAGATTCTGGCATCTATAAGCCTCCAGCCCCCAGTAATTCTGTCAGCATTTAATAGTGTTGCCACTATTAACTATATAATAATAAATAAGATTATTATTTTTTATTTTTTCCATGTAAAAAATAGTTTACATTTTTTGCTACTCTTACTTGATTTACCTTTTCCACACAGAATTTGTTTAGGTACTTCTGGAAACAAATTTCTGGCCTGTTAAGATGCTTTGAACTAAGTGTTCTTGAACATTTAGCCAAAACTGTAGGTGTTCTCTATTAAAAATAAAACAAAACAAAAAAATAAATTAAAAAATAAACCCTCTGCTTCTATACTTTTCTGGAGGTAAGGTATTCTGCATAGGGTAGCACTTATTTTCAAGGATAAATAACATTGATTTCCAAAAGTTTTATATTGCCCATAATCCTCAGTGTGTTTAACCTTAAGAGTAAAATTGATTGTTGATTGTTAAGAGAGTAAAACTTAGGCTCCTTGATTTGGGACACATTCCAATATTATTTTTCTCAGTGCTGTGGATTGAAAGGCTGATTTCTGCCATTCCTACACCCCTAACTTCCTATCCTGAGAAAATAAAACAGGTACCTAGATTTCAAATGTGAGCCATAAGAGCAAATCCTTTTTGATAAGTAAGTATAAGGAGTTGAATTCTGTTCAGGTAACTCAAAGACATTTTTCTTTTTCTTTCTAAAGAACTTCTTAATTTTCCATCCTTAGTAATTAAGAAGAAAGTTCATTTCATTGGGGAAAGTAAAGAGAACGTCATGAAGAGTGAGAATTCTGAGAGTCAGCTCACGTCTAAGTCCAAGTGCAAGGACCTGAAGAAAAGGCTTCATGCTGCCCAGCTGCGGGCTCAAGCCCTGTCAGATATTGAAAAAAATTATCAACTAAAAAGCAGACAGATCCTGGGCATGCGCTAGCCGGGTAGAGAGACATAGAGCTGTGTACAGGATGTAATATTACCAACCTGTAAAGACTGATACTCAAATGCTGTAGTGTTATATACTTGGTTCCATGAGCCATGCCTTTTTGTGTAGTACACATGATATTTCGGAATTGCTTTTGCTGTTCTTCAGCAACTGTTGTACAAAATGTTCACATTTAATTTTTCTTTCATCTTTTAAGGACACATTATAAAAAGAATACTTTTTTGGTTGGTTGGGCTTTTAATCCTGTGTGTGATTACTAGTAGGAACATGAGATGTGACATTCTAAATCTTGGGAGAAAAAGATAATATTAGGAAAAACATATTTAGCCGGGAGTAGCACTCACTGAAAAGTTTTAAATGACTGAGTGGTATGCTTAAGATTGTCATGTCTAAAAAAGATAAACACAAAAAAGAAAAAAGAAAAAAAGATTGTCATGTCTAGATTTAAATTTTAAGTCTGAGGTTTTAAATGTTTTTGAGCTTAGAAACCTAGTTGGATGCAATTTGGTCATTAATACCATGACATCTTGCTTATAAATATTCTATTGCTCTGTAGTTGAAATCTATTAGCTTTGTGAAAATTCATCACTGTGATGCCTGTATTCTTTTTTTCCTTTTTATTCTGTTTAACAGAATATGAGCTGGCTGTCATTTACCCACCTCATTCCCACTAAATAAAAGAATTCTTTAGTTTCCCTGTATTTATGTGTCTTGCATTTGTTGGTCTCTTAGTTGATAGAAGTTGTGTTTATGATTTGTAGGCCTTCACTGTAGGGTAGGGAAGGAAATGTGGATCTGATGCTCAGGAGAGTGGTATTCCAGTCCTAAACAGTATGGCGCTTTACCTCCCTTCTCATTAATCCATGTAAGCCAGTGGTGCTTAACAGGGGATTTTGCTCCACAAGGGACGTTTGGCAATGTCTGGAGATGTTTTTCTGATTGTCATGATTGGGGGTAGGGTGCTACTGGCTGCTAGTGGATAGAGGCCAGGGACACTATAAACATTTTACAATGCACAGGACAGCCTCTGGCAACAAAATGTCAATGAGTTTGGATCATAATCCTGAATGACACAATCTCAAATGCTAAAATCCTAAAAGACCAAAATCCCTAATGTCTTAAATCCCAAAAGATCAAAATCTCTAACGTGTGAACTTCCAAAAATTACAATCCTAAAAGATTAAAATCCCAAATGTTAAAATCCTGAAAGTCAAATTCTAAGTCAGGGATTAGCAGTTTCAGTTGTATACAGGATAACTGCATCATGTTAGGCACAACTATTACTTTGTTACTGGTCTTCATTTGGAAATGAAGTATGGTTTAAGAGATGTGGATGTTTATCAAGTTAATAAGGGGTGAACTTGTTGATTTATGTGTCAACTTGACTGGATTAAGGAATCCCTAGAAATCTGGTAAAGCATTATTTTAGGTGTGTCTGTTGAGGGTGTTTCCAGAGGAGATTAATATGTGAGCCTCAGACTAGGTGGGGAATATCTTTTCTCAATGTTTACTGTTTTGAAGATTATAAAAGTGACTTTTCAGGTGAAAAGTACAAGATATCTCTCCTGCCAAATTATTCAGTTAGGTACTACTTCTGCCCCTTCATGCAGAGTGCCATGCTTGCCTTCAGAAAACACCCTTTGTCAGAGAATAAAATTTGACAAGCTGAGGAACCTTGTGAACCAAGACACTTGCTGACATTGAGGTTCCTCCAATGTTACAAAACTCATTAACCCAACTGTTCTAGTTTAGGAATTTGACAGTGAAAGACAGACTGCTTATATCTACCACTAAATTGAACAGAAAAACTAGCATATGCTTCACTTCAGCTAGTAGATGGCACTTTTCAAAACTGTCCCCACTGGTTTTTATCAACTATACATGATTCATGAATCTTCAGATTTTGGATCTGAAGATTCTATAACTTATCTAGTCATTTAAACACTTATTTGAAGCTTTGCTGCACTTTACAGAAAAAAATAGGTTTCGATGGAATCCCCAAACCATAACAACAGATTTGGAATTAGGTATGATCAAAGCTTCTAAAAGTGAATTTCAAAGTGTTACCAATAAAGTTTGTTTTTTTCCATTCAGCCCAATGCATTTGACAGAAAATTAGATGAGTAGATAGGCCATGAGATACAGCAATGACAAACACTTCAGTTTAGAAGCAGGAACCTGCATCCAGGAACAGAGCCCTTTGTTCCTCTCTCAGAATGAATGGAGACCAGAAATCAGATGCTTATGCCCAAGAAAAGCAGGATTTCATTCAGCACATCTCCCAGATTGTTAGGGTGCTGACTGAGGATGAGATGGGGCACCCAGAGACAGGAGATGCTATCACCCGGCTCAAGGAGATCCTGGAGTACAATGCCATTGGAGGCAAGTTATCACTGGGGTTTGATGGTACTTAGCAGTCCGGGAGCTGGTGGAGCCGAGGAAACAGGATGCTGAGAGTCTCCAGGGGAACCTGACTGTGGGCTGGTGTGTGGAACTGCTGCAAGCTTTCTTCCTGGTGTCAGATGACATCACTGATTCATCCCTCACCCACCAGGGACAGATCTGCTGGTATCAGAAGCCAGGCGTGGGTTTGGATCCTGTCAATGATGCAGTGCTTCTAGAAGCACATGTATCTACTGCCTGCTGAAGCTCTATTGCTGGGAGCAGCACTATTACCTGAACCTGACTGAGCTCTTCCTGCAGAGTTGCTATCAGACAGACTGGGCAGACCCTGGAGCTCATCACAGCCCCCCAGGGCAATGCGGATCTTGGCAGATTCACGGAAAAAAGGTACAAATCTATTGTCAAGTACAAGATAGCTTTCTACTCCTTCTACCTTCCTGTAGCTGCAGCCATGCATATGGCAGGCATTGATGGTGAGAAGGCACACACCAATGCCAAGATCCTGCTGGAGATGGGAGAGTTCCTTCAGAGTCAGGATGATCACCTTGACCTCTTTGGGGACCCCAGTGTGACCAGCAAAGTTGGCACTGACCTCCAGGACAACAAATGCAGCTGGCTGGTGGTTCAGTGTCTGCAACGGGCCTCTCCGGAACAGCACCAGGTCCTGAAGGAGAATTATGGGCAAAAGGAGGCCAAGAAGGTGGCCTGGGTGAAGGCACTATACAGGGAGCTGGATCTGCCGGCTGTGTTCTTGTGGTATGAGGAAGACAGTTAACAGCCACGTTATGGGTCTCATTGAACAGTACGTGGCGCCCCTGCCCACAGCCATCTTTTTGGGGCTGGTATGCAAAATCTGCAAGCGGAAAAGGTGACCTAGAGACTGAAATGGCAGAGAGAGGAGGCTCTTAGTAAATTATTGTGTAACCTTAAAAACAAAACAAAAAACTTCAGTTTAAAACCGCACTTTCTGGCTGGGTGTGGTGGCCAAGAAGGGAGGATCACTTTTGCCTAGGAATTCCAGATCAGCCTGATCAACGTAGTGAGACACTGTCTGTAGAAATAATTTTTTAAAAGTCCCAGCTACTCAGGAGGCTGCGATCAAGCCACTGTACTCCAACCTGGGAGACAGACAGAGGCCCTGTGTCTTAAAAATTAAAAAAAAAAAAAGGGGGGTGTTTTCCTTGTATGCAGTATGTATTAAGAGGTGGGAAAAAGCTGGGCGCAGTGGCTCAAGCCTGTAATCCCAGCACTTTGGGAGGCCGAGGGGGGTGGATTACGAGGTCGAGATCGACCTGGTCAACATGGTGAAACCCTGTCTCTACTAAAAATACAAAACATTAGCTGGGCGTGGTGGCGCGTGCCTGTAATCTCAGCTACTCAGGAGGTTGAGGCAGGAGAATTGCCTGAACCCAGGAGGCGGAGGTTGCAGTGAGCCGAGATCGCGCCATTGCACTCCAGCCTGGGTAATAAGAGTGAAACTCCGTCTCAAAAAAAAAAAAAAAGGGGTGGAAAAAATGTGTCATTTGCCTGCATTGGCATTCCTTCTAGCTAAAGACATTCTAGAAGCTTTTAATGAATTAAAACCACATTTGCCTGAAGACTCCAGCAAAGTTACTGACTGGTTGAAAATAAGTGTGTACATCGTAGGATAAGAAAATACACAATGGTGTAGCTGTTTGATCACCAGTACTGTTTCTGTCAAATCTGTGGTCTAATGAGTGCATGCAGAATGGATTTTTGAGTACCCAAAACAACATAGAAGCATGACACAGAAAACAGGGAAATTTAGAAGGGAATGCTCATGTCAGTGTATATGGAATCATAGAAGAATGTCAGGAAATACAGCACCATGTAGAAAATGAATGTGAACACATTCTCCAAGTAGAGCCATGCCCTAGAAGAGAAAAAGCAGCTATTCCTCATGATACAAGACTTCAAAATATAGTTAATGATTGTGGAGGTTGGCCAGCTCTTATGGGCTATCTTATGCAATTGCCCATAATCCATTCCTATAATACACTTATGCATATGTCAAATTTTCTTGTTTTTTCTTTTTTATGTTTTTTTCATTATTTAAAATTGTCACCATTCTTTTTTTACAGTTTTCTCTGCTGTATAATTCAGCTTCAAATCATTTCTGATACTGAAGTTATAAATTGTGTAGACACTTTTAGAAAGTTCTATTTTTTTGCAAGTGACTCCATGAAAGTACATTATCACATTGACTGTGTGTAAGCATTGTTCCTGTACATAAAAACATTGAGACGTCCTCAGTAAGTGAAGAGGTGTCCTTTTTGTATATCTGCATTTGTGAAAGATAAAATTTTTGAACTTCTTGGCTCTTTAGATGGTCATATATGCAGTAGTGACCCATCCTGGTTTGGACAGATCTCATCAAAAGAACCTTAGGTTATTTGTTACGGTATTTCAGATGATAGCAGGACTGGGTGCACACATTTACCAACCACAGGGCTATGCATTTACACAGTTCCCTTTTTGACCTATTTTTTTTCTTTCCTTCTTTTTTTTTTTTTGAGACAGAGTCTCACTTTGTTGCCCAGGCTAGAGTGCAGTGGTGCAATCACAGCTCAGCGTGGCCTTGGCCTTGTGGGCTTAAGTGATCCTTTCACCTCAGTCTCCTGTGATAGGGTCTCACCGTGTTGCCCAGGCTGGTCTTGAACTCATGGACTCAAGCAATCCTCCCACCTTGGCTGGGATTAAAGGCAGGAACCATTGCACCCCACCCCTTTATGACCTATTTCTTTATAAATATGGCTGTCTGTTTGTAACTGATATAATTATGCAACTTTCATTACTATATGAATGTTTATGCTTGCACAAAAATGTATGTTACTATTGTCTATTTTATTGCATAAAGTGACCTATGAAGTGTTCTGTGTTTTTTTTTTTTCCTTTTTGAGATGGAGTTTCATTCTTGTTGCCCAGGCTGGAGTGCAATGGCATGATCTTGGCTCACTGCAACCCCTGCCTCCCGGGTTCAAGTGATTCCCCTGTCCCAACCTCTGGAGTAGCTGGAATTACAGGCATGCACCACCATGCCCACCTAATTTTGTATTTTTAGTAGAGACAGGCTTTCTCCATGTTGGTCAGGCTGATCTCAAATTCCTGACTTCAGGTGATCCACCCGCCTCTGCCTCCCAAAGTGCTGGCATTACAGGCGTGAGCCACTATGCCTGGCATGTATTCTGTGTTTTTATATGTTTTCAAATTCCCTTTTAAAAATGTAAATAAATGTAAATGCAAAAAAAAAGTAAATAAATATCTTTGAAATAATTTTTGAATTATTTTTTCCAGAGTTACATTTTTAGACTTCTGCTCTTTCAGGATTATGATTTTCAGGATTTAGACTTTAAGGATTTTGACCTTTTGGGACTTCAGGATTATGACATTGGGGATTATGGCATTTGACATTGTATCTCTCAGGACTATGATTGGCTCCCTATGTCAATAGTGCCACTTTTGAGAAACCTGATGTAAGCTCAAACTTGTTGGGATATATTTCAGCCTTGAAGGAAAGCTGTTTTGGATTTATATATATATATATATATATATATATATATATATATATGTGTGTGTGTGTGTGTGTGTGTGTGTGTGTGTGTAATGTGTATATATATATATATCTGACTTTTAGTATAAATTAGCAGTCTCTGCTATGCCTTTTTCTTTATCAGATTTTCCTGGCAATGCTAGTGCTTTTAGCTTAATGAAATAAGACCAAGTTATGAAGGGTTAATAATCAGTGAGAGGAAATAGCTCTTTCATATATATGTAGGGTTATGACTCAGCTGGTAACGTAGTTCCATCAAGTACAAATGATATTATCCAAACACAGTCAGAAACTGACTACCAGGCCTTTAATCCTAATAGAATCAGCTTTACATAGATATTGAGTGTAACTCCTGTCCAGCTATATAATTTGCAAGACCCAGTGCAAAATGGAAATGTAGGACTCTTGTTCAAAAAGCAGGAAACAAAAAACAAACAAACAAAACCAAACAAACCAAACCAACAAACAAAAAAACCAAAACAAAAAAACCAACCAAACAAACAAAACCAAAACCCAGGAAACAAGTACCTTGAAAGGTACCTATATAGCGTTTCCCTTTCTTCCAATTGCGATGCTATTTGCTATTTAATATTCTAAGTAAAGAAAAATTAAAATTTTAAATAATTAGCATGAATTTTACCATTTCTGTTGTACGATGCTGATTTTAAATGTAAATAGCAGAGCATTCAGCTCAGATAGGGAATGAATTATACAATTCATATTTTGTGGCTCTTCTCGGAGGGTGCCTCAAGTTGACCAGAGGAGACAGACATACAAGACCTTCAGTCATCTGGGAACCCCTGACTCTGACACCTGCTCAGTTCCTCCCACTCCAGGCGCCAGACCTTCGCAATGCCAGGCCCGGAGGAGCAGGGGCAGACATCTTCCTTTCACACAGGCCAACTGGCCCAGGCCATGGCAGACGGGCCACCTCCAAGGAGGATCTTTAAACCTCCAAGCTGGGACTTCTTTATACTTGGAACAGAGTACCTGGATGGCCCTTGCCAAGACATGACCTCCAGCTGGCTGCCCACCAGACATGCCATGGGGGAGAGGGGAAATGGGTTCAGGACAGCTGCTGCCATGCCCTGCCTGGGAATGCACTGGAGGCTGAATACTCAACACTGACCCTCCCCTTGCTTATGCGTAGGCCCCTTCTGGTTATGAGAAGGGGAGGT
Source organism: Cebus imitator (assembly GCF_001604975.1). Lineage (NCBI taxonomy): Eukaryota > Metazoa > Chordata > Mammalia > Primates > Cebidae > Cebus > Cebus imitator. The sequence goes on along the minus strand of NW_016107353.1, from coordinate 9,092,660 downwards.
TGGGTGGGGCCCTGTGCACTAGAGGTTAGGGAGGGGTCTGAGAGCCATCCTGGGAGTATATGGGGCTGATGGGAGGTGGGACCATGCTTGAGCAGAGGCCCTGAGCCCCCATGCAGCCTCCATTGTCCCATCAAACTCCACTTACAAAAGGCAAATTCAAAGACACAAGTATTAGCCAGGTGCGGTGGCCCCCACCTGTAATCCCAGCACTTTGGGAAGCTGAGGAGGGTGGATCGCCTGAGGTCAGGAGATTGAGACCAGCCTGGCCAATATGGTAAAACTCCATCTCTACTAAAAATACAAAAATTAGCCGGGCATGGTGGTGGGTGCCTGTAGTCCCAGCTACTCAAGAGACTGAGGAAGGAGAATCTCTTGAACCCAGGAGGCGGAGGCTGCAGTGAGCCGAGATCATGCCACTGCACCCCAGCCTGGGAGACAGAGTGAGACTCCGTCTCAAAAATAAACAAACAAACAAATAAAAAGATACAAGTACTAAGAATTTCAAGACTTCAACCTCGCAACACTAGACTCCAGGTGCCAAGCCATTCCAAATACCAGGTTTTTCTGCATGCGGGGTCCTGTGTGGCCGTGCAGGTTACTCGGCTATGAAACCACCCCTTTCTCTAGGAAACACCTTTCTACTTTAGAAAAGAATACATTTTCTTCTCGTTTTGAAACCTGAGGCATGCTGGACAGTTTCTCTAATTTTCCCCATCCCAGATTTCACCTTTATTTTCATTCACTGCTTAATTCAACCAACAAGCAGCTATTGAGCACCCACTATGAGCGAGACACTGTTTAAGGTGCTGAAGATACAGCCATGAAGAAACATTGAAATCCCTGCCCTTACTGACCCCTTCAAATGGGGCAAGACAATCAGCAACTAATCATCCATAGAGCATGTTAGCAATAAGTGTGAAGGAGCAGAACAAAGCGGGAGAGAGAAGCAGGAGTTGGGAGCTTGCAATTTCAGAAGAGGTGGTGATTGGGGTGCAGCAAGATGCTCTGCTAGATACTAGCACTGTACTTACCATTACAGAGTTTACATGTTTAAATAATAATGAGTTCAACCCAGCACAGCCTACTCACAGGCGCTTGAAAAAGGGTCACTGGATTTGAATCTGTTAACCAGCTGTCCTGGCTGACAAAACCACAAGGTGGCGCCATGGCTCTGCTAGAGCTGCAGTCCCACCCTCCCCAAGTAGCATGAGCAACTGGGAGTTACAGTGAGAGTCTGCACCTGGCATTGGATGAATGCCTTCTCCCCATTATTTCCTTCAATCCTCACAATACTCCTGTGAAGTAGCGGTATCAAGTCACATTTTATACGGGGAAACTGATTCAGAGATCACAGCTCCAGAGCTCAGGCTTTTGGCAATAACCCTCCACTGCCTCCCCAAGACAGCAAAAGGTTAGCTTTGTTCCCCAAGCCATTCAGTTTCCCACTGGGATGGGTTTAGCATCATAACCCATGGCTTTACCCAAGACATTTGAATTGAAGAGGAAGGTGGACGCAGAGCCAGCATGGTTAGGGCCAGTGGCCTTTCTGGACTTATGTGCCAGGAGAGATGAGTTAGCGTGGGGGAGGCCGGAGAGGGGGTTTCCGGATGACCCCAGTAAGACCTCATGCCTCCCTCCCACCTTTGCTCAGCATCCTCTGTAGCATGGCTTTGCATTTCCTCAAAAGCCTGGGCCAGCTGCCCAGTGCCCTCAGGCAGTCCAGTGTCCCCCACTCCCTAGGGCCACCTCATTCAGGACTGCCCTCCCCTGAAGCCTTTTATACTTCCAGAAGACCCTTCTCCTTCCAGAGCAACACCTTCAGTTAGGCAAGCTAGCTTCCTCAGTGACTAAACGTAAGGCTGTCCTCGGCTGGACTGGGGCTGAATGCAAAAGGTGATACAGGGCAGCTGTTTAAAAAAGAATGAAGTGAATTTGTATGTACCAGCAAGAAGAGATTATTGCTCATTGTGACTTGGTGGCTGGGAAAATAGGGATCTCTGTTAGATTGATGGATTTCACACCATGGGGGAGGATGGAACCAGCCCAGGCTGTGCTTACGTGTGGCTTACTTTACCCCTCACTCAGTCCCAGCCTTAGCCTCCCTCCCTCTACACAAGGAGGACAGAGGTCAGCTGCTGAGGAGCCTCCTCCGTGTGAAAGGTTGCATTCCACCCCGCATTCAAAGGGACATCCTTGCTAACCTCTGCGGAGGCACCTTACTTACATTTCTCACACCATAGCCGCAGCCACAGCTCCGGGGCCCCACGGCTCCCCTCGAGCTGCTGAAATCCCACACAACCAAGGCTGCTCATCCCTAGATGCCCTACGACCACCCAGCCAGGAAACAAATCCCCCCTTCTCCCGCTGCCCAGACTCTCTGAGACAATCTCTTGCAATCTTGATGCAACAGAGTGTTCCACAATTGTAGTCACACGTTCACAGAAAGCGTCAACAGATGATTCACTCCATTAAAACAAAAACAAATAAACAAAAAAACAGGCCAGGTGCAGTGGCTCATGTCTGTAATCCCAGCACTTCTGGAAGCTGAGGTGGGTAGATCACTTGAGGTCAGGAGTTCAAGACCAGCCTGGCCAATATGGTGAAACCCTGTCTCCACTTAAAAAAATACAAAAATTAGGCCAGGTGCAGTGGCTCACACCTGTAATCCCAGCACTTCAGGAGGCTGAGGCAGGTGGATCACGAGGTCAAGAGATCGGGACCATCCTGGCCAACATGGTGAAACCCCGTCTCTACTAAAAATATAAAAATTAGCTGGGTGTGGTGGTGCGCACTTGTAGTTCCAGCTACCTGGGATGCTGAGGCAGGAGAATCGTTTGAACCCAGGAGGCGGAGGTTGCAGTGAGCTGAGATCGTGCCACTGCACTCCAGCCTGGGTGACAGAGCGAAACTCTCTCAAAACAAAAAAACAAACAAACAAGAAAAAAAAACCAGTTAAATTATGAAGTGACAACATCATTGTAAAAAATTATAACAATATGGAAGGTATATCTAGTGAAAATTTAAAGGTAAGCATTCCTTACCCATTACCCTAGTTTCTATCTCTCTTTTCAGAAGTAGCTATTAACAATTTGGTGTTTGGTGGTCCTTTCCAGACTGTGTGTGTGTGTGTGTGTGTGTGTGTGTGTGGTGTGTGTGGTGTGTGTGTGTGTTACAGGGTAGGGATGGAATGTCTCTGTGTATGGGAGTCTGTGTGTGTGTGTGTCTTCGTGGATATATCTGAGTATGTGTATTTAAAACACACTCAGCCCAGGTGTAATGGCTCGTGCCTGTAATCCCAGCACTTTGGGAGGCTGAGGCAGGCAGATCACTGGAGCTCAGGAGTTCAAGACCAGCCTGGGCAATATGGGGAAGCCCAAAAATACAAAAAATTAGCTGGGCGTGGTGGTGCAGGTCTGTGGTCCCAGCTACTCAGGAAGCTGAAGTGGAAGGATTGCTTGAGCCTGGGAGGTGGAGGTTGCAGTGAGCTTTGATTGTGCCACTGCACTCCAGCCTGGTGACAGAGGGAAACCTCATCTCAACAACACCATCACCACCACACTAGGAAAAATGGGATCTGAATACATGTACTGTTCTTTAATTTTTTTTCAATTAAAAAGACTCCTTTCTTGGCTGGACACGGTGGCTCACGCCTGCAATCCCAGCGCTTTGGGAGGCCGAAGCAGGCAGATCACGAGGTCAGGAGTTCAAGACCAGCCTGGCCAACATGGTGAAACCCCATCTCTATTAAAATTACAAAAAATTAGCCGGGCATAGTGGCAGGCGCCTATAATCCCAGCTACTTAGGAGGCTGAGGCAGGAGAATCTCTTGAACCTGGGAGATGGGGGTTGTAGTGAGCCGAGACCGGGCCGTAGCACTCCAGCCGGGGCAACAGAGTGAGACTGTATCTCAAAAAAAAAAAAACCAACAATCTTTTCTTTTTGGTTTTATAAATAAACCTTTCTTTTTCAGACAGCTGCCTTGTGCAATCATTTACCTTCACCCCAAGTACCTCGAGTCTTTAGGGAACTGGCCTGCCTAGACCAGCCAGCAAGGGGGAGAGTCAGCTCCTGCCTCAAGAACTCAGGGCCTTGTGGCTGAGGTGGGCACACGCCTTTGAAGCACTTCCCTGTTCCCACAAAGCAGTTCACTGGCTCCAGTCACAGAATCACTGGCCCCAGCACTATCCTTAAGAACCTCATGCTTTAGGCCAGGCTTGGTGGCTCACACCTGTAATCCCAACACTTTGGGAGGCCGAGGAGGGCGGATCATGGGAAACCCGTCTCTACTAAAAATACAAAAATTAGCTGGGCATGGTGGCACTCATCTGTAGTCCCAGCTACTTGGGAGGTGGAGGCAGGAGAATCGCTTGAACCTGGGAGGTGGAGGGTGCAGTAAGCCAAGATCACACACTGCACTCCAGCCTGGCGATGACAGAGTGAGACTCCATCTCAAAAAAAAAAAAAAAAAAAAAAAAAAAAAAAAAAAAAAAAAAAAAAAAAAAAAAAAAAAAAGAGCCTTGTGGTTGATGAACTGGGGGAGTGGTCATAACATAAAGAAGACCCCCCCATTAGGGTGTGGCCCCAAAGCACATGCTGGGCAGAGCCCACAGTGGTTCACTGACAGCCTCAGGGCTTGCCAGAAATCTGACCCACCCCTCTCCTCAGCTCCGTCTCAGCACCGTGTCGGCCTGCTGCCGCCAAGACAGGATCCAGGTGGTCTGCTGGGGCCAAAACTCTGAACACAGAGAGCTGAGATGCTCACATTGCACTGAGCCTGGCTTACTCGCTTCACCTCTCTGAGCTTCGGTGTCCTCACCTGTGCAATGCGGACAGTAACACTGGCGAAGATCAAGAGGGAAAAAACCGTAGCCAAGGACCTGACACAGTACCTGCGTATAAGGTATTCCACTTTGTTTTAGGAAAGATTCCAAGTGGCTTGTACGAATATATGGCTATAATAAAACGCATATATGAAAAGTAAGGAGGAAGAAGACAACCTAGGGTGAGACCAGGAATCAGTCCAGCTTGAGAAGTAGACGTGATTATACACTTACCATTATTGGACCACAAATTTGGCTCTGAACTTCCTCGTGGCCAAAGCAAAAAAGGGCAAATGGATAGTTATCCCCTAGAGGCCTGTTAAAATGGCAGTTCACTTGCTTGGGAAATATGAACCACTCTGATGCTAAGGTGAGAGTTTTCTCTTTTGCATCCTTAAACAGGGGATGGTGTGATAGAAGGAGTATCCTCCTCTGTGACATCTGTGAAGTGTAGGCCACCCCTTCTCACCTCTACTCTCCATGTAGCCTGCTGGCATCACCCCAAGCCCAAGTCAGAAAAAGCAATTGTTGCTGGGAAAGTAGTTTTGAAGTATGTTCGTGTGTTTCTCTCTTTCTCAGTTCTGTATATTTGCCTCTCTCCCCAGCGTCATTTTCAAGAAGAATGACCTGAGGAGGATTGGGATTGTTACAGCAAGAATGTCAAGAGAAGGAAAAAGTCCTTATGCAGCCGGTGACATCCAAGGCACAGAGGCAGGATAGTGGAGTTTGCAGCACCTAGAAGTCAAGCTTTGACAAGAGAAAGGTCTGTTGTCCAGGCTAGAGTACAGTGGTGCGGTCTCAGCTCTGCCCCCTCCGCCTTCCAGGTTCAAGCAATTCTCCTGCCTCAGCCTCCAAGTAGCTGGGCCTACAGGTGCCTGCCACCACGCCTGGCTAATTTTTTGTACTTTTAGTAGAGATGGCGTTTCACCCTGTTGGCCAGGCTAGTCTCGAACTCCTGACTTCAAGTAATCCTCCTGCCTTGGCCTCCCAAAGTGTGGGATTACAGGAGTGAGCCTCCATGCCTGGCCTAATTATTAATTTTTATAATAACCCAGAAAGGCATCTGTGAACCATGAGCCCCAACACTTCTTTTCCAATATCCAACCACTTAATCATGGTTTTAGCTAGGTCAGCGTAACAGTCCCATAAGCTCAGAAGTGGAGATCAGTGAAGGCCTTTATCAGCCATTCCTGGGGGCGAAGGCCAAGTTCTCTGGGAGCAGCTGGTGGTGTGAGAACCAATAATATTCTCTAAGAATCTCAGAGGCCTTTGCTGTATATCAGAGCTGGGCCTCATGCTATGCCCTTTCCTGGCATGAGTCATTTTTTACCTTTGTGTTATTTAGCTGCAGTTTTCAAAGCTCTTTCGCAAGACAGGACACCAGATTCCCAAACAACACTATAACTAGACTGGGTAGATATTGTTCTCATGGAGAAAATAATGATTCAGAGAGAGAAGTGACCTATCCAAGGTCACACAGACACAAGGACGTCTGTCCTCTGAACGTGACCCCATCCCTGGGCACCTCCCAGCTGGAGGAATCCCTGGAGGAATATTAATTTAACCCAGGATCCGTGGGTGTGTTTGGGGGCTGTCCATACATCCTCTGAAAGTGCCAACAGCATTTGGGGCATTTGTCTGAGAGTCCATAGAGTTCATCACATTCTTTTTGCTGCCAAACAGTAAGAATAGCAACTTTCGAATAAGTGGTCCAAAGTCCTACTGTGCAGCAGTCACCCACAGCTGTGCCCACCTAATGGGGCCTCCTTTCTTTGGGTTCTGGGGTTTGCAGGGCACAGTCATGACCCAGAGCTTGATCAGGCCAGGGAGCTTGCTGCCCTCAAATGTTTGGCTGCCATTGAATCTGGAGCTGTCCAGGCAGCACACACCATGCCAGGAGAGCTGGGTCTGACCAGACACTGCCTTTGGAGGGCACAGGCAGCTTCCTTCCAAGAGGGCGGATATGACCGAGGCAGGTTCAGACACAGCCACACCTCTGGATAGCTCTGCCCTCAACTAGAGTCTCACATGGCACTGCGCCCTTAAGTTCTACTTCTTCATCTGTAAATGAGAAATACTAGTACCCATTCATAGCTCTCCTATACACTGGTGTGAACTGGCCAGAAAATATAACACAAAGAATTTCCACTTACAATAGCAAAGCCAAGGAATGAAGTGTACAGAAACTGTGCAATACTCATAATAAAAAATTTCTGAATGACACTGAGGGAAATTAAATAAAAGGCAAAAACACCACACCGACAGCTCAACATTGTAAAATGCCATTTGCCCAAATGTATGAGTCTTATGCAATTCTAATAAAAAATATCTAAGGTTTATTTTTAATGTGACAAAATGAATTCACCTGGAAATAAATTATGTGTGAATAGAATCATAAAATTTCTGGGTGAAAGGGACGGGGTGGTTCTGCATTCTCAGACAGTAAAATACATTTTAAAGCTTCAGTGATAAACAAAACACAAAAACAGTGTGAAATGGAAACAAGACAGGCAGCTCAATGGAAAAGAAGAGAAGGCCCAGGAGCAGATCCTATGTATAACAAGAAATTGGTAGTGTATGTTGAATGGGATATTCAAATCAGTAATGGAAAGATTTATTATTTAATAAATGATGTTGGAATAATATGAAAAAACAAAGCTACTAGCCTGGGAAACATAGCAAAATCCCATCTCTACAAAACACACACACACAGAAGAAAAGTTAGCTGGACATGGGGGCGGTGCCTGGGTTCCAGCTCCTTGGGAGGGTCAGGCGGAAGGATCACCTGAGCCCAGGGAGGTCAAGATTGCAGTGAGCTGAGATCTTGCCACTGCACTCCAGTCTAGGTGACAGAGTGAGACCTTGTCTTTAGAACAAAAAATAAGAAAGAAAGAAAGAAAGAAAGAAAAAGCTAGATTCCTACTTCATCCCAAGTTAAACTCACAATCTTAGTTTCTTCCTAAGTAAGAGGTGATAAAAATGGTTCCCTTATCATAATTGTAGGGGTGAAGTGAGATTATGCATGAGAATTTCTTAGCCCAATGTCCAGCTCACAGTCTTCACTCAGTGTTGTCTCATATTATTATTAGTGTTATGATTAGTCCAGATGAATTATAATCTAAACATCTAATGACAAAATCGTAACATTACTGAAAGTTTAGGCAAATACTTCCCTGATCTCAAGGTGGGAATGGTTTTCATTGAAGCAGAGGAAGAAACCACCCAAGCAGGGTGTACCAACAACCTTAAAATGTCTTTATCCTTTGACCCAGCAATTCCACTTTTATGAAGTTTATCCTAAGTATGTTCTCGGATAAATGTGCAAAGATGTTTCTGCAAAAATGGCTATTGAATGTTTTTTATAAGAGCAAAAAATAGGAACAACTTGAGTGTCAAAAAAGGAATGGTTAAAAAACTTTTAGGCTGGCCAGAGTGGCTCATGCCTGTGATTCCAGCACTTTGGGAGACTGAGGAGGGCAGATCACTTGAGGTCAGGAGTTCAAGGCCAGCCCGGCCAACATGGTGAAACCCCATCTCCACTGAAAATACAAAAATTAGCTGGGCATGGTGGTGGGCACGTGTAATCCCAGCTACTCAGGAGGCTGAGGTAGGAGAATCACTGGAACCCAGAAAGCAGAGGTTATAGTGAGCTGAAATCACGCCAGTGCACTCCAGCCTGGGTGACAGATAGAGATTCTGTCTCAAAATACAAACAAAATTTTTGTTCAACCACACAATGGACTATGCTGCCACTAAAAATTAAAAATAATCTTACCAGTTGGGCACGGTGGCTCACACCTATAATCCCAGCACTTTGGAAGGCCAAGGCAGACCCATTATTTGAGGCCAGGAATTCAAGAGCAGCATCGGCAACATAGTGAAACCCCCATATCTCTAAAAATACACAAGTTAGCTGGGCATGGTGGCACACACCTGCAGTCCCAACTACTCAGGAAGCTGAGGCATGAGAATCGTTTGAGCCTGGGAGGTGGAGGTTGCAGTGAGCCAAGACTGCACCACTACACTCCAGCCTAGGAGACAGAGCGAGACTCTATCTCAAAAAAGTAAAAATAAAAAATCTTACTGAACATTAATTGATTGATTGGGAAGAAATACTTAGATAAAAGTACTAACCAGGGCACAAAATAGTATATATTGCATGACATCTTAAAGATACCAAAATATACACCAAAATGGTTACTTCTGTGTGGGGGAGTAACTTAGTTCTTTTTCTTTATTCTTTCCAAACTCACTATAATAAATCTGCTTATATTACATTTCTACCAAATTTAATAGTGATTTTTTTTTCTCTGAGACATGGTCTTGCCTTGTTGCCCAGGCTGGAGTGTGGTGGCATGATCTTGGCTCACTGCAGCCTCAACTTCCCAGGTTGAATCAAACCTCCCACCTCAGCCTCTCGAGCAGTTGAGACTACAGGCACATGGCACTCCACCAGGCTAATTGTTGTTGCTGTTGTTGCTTTGTAGACACAGGGTTTCACCATGTTGCCCAGGCTGGTCTCAAACTCCTGGGCTCCAGTGATCTGCCTGACTCGGTCTTCCAAAGTGCTGGGATTACAAGTATGAGTCAGCTACCACACCCAGCCTTCACAGAGATTTTAAAAGTTTATTTTGCAATTTTAAAAAATTGGGGTCTGGGCTGGGTGGCTCATGCCTGTAATCTCAGGGCTTTGGAAGGTTTGGAAGGCTGAGGTGAAAAGATTGCTTAAGGCCAGAAGTTTGAGGCCAAAGTGAGCTACGATCTTGCCACTGCACTCCAGCCTGAGCAACAGAGCAAGACCTTGTCTCTCTCTCTCTAAAAAAAGTAAATGTTGGTGTATTTCCAGATAATTTGTGCATTTAACAGTCAATTATTGAGCAGAGGTTTTACAAAAGATACTCCTTTTTTTTTTTGTCAGAGTCTCGCTGGAGTGCAGTGGCACAATCTTAGCTTTCTGTAACCTCTGCCTCCCAGGTTCAAGCAATTCCCCGCCTCAGCCTCCTCAGTAGCTGGGACTACAGGCACACGCTACCATGCCCGGTTAATTTTTTTTTTTTTTCAGTAGAGATGGGGTTTCACCATGTTGGCCAGGCTGGTCTTGAACTCCCAAACTCAGGAGATCCACAGGCCTCCCAAAGTGCTAGGATTACAGATGTGAGCCACCACACCCAACCTGCGAAAGATACATCGCATCCTTGTTTCTCAAACTGGGGTAAATCTGTGGCTTCTGCTAATAGGTCAACACGAGAACATGTGCACAATTGACTAATCTTCCCCTCAACATTACTTTTATATGAAAACAAATCCAAATGAATTATAAGAGAAATTTGAAATGCTTATGATTTCTTTTTTCAGATATAGCAAGGGACCAGGCAGCCACCAACCCCCAGATGGCGGCTGCTTCAGGCAGATCCCTGTCCATGAGCTCTGCCTTAGCTGCTTTGGAGAGGAGGAGGGGCCTCCTGCAAGCCCAAGGCAATGCAGTGACATTTGTCCCCACACCTGGGGAAGCGGTCAGTGGAGTCTTATGTTTTCTTGAAGTTAAAAGTCTCAGGTGTCACAAGTCCCCAGAGCCAAAGATTCCCTCAGGTGGAGCCTTGCTTCCCAGAAGCCTCCAAAACAAACAGCAATAAGTAAACGAGACGAGATGCGAGAAGCTGGCAGGCAGGCCGCTTGGGGCAGGGTGCAGGGCTCGGGGTGGCGGAGCCCAGAAGAGGCTGAGGGCTCCCAGCACAGCAGCCTGCTGGGGCAGCTCCTTTCCAAGGACCTCACACTCCCCTCAGCAGCTGGTGCCTCTGGGCAGGACAAGGTGCACAAAATGGGAATGCAGACTGCCTGGGTGAAACTTGGCAGGGTCTGGGAGCAGGCTGGGCTGGCAGGAATGCTGGGAGGCTGGCAAATTCTGTGCAGGGAGAGGTGGAGCTCACACCAGCAGCCCGCAAAATGCCAAGGCCTAGGGTGCCAACCATGGGGTATCTCACCAGGGCAACCTGTGTCCCAGGCTGCTCAGGGGTGCCAGGAAACAGAAGCCCAGGGTCCGAGCCTTGGCATGTCTCACTCTTTCTGAGCCTCTGAGTCCATGGATGTTAGCCCACACCCAGGAAGGAGCCTCACCGTTCAGGGACGTGGGAGAGGCTGTGGCAGGGAACTTCCCACAAGCTCTCCCTGCTCTCACCATGGGCTGCAGCCTTGACCTTGGCTTTGCTTATGAGGGAGACAGTGAGGAAAGCCTTCCAGCAGAGCGGACACGTGGTGGAGGCCATAGGACAGCCAGCATTCATGGAGCCTTTACTCAAGGGCAGACCCTGGAATAGCTGCAGACATGCATTCTCTCACATTTCTCGTCACAATTGCTGGATTATCTCTATTTCACAGGTGAGGAAACTGAGGCTTGGAGATAGAGGATGGTCACACAACTAGTGAATTGCTAGCTGGGGATGGATGGATACACACCCACATCCACCAGATTCCTGAGCCAGGCACCTCCGCTGTCCCAGCTCCGGGTCATTACGGAGCCCACCCCTAGGCCCAGCCACTGCAACCCTCCAGGCCCTTCTCAACCCAAAGGCCCCTTGTGCTCCCTGCCTTGCATCCTTGATCAGTTTCCAGGAATCTGCCCAGTTTCCTCTCCTTGAGAAAGCTGTCACTCCCCTCTCTGGCTAGGACGTGGCTGAAGGTGAAATGCTGACCTCCCCTCTTCTGCCTCCAACACAGGCTCAGGGCTTCTCCTCCCTGCTTCCCTGGGTTGGTTTTCCTCTGGAAAATCAGGTAAGTGTTCACCAAAATAGCAAGCATGAGTTTACAAAAGTTCTAGAACCAAGCTGAGTTCTCATACCCACTCCCTGGTTGGTGGTCCCTGACTGCCACTGACAAGGACATTGGAAACTCAGGTGGAATCTGAACTCTACATTTATTTCTGAGAGCTGAGTTTATTAAGACCCCCGCTTTTACCCCCACCGGATTCTTTCCTTCTTCTAGTCCCTTTATCTGATCTACTCTAGTGGCCAGAGGTGGTGAAGGCAGGAGGGCTCACCGTTTCTTGGGTGGGCTGTTTGCTTCTCTGTGATTTTCCATTCCATCCTATCCCAGTCTCCACCTGTTCCCAAGGAAGCCAAAAATGGAGCATTTGATTTGCGTGTTTCAGAGTCTCTTATCTTCGCATGAGCAATGCCCAGACCCTAATTGACCCTAGAGATGAAAGCTGTCTCAGGATCCATCCAGGAGACCATACCTTAAAAACGTGGAAAATTGGAGCCTACTGTTTTTGTTTTCAAAGCTAAGTCAAGGGTTCAAAACAATAAATCTTTCTTTATGCAGGAGGAGCAGTGCATGTGGCTATTAGCCCATAGCTGCTGAGCCACTGGATTTCACCCACAGCTGTGTGTGGGTCAGCAAGGTGGCAGCTTAGAGATGCAAAAGTGGGAAAGGATCTGGGCATGGTGGCTCACGTCTGTCATCCCAACACTATGGGAGGCCAAGGCGGGAGGATCACTTGAGACCAGCCTGAGCAATATGGTGAGACCCCCATCTCTACAATTTTTTTTTTAAACTAAAAAATAAGTGAGAAGGGAAACTCCATTTCACAGAGTTGTTGAGTGAATTAACTAGACAACACCTATGCCATTCCTGGTACGTGGAAAACACCGAATACATGTTAGCTGTGATGATGCTGTGGAATCGTGACACTTTGGGGCTTCTGACATTCACTGAACGATATAACAATGTTCACCAGATGGAGAAGCGCCATGGACGAGGCCCCGTGCAGGGCACCAAGGAGCCAGTGGTGGCAAGATGTTGCCCTGACTTAGGGAGTCCAGTGTGAAGACAGACAATAAACAAGTAACTGCACATGGTAGGCACTCAATAAATATTTACTGCAATATATAAATACAAAGTACATGTATGATGAGTTTTGGATGGGAATACGCTGTTAAATCAAGTTTAGCCTAAAGCTACGTCTTTACATATTTAAGTTTGGCCTAACGGTTTCTCTGTACATTGTGAACTCTAATAAGAGGAGGTGTAAACTGACTGTCGCCCGCACCTGTGCCAGTCACTGAGTTTTGGCCAATCAAATGTAGCCAACTGTTCAAATAAGGCAAAACCGAGCTGTAACCAGTCCGGCTGTTTCTGTACCTCACTTCCATTTTCTGTATGTCACTTTCCTCTTTCTGTCCATAAATTTTCTTCCACCACGTGGCTGCACTGGAGTCTCTGAATCTGCTGTGATTTGGGGGCTGCCCAATTGGCGAATCGTTCATTGCTCAATTAAACTCCTTTAAATTTAATTTGGCTGAAGTTTTTCTTTTAACAGTGCAAAGTGCTATGTGGGTGAACTTGGGGGTGAAATCCAGCCCAGGCCTCCCTGGGGAGGTGATGCTGAAGGAGAGTCTCAGGATGAGAAGGATTTAGCCAGGGGCTTCAAAGCAACTTTGGCCATTTTCCAAGAGCTCAGTTGGTCTAAAGCGTTGGTCTTGGTTAGGAGGGTAGACCGTTCAAATGTACCTCAATGGACATATGGATTTTAAAAATTTGGTATATACATGCAATGCAGTATTATTCAGCCTTAAGAAATCCTGACGTTTGTGGCAACATGGATGAACCTGGAGGACTTTATGTTAAGTGAAATAAGCCAGATACAGAAAAACAAATACCATATGATCTCACTTATATGTGAAATCTAACAAAGTCGAACTCATAGAAGCAGAGAGTAGAATTGTTGTTGCCAGGGGCTGAGGGGAGGGAAAATGGGACATGTTGGTTGAAGGGTTCAAAGTTTCAGTTACACAATATGAATACGTTGTGGGAATGTACTGTACAGTGTGGAGACTGTAGTTAACAGTTCTGTATTATATATGGAAAATTTGCTAAGAGGATTTTTTTTTTTTTGAGATGGAGTCTCACTCTGTTGCCCAGGCTGGTGTGCAATGGCACGATCTTTGCTCACTGCAACCTCCGCCTCCTGGGTTCAAATGATTCCCCTGCCTCAGCCTCCTAAGTAGCTGGGACTACAGGCATATGCCACCACGCCCTGCTAAATTTTTGTATTTTTCGTAGAGATGGGGTTTCACTGTTTTGGTTGGGCTGGTCTCGAACTCCTGACCTCATGATCCACTTGCCTCGGCCTCCCAAAGTGCTGAGATTACAGGCGTGAGCCACTGTGCCTGGCCCAGGAGGATAGATCTTATGTGTTCTCATCTCTCTCACACACACAAAGAAGGAAATGGTGATTGTGTGAGGTGATGGATATGTTAATTAGCTTGATGGCAGTGATCATGTCATAATGTTTACATATATCAAAACATCAAGTCGTACACCTTAAATATACACAATGTTTATCTGTCAATTTTGTCCCAATAAAGCTGTTTCTGTTTTTTTAAAAAAGAGTTCAAAGTTCTAATACCTAAATTACTTTTCCAGGCCTGGTTAATTCTCATTCTTTTTCCAGTAACTTTTAGTAGAAGGAAGGACAGTCTTCCCGCCCCCTTGCTAATCCTCGCCTCCACCCTAGCCCCATCCCAATACAGCGGCTTTGATGAGTTCTGCTCTGAAGCACCCAGTGGTCAACAAGCACCAAGAATCCTGACCCAGCCAGGCATTATCTCCTGGCAGGCTTGCTTTTCACCAAGGCCTCCTGGCCCTCACATGTTCCAGTTATTTTTTCTTGCCTTCAAAGCTTGTAGTGATCAGAGGTATTAAACTCTGGAGCCAACAGCTACCATTTGTTGAGCAAGATCTCATGCATGTTTGTAGCAGCCCTGTGAGAGAGGTTCCGCTATTATCAGCCTGATTTACAGAACAGAAAAGTCACTTGCCTGAGGTTACACAGCCAGCGGAGAGGCTAAGATTCCGATTCACACCTCTGATTCCCGAGTGCTTGGGTTTAACCCCCGAGCTGCCTGTCTCTTGGCAGACCCAGTGGATCAATCTGCTAACGTTGACCTGAGGAATTCCCTCCTTCACCTCTGAGCTTATATCCAATCATCGCCCTTCAAGTTTTCATCACTCCTGAGATATTTCCCTTTAAAGACAACTGACTCACAGACCCATGGAGTCAGAAGTTTAAGTCGTACTGACAGATCAATAAGTCACCAAGAGTGGACGTAGAGTCCCGTCTTGCAAGAAACCCCAAGAACCAGCAGGTCTCTCTGCTCCTGTGCCCCAGGGCCCCTTGTCAGCCATGGCCAGGGCTGAGGCAGGCAGAAATCAGCCTGAAAAAAGCATGGAAAACAGTGTTCAGAGCCATGATCGGGGTGGGTCCAGCGGGCTGCTTCCTGGCATGCTGATCTATAATCGGCGCTCAAACATCACTGCAGCGAGTGCGGAACCAGATAACTCAGTTTCTATGCATGTCTCTTCCCAACTGTGTTGTGAAACTTGGTGTAGCTTCTGCCAAAGAAAACACAGCCATTGAGTAGGAATAAAATATATGTTTGTCCCTGGTCCACTCAATTCTGTTGAAAGTGTTCTCACAGACTGCCTGGTACAACTTTTCCTGAAGTGGCCTGTGCTGCGACAGGAGCTGTTTCCAGGAAATAAATGGTTTAGTAGCTGAATTTAAAACACTTTGATGGATTGGGTGCAGTGGTTAATGTCTGCAATCCCCACACTTTGGGATGCCAAGGTGGGAGGATCGCTCGAGTCCAGGAATTGGAGGCTGCCATGAGCTATGATTGCACCACTGGTGAAGCCTGGGTGGCAGAGTGAGACTCTTGTCTTTAAACAAAAAAAATTGCTGGGTGCGGTGGCTCACGCCTGTAATCCCAGCACTTTGGGAGGCTGACGCAGGTGTATCACCTGAAGTTGGGAGTTCGAGACCAGCCTGACCAACATGGAGAAACCATGTCTCTACTAAAAATACAAAATTAGCAGGGCGTGGTGGTACATGCCTGTAATCCCAGCTACTTGGGAGGCTGAGGCAGGAGAATCGCTTAAACCCAGAGGAGGAGGTTGTAGTGAGCCAAGATCCTGCCACTGCACTCCAGCCTGGGCAACAAGAGCAAAGCTCTGTCTTAAAAAAAAAATTAAGGCCAGGCACAGTGACCCATGCCTGTAATCCCACCATTTTGGGAGGCCAAGCCAGGCGGATCACCTGAGGTTAGAAGTTGGAAATCAGCCTGGCCAGCATAGCATGGTAAAACCTCGTCTCTACTAAAAATATAAAAATTAGCCGGATGCGGTGGTGTGTGCCTGTAATCCCAGCTACTGAGGAGGCTGAGGATGGAGAATCACTTGAACCCAGGAGGCGGAGGTTGGACTGAGCCGAAATCATGCCACTGCACTCCAGCCTGGGCGACAGAGCAAGACTCCATCTCAAAAAAAAATATATTTAAAACTTAAAAGAGGGCTGGGGACGGTGGCTCACGTCTGTAATCCTAGCACTGTGCGAGGCTGAGGTGGGTGGATCACCTGAGGTCAGGAGTTCAAGACCAGCCTGGCCATCAGGGTGAAACCCCAGCTTTTAAAAAAAAACTTAAAAGAAAACAAAACCCCTTCAATGTGTCTCCTGCTGTGAGCAGTGTTGGTCGTGTGCTGCATTAGCCAAGGGAGGGCTAGGCTGCAGTCATGAAGAGATGCAATACTGATATAGGGCAGGGACCAGCAAACTTTCTGTGAAGGGCCAGAGAGTAAATAGTTTAGGTTTCTCAGGTCTTATGTTCTCTGCTGCAAATGCTCCACTTGGTCTTTGCAGAGTGAAAGCAGTCATCAATGATGTGTAGATGAATAATCGCAGATGTGTTCCAATAAAATGCTATTTACAAAAATAGAGTGTGAGTGTTTGCCCAGTCCTGCTGCAGCTTAAAGATGACAATTTGTCTTCTATGTAACAATGGTGAAGTGAGTGGCCCTAGTTTTGGGGGCAGTTGTTTAGGGCCCAGGTCCCTTCCATTGCAAAGGAGGCTGGGAGATGTGGTCTAGTTGTGTGTCCAGGAAGAGAGAAAAACAAATGTTGGCAGATGGTCCACAGTCTCTGCTTCCCTGCCAGCTTCCATTGTCCCTGCCCCTTCTCACTGCCTCCATTTTTTGTACAGGTGTCCAACCTGTCCTGCTCCCTGACCCCTCTGCTCGTCTGCCTCCCCCAGAGCCCCTGTCCCGATGGTGCAGGGGAGGTTGACTCTACTCCTTCAGTGGGGTTGGCCTGATGGGTCTAAAGGTCATCGCAGGCCTTTAGTCACAGTGATTGGGGCAGGCACCTGGACCTGAGCCCAGCAGTACAGAGCATGCTTCCTGTACAAATGAATGATTCAGGAGTGAGAGATATGACCCTAATGAGAAGGTTGTTTGTTAGTGGTATCTGGGAAAGAAGTGTCCTTTCCCTTAAAAGAGAGTCTTTCTCTTCAGTGGGATGTGGTGGCAATTCTGGGGCTACTATAGCCATTTTTTTTTTTTAAACAAACATAACATTTATCATTTAACTGCTTTTTTTTTTTTTTTTGAGGTGGGAGCTCATCATATTGCCCAGGCTGGTCTTGAACTCCTGGCACAAGTGATTCTCCTGCTGCAGCCTCTGGAGCAGCAGGGACTGCAGGCACACACTACTACACCCGGCCATATACATCACATGTTGTTTATCCATTTATCCACTGATGGACATAGGCATTACCTCCATCTTTTTGGGCTGCAGCTTAAATTCTTTTTAATTCTGCTTTTAATTTTAACTCTGCTCCTCTAAGATGAGCCAGCCTGTGCATGAAGCAAGGCTTGAAGGAAAGCACTGCTGCATGGATTGCTGGGCCACTGGACTGCACTGCTTTGACGCTGGCCCTCCCAGATCCTGCGGATTTGTGGATCTGTGAAGCAATGAGTACTTTGTTGTTGAATTGAGGTTTAGGTCTCTTAGAGCCATGAGCCGCCTAATTGATGGATCTTCAGAGAAGTAGCCCAGTTTAAAAAACTATAGAAGAAAACAAAAATGAACAGAACTACAGAAAAGTGGGAATTATTTTGCTGATGAAAAAAATTTAACTATGTTTTGTAGCAATTTTAAAGCAAGATTTTGTAATTCTACCTATGTGAGTTACTTCTTTCCTGATTTGTGTGTGACTAATCTTATGAATGGTGGAAAAACAGAAAAGAAAGACAAATTTGATTAGGTTAAAATGTTTTGTTATATCCAATGTATGTCATAAATCCTTTATTTCCACCTTTAAAGAAAGATTTTTATTGCCTGGGTGCTATGGCTCACGCCTGTAATCCCAACACTTTGGGAGGTCGAGGCGGGCAGATCACAAGGTCAGGAGATAGAGACCATCCTGGCCAATGTGGTGAAACCCCGTCTTTACTAAAAATACAAAAATTTAAAAAAGACTTTTTTTTTTGAAACGGAGTCTCTCTCTGTTGCCCAGGCTGGAGTGCAGTGGCACAATCTCAGCTCACTACAACTTCTACCTCCCAGGTTCAAACGATTCTCCTGCCTCAGCCTCCTGAGTAGCTGGGACTACAGGGGTGCACCACCACTCCCAGCTAATTTTTATATTTTTAGAAGAGAAAGGGTTTCACCATATTGGCCATGGTGTCAATCTCCTGACCTCATGATCTGCTCACCTTGGCCTCCCAAAGAGCTGGGATTACAGATGTGAGCCACCCCACCACGCCGGGCCTAGAAAGGCTTTTATTGAAAGAAAAAGCTGGGTTTCCATATACTGACTCTGAATAAATGCTGTGTGGATATGCGGAGACAGAGAACCAAATTATAAGCCTTCCCAGGGCTTTCGCATGTCCCCATCTGCCTCAACTGATGGATAAGCTAGAGGTTGGTATGTGGAAGTCCTCCTCCGAGCTACGGCACCATGTGGTAGAAAATGTCCTGAACTGAATGGCAACTCTTGGATTTTCCCCGGCTGAGCGACCCTGGGACTATCTAACTGCTCTGGGCCTCTATTTCCTCATCTGTATAATGGGTTTCTTAATAACTGCCCTATCTACTCTGCAGTGTTGGTAGTGAATGAGAAAAGACTGAAACTGAAAAGGGCTCTGAAGACTTAAGGTTCCTGGGGGCAAAATAATAAGCCATTTTTTCATGCAAGTTTGGCAGCCTGGGGGAGGGTGGTAATCACTCTCACAAAAAGCTAGGCTAGCCTTCTTATAGTTATTATTTATTTTGAGACAGTCTTACTTTGTCACTCAGGCCAGACTGCAGTGGTGTGGTGCCATCCTAGCTCACTGCAGTCTCAGCCTCCTGGGCTCAAGTGACCTTCCCAGCTCAGCCTCCCTACTCCTAAAAGTGGGACCACAGGCATGTGAACTCACCCGGGTAATTTTTAAATTTTTTGTAAGGATGGGGTCTCACTATGTTGCCCAGGCTGGTCTTGAACTCTTGAGGCCAGCCCTGTTGACCATAGTATGGAAGCTCAGGCTGCTGGGCCTGGCCGTGGTCAAGCTCCCTGGAAATTGGCTCCTGAATGCCTGTGGCAGCAGCCAATCTTGCATGTGTCTTCAGGGAGGAAGGTATGAATTTCTTTCCCTTGATTCGGCTTGTAAAGAGCTGGATCCTGATGCTGGGGCTTGCCTGCTCACAGACATTTCAGCTCCTACAGCTACCATGGGAGACGCTATCCTCATCTGACAGTGAAGTAACTGAGGCTTAGAGAGTGTACACACTCAGGGTCACACAGCTTGTCAGTGGCAGAGCCCAGATTTCAACCGAGAACCCTTGTCGTGGTCTCCAGAGTTCTCCCCAGTCTTCCACGCTGTCTTTGTCTCCAAGCTCTGGGCTCTTTCTCCTGCCATGTTCCTAGATCTCTGAGGGTTTCCCCCCTCTGCTCTCCAGTCTGTGGCCCTGGGCATTTTGGGGTGGGAGTTGGGTATCCAGGAGAGGAGCAGATCCTTATGAGTAGAGACAAGGCCCTCCAGGGACAAGTGTTAGCAGCTCTGGGCACCACGGCTGCCTGTGCTCTTGCCCCTCACTCTTGCTCTGCCATGGGAGCTGCCCATGGAATAAACATTGATGCTGGAGAGGTTGAGGTCATGACAGTTTTTGAGTGAAGTAGTTTTCCATGTATTGATCCCAAAGGAATAGCCTCCCTGGGAGGTATGCGTGTAGGTGGGAAAAGGACCCAGAAGTAAGAGCTGCTCATCTTCTATGGGTCCAGTGGATCATGGAGCCCTTGGCTCCAAGGGCAGGGGCACTACCTCATTCACTCAAGTGCCCAGAGCCTGCCAGATGGCCTGCTCCACAGCTGGCTCTCAATACATGTCTTAAACGAGTGAAGTATTGTCCCTGACCTCCTGTGCGCTCTGCATCTCCCAGCTCTCACGTGGTCCTGCTCATGGTCTCTCCTACATCTCCTGGGTCTAGTCTCCCACCCACTGACCTCCCGACCTGTCTGAGTTCATCTCTTCGTCTCCCTCCTCCTGCCCCACCCTATGGGCTGCTAAGGCACTAGGGCTGCTTGACGGGCATTGATAGTTAATCCTTGCAGGCTGACGTACCCCAATCCACAGTTGATAAAGCTGAGGCTTGGTGAGGCCAGGTGGCTCACCCAAGGTCACATGTAGGAAGTGGCTGGGCTGAGACACCAGCTCTCAATGGCTGAGCTCCTCACCTCCCGAACCCAAATCCAACTGCACAGCCCTTCCCTTAGAGACAGCTTCCCCTGGAAGCTTCCCAAGATAGGGGTGAGGGAACAGCCCGAGCTTCTCAAGCATGCTGCCAGCACTGAGCGTTCTCCAGCCAGGCACAGACCTGTGGCCTTGGCTGCATTCCCCATGTGGGAAGAGAGGCGCTGCAGGGCTGAGTGAGCTGCCAGCAGAGACCTTCTCTCCTGCCCAGCCACAGAGATGGGCCCGCGCCTTGGAGCACAGCCCCACGAGGGCTGCCTCTCACTGTCTTCCTCAGGGACCTGGCCACAAGGCTCCCTCTGGGTAGGGTGGGAGAGAGCGTTTTTCAGAGAACCTCCTCTGACCCATGACTCTGCAGCAGGATGGGGGAAAAAAATCCCAGGCCTGTAACAGAGCCTGTGGTTTCTTGGGGAAAACCACAGAAAACTCAAGCTTGGGATGGTGAACCCACAATCCCCACTGTGCAGGGTATGGCCGAAGGGTACCTTGGCTGCCAGCACTTTTCTTGGCACAAGACTCCACTGGCAGCACCTTCTGCTAGCAGCCATCAGTGCTTTTGCCTGGCAGTGCCCCCTGCACGGGATGGCTGTGCTGTTGGTGGCCCTTGCCAAGGGGACTCCATGACAAGAACAGGAAGGCGATGTGGGGTAACCTCCTTTAGCCTCTACTGACCAGTGGCCAGGTCAGGGAGGGGGAGGCTATGGTGGCTTAGATGCCGCCGCAGCCTGAAGCAGCTCCTCCAACCTCAGCTCCTGGCTCACCCCTACTCACAGCCTTCCCACCCCAGCCTGGTGGGCGCCCTGTCCCTTCCAGGCCTCTGCAGCCACAAGCCTGGCTGCGGGTGGCAGAGCAGCCACCATGAATTTCCAAGCCATGAAAATACACTGGGCTTAGATGCATGGCTTGGCAGTGGCCTTCCTGAGTAAGGCCCTGGGGGACCATGTGGAGCCTGGGAGAGAGTGTGGTTGTAGGGCTGTGCAGCGGACACTCACAGAAATCTCTGTTGGTGGGCTCACACAGAAACCTCTGTTGTGCTTTCCCCCTGAAGCCAACGATGTACCCCAGCTATTAGCTCACTGGACAGTCTCCAGGAACTGGGCCCAATGCTGCTTCCTCCCATTAAACAGAGCTATAAACTGTTGTTCCTGTCCTCCTCTGTCCACAGGCCCCAAGGCCCCCAGCAGGCATGCCTGCCAAGGCCAAGGTCAAACTTTGCCAGTGAATTCAGCAGTGGAGCCTCAGTAAGCTGCACTGTCGCCTCCTCTCTCCCCATCAGAGCACTGGAGGTTTGGAGGTCATTCCTCTCATTTTATTTTTTTTTGAGATGGAGTCTTGTTCTGTCTCTCAAGGCTGGAGTGTACTGCAACCTCCGCCTCCTGGGCTCAAGGAATTCTCCTGCCTCAGCCTCCTGAGTAGCTGGGATGATAGGCATGTGCCACTACACCCAGCTAATTTTGTATTTTTAGTAGAGACGGGACTTCACCATGTTGGTCAAGCTGGTCATGAACTCCTGACCTCAGATGATCCATCCATATCGGCCTCCCGAAGTGCTGGGATTACAGGCATGAGCCACTGCACCGAGCCCCCTCTCATTTTCAAATGGGGAGACTGAGGCTAGGCAGTGGGATGACTTTCAGAAGCCTTGCACCAGGTGCTGAATTATATACACTAGCTCCTGTGATCCTTAACCCCATCTCTAAAGCACATGTATCATTATGTTGCCTTTATAAGTGAGGAAACTGAGGCTCAGAGGGTCAGTTGATTTTCTAGAGTCACACAGGGTGAAGGGGTAGCATGGATTCCACCCCTGGCCAGTGGCATCCCTCTCCCTTCTCTGTTCCCTCCCCTTGGGGCCATGATCTGAGTGCTCTGAGAATGAACCTGGACCCTGACAACAGATACCCTTCATCGAGTGCTGCAATCCGCAGAAGGGGTCGCAGTAGAGACGCTAGGAGGGTAACCCGGAGCCAGTCAGCGAGGCAGAGGGACTTTGGGTGAGTTATTTACCTCCTTAAGCCCCACCCTCTTCATTGTTAAAGTAGGTCTAATAATCACACTCATGGTATAGGACTGTTGTAAAGATTAATGGGATCGTATAGGAAAGGGGTCGGTGCCTGGCATGGGTTTCTTGGGCCTCAACATGGGTGCTGCTATTGTTACTGTTATTGTCATCCCAAGACCTGAGGCTAGGCACCCTCCCTCTTGTCTTTCTTTCCTTCTTTCTTTCTCTTTCCTTCCTTCTTTCTCTTTCCTTCCTTCCTTCTTTCTTTCCTGTCTTCCTTCCTTCCTGTCTTCCTTCCTTCTCCTTCTTTCTTTCTTTCTTTCTTTCTTTCTTTCTTTCTTTCTTTCTTTCTTTCTTTCTTTCTTTCTTTCTTTCTTTCTTTCTCTTTCTTTCTTTCTTTCTTTCTTTCTTCTTTTCTTTCTTTCT
Organism: Cebus imitator; assembly: GCF_001604975.1. Taxonomy (NCBI): domain Eukaryota; kingdom Metazoa; phylum Chordata; class Mammalia; order Primates; family Cebidae; genus Cebus; species Cebus imitator. Next base: position 9,069,851 of record NW_016107353.1, on the reverse strand, counting down.
TTTTTCTTTCCTTCTCTCTCTCTTATTCTTTCTTTCTTTCTTTCTTTCTTTCTTTCTGAGACAGGGTCTTGCTCCATCACCCAGGCTGGAGTGTAGTGGCGTGATCTCGGCTCACTGTAGCCTCAACTTCAGGGGCTCAAGCAATCCTCCCACCTCAGCCTCCCAAGTAGCTGGGACTACAGGCATGCACCACCATGCACAGCTAATTTTCACAGACATGAGGTTTCTCTATGTTGCCCAGACTGGTCTTGAACTCGTGATCCTTCTCTCTTGGACTCCCAAAAATCCAACCTGTAATACTGGGATTACAGGTGCGAGGCAGAATGCCTAGCCACTCCCTCTCTTAATCTTCCCTTTCCCTTGCCCAGTGGCGACATCTCAGTTGCAAGGAGGCTTGGCTGTGAGAGACCGACCAAAAGTCAAGGGTTTGAAGCTGACTTCCATTTTATGTGTCTTCCCAGGCCTTTCTGGCTGAGCCTTCCTGGCCTCTGCCTCAACCTCCCAACCCAGGAGCAAGTACGATCACTAAGGTTTCGGGACAAGGGTCTGCCTGCTGTCTCTGCTTAGCCTCCTCTGCTTCTCTTCTCGGCACTGGCTCTCTGTCTGGGGTTAGGAGAGGATGAGAGGATGCAGAGGATGAGGCTGGGGTTCACGCTCATGGGTGAGAGTTGCCTCCTCTGATTTGGACTCATAGGCAGTAGCCACAACCCAGCCAGCCCTATCCCAAGGAAGATCAAGGAAAAGCACAAAGGGCTTAGCTCACAGCTCCCTTTCCTGATGGGGCCAGAGAACCTACCTCCTGCCTCTGGATCCTCCAGCAAGTGCTTAGGACAGCGTAGATAACTTCCTCTCTTGCCACCCCTATCCCTGCACCCCGAAAGTCTCCTCAATTGTAGTGGAGGAAACAGTATGAAAGAAGGTGGGTTGACCGGGCCTAGGAGCATGACAGGCTGGCCTGGAAGAAGAGGTGCTTCTTTCCCTCTTCCCACTCTTTCAACAGCCTGCCTCTAGTGGCAACACGTATCAGGAAATTACTATTATTATTTCCATTCGAGATATAATTATAGTAGCTCCAAGAGCAAAGCCTCACACCCTTGGCACTGCTGGGGAACTTTGGCATGTAATTACATGGCACAGCCATCTTATCTCACCCCCTCCACTCTCATCTCCTTGCCCTCCAGCCATGCTCCACCCCCACAGACATTTATGAGACTTCACTGGCTCTGGGCCAGGAAGATCATTTTGACTCCCTCCCCACTCCCCAATGCCTCTGTAGGGCCCCCCTTTTGGCTACATCCTTCACTGGGTCCAAACCAAGCAATCCCTTGGGGTTGAGCCCCGACAGCTGAGATCCCTGGTCTAGAAGGGCCTTGCTCTCGATTCTCAGCTGGGGTGCGGGTGGGGTACACAGAGCCCGGGCTGCGAAGGACCAGAGTCAATGGCTGGGCAGGCTTGAGGAGGTACAGGAACCTGGGTGTGCAGGGACTTTGGAGTCAGGTCTCTGACTAGGGTTGCTTCTGGCAACTCCCTCCAGCTCCACAGTAGCCCAGGGCTGAGGGGGCAACCGATGTTGACCAGGCACCGAGATGGTCCTGGGGCCGGCCTCTGGCTAGGAAGCCTGACTGCTGGCTCCTCTAGCAGCTGCCCAGTGCAGAGGTAAGGCGGCTTGGTCACACGCTGGCTTCTGGGCCATTAGTTGTGGCTGTAGGGTGTGGCTCCAGGGCTGTGGAGGTAAGCTGACAGCCTCTCCGCCCCGGGGTCCCTGCAGTGGTGATGCCCTAGCCTTGTTCTTCCGGAGGCACTGAACTCATGAGACAGGCAGCGTGGGGAGGGTGCCTGCAGCCCTCTCTCTGCAGGGACACATCCCAGTCAGTGTTCCTGTGAAACCCGTTGAGAAGGGTATCCTGTGGCCACATGGCTCCCTCTGGGATTCTGAAGACGTGAGAATGAGCACAGCCCGTGGTCTCCCCATCAGCTACTCCCCTACTTCCCAAATTCTCATGACAAAATCACTTGAGATTTATGTCCTTGGCCCTCCTTCTTTCCATTGAGTGCATTTCTTTCTTTTTTTTTTTTAATTTGTATTTTATTATTATTTTTTGAGACAGGGTTGCCTGGCTGGAGTGCAGTGGACGATCTCAGCTCACTGCAGCCTCTGTCCCCCAGGTTCAGGTGATTCTCCTGTGTAGCTGGGGCTACAGGCGTGCGCCACCATGCCCGGCTAAGTTTTGTATTTTTAGTAGAGATGGAGTTTTACCATGTTGGCCAGGCTGGTCTTGAATTGCTGACCTCAAATGATCCGCCTGACTCGGCCTCCCAAAGTGCTGGAATTACAGGCTTGAGCCAGTGTGCCAGGCCTAATTTTTGTTTTTCAACTTCTGTGGATACAAAGTTGGTATACATATATATATGCATATTTTTGGGGTATATGATAAATTTTGATCCAGGCATACATGTGTAATAACACAGGGTAGATGGGAACCCTTCCCCTCAAGTTTATCCTTTGTGTTATAAACAAGCCAATTATACACTTTTAGTTATTTTAAAATGTACAATTAAGTTCTTATTGACTACAGTCACCCTGTTGTGCTATCAAATACTAGATTTTATTCATTCTTTCTACTATTTTGTGCCCATTGAGTGTATTCTGCTTAATCAAATCGTTCAGGAGGTTCAGATCATCGTGGGGTAGAGAATGCTGATAGGTATGGGATGATATAACCTTGAATGATGGCCTGAGTTGCTAGGGAAGAAAGTTGCTGCTGATTTTTAGTAAGCCGTCTTTTTCGCCATTCAGAGAATCTACAAAGAATCATGTAAGGAAACCAAGTGCTAGTGGGGCAGCCCATCAGAAGCATGCCTACAAATTCTGAGACTTGCTCTCTTTATCCTCTCTGTATGTTTGACTTTTCTCATCCCTTTTCTCAATACTTGCCCTTCTATGTCCTGGGGGTGTTAAGTGACAGGTTTACCCATGGGCAGGAGACGCAGTGGGGGACACAGGAAGGAGATGGCCATCTATGTGTGATGACGGGGTACGAGGTGGATCACAGGCTAGAATGGTGAGTTCTGCCTGGGGTGGAGTGGAGTATTAGAGGAAAGGATGAGAAGCTCACCCAGTGGACAAGCTGAGGAGGGTACTCTGGGCCCAGGAAGAGTCGCCAGAAGAAATACAGATCGCCCAATTAAATTTAAGCTTCAGAGGAACAGTAAAACAATTTTAGTACATGTTCCAAATATTGCACGAGACATGCTTATACTAAAAAGGTGTTCATTATTTATCTGAAATTTAAATTTAACTGGACATTCTGTATTTTGATTTGCTAAATCTGGCAATCCTAGATCCAGGAAACAGCAAGAGCGAAGACAGAAACAGCATTTGCGGGAAGGAGGTGTGTTTCCATGGGGCCTGGGGCCATTGGCAGCTGTGGTGGCTTTCACTGGGAGGTCCTGACTTAGCTCAGGACTGCAGACCACCTGCCAGCAAGTGCCTACACCCACTGCTTTTAGCTACTGCTTCAGTTCTTTTTATCAGGAGCTCCTCATCACCAGCTGTAGAAATACAGTTTCAAGTGTTCACCATTTCTTCTTTTCTTCCTCAAGCTTCTGTGTCTTTCCTTGGGTCAGTATTCATTCAAGCTACCTAGCATACGTTGAATGGCAGTCCTGTGCCAGGCAACGTGCTTAGCATTGGGGATTCAGTGGCATATGGCACAGACACAGCCCTTGACCACACAGAATTTACAACATATATCCTTTAAAACCTCTTTTGACAGTATATGTGATGAGTGGGAGTAGACAGTAAAAAATGCACAAACACATATACAACTAAATTTCTCCCAGCCTTTTTTTTTTAAAATAGCTATTTTAGAGAAAGGAAATTTCTGAGCCAGACATCTCTGTAATTCTTAACTCCTTCTGCATTTGCAGCAATGGAGCTGGAATAACTGAGTTCTCCGAGTTCTTTCTCTTCCTTCGGTCTCACGCACTGGATGGAGAATCCCCTGGGAATACAGCATGGTTAGAGGACACAGAGGAAGGAAGAAGCCGACCACCCTAAGCCCCAAATATTAGTCTGGTGACAGAGTACACATTAAAAATAGAACATCACCTCCGCCAAACCACCTCTAGTACAAATATTAATATTTAGTTAGAAACACAAATCAGAAGCAACAGTACCATTACTTCTGTCAAGACTAATGCTGGCCTCCAGGTGCTGGGGATGTTCTGAGTACTGAGCACTTTCCATGACTTGTCCCCTTCAGCAGATGCCCCAGAAAAATCCTGTAAAGTTGATACTATTATTAGCCAACAGTTGAAGAAATGACAGCTCAGAGAGAGTGGAGGATCTGCCCAGAGTCTGACAGCTGGCAAATGGCAGGGCTGGGACTGAAGTTTAGGGTTCCAGAGTGCAGACCTCACATACTTAACCACAGTGCTAAAGACCTGGAGGGATTGTAGCCGAAGCCTGGAATTGCCATTGAGTAAATACAAATGTTTGTGCATTTTCACAAGTGTGTTTGTAGTCCACATCAAGGAACTGCCTTCAACCAACACTTTCACTGGCTAAGGGAAGTAATTAAGCCAAGAGACAGTAATTAAGTAAATTAGCTCAAGGGTAGAAATACAAACCTCACCTCATTGGTCTCTCTTGCCTTGAAGAATCACGGTCTGTTTGGAATTTCTAGAATGGCAGTTCTTAAAGTGCAGTCCCCAAACCACCAGCATCACCATCACCTGGAAACTTGTGAGAATTGTGCCATTTTCTGGCCCCACCTGTGATTTCTACTGAACCAGAAACTGAGAGCGGGAGGTGGGGTAGGGCCCAGCCACCTGCGTTTAACAAGCCCAGGTGATTCCCATGTTCTGGAGGCAGCATCACTTTCCAGATGCTACGAAGTTTTCAGGGCCTTTGCCCTACCAATGAGGCAGAAGGCAGCCCTAAGGGACTGCCACTGGGACTAGGGCTCCCTCGGTCTAGTGCACCTGATAAGTGACAGATACTCCATACGAGTATTGTGGATAAATGAATAAATGTCACCTAGTGTCCCAAATCTCTGTTACTATGACAGGAGCAGAAAGTAGGATGACACATTGGCTCAACTGGCCATGCCAGAATTCTCAGAGGTTCGGGCTGACCAGAAGCACCCTGAAGACCAGAAGGATGAAATTTTATGTCCAGTGGAGTTTCAGGATGAACACAGACCACGAGAGGGACTCACCATCCTTCAAATCTTTGGAGTTTTAAGCAGAAGATATCACAAGGATTAAGTTACCACAGGGATAACTGGCTTTTCTAGTGATGTGCTAAGAAACCAAGTGTCTGAATAGAAAGCCCTGATTTGTAGCATTTGCTGATTCCCTTGGTGTAAATACTTCCAGCATGGACCATGGATTCTCAAATCATGAGCTGATGGGAGCCCACTCCAGCATACAACTGGCCCTGGCAGCCTTCGTTAGCAACTTCTTTAAAAAAGACTACTTATTTTTAAAGCATACAAGTTATATATATGGGAGAAAATCAAACAGCACAGAGGGCCTAAAATGAGAAATCTTCCCCTGGCACCCTGAGTCCCACCTCCAGAGGGAATCATCTTTTCTGGTTTTGGTTCCACTGAAGGTCCCTTCCATAGCTCAAAATGGTGTGCCTAAAGCAGTGCATATTGCTCTGTCATCCACAGGCGCCACCAATGCCATGGCTTGGAAGACCAGGAACCTAGCTCACCACCAGCACTCCCCACCACACTCCTCCACCCACTTGGCTATTTTGGTGATATTTTGCCATTCTTCTACTGGTTACTTTTATGTCTGTAAGTAAAAATAGCAGTCACTCATCTAGTGTTTGCTTTTAGAACAGAGGCTGTAAGACACTTAAGACATATTAATGATTGCCAGGCGCAGTGGCTCACGCCTGTAATCCCAGCACTTTGGGAGGCTGAGGTGCGTGGATCATGAGGTCAGGAGTTCAAGACCAGCCTGGCCAAGATGGTGAAACACTGTCTCTACTAAAAATTCAGAAATTGGCTGGGCACAGTGGCGGGTGCCCGTAATCCCAGCTACTTAGGAGGCTGAGGCAGGAGAATCACTTGAACCTGGGTGGTGGAGGTTGCAGTGAGCTGAGATCGTGCCACTGCAAACCAAAAAGGGGGAACAAAAAAGACCCCAATTAAAAAAAAAAAAAAAAAGGAAAAAGACATATTAATGATTGAATCCTCACAGTGGCCCTCAGAGGTAAGTACTATTTTCATTCCCATTTTATAGATGAGAAAACTGAAGCACGGAGAGGTTAAATAATTTACCCAACCGAGTAAAAGGCAGAGACAGGATTCATACCCAGACAGTGTGGCTTCAAAGTCCATGTTTTTAAACTCTCCAAAGAAGGTTATAGAAAGTTTCTTAGTATGGAGGGGACAGTTGCAAGGGAAATGACAATAGGAATATAAATAGATGAGCAAGCTGCAGCCTATTTGCTTTTATTGCTGGGCTGGAGGTGTAGACTCTGAGTTCTGTGAAGTCATAGCCAGGAATCCAGAAGAGGAACTGGCTCCCTCCAGGATGTATGAAGAAGCTATCGGAACCTCCCCCGACCAGCTCCCTGGGGCAGCTCTTGGCAAGAACACAGTCAGGCAGGAACAATGGGAGGATGGGCCCAGACAAGGGGGATCTGAGGCTAGGGCTGTGTCCCTGTGAGCATCCAGGGACAGCATAGAATACAGGGGTGCTGTCTGTAGGGCCACGGCTGCTGGGCTTGAACACAGAAGGGCCTGAGCGAAGTGTGGCCTGGGCATGCCAGGATGGATGAGTTGCCTGGGAAGAGCTTGAGGAAATAAATGGTCTGGAGGGTAGATGCCAGGACCCAGAGGCCCAGCTGCCTCACAGCCCGCCCAGGAGCACCTGCTGCTCCTGGTGACAGAGCCCCCAACCTCACCCGAAGCTTACAACACTGTGCTCATGGGGGGCTCTGGGGAGGCCCCAGGAAGATGGGTAGTTAGGTTTCCTGTGTCAAACCCCTTGGGGGCTCAGGGTCTCTAGCTGATCAGGCTGGAAGAACTTCTGTGGGCTAATACTGGGGTGGGGCAGGGCTGATCATACAGGGGACACAGGGATACGGCTCCCAGAGGCCTTGTGGGGAAGACAGAATTGTCTACAAGAAAAGAGCAGCAACTTGAGAAACTCTTTCCATTTATGCGCTTTTTTTTT
>NW_016107353.1:9050049-9062351 GCF_001604975.1 Cebus imitator | reverse complement strand
TTGACCAGGATGGTCTCGATCTCTTGACCTCGTGATCCACCCGCCTCGGCCTCCCAAAGTGCTGGGATTACAGGCTTGAGCCACTGCGCCCGGCCTTATGCGCTTTTCATAAGCTCCTGAGAAGTCGTGTTTCCCCTTCCCCAGCACCACCTCTCCCTCCCTGGCCATTCCACGCCCTGACCAGAGGGGCCACTGCGGTGGTGTCCAGCCTGAGCCCCCAGGGGCAGGCACAGCAGTGCAGGCCCAGGGCATCCTTGACAAAGTGGGAGAAAGGCAGCTGATGAGACCTTTCTGGGGGCAGCCCAGGCCAGCCCGCCAATGCTGGGCACCTCACTGCTGGGGCAGGGAAGCCCTCCTGGGTGTATCTCCACATCCCTTGTCTTGAACACCTCAGAGGACGGGAGGGGGCAGAGCCCTACTTTCTCCACGCTAGAAGAAACTATAAATGGACAAGGTCTTGTCTCGGCGCCACTCCCTGGCTCAGACCTCTTGCTGAGTCTGCGTGAGTGGCTGTGAATGTGTATGTGTGCCATGTGTGTGAGCCAGTGTGGGGGGTGTGAATGTGTGTGTGTGTGAGTGTGTATGTGTGAATGCATGAAAACACGTGTGAGCATGGGGCATGTGTGAACGCACGTATCGGTGTCTGCAGTGTGTGCATGACCTATGTGCGGGAGTGTGTGGGAGGTGAGACTGTGTTGGTGAGTGTGGATGGGTGTGGGTGGGCTTGCCGACAGTGAGTGTGAGTGTGTAAGGAGGTTCCCCAGCCTGCCTTGCAGTTGATCCTGGTGCTCTCCTAGAGCCGTGGTTGGTGGGATGCAGAGATTGCTTCTGGCAGGTCCAGGATTCTGGAGCTCTTTCTCCAATTGCCTAGAGTGGATCCTTCGTGGCTAAAAGGGCTGATGGCTTCCTGCCTTTGCCTCCTGCCTCTGACTTCCATCCCATGAATGTGCGTGAGCCTGCAAGTACACACAAGCACGCCATGCAATCACTGCCTGTGTGACCCTGTGGGACTCTGTGGCACTGACCCTAGGCCCCAAGCCGCCAGTCTGAATGGTGCATGTGTCAGTGTGGCTGGCAAGGGCAGCTTTGGCCTCTCCAGATGCAGGAGACATTAGCCTTTGAGTTTTGTCAGGACTTTGAGTCCCTGTCGGGCTCCAACAGGGACACTGGTCTGTGGGCAGGGGTTGCCTTGAAGCAGAGAGCACGGTGTGGCCCCCTCAGGAATCAAGCCCACTGCCCTGGCCACTGAGGCCTCTGCTTCCTCTCAGCCCCACATGGGGTATGTCTGGGCTCTGGGGGTGGGAAGGGCTGGCCCACAGAACCCCCAGCAGCTTCTTCCTCCTCTTTGGTTTTCCAGCTAGAGGCTCCTGTACACCAATCTTCATGGGCCTAGGTGGGTCCAGAAGCCAGGACTTTGGCAGGAGAACAGAATCCCTTTTGGGTTCAGGAAGGGTGACAGGATCCTGGTGGGGATGAGTGTGTCTTGGTAACAAAGCAGACTTTCAGCTGAGTGGGTTCCTGGGGCCTCAGCTCAACCCTCTGACCACACAGAGCAGAGGTGAAGGGCTCACTCTCTGGGATCACACAGATCAGAGTTCAAGTCCAGCTCTACCACTCACTGTGCTGTGGGAAATTAGACAATTTACTTCATTGCTCTGAAGCTCAGTTTCTGCAACTGTACAATGACTATGATACTATTTACATCGTAGATGTGTTATGAGGAGTAGCCCGTCTTTAGAAGCATCTAACATTTGGGACATGGAGAAGACCAGTGACTTGTGAGAACTGTGGCAGGAGGAGCCTGGAGGGCAGACATGGGTGCCTCTGTGTCTGGGAGGCTCTAGACACCAGGCAACTGCATCCCTCTTATTCTCCCCATGCCTCACCCCAAATATACTGGCCTGGGGTATCCAAGCTAGAAGGACCTTGGACAGTACCCCCAACTGAGAGAAGTGTCAACCTACTTCTCAGACACAGGGCTGGGACTGGAGTCCTGCCCTCCAGACTTGGTGGAACTCTGCAGTGATTAGGAGGAGACCTCCTGGAGTCCCTCAGATCCAGATTCAAATCCCAGTTCTACTACATCATTTCACCTCTCTAATCCTGTTCTCTTGTTCCTAATATGAAAATAATACTAGATCACATCTTGGAGTCATGCTGGTCAATATGGTAGCCACTGGCTATGTGTGGCTATTTATTTATTTATTTATTTATTTATTTATGAGCCGGAGTTTCACTCCTGTCACCCAGACTGGAGAGCAATGGCATCATCTCAGCTCACTGCAACCTCCGCCTCCCGGGTTCAAGTGATTCTCCTGCCTCAGCCTCCCGAGTAGCTGGGATTACAGGTGCCTGTCACCATGCCTGGCTAATTTTTGTATTTTCAGTAGAGACAGGGTTTTACCACATTGGCCAGGCTGGTCTTGAACTCCTGACCTCAGGTAATCTGCCTGCCTTTGCCTGCCAAAGTGCTGGGATTACAGATGTGAGCCTCTGTGCCCAGCCATGTGTAGCTTTGAAATTCAAGTAAAATTAGATGAAATTTAAAATGCATTTTCTTAGTTGCACTAGCCACATTTCAGATGCTCAACAGCCACACATAGCTAGCTACACTGTTTTTGGGCGGTGTGGACAGAATATTTCCATTATTTCAGAAAGTTCTATGGGTAAGTGTGGCCTCCTAAGGTTATTTGTGAAGACAAAATGAGACAATGCAGATCAAGCACTGGGCTCAGAGCCGGGCTGTGCATCAGTGATGCTGACTGTCACTGTTATTATCAGGGCCTCCTAAAGGGTCCTCCTCCCAGCTAAGGGTGGCCTAGAGATCAGAGCATTCTTTGGGACCACAGCCATGCACGGTGACACATCCCTTTGAGCACACTCTGAGGATGGAACACATTGATCAGGATATTGAGGCCCAGAGAAGCAAAGTGACTTTCCTGAAGTCATATGAAAGAACAGAGGCCAGAATCCTGTTTGCTGACCCTCACCGTGCCCCATCCTACTTTCCCTGTTCACAGGCACTCAGAGCTGGCGCACCAGGATTATATTCTTTAAAAAATAGATTTTTAGAACCTGCCTGAGATAGAGTGAGCCAGAACTCACAGGGTATGGCCTGAGGGTTGATTTTTTGTTGTTGTTGTTTGTTTTTTTGAGACAGGGTCTTCCTCTGTCATCACCCATGCTGGAGTGCAATGGTGCAAACACAGCTCACTGCAGCCTCAGCATCTGGGCTCAAGCAATCCTCCTGCCTCAGCCTCTTGTGTAGCTAGGACCACAGACACCACCATGCCTGGCTAATTTTTAAATTTTTTATAGCGATAAGGTCTCACTTTGTCACCTAGACTGGTCTCAAACTCCTGATCTTAAGCGATCTTCCTGCCTTGCCTCCCAAAGTGTTGGGATTATAGGGTGTGGGCCCTTGCTCCTGGCCTGAGATCTGCCTTTTCACTGAGAGTTCCAGATGCTTTTGATCTTTAGCCAGGTTGGGGCACAGTGTGAGGGGAACCCTCTCTCCTCCATCCTCTGCCAGGTCTCAACAGTGGGGACTCATCACATGCACCAGCCTCCCAGGGTGTGACTGGTTCAGGCCCTTGGTGGGGAAATAAGGAAGCAGAGGCCTTCCCCCATCCCCGAGGCTCCCATGAGCTGGCTTCCCCAGCGTGCCCTTCTTCCTCCTCGCCACACCCATCAGAAATCCTCGGGAGAGGCAAGTGCATGGGGACCTTGGCCTGCTCCCACTGGATGTGCCATGGTAGCTGCTTTTGCCAAGGTGGGTCAGGCTGGGGCTGAGGAAGCCAAGAGAGCGCCCAGGCCTCAGCACAGGACTCCCTCAGGGACTGTTTTTGGCCCAGACACCTTGATTTTTCCTCAAGCAGGTTAGCCCTCGATGAGAGAGCCAAGTCCCTCCAGCTCTGGCTGCCAAGGAGGCCCCACAAGATGGCCGCCGGCCAGCCCTTAGTGTTATTTGGCTCGGGAGGACTGCTCTCTCCGACAGGAAGTCTTTAATCTCCACAACAGTGGTAATCACGAGTTCAGAGAGTCCAGCTTCCCATTCCAGGGAGCTCAGTGGGATTGGCAATCCTGCCCTTTGCAAAGAGAGTCCTTTCATCTGAACACACCAAATGTCTTGTCATCCTGGGGCCTGGGAACAGAGACAACAGGGCTGGCATCTGCCTCCTGTGTACGTGCAGCTTAGCTGTCGCTCTGAAAACTGGTGAACGAAGCAGGGCTGTAGGGGCTTACGCTGGGTGGGCAGCTGAAGGACCTATAATCACTGAAGGTGGCCCTTTCCAGAGTTTTCCTGGTCTCTACAACTGGCTGCAGACCTGCCCCATTCCTGTCAGGAAACTTGCAAGAATGGGGATTCCCTTGGGATGGGGTGGGAATTGTGTCTGCTCCATCCTCTGCTCAGGGCTTGGTAGATCCCAGCGGAAGGCTCATCACAAGCACCAGCCTGTTTCCCCTACCCCAGAGAGCAGAACCCAAGGAGACTCTCTTCTGGCTGCTGCTGAGAGGGGAGTGCAGGCTCAGGGGACCCACTCCCCAGGGAAACTGACATGGAAGATATTTATAGAGGGTTAAACCACCCTTCAGGGTGCATCTACTCCTTCACTCATTCATTCAGCATGTCTCTACTGAAGCCTTCTTATGTTTATAGCCCCTGGGAAACTGTGGCAAATAAGAGACACAGTCCTTGTTCTTGTGGAACTTACATTCTTATAGGGGAGTGAGGAGATAGAAAATAAGTAAATAAATAGGTATATATCTATACACATATATACATATATAATGCAATATGGGTTAGAGAAAAGGGCTATGAAAAAAATTAAAGCAGACTACAGACGGGAAGGGGAAGGGCTACTGATTTCATTTTAATTTTTTTTCTATAGAGACAGGGTCTCACTATGTTGCTCAAGCTGGTGTCAAACTCCTGACCTCAAGCCTCCCAAAGTGCTAGGATTACAGATGTGAGCCACTGCACTCAACCAAATGGCTATTGTTAATTTCCCCAGCCAATGGCACTTGGGGAAACCAACTGAAGAAGGACTCATCTCACCTTTTCAAGGATGTGTGAAAACACCCTTGACTCACCATTGTCTCCACCACTTGTAGCATCTTAGAAACCAAAAGTTATGCCTGGGCACAGTGGCTCACGCCTGTAATCCCGGCACTTTGGGAGGCCGAGGCAGGTGGATCACTTGAGGCCAGGAGTTTGAGACCAGCCTGGCCAACATGGCAAAACCCTGTTTCTACTAAAAAAAAAAAAAAAAATTAGCCAGGCATGGTGGCAGGTGCCTGTAATCCTAGCTGCTCGGGAGGCTGAGACACGAGACTTGCTTGAACCTGGAGGGTGGAGGTTGCAGTGAGCTGACATTGTGCCACCATACTCTAGCCTGGGAGACAGAGCGAGACATCTCAAAAACAAAACAAAACCAAAAGTTAAAATACCCACTGGAGACTCCTTTTCCGTCTCTTCACAATTCCCTCTATATATTCCTTTCCTGGGAGTTCAATATTCCAGTATCTAAATTTACCAACCACAAACCACAGAACTTTTGTGATGTAATAGAAATTAGCAGGTAGACGTTACCTCTGTTACCTTTAAAGCCACTTCAGTCAAACCTCGGGCTGACAGGAAGCTCTGCTCACACGGCCATGGGATTGATGGCAGGAAAGTGTCCCCTTTAGGCTCTTTTAACTTCCACTCTCCTGACCTTGGAATCAGCTCACTAGGCTCTCTCCTTTCAAAAGGATGGAGGTGCACAGGTGTCATTACGAGATAGGAAGGGCTGACCTGAGGTCAGTCTGCTGGTTCTGATAATGACGGGTACCATAGACTGATAGGTGTTCAGTCAGTGCACACAAGGCCTTCCTTCGTCAGGAAGGCAGTGGGTGTGGTGGACCTAGAGGCAGCGAAGCGGCTAGAATCCTGGCTGCCCTGTGGCCTGGAGGTGGCGTGGGCTTGGGAGGCAGGCAGGCCCAGGCACAGTGCGGCCACTTTCCAGGCTGCCCTGCCCCTCCGAGCCTCAGTTTCCTCACCTGTAAAGTGAGGACCTTTAACTTCCTTAAAGAAACTGTGAGACCAGGAGCAGTGGCTCATGCCTATAATCCCAGCACTTTGGAAGGCTGAGGTGGGTGGATCACCTGAGGTCAGGAGTTCGAAACCAGCCTGGCCAACATGGTGAAACACATTCTCTATTAAAAATACAAAAAATTAGCTGGATGTGGTGGCAGGCACCTGTATTCCTGGCTACTCAGAAGGCTGAGGCAGGAGAATCACTTGAACCTGGGAGGTGTAGGTTGCAGTGAGCCGAGATCACGCCATTGCACGCCAGCCTGGGCAACAGAGTGAGACTCTCTTTCACCAAAAAAAAAAAGAAAAGAAAAGAAACTGCACTCAAGCCGCTAGCATCTGTTAGACACTTGATAAATGACAGTGGCTACAGCTCCTTGGACAAATAGCTTAATCACTCTCAGCTTTGATTCTTCATCTGTGAAAGCGAGATATCAATATATCCATCTCCTGAGGTCATTATGGGGATGAGATAATATGTGTGAAACCGCCTGTCACAGGGCTGGCGCTCAACATGTGTTTATCTACACAGGGAGCTCGTCCCGGAGTGAGTCAGTGGCTGGGAAGTTGTGGAGAGGGGCATTCCTAGTGGCTGAGCCGCCCTCCACATTGCCGGGGATGCAGCCCTCTTCCCTGCGCCCAGCTTTGTCAATGAAGAGGAAGTAAGAGAGGGGATGAAAGTGGGGGAAAGAATTTTCTGGATTTTTTTGCTGCTTTAAATTCTGGCTTCAAAATTAGCCGGGCATAGTGGCACGTGCCTGTAGTCCCAGCTATTTGGGAGGCTGAGGTGGGAGGATTGCTTGAGCCCAGAAGGTCGATGCTGCAGTGAGCCAGGATTGCACCACTGCATTCCAGCCTGGGCAACAGAGTGAAATGTGTCTCTTAAAAAAAAAAGAATTCTGGCTTCAGAATTGGAATTTACAACACTGGTAATATACCAGCTAAACAGATTATATACTCAGAAGAGGGTGGGGTGGCACGAGACCAGGGTTGCTCAAAAGTGCAGTCTCACAGCCTCCACTTCCCCTGCGAGAGGCGGCTGTGCATCCCCAGCTCACCATCAGCCCTTCCATCTGCTGACTCATCCTCACACAGCCCAGCCCAGGACCGCTGAGTGCGTGCAGGGAGGCCTATTAATAGCCTCTTCCTGGGACACTCAGGGTGCCTTTCTCTAAGGCAGTTTGATGACAAGCCTGCTGCCCTACCCCTCATTCTCACCCCAACACCACCAGCGCTCTCCTCATAGACCCAGAATTAACAGTGCTGGACACTGACTGGTACCCAGAGAGGGCTAGAGCTTCCATTCTGTCACTTCTGGATGTCCACCCAGCTGCCAGATGAGAAGCTGTTGGTAGTGGTAAGGTTTTGGAATCTTCGAGGTGCCCAGCCTGCAGGGCAGGAGGCACCAACACCAGCCACTGTGGCCGAGTGTGCACGGGACAGGCTTTGTCGGTCCTGGGCATTGCTCATCCAAGGGCACAAGCAGAACCCAGCCTGGCAAACAGGCCAAGGGCTGCAGAGAGCATCTGGGCTGTGTGTCATGGGGAGGGCCGTGGCTGCCTCTCTGGGTATAGCCTCCACAGAATGACCCGCTTTGTGAGTGTCTTCCACTTCCACAGTGACAGAGTGAAGTAGAATCCGTGGCAGGACAAGTTGAGACCCCCTGGGCAGGCTTAAAGAGGTAAGAAGTGGTCCAGCTTCTCAGTCACTGTGTTGGGAGACTGGCCTGCATGCTCTCCATGGGGACATCTTGCGTGTGTGGATGAATAAGCCCCATATAGTACAAAGAACACATTTTTCCATCTCAGCTTTGTCACTCATTAGCTGTGTGATCTTGGTCAAGATACACTCCTAGCTGGGCCTTAGTTTCCTCAACTATAAAAAGATAGTATTGAGCCTGGATAACGTAGTAAGACCCCATCACTACAAAAAATTTAAAAATTAGCTGGGCATGGTGTTGTGTGCCTGTAGTTCCAGCCACGTGGGAGGTGGAGGAAGGAAGATCTCTTGAGTCCAGGAGGCTGCCATGAGCTATGATGGTGCCACTGCACTCCAGCCTGGGCAACAGAGTGAGACTTTTATCTCAAAAAAAGAAAATAGTTTTGGACAGGGTGAGTCTAAGGTTTCTGCTCTTCCAGATCTGAGCTTCCTAGTTAATATCTTGTGCCTGTTCAGAAAATGTTGATCTGTCCAGTAAATGATAGAAGAGCAGCTAAGGAGATCAGTAGACAAACAGGTGGCGGTAAGAAAAGGGGGAAGAGACTGAGTTGGCAACTTTCTCCCTCTCTCCTTTGGAAGTCCTCCCCCAGCCCTTTCATCAGAAAGCTTTCCTGTGGGTTCCCCACACCCCATCTCCCTGGCAGGGTCACTGCTGCACAGAAAAACAGAGGCCACGGTATGGCTTTTCAGGACCTGAGACATGCCTTCCACCATTAGGCACTGTCAGCTGAATCTCTGCTTCCTCTTCCATCCCCCTCTCACCCACAGTTCTTCCCTTTTCCTCCAATTTCTTTATGCTCAAGTCAGGATTCAGAAGGCTCCCAGGGCATGGGAGGGCTTTGCAAACGAGGGAGAGTGAGGTGAAGGGGGTCTCGGTGATAAACAGAAAGCCTGGCCTGCAGGGACTGGGGTGCTGGGAATGGAGGCAGAGAGGGAGAGAAAGCTTAGAGCAAGAAACCTGTTAGAGGAGGTAACCTCAGCGCTCCTCGTGACAACCATCCAGAACTGCGTGCCCCTCAATGAGTTGTCTGCCTTCACCTCTCCATCTGTAAAACGGGCAGACCTGCTCTTCTGCCTCAGTTGGAAGCATCCACAGCCCCTAAACAGCCAAACAGCCTGCTGATTTTCCAGCCTTGGCAGAGAGGCTGGGGAAAGGGAGGTGCAGCTCTCTCTGGCAGGGATTGTCCCTGGGGACCCAGTGCGACCACGGTTAATTAATGGTTTGATGGCTGGGGTGGGACTAGCCCGGCCCCTAGCTCCGGGAAACCTCAACACTAGTCAAGGGGAATCCAGGCTAAGATGCCCCACCTCAGCCCCCTGAACTTGGCATGCAGGGAAGGTGAAAGTGGCTGAAATGATTTGCTGGCTGGGGCTTCAGACTGCACGCCTATCTGGCAATTGCTTGTGCCTGCGGAAGCCACCTTGCACACGGCCCCTGGATCCAGCTTTCTGCAAAGCCGTGCCAGGAAAACATGGGAGGGGGCGGAGCATCTGGCTGATGAGCTTGCTTCAAGCCAAGAGGGAGTTTTTGGTTCAAAAATGGATTGTCTTTTGCTCTGTTAATATTTCTCTGGCATTAGTTTCCTGACTGTGAAAGGGAGGCTTTTGGCCAAAAATAAGTGTTCACAGAACAAATTGGCCAGTGAGGACTAACCTGACATAAAGAGAGAGGGTAGTTTCCTTTTCAACACGGTATTCACGGTAACAATAAAAATGTAGTCAGCACCAACTGCAGAAGGAGCCACGTGCTAAGAGCACAGATTCTGGAATCAAACCAGTTGGGTGCAAATCACCAGCCCTCTGACTGGTTGTGAGCTGTGACCTCAACTTCCTCATCAGTGAAGTGGGGATATCATAGGTGAGGCTTTCCACAGAGGTGTTTTTAATTGTTCTGTAAAGCAGTTACATGGTAAATGCTCAGTAACTATTATTTATTGTTATCATTTTATTAGAATTTAGTGCCGTCATCTCTATTGTTAGGAAATGTTATCATCTACTTGGGCTACCCTACGTGTGGGGTAGCCTGCTCTGTCTGTGGAATAACCGATAATAATAATGATGATCTAGCTGAAGAGATAAGAAGCAAACATAGAAAAATGTAGATAACAAACTTCTTTTTCTTTTGAGACGGAGTCTCACTCTGTCACCCAGGCTGGAGTGCAGTGGCATGATCCTGGCTCACTACAACCTCCACCTCCTAGGTTCAAGCAATTCTCCTGTCTCCATGCCCAGTAATTTTTGTATTTTTAGTAGAGACGGGGTTTCACCATGTTGGCTGAGCTGGTTTCAAACTCCTGACCTCAAATGATCCACTCATTTCGGCCTCCCAAAGTGCTGGGATTACAAGTGTGAGCCACCACACCTGGCTGATAACAAATATTTAAATAATAAACATTTAAATAGCTCCATATAGCAGCACACAATGGGACAGCCAAATGGTTAGGATAGCATTCTGAAAATGCAGGTGGTCTCACCATGCCCACAGTCCATTTCTAGGTTGCCAGGCCTCCCCTCTCTCAACCCGTATATAAGGGGTACCCCAAAGGGTACTCCATAACCTATCACCTTTCCACAGGTGTTTGGAACAGGGGCAAACACTTGACCCGGTATCTGGCCAGCCATAGGCTAGGCAGGGACCCAGCATGGTCTAATGTAAAAGGGTTAGTGGTTCCCATTGGACTGTGTCCAGGAAGTCTAGTTTGGACCCAGGGAGAAAATGAGACAATGAGCTGAGGCAACAGGAGCTGGAAGGACATCCTGAGGTAGAAGTGGGGACTGTGCGGGGCACAGGTAACAGCTGTCACAAGGGAACAGCAACGGTGACGAAGGAGCTGCCTGTCCACAGAACTGGGATTAGAGCAGGCACACAGAGAGAGCAAAGAACAGCATGTGGGGGCCACCAGAAGGCCTTTGATGGAAGGCAGGAAGGAGCTTTCAAAGGCAGTGGGGAGCTGCCTTTGTTCCCACTGGACTTCTGGTTTGTTTGTTTGTTTGAGACAGAGTCTCGCTCTGTCGCTCCGTCGCCAGGCTGGAGTGCAGTGGCAGGATCTCAGCTCACTGCAACTGCCACCTCCTGGGTTCAAGCAATTCTTCTGCCTCAGCCTCCTGAATAGCTGGGATTACAGGCGCACGCCACCATGCCCAGCTAATTTTTGTATTTTTAGTAGAGATGGGGTTTCACTGTGTTGGCCAGGATGGTCTCGATCTCTTGACCTTGTGATCTGCCCGCCTTGGCCTCTCAAAGTGCTGGGATTACAGGCAAGAGCCACCATACCTGGCTCCCACTGGCCTTCTGAAGGAACTTGGTGAGTTTTTGATCCCAGTGACCAAAGAAGCTGGACAGCTATGCAGAGAAGGCAGAGGCCATGGAGGGCTCCAGGAGCCATGGGGACTTCAGGGGCCGTGGAGGGCTGCAGGGGCTGTGGAGGGCTGCAGGAGCCATGGGGACTGCAGGGGCCGTGGAGAGCTGCAGGAGCCGTGGAGGGCTGCAGTGGCTGTGGAGGGCTGTAGCAGCCTACGGGGGCTGCCCCAGCAGCAGGGAGAGGCTTCTGTCTGGAAAGCCAGGGGGATACCGAACAGGCAGAGGGGCTGAAGGAAGGAGCAGAAGAGAATGATGATGCAATGGAAAAGCATGATGAGGACCTGGGGAAAGGTAAGTAGACTGGTTTGGCTGGAGCCAGGGGCTGGAAGGTCAGAATTTGGAAATATTCAGAAAAATACATTGTGAGGATGCTTTCACTTACCAGTAACAGGAAACCCAACCAAACCTGGATCAAACTCTAACAGGAATGGACTGACTCACGTTTTGGAAAGTCAGGAGGTGTGGCAGGCTTCAATCAAGGCCAATCCAGAGTTCAAAGCCACACCAAGGACTTTGCATTTGTGTCTTTCCTCTCTTCTTCTGAACGCTTTGTCCTGACTCCACCTCCCCGGCTTGAAGCCAAATGAACAATGTGCCAAATGACCAATTTGCCAAAAACATGATTTAAGGAATATACTTTTTAAAAACGGTCAATAAACATGCATATATACACACATATATATTTTGTTTGTTTGTTTGTTTGAGATGGAGTCTTGCTCTGTTATCCAAGCTGGAGTGCAGTGGTGCTAACTTGGCTCACTGCAATCTCCACCTCCTGGTTTAAGAGATTCTCCTGCCTCAGCCTCCTAAGTAGATGAAATTACAGGCAACCACCAGCACGCCTGGCTATTTTTTGTATTTTTAGTAGAGACAGGGTTTCACCATGTTGGCCAGGCTGGTCTTGAACTCCTGACCTCAAGTGATCCTCCCAGCTCAGCCTCCCAAAGTGCTGGGATTACAGGCGTGAGCCATCGCGCCCAGCCGAAATGTGCTTATATTTTTAATTTGATTCAGAAATTGACTTTTGAGGCCAGGCGCGGTGGCTCAAGCCTGTAATCCCAGCACTTTGGGAGGCCGAGGCAGGTGGATCACGAGGTCAAGAGATCGAGACCATCCTGGTCAACATGGTGAAACCCCGTCTCTACT
>NW_016107353.1:9042767-9049879 GCF_001604975.1 Cebus imitator | reverse complement strand
AAAAAAAAAAAAAAAAAAAAAAAATGGCTTTTGATGAACTGGCTTTCAGAAAATTGTTTCTAGGCCAATTGCCCCGTTTACAGCTATTCTTGAGAATTACGACGGTTGGAAGCAACCCCTTGGACTGTAAGCTTCTCAATTCATGTGCAGGAGAAGAAAGAGCCTCTATGCCCAGCCTCACCAGCACAAGTCCTGAGGTTTGCTCTGGTGGGTCAGTGGGGCTCATACGCAGTCCCCTGAGCCAATGACTGTGGCATGGAGAACATTCTGGCTGGCTTGAATCTAGCTCAATGTCTTTTCTTGAGCCAGTAGCTAGGGTCAGGGCGATGGGACTATGTTGGTGGGCTTAAGCCATTTGAGCCCCACTCCTAAGGCAGGGGGTGGGTGAAATCACACCCTGGGCACATGGCTGGGAAACTCCTGTTAGAAAAGTTCACAAAGGCCACAGATGTGGAGAACATAAGTAACAATGCCAGTGGCAGCTGGGGACATTCCTGAATAGCCAGCCAAAGTGTTTGGACTTTGTTCTACAGCCAGGTGACATTGGAAAGTTTTTAGATCTGGGAAGAAAGCTCTTCCTGGTGGTATTTTAGGATGATTAGTCTGACCACAGATTGCATAAAAGTAGAAAAAAGACTGGCAAACCAGTGGGGTCATTAGAGAACCCAGGGGAGAGGCAATGAGGATTAAAACTAAGGAACTGGAGTGAGAAACCAAAGTAAGGGAGGACTATAAAGTATTTGGAAAGAAATAGTAGGAGTTAGTGTCTTATTGGACATCAAGGAAGTGGGTGGATGGTGACAGAGGGAGGAGTCAAAAATGGCTCCAAGGTCTCTGACCTGAGTGAAATCACTGGGCTTCTGCCCGTACCCTTAATAACTCCTTTCTTTGAGAACTGTCCCTCGCTCACAGGGAAGGGTCTGTGTCCTGTTCGTACTAGGCTCCCATTGTTTTGGCAGCCTGGCACTCCCTCCCTTTCTGGGAATGGACCCTTCCCCCTTCCTGGGAAGCACCCTCTGCTCCCCCATCTCTCCACAGCTGTTGTGGAGGCCACTGTGTAAATGCACAGCCCGTGTTTAGGGACGCTGGACCCGAGATGGGTCAATCAGAACTCTTCCTCAGCTTGGGACTAAAGCAAAGAAAGATTTCTCTCTCTCTCTCTCTCTCTCTCTCTCTGTCATTGGGAGGCTGAAGATGTGATTGGCCCAGCTGGTGACCTGCTGCTGGCCTCATGCTTCCATATGAAGATACCAGGCTGCAAAACCGAGAAGGAAGCCCATGCAGAGAGAACTTCTGAAGAGAGAGCCTGGGAGCAGTTGCCTGGGTGCCTGTAGGCTGTCAGATTTCTAGATACACTTCCTGTTCTTGGGTTCTGCAAGACACCCTCTGGCTCTTTTGCATACATTTAAGCAACTATTTCTGAAGTTGGGAAATCAGGAGTGGCTGCTGACTCTAAAGAGAAACTACATCAATGTGGAAGGTATTTGAATTATCAGTAAGTTTACTGGAGGTATTAAAGCTGGACCATCACTTGGAGATGTTGTAAGGAAATGTAAACATTTGGCGAACAGATCTTTAAATAAAGAAGGAAGCCATGGGAGTGGCTGAGATCTCCCTGAGAGAAAGTGGAGCGATGTTCAGAGGTAACTTAGTTTAGAAAACTTCATTTAAAAAAAACACATTTAGAAACTGGAAGGTGTCAGGGGACACAGTAAAGGAGACAGAAAGGGATTTACCAGAAAAGTTGGGGGAGTACCATCCTAGTGTCAAAGAACCAAAGGGAGGAGCAAATGCAAAATCTCAATGCATAAGGAAGTGTAAGTGATGAGGGGCAGGCATTGGGGTGGGTCGACTCAGCAGCTC
Source organism: Cebus imitator (assembly GCF_001604975.1). Classification (NCBI taxonomy): domain Eukaryota; kingdom Metazoa; phylum Chordata; class Mammalia; order Primates; family Cebidae; genus Cebus; species Cebus imitator. The sequence goes on along the minus strand of NW_016107353.1, from coordinate 9,048,016 downwards.
CACCATTTTACTGAGAGCCCAGGTGCTTTCTACCTTTCTGCTCTGCTGTACTTGGCATTGGCTTCGCCTGAGGGTTGAAGCTTCCTCCTGTGGATGAGAGACAATTGCGAGTAATTGGCAAAGTGGAAGGGAGACAAAGAACACTTTCCCAGTCATGGAATCTGAGCTTCTGTCTTCAGTCTGATTGGGCTGCTTTCAATCCTGTGCTCACCCCTAGCCCAAAGAGATTCCCCGGAGAAATGCCGTTTGCTAATTCCCTTCGTCTATCAGGAGCACCGCTGTGGAACCAGGAATAGGGTCTCTGTCCCTTAAGTGGGTGACAGTAGAGGATGGGAGTCTCCACCTGAACATGACCAGGGCTCTGCTGGGGAGGGAAAACAGAGAGTGAAAGCTGCAGAGGCAACGAACAGCTCCCCCCCCACCCCGCCCCCACCACTCCCTGCCCCAGCCCACATGCCCTATGAGGCCTGCATGGGATGACGTCTGTAGAGCTGCTTTTAATGTATACTAAAAATCACTGGGCTGTGTTGCTAACTTCTGTTAGCAGAGAATGCTGAAAGGCCATGGGAGTCTTTCATTGTCAGTTTCATGTGACCCTTCCCCTTATGATCAATGTCAGACCAGAGATTTAACTGCAAGGCCCTGCCTCATCCAGCTCTTTTTGTCTCCGCTTTGCAAAGTTCCTAAAATGTACCAGATTTCGCTCTTCTTCATGGTCTTATATGCTGATCCCTCTGCGGGGAACAGTTTCCGTATTTGTTGCCTTTTCTTACATATGTTTCACTTCATGTCGTTCCCTAAAGAGCACTTCCCTGTCCTCCTAAACTGAATTAGGTGCCCCCACCCTGGCTCGTGTCCCTATTGGAACCTAGTTCCAGATTGTAATTGTGTTTCTATTATGTTCATGTGTAGCTCTGTAGGATGGGGACCACTTTTGTTTTGCTCACTCGTGAATCCTCAGAGCTTGGCACACGGCTGATGCACAAGACATTTGATGAATTAATTCGCTATTTCACACACTTCTCCGTCTAACTCACGCCTATTGTCTTTTTTAAGCATGTGAGACATCTTTGGAGGTTAATGAATGTAAAGATTTCTACAAAACAATATCCATTCCAAAAGAATAATGATGTTTAATGAACGTACATAGTAAGGAATGCTTGGAAAGCTCATAAAATAAGAGCAATGGAACAGGGAGTTTTTAAATTTTTTTTTTTTTGAGACGGAGTTTCGCTCTTGTTGCCCAGGCTGGAGTGCAATGGCGCGATCTCGGCTCACCGCAACCTCCGCCTCCTGGGTTCAGGCAATTCTCCTGCCTCAGCCTCCTGAGTAGCTGGGACTACAGGCACGCGCCACCATGCCCAGCTCATTTTTTGTATTTTTAGTAGAGACAGGGTTTCACCATGTTGACCAGGATGGTCTCGATCTCTTGACCTCGTGATCCACCCGCCTCGGCCTCCCAAAGTGCTGGGATTACAGGCGTGAGCCACCGCACCCGGCCATGTTTTTTGTTTTTTTATCATGTTTAAGTAATGTATTGTTTCGCATCGGTTACCCTTACATAGATAAAGACAAGCCTAGAGCAAATTGGTGAACTGGTTCAACACTGTCTTTGCTCCAGCCCCTCTCACCAGTTAATTACACTAGTAGACATTTATCAAATGCTCCCTCTGCATGGCCCATTGTGCTGGGCTGTGAGATTTGGCCCTGATTTCAGTCCAGATCCTAGCAGGGCTTCCAGCACCTCCTTCTCCCTTTGGGGCTTCCCTCAATTCCATTCAACAAATATTTACTGAACTCACAGTTGGGTGAAAGAAATGGTAAATGAGTAAATCCATGGCAATACTTCGTGTTACGATTCTCGATGATGGCTGTGAGGTGCTACAGGATTTTGAATCATGCAAGTTTTCGTTACGGGCATTCTATCTACTAAGGCAAGAACCGAACACATACATCTTAAGAATGGGTTTCTACTAGAAAGATTGCAACAAATAAGTTTTTCTGATCAGCCCTCAGATAATTCAATTAAATTCTATTACCAGAACATTCGAGTCTGCTTCGCTAGTCAGAATTTCTATACAGGAGGGGCTTAAGGGCTGGCAATCCGTTAGGAAGGCAGGCTGGAGTTTTGTCTTGAAGTTGTGTTTACGCAGCAAGCATGCCGTTTCTGCTTGGATTGCATGGCTATTTGGCATAGCTAGAGATGGCTATTGGAAATCGTGGGGAAATTAAATCTTTGTCCCCTCTCAATCATTTATTGGCGCTACCCCTGATCTTAGCTGACCGAAGCATAATTACATTTGGTTTGTTTGTCAGACTTTCAGACTGCTCAGGCTTCAAAATCCACGATTTCAAAAAGAAAATTTCAAAGGGAGAAAGAAGCCGTGCTCTGATAACTTGTCTGCTCTGATAAGTTGTTTATCAATTTATTTTTCAATTTCTCTGTCCTCTTCTCTCAGAGGGAAACATGAGTGAGAACCTGACTCTCAAGCCCTATGAGATAGAGAAGAATTGCCCCTTTTTTTTTTTTTTTTTTTTTTTTTTTTTTTTTTTTTTTTTTTTTTTTTTTTTTTTTTTTTTTTTTTTTGGTTGATTGCTGGGCTTGAAAGGAAAAAAAAGACAGAAAATAAGAAAGGTTAGAGGTCAGGCATGGTAGCTTATGCCTATAATTCTAACACTTTGGGAGGTCAAGGCCGGCAGATCACTTGAGCCCAGGAGTTCAAGACCAGTCTTAGCAACATGGTGAAACTGCGTCTCTAAAAAAAATACAAAAATTAACCAGGTACAGTGGTGCATGCCTGTAGTACCAGCTACTTGGTAGGTTGAGGCAGGATAATTGCTGGAGCCTGAGATATTGAGGCCTCAGTGAGCCATGATCGAGCCACTGTACTCTAGCCTGGGTGACAGAGCAAGAGCCTGTCTCCAGGGGGAAAAAAAAGCCAAGTTAAAAATCTGTAAACTGGTAATATGGAAACATGTTTACCTACTTTACAGGAATGTCATGGCATCAAAACCAGAGGAATTTGCTGTGCAAATGCAAAGGAAGTAATTTAATAGTTTCCAAATGGTCTTTCTTGTTTTATTATCACCCATCCACTCCTTGCACATTTTTTAAAAATTTGACTAGTTTGTAATTACCCTTCTCACTTATGCTGAATGAACACACTTTGTTCAAGGAAGGCAAAGCTAAACAGGTCTGGTTTAATTGCACAATCACATATTAATACAGTGTTTTGAAGATAATTGCTTTATGACCTCATAATGAATCAGTTCTCCGGGCAAGGAGACATTTAATGCAGCAGGCAGCGTGCTTGCTGTGTCCTGTATGTGGTGCAGTTGTAGTGCAGTGGTGCTCAGCTTCACGGGCACATCACGTGTATACCATACACACAAGCTAGACTAGCAAGAATGTGTAAACTCGGACTTCATTCTCTCTCTTCCCTAGATTCTGCTCTGGAAGCTAGATTTTGTGATTAAGCAATCCTATTGGGTGAAAGCTCATAATAGTAATGGCATTCCTAATAATAGCTAACATTTATTGTGCATCTATTACAGCCAGGCTAAATGCTGGGCTCAGTGCTTTGTGTCCTCATCTTTGGAGCCCTCACAATATCATTATGAGATATATTTTATTATCTCCTCATTTTCTCATCTTGCTGATGAGGACACCAAGCCGAGAGCAGTTGAATCACTTGCCCAAGGTCACATTGCTGGGATTTAAACCACAGTGTGCCTGGCTCAGAGGGCATTTTCTGAGAGATGAATGAGCTGAGGTTTCAGGATTCTCCACTTACATGGCCCTTGGCAAGGCCCTGTGCCTAATTTTGTGTTTGTAATTTTTAATTTTTTTTTTGAGTTGGAGTTTCACTCTTGTTTTGTTGCCCAGGCTGGAGTGCAATGGCACGACTTCGGCTCACTGCAACCTCCACCTCCCACGTTCAAGTGAGTCTCCTGTCTCAGCCTCCTGGGTAGCTGAGATTACAGGCGTGTGCCACCATGCCCACCTAATTTTGTATTTTTAGTAGAGATGTGGTTTCTCCATGTTGATCAGGCTGGGGTCTCAAACTCCTGATCTCAGGTGATCCACCCACCTTGGCCTCCCAAAGTGCTGGGATTATAGGCATCAGCCACCGCGCCCGACTTAAAATTCTTTTTCTTGAAGAGCCATGTGCTAACTATGTTAGCTGAAGTCCCCATAAAACCTGAATCCAGCTTTGGCTTCCCTTCAGAGCTTTCATTCTTAATCTCCAAACTGTAATTTCTAACCAATCATAATAACATTAATGTCAATGACTGACATATCTCATCACATACTAAGTGATCTGTTCATAGTAGGTGCTCAATAAAAGTGGAATGAAAAAGCACACATAACTGAATAAATGTCTTATTTGAGAACCATACTGTGGATCAATGCCATGTATGCTGAAAACTAGAGTTAGATTAAAATGATGTGAGCCCTTAAAAGAAATTGGCTCTTTCCTGATTTGGGGCATGGAGTAGCAGCTAAGTTTGTGTCAGGATAAAAGAGCGGACAGTGTAGATTTTTCTCTGTATCTCTTTGCCATTAATAAGTCCTAGAGAACACCACATTGATGAATTTGCAGTGACTTCCTCTTTGCAGTCACTTCCATAAGAGGCACCTCATTTCACTTAGCTTATCCAATTAACAAAAGGAGAAAACAAATTAAAAGAAAGTCCCCAAGGTAGCCGAGACTCAGTGTGCTTAAGTGGATAAACAACATAATTGGAATTGCCTACCTTTATGAAAGCACCATACTCAGGGCTGGCTTTGAACAACTAGTTCTAGTTTTGCAAGAGTTTGCTAGTGCCATTTCACAGAAAAGGCTAGGAGGAACTGTGTTTAAAATGCAACAAGAGAATTCTTGGTTAGACATGCAGATGGTACAGATTGATAGATATTTGAAGTAGCTATTGAAAGAAGTTGGTGAGAGTATGTTCCTCATCTCCCAAAAATGTTATCTTGCCTCCAGGCAAGGACCCTGGGGAGTTCTCCATGATCCTTCAAGCCTAGAAACTCCAGTGTGCTCACAGGATAGGAAATCACTTGGTAATACATAAATCAAAGCAAAAGATGCCTGTTCTTCTCTGTAACAGTGGAACGATTCAAAAAATCTCAAATTGTTCATCAGATATTGGGGCTGCTCATGGCTTAGTTTCAGGAATTTATTGTCTAGATGAATGATATCAGGACTTCTTCTTCTTCTTCTTTTTTTTTTTTTTTTTTTGTG
>NW_016107353.1:9024894-9042262 GCF_001604975.1 Cebus imitator | reverse complement strand
AAAAAAAAAAAAAAAAAAAAAAATTAATGCAACTTCAGTTAATATCTTCCTGGGAAAAAAAAGAGAAGGAGGAGAAAAGGAAGAACAACAAGACTAAAAAGGTAATGAGATAATCATTTCTCTGTCCATGTACTAATATATATTATAAAAATATTCACATATGTGTGGTAATTAAATGTGTGACCCTGCAAACCCACTCCTAGATATTTATTCAAGTGAAATGATGATCTATGCTCACCCAAAAACCAAACGTGTATAGCAGCTTTATCCTTAGCATCCAAAAGCTGAAAACAACTCAAATGTCCCTCAATTGGAAAATGAACAAGCTGGTAGGTGTGGTATGTGTGTGGGGCATGTGGTATGTCCACATCATGGAATAATACTCAGCAATAAAAAGGAAGACACTATTGACACATGCAGCAACACGAATGCATCTTAGGGTATTATGCTGAGTGAAAGAAGGCAGATTCAAAACGCTGCACACTGTATGATTCCATTTCTATAACATTCTGGAAAAGGTAAAAACAATAGGGACGGAAACAGATCAGTGGTGTCTGGGGTTACAGAGTCAGGAGGTTTGAGGGTGAACCCTTCAAAGGGGCAGCATGAAGAAATTTGGGATGGTAATGGAACTGCTGCATGGCTATACAACTCGGTGCATTTGGCGAAACTCAGAACTGAATACCCTGAAAAGTGAACTTTATGTAAAGTAAAAAATAAAATAAACCTGTATTATGTCGGTACAGGTTTAAACAGGTCAATGGACTGTCACAGAGAGCTAGAAATGAAATCCAATAGAGTTAATTTGTTTTGCTAAAGATGGCATTTTTAAATCCACGAGGAGTCTCATTGACTCTCTGGCATTCTTTCTTTGGACTCTTCCATTGTCTGTTGAGTCCAAAAGGCTGCAGCCACCACCACTTGGGAGGCCTGAAATGAACAGTTTGGACCGGCTCTGCTCCTGGAAGTGACATAATGTCCTATTCCCCTGGCTGTTTTTCTTAGCCCTCTTCTTGTTGCCCTAACTTTCTTCTCCACTGGACATAGTGAGATCCAGGACTTAAGGGTGAACTTAATGAAAAAGTGAAAAAGAAAGAAAGCTGTCTTGTGCCTAAGTCACAGGGACTCTGCATGAACTCCAGCCTAGACCAATAGGCTCCACATTGGAGGTTGGGTCCCAGGTCTCAGAGTTGCAGTCTCTGCTGTTAGTCATTCTCTGAGGATGGTTTTCCCTCCGGAACCTCATGGAGAGTGGCTATTGACCAGAGGACAGGGACTGGGCTTTTATGGGCTCCTTAGCCAATTGCTACCTTAATTTCACCACCATTTTGAATCTGCAGATATATATGAACACTTGTAGGGAAAGTACACAGAATGAGAAAAGAGCTGTGGGTGGAAGCCTCCTTAACATGTCTAGGTCAGTCAGATGGCTCGCTCAGAAGTTCCTCATAGAGCATTTTTGAGGTCGTAGATCATATCACCAAAAAGGGGCAATGAGCATCCTCAGCAGATTCCATTAGAATAAGGGTAACTCATGAGGTCATGTCTGGTGATTATAGAATTATCTTAATTATTTATTAATATATTCAAGGCTTGAGAACACTGGCATTAGCACTATACAGTAAAAACATTCAAATTCAAGCCTAAACATTCCCTGGCACAGCTACATGAATGAGCAATGAGCCTCAGACCACACCTGAGATTGAGTGCTCTAAGATGGGATAAGTGAGAAACTATCGACTTTTGCTACATACCTGAAAGTCAGGATTGAACAGAGAACAGAATTCGACAACCTTTTATTCCAGTGATCCTTACTTTTGTGTGCACACCAGGATCTCCTGGGAAGCTTTTACAAACTTCACTTGCCCAGTTTTCATCTCTGGTCTGAGATGGAGCTCGGGCATCTGAATAACCACTGGTTAAGGCTAATTCCTAGGTAGTAGGCAGGGAGCTGAGACCCAGAGAGAGAAAGTAATTTGTCTAAGGTGACAATGACCATTTGCCAAAGAGCCAGGACTAGTACCCAGGCTTCCAGACTCTGATCCATTGTTCTTTTTTACCATGCAAGCAGGAATGCAAAGATATAGTTATTCTTTTCCTAATCACCTAGTTATCCTCAATTACTTAAGTGCCCACCTTGAAGAATGGAGTGTGGTTCCAGGTTGTGTTTGGGAACACCACTTAGAGATTTATGCCACTGCCAAGTAAACCTGCCATTGAGTCATAGCTGTGAAGACATCTGTCCTTCATTTTCAAAGATAAGGCCACTTGTTCTGTGTATTCTACCATAGAAGACATAGAGAAATGTGTGACACACGTCTCCCTGGTTCCTGTGCACGCTTAATGGCTTGTGGTTTGTGGTTGAGATTGCTTGTTTACAAAACCCAGCTCTCCATTTATGCTCTAGCTTCCTGGAGGGGCCTCTCTGCTGCTCTCCTTTCCTAGTCATTTCCCCCAAAGCCATCGAGTTTGACAGTTTCGTTGAATGCAGGAAATACATCCCATAACACCAGTCAAGAAATAAGTATTTGCTGGCCAGGCACAGTGGCTCACCTGTAATCCCAGCACTTTGGGAGGCCAAGGTGGGTGAATAACTTGAGGTCAGGAGTTCAAGACCAGCCTGGCCAACATGGTGAAACCCCGTCTCTACTAAAAATACAAAAATTAGCCAGATGTGGTGGATTACGCCTGTAAACCCAGCTACTCAGGAGGCTAAGGGAGGAAAATTGCTTCAACCGGAGAGGTGGAGGTTGCAGTGAGCCGAGATTGTGTCACTGTACTCCAGCCTGGGTGACAGAGCAAGACTCCGTCTCAAAAAGAAAAAAAAAGGAAAGAAAGAAATAAGTATTTGTTGAGAGAGGGTAGTACAGCCTTGTTCTTATGTTTAATCAGGCTGTAGTTAGAAGGCACTTCAGGGTGTTGGGGAAATGGCATGTAAGCTGCTCAAAAATCTCTTTTGGAAAAGTAGGCCCTTTATTCACAGGACACCCAAAAGGACACTTAAATGCCTTCTCCTAGAGAAAAACATCCTTTGGCTACTCTGGAGAACTTCTGTTCAATCTCTCTACACTGGGCCTATCTTGATTAGCTGAGCTACATACTATTATCAACCATCTCAAAAGTGCCACACTATTTAGCAGAAACCTGGCAACTGCAAGTCTTATAGCTTCCTGGCATCTTGGATTTGTCACCCGTTACAGCCACCTGTGCTTTACAGTTGAGAAATTCTAGACCCAGCCATTAAAGGCCAGCCAAGGTCATTCACATGGAGTTCCAAGTACAACCAGAGCAGAAGGGAAATTTGCTGGGATTCTAGAATCAAAGGACACTATAGCTGGAAGGGATTTCAAGAGGTCATTTAGTTCATTTGCTTCACTGTAGGTGAACAATGAAACTGTCCAAGACTAGCAGTTGGGGGCAAGGCTTCACAATGACTCCAACCTCTTGCTTCAAGTTCTCCCTTCCTCACAGTTCTTCCTTAAGTCTAACCAAACCCTTTTTGTTGCTCTATCTTTCCAACTGGTGTTTAATGGAGAGACAGTGTTTCTCTATTGCTTGTTCTATTTAAGAGTCGGCTCCTGAGAAGTCTTGAACAACCCCCTTGGAGAGGCTCTGTGGGGATTGCAGCAAGCAAAGGTAGACTTTTCTGAATTGTTGGCTCTTTTGTACTCTGCCTGCATGCCAGGCAACTGCAACTGCATTTCCTTGATCCACCCTCTCTGGAGAAGAGAGACCGAGAGATAAGTCAATGGAACAGAAATACAGAAGGTAATGAGCAACAGTATTCATGAGCATAGTGAGCTTCAGGGTGAAGAGTGTTAGGGTAGGCTGATGGAAGGTATCCTTTCTGATTCTGACAGTTTTTATTTATTTATTTAGAGACAGGGTCGCCCACTCTGCAGGGAAGTGGCCCAATCTCAGCAGTCTCAGCTCACTGCAATCTCTGCCTCATGGGCTCAAGGGATCCACCCACCTCAGCCTCCCAAGCAGCTGGGACCACAGGTATGAGCCACCACACCTGGCTAATTTTTGTATTTTTTGTAGAGAGAGGGTGCCATGTTGCCCAGACTGAACAGTTATTATTTAAATGGAATCTGATCCAGAGGGAGACTGTGTTGTCTCCCTCCCAGGAGAACTTACCGATGGGAGAAGGTCTTGTTATAGGGATGATTGCATTGTGCTCCCCAGATGGGAGAAGAAAGATGGAGAAGCTTCTTTTGAACTCTTTCCAACTCTTCCTCTGGTCTAAAAAAGCAGCAGTTCTAAGCATTTCGAAAGATCACTGCATATGAGGAAACTAATAAGCAAACTACGGCTTCATGAGATCCCCTTTGAACTTGACTCTCACCCTGCATTAAACCAGCATGGACAAGCCTAAAATGAGATGGTTTTTACATGGCTCCCCAGGCAAAATTTTGAAAACTAACAACTGACATTTTCTTTTTGATATTTTCCCACCCTACTGCCTCCTTCAATTAGACTGTACAGTGGGAGGAGATAACAGAGTTCTAAGATTATTCCCACGTACAGAGTTTTATTTTGTTAAGTCTCCTTTGGGGTAGACTATCCACTAGCATTTGCGTCAATTGCTCTTAAATTGCTACCTAATATGAAATGCTTCAGTTGGGAGAAGAATTTCTCTTAAGCCAGTTCTCTCTAAAGGTAAAGAAGAGATTTCAAACTCTATGCTGAAGAGCTTTGTTGTTGTTGTACCCCAGGCTGGAGTATAGTGGTACAATCTCGGCTCACTGCAACCTCTGCCTCCCGGGTGCACGCAATTCTCCTGTCTCAGACTCCTGAGTAGCTGGGACTACAGGAGCATGTCACCACCTCTGGCTAATTTTTGTATTTTTAGTAGAGACGGGGTTTCACCATGTTGGTCAGGCTGGCCTCGAACCCTTGACCTCAGGTGATCCACCCACCTCGACCTTGTGCTGGGATTACAGGCTGTGAGCCACCAGACCCAACTTCAATGGACTTTAAAGAAAAAAAAATGATACAACTGCAGTGAGACGAGATAGCACCACTACACTCTAGCTTGGTGACAGAGAGACTCCACCTCAAAAAAAAAAAAAAAAAAAAAAAAAAAAAAAAAAATATATATATATATATATATATGTATGTATATATGACACACCTATAGCCTGTTCTTTGCATCAACCACTCTTCAGAACACTTTAACAAATCCCTTCCAATCTACCAACAAGCATGTCCATCAACTAGGAAGCATTACTGAGCACAGCTTGATGCCAGTGAGTGAGTGAGTGTAGGACTTGTCCCAAAGCATAAGGCTTAATCTCTGCCCTCAAAAAGTGTCCAGGCTAGGGGGGACATAAGACTAACCAACAGGAAACAACCAGAGGCTGATGCAAAGAAATACATGTTTAGATTCCAAGTGGTATGGAGCAGACCTTAAACACAACAGAAATTCTGCAATTAGTGGATTACACTAGTGAGGCAACTCTTAGCAGAGGGTGCACAACCCAAACTGGCTTTTTGTTTTGTTTTTTGGAGACCGAATCTCACTCTGTTGCCCAGGCTGGAGTGCAATGGCGTGATCTCAGTTCACTACAACCTCTGCCTGCTGGGTTCCAGCAATTCTCCTTCCTAAGCCTCCTGAGGAGCTGGGATTACAGGCATGTGCCACCACGCCCAGCTAATTTTTGTATTTTTAGTAGACACAGGGTTTTGCCACATTGGCCAGGCTGGTCTGGAACTCCTGGCCTCAAGTGATCTGCCCGCTATGGCCTCCCAAAGTGCTGGGATTACAGGTGTAAGCCAGCCGTGCCTGGCCACAAACTAGCTTTCAAGAAAGGATAGATTTTGGAGAGGCAGAGTAAAAAGCAAACAATAAAAGATAATAATAATAATCAAGAGAAAATAAGAGAATTATGACATTTAAACTCGCATTTAAAAACTTTATTACAGATCATTTCAATCACATAGAAAGTTACAGAAACCCTATGTACTCATCACTTTATCAACTCATGACCAATCTTGCTTTATCTATATATACCCTCACCCACATTTCCCCACCTCCTGGATTATTTTCAAGCAAATCCCAGACATCGTATCATTCCATCTGTCAATATCTTGGTATTTTACTAGCATTTTGACGTAAGCATCATCAAATTATACAGGTCAGAGCATGTTTCAAAAAAAACAGTACAGGCCAGGTGCAGTGGCTCACACCTGCTATTCCCAGCACTTTGGGAGGCCAAGGCAGGCAGATTATCGGAGGTCTGGAGTTTGAGAGCAGCCTGGCCAACATGGTGAACTCTTGTCTCTACTAAAAATACAAAAATCAGCTGAGCATAGTAGCGAGTGCCTGTAATCCCAGTTACTCAGGAGGCTGAGGCATGAGAATCACTTGAACCGGGAGGCAGAGGTTGCAGTGAGCTGAGATTTCGCCACTGCACTCCAGCCTGGGCGATAGCGTGAGACTCTGAAACAACAGTGACAACAACAAAACAGTACAAAGCTGAAAATCTTGGCACAATAAAAAGATCTTGCAAGCCTTAGCCAATGGCATATTTATTTTGTTCAACAACATCCCATTACATCAGAAAAACCCCTAATTTTTTTAAAAGAGGTTGAAATAAAATAGTTATGTCCAGAAATGCATGCTTTTTACTATAGTGCTTGGACCTTAATGGAATGTTGGAAGTATCTGGACAAACACTTGTCCCTGTACATCTGCTGCAACCTAAGTCTATTTCTTTATGCTATTTTCAACATAGATCAGAGTGGTATTCCAGGAAGACATGCCTTTCTTAAACCAGAGTCCAACAAAAGTGGCCAGTGGAATCTGAGGATGGTGGGACAGTATAAGGCAAGGAGGTAAAAGCACAGCTGGGGAAGAGACGGAGCAGGGTGAAGGCTGGAGGCAGACTGGGCATGGAGGTTCTCAAGGCTCTGGCTGGATGTGAAACTGAGTGGGAGGCAGAGAATGAAAGTGGAGCATGTTAATCTTGGAATGAGGATGAGTCATGCAGAAAATGAGACGCTTTCCCACTGATGCTCTGAATATTACTCCTTGACTGGGAAAAGAAATCAAATGAACATTGCTCTTGATGGCAGTGGAGATAGGATATGGCATGCAAAGTGTGCAGGGGAAGAGTGGGCACCCCTCCTTGGGTGACCTGCAACAAGCCATTTAACCTCTCAAGTTATACTCTGCATCCCAACAAAAGAACAGTGAGGCTAAATTATCTCTGGGTCCCTTGAGACCTACAACATTCAACAATTCAATTAATTAAAATGGATTGTAGGGCAGATGTGGTGCCTCATGCCTGTAATCCCAACACTTTGGGAGGCCAAGGTGGGCTGATTGCTTGAGCCCAGGAGTTCAAGGCCAGCCTGGGCAACATAATGAGACTCCCCTGTCTCTACAAAAGAAAACAAAGTATTGTAAAAGGGCAAGTAGATATGAATTGGGGATGACTTTTCAATGGTGGCTGCTAGCAGCAGAAAACAGCAATAGCAATTGAGACAACCTAAGCCATACATAAGCTTTAATAAGGGGAAATAAAGAAATAAATACGGCCTTTGCCCACATCTATCACATTTGTGTTTGTCAGTTACTCTATGAAGCAGTTTACATACATTATCTTACCTAATCCTTATAAAGACCCTATGAAGTAGGCTCTAAAATCATCACACCGCCATGAGGAAACTGAGGCACAGAGAGGATAAGCAATCTACCCAAAACATGCCAGTAAATATGAAAGCCAGGACTGATCTCAGATCTACCTGAATTCCAAACGCTTAACCACTGTACTACATGCTCGACTATTATGCTAGAGTGCGTAGAATAACTATTAATATCTTGTATTTTATCATCCAATCAAAATCCAGAAACCTCCATTAAATATCTATCTAACATAAAAGCCAGCCTGAAGGCGTTTCCACTGGCCAAATCTGGGACAAATTAAGCACCAAAATTAAGTCACTAATGAATTATAAAGCACTGGAAAAAATAGGCATGTGTGACTCCTTACTGGTAATAGGTAAATAAGTAAGTGGGGAGAATGGAGGGCTCTTGTTTACAGTAGAATATTGAGAGTTGACCAGCAAATGTGGAGGAACTGTGGGAGCCAGAACGTCATCATTTTGGAAATCACTGTAGTAAAGATGGGATCAGGCAGGAATCATCAATAGATGCTAAGTCAAAGGAAGAAATATTGAAAGACAAGCTATTTGCAAGGTCTTAAAAGTATCTCCCCTAAGACTGCTTATTAGTTCAAGGGAGAAAAAATTAATTACACAGTGGAGAAACAGGGCAACACCTTGACAGGGTGATAAAAATTTACATTTACCAGTAAGGGGCAGATGAAACTTGTGTGCCTCCAGCATGATATCCTTAGAAGGACACAATGTTAATCTGTGCAAATTTTAGCCAAGAGTACATAACAAACATCAGACAAATGCAAAATAAGAATGTTCTATTTTTTTTTTTAAAGAGGTGAGGAACACTGTATTCTTAAAAAATGTCAACATCATAAAAGACAAAAGGGCTGGGCGTGAGGACTCACTCCTCTAATCCCAGCACTTTGGGAGGCTGAGGTGAGTGGATCACTTGAGGCCAGGAGTTCATGACCATCCTGGCCAACATGGTGAAACCCTGTCTCTACTAAAAATACAAAAATTAGCTGGGCCTGGTGGTGCAAGCTTGTAGTCCCAGCTACTCACGAGGCTGAGGATCACTGGAACCCAGGAGGTGGAAGTTGCAGTGAGCTGGGATTGAGCAACTGCACTCCAGCCTAAGCAACCAAGGAAGACTCTGTCTCAAAAGAAAAAAAAAAAAAAAAAAAAAAAAAAAAAACACAAAGAAAAGCTAAAAGGGATAAGAATGGATAAGGCAACCAAATGTAAGCCTGACCCTAGAGTTGGTGCTGGGGTGGGGAGAAGAGGATAATGCTATAAAATACATTGTTAGATCAACTGACAATATTGGAATATAGGCAGTGCCGATGTAAAATTGTGAGGTTGATAAATTTACTGTGGTTATGTAAGAGAATATTCCTATTTTTTAAATTTTTTTCTCTACTCCATGTGGAGCAGGGCTAACTCATAGGCAATGTTCCCAGAGTTGGCCTATTCCTATTTTTATGAAATGCACACTAAGAAGTGAAGGATCATGATGTATTAACTTCCCCTTGTATAGTTCAAATGAGAGAAAGAGAAAGCAAAAATAGCTAAAGCAAATGGGGTAAAATGCTAACAATAGGTAAATCCAGGTAAAGGGTATATGGATCTTTCTTGAAACTTATTCTAAGTTTGAAATTATGTCCAAATAAGTTTTGAGGTTTTTTTGGTTAGTCTGATATCACATTGCTGAGTGGTAGTCAGGCCCTGAGTTATTTAGCATTTGTTGTTGTTGTTGCGACAGGGTTTTGCTCTGTCGCCCAGGCTGAAGTGCAGTGGCATGATCTTAGCTCACTGCAGCCTCTGCCTCTCCGGCTCAAGCGATCCTCCCATCTCAGCCTCCCAAGTAGCTGGTACCACAGGGTGTTTTACCATGTTGCCCACTGGTCTCAAACTCCTGAGCTTGGCCTCAGCCCGCCAAAGTGCTGGGATTATGGGTGTGAGACACTGCACCTGGCCCAAGACCCTGAGTTGAGTGGAGATGGGGAAGAACACGCTGCACTGAGCCCTGAGAATAACTGTCATCTGACAGAAGCTCAAAGCAGAGCTGGCTCCCTGTAGTTTAGCGGTTCACCAACCAACATGAGGAGTTACCTGGGTCACAAAGTAAACAGGCTTATAAGTAAACAAATAACAGAGTAATTCCACTGTGAGAAACACCAGGAAAACCAGCATCTCCATATACGTAAGGAAAAGACCTCCAGACATGGGCCTGTAGCCCAGTTATTTCAACACAAGTCTACCCAGCAGAAGGATTAGCCTGCTCAAGCTCACCTTTCATTCGCAATATATGTTTGAAATCTACTGGAACTAGAAGGCTCATTGGCAGATGGGAAAGGCAGTTCACTCAAGAAACAAACTGCTGTCATTGATACAACACATGCTAGGGCTTGGGGAAACTAGAGAGTGAGTAACAAATTAGTGGACAACTTTTGACAATAAGATTATTATTGTTACCATAGACTTGAGTGACTACCATGTGCTAGACCCTGAGGATAGAGAAAGATAAAAGCAATGATCCCTGCCCTCAAGTAGCTTTGGGGAGAGAGGAGAGAGACACACAAAAGGGATATGCTGAAGGGCAGCAAATGAAAAGTATACTTTATGGAATAGAAAGTCAGGAAAAGCTATTGTGGATGTGTGGCACCAGGAGAAGTGGTAGGGGTAGGGTTTTCATTCATTCACTCATTTACTCATTCATTCATTCAAGCATTCTTTCAATCAATATTCAACTTTTTTCTTTTTTTTTTTTTTTGAGACAGAATCTCACTCTGTCACCCAGGCTGGCATGCAGTGTCACCATCTTGGCTCACTGCAAACTCCGCCTTCCAGGTTTAAGTGATTTTCCTGCTTAGCCTCCTGAGTAGCTGGGATTACACATATGCACCACCATGCCCGGGTAATTTTTGTATTTTTAGTAGAAATGGGGTATCAGCACATTGGCCAGGCTGGTCTTGAACTCCTGACCTCAGTTGATCCATCTGTGTCAGTCTCCCAAAGTGCTGGATTACAGGCGTGGGCCACCGCGCCTGGCCTATTCAGCTTTTTAAACTGCACGGTACTGTGCAAACACTTAAGGAGAACAATGAGATAAAAATGCTGTGGGGAAAAGGAAAATACATGTTCAGTGTTCTTTGATAACAATGGCTAAAATTTAGCTATTAAATATTTAGCTATAAAACCATATTAGTTTCCTGTGGTGGCCATAACAAATTACTCCAAAATCAACAGCTTAAAACAGCAGAAATTTATTGTCTTGAAGTCTTGGAGGCCAGAAGTCTAAATTCAAGGTGTTGGCTGGGCCCTGCTCCCTCCTGAGGCATAGGGGAGAATCCTTTCATGACTCTTCCAACTTCCGTTGACTGGTGGCATTCCTTGGTTTGTGGCTGCCTCACTGCCATCTCTGTCCCAATCTTCACATGGTCTTCTCTTTTGTTGGCCTAATCTCTCCTTTGTAACTCTCTTATGAGGGCACTTTTTATTGAATTTAGCGCCCACCTAGATCATTCAGGATGAGTGCTTCATCTTAAGATACTGAATTACATCTGCAAAAGTCTCTTCCCAAATAAGGTAACATTGATAGATTTCAGAATTTAGGACACAGACATATCTTTCTGGAGGCTGTTATTCAACCCATTATAAGCCCTTTCCATGTGCCAGGTATTGTCCTAAGCATCTAGTATGTATCAACTCATCTGATTCACAACAACCCAATGAGATAGGTTATTAATTTGGTCCCCACTGAGAAAACAAAGACACAGAGCCATTGGATAACTTGGAACCATCACTGAGGATAATTGGACTTGGAGAGCTTGTATTGAGGGGTCAGGAGAAATAAATTTGGATAGACAAGTTATGGTCACATGCAGAATATTTTAAATACCTGGATAAAATATTATAGTTTATTCTTCAGGTAATGGGCAGGTACTGGGAGTTCTTGAGCCAGAGCAGCATGTGAATAATGATGCATGGGAATATTAATTGGAAAGTACTGTGTAAAATAGATTGAAGAGGAAAGGAATGGAAACCTTATTAGGAAATGCTCACATAATTGCTAAGCATGATGAGGTAGGCCTGGGCCGGACAGGTCTGGCCGCAGAAACAGAAAGAAGTACTTAATAGCTCGTCCTTCTTTTCATCCCAAAGTGTGGAGCCAGACTCTTTTATTCCATTAGACTTTTCTCTTCCATCTTCCTATGTTGCATACCAGGAGGTAACTGAGAGGTAAGACAATCTTCACTTGCCCCAGGTTAGCAGGCACTGGTTTTTCCATTAAAGGATTGCACTCAAAATTTGGAGACACTTGCTTGAGAAGCGCCTGGAAACGCAATTCCTCACTGTTTTTATTGTGGTTGCTTCTAAGGTAAACACGCTTTGAGGATAACGTCTCTCTTGACAATGTCAACTCTGACTTTATGACGGAGTAACCCTGGAAGCCAACATATAGCATAAGTAAAGTCACTATCCAGTATTCACAGGGAATGGGCTGTAGACACAGCTACAATGATGTTAGATCTTTGCTCTGTTCCTCCAGAATCAGCAAGAGAAAGGTCTCTGTTCTCACTTCCCACCTACACTTCTTGGTGACTACTGCAGGTGTTGCTCCTGCCACAAGCTGAATATTAAACACCCTTATTCATTTTTAGTTCTTTAGGCCACCTTTGAGGACTTGATCAGTAACACCTGATGCGAAAGACATTTCCTGTTGGATAATGGAAGGTTTGAGTGTGACAGACCGCCAGCAGTACCCTGGGTCCTTAGCTACTAGTCAGGTTTCAGGGGCCATTAATGCTAGTTAGAGTAACAAAATGTCAAAAGCCATAATTATTTTTCTCTAACACAGCGTAAGCAAAATCTGAAATGCTTATTTGCACCTGGAATTCGATTATTTTTTAAAAAGGGCTTTCCCACAAGAATAAGACATTTGATTTTATTTAAAAATTAAATTAAAAAATTTAATATAGAAGTTACAAAAATTATCCGGGGGTGGTGACCATGTGCTTGTAGTGTTAGCTATTCAGGAGGCTGAGGCAGGAGAATCGCTTGAACCCTGGAGGCTGAGGTTACAGTGAGCTGAGATGACACCACTATACTCCAGCCTGGGTGACAGAGCAAGACTCAGTCTCAAATAAAAATAAAAATAATATAGAAGTGATGCCTGTTCATTTGAAAATAACATTCAAATACAACAGATGAATATAAAATAAGAAGTAAAATTAGGCCAGGAGCAGTGGCTCATGCCTGTAATCCCAGCTACGTGGGAGGCTAAGGCAGGAGAATGGCCTGAACCCGGGACGCAGAGGTTGCAGTGAGCCGAGATTGCACCACTGCACTCCAGCCTGGGCGATACAGGGAGACTCCATCTCAAAATTTTTTTTAAAAGTAAACTTAATACATTTGTGTGAGGATACTTTATGTAAATATGTGTATGTTTACATATATATATTTGAGATGGAGTTTTGCTCTTTTGCCCAGGCTGGAGTGCAACGGCATGATATCGGCTCACTGCAACTTCCGTCTTCCCAGGTTCAAGCGATTCTCCTACCTCAGCCTCCCAAGTAGCTGGGGTTACAGGCATGCACCACCACACCCAGCTAATTTTTGTACTTCTAGTAGAGACAGAGTTTCTTCATGTTTGTTGGTCAGGCTGGTCTTGAACTCCAGCCTGCCTCAGCCTCCCAAAGTGCTGGGATTACAGGTGTGAGCCACTGAGCCCAGCCTAAAAATGTTTTTTATATGAACTCCAGATACTATCTTCTTTCCAGGGTTAAAAATTGTATGCTTATAATGACTGGGTACTCAAAATGTGTTCTGGGGGCCATCCACATGGGCATTGCCTAGGAGCCTGTTGGAAATGCAATCTCAGGTCCTATTGCTGGCTATTGAATCCGAATCTGCATTTTCATGAGTTCCCAGGTGATTCGTGTGTACGTTCAAGTAACAGAAGCACTGAACTCACAGAGTAAGGGGACAGTATTTTTTTTTTGAGATGGAGTCTTGCTCTGTCACCAGGCTGGAATGCAGTGGTGCAATCTCATCTCTTTGCAACCTCTGCCTGTCAGGTTTGAGAGTTTCTCCTGCCTCAGCCTCCCAAGTAGCTGGATTACAGGCGCCCACCATCACGCCTGGCTACTTTTTTATATTTTTAGCAGAGATGGGGTTTCACCATATTGGACAGACTGGTCTTGAACTCCTGACCTCAGATGATCTATCCGCCTCAGCCTCCCACAGTGCTGGGATTACAGGTGTGAGCCACCGCGCCCGGCCGGGGACAGTATTTTTACTAACGGTAGCCCTTTGATATTCAGGTTGTTAAAGAACTGAAAGTAAAAAATAGATAAAAGTGGGAGGCAGAAAAATTAACTAATTCTTCCTACAGATATATGTGTGAATGGGACCCAATTTTGGAACACATCACTAGAGAATCAGAATGTGGAGTGACCTGTTAAAGAGATGCCACTCACAAGTAGGCCACCTCCCCTTGGTCCTTATAGTAATTACAAATAAGAAAATCATAGAACCAGAAACTTTTAGAACTGAGATGAATGATAGAATTTGTAGTAGTTAGTGCACATGAGGTCTTGAGCCTCTGACTGGGTTTGTTTCCCCCAGTTTGGGTATGAAGATAAAAATAAAACTGTTGGCCAGACGTGGTGTCTCACACCTGCAATCCCAGTACTTTGGGAGGCCTAGGTGGGTGGATCACCTGAGGTCAGGAGTTCGAGACCAGCCTAGCCAACATGGTGAAACCCCATCTCTACTAAAAATACAAAAAATTAGCCAGGTATGGTGGTGTATACTGTAATCCCAGCTACTTGGGAGGCTGAGGCAGGAGGATCTCTTGAACCTGGGATGTGGAGACTGCAGAGAGCCGAGATTGCCCTACTGCACTCCAGCCTGGGTGACAGAGAGAGACTCTGTCTCAAAAAAAAAAAAAAGTTGCTGGTTCAGTTAGGGCCTTGTACTCACAAGCTGAAAGGTCTTGAGCAAATTCCTTACC
This sequence comes from Cebus imitator, assembly GCF_001604975.1. Lineage (NCBI taxonomy): Eukaryota > Metazoa > Chordata > Mammalia > Primates > Cebidae > Cebus > Cebus imitator. Next base: position 9,027,615 of record NW_016107353.1, on the reverse strand, counting down.
TTCTTGGGTGTCAGCCTATAATCTGTATCATTAGGAAGCTCACGTAAGTGTTCTAGAAACTGTATGGGAACCTGGAATGTTATCATGGCAGATTTCAAGACAGGGTCCCAGTTCCATCCAATAATTGCATGCTGTGTGAGATAATATCACAACAGAGGGGGGGTAGTCTGCTTGAAGTAAAGAAAAAGTGAGGGAATTAACGAGAATGTGACATGATGTTTTCTACACTGTCCAGAGGACACAGGCCCTCTGTTTCTGGTGTTCTAGTATAGATAGGAGACTGTGAAGGTTCGATAAGGACCTGTGGAACAAATGCATGAAATACTAAGTTGACAGGCACAGTGACTCACAGCTGTAATCCCAGTGCTTTGGGAGGCCAAGGCGGGTGGATTGCCTAGAGGTCAGGAGTTAGAGACCAGACTGGCCAACATGGCGAAACCTCCATCTCTACTACAAAAAAGAAATACTGGCTGGGCGCAGTGGCTCACACCTGTAATTCCAGCACTTTGAGAGGCCGAGGTGAGTGGATCACGAGGTCAGGAGCTCGAGACCAGCTTGACCAGTATGGAAAAAACCCATCTCTACTAAAAATACAAAATTAGCTGGGCACGGTAGTGCGTGCCTGTAGTCCTGGCTACTCAAGAGGCTGAGGCAGGAGACTCGCTGGAACCCGGGAGTTGGAGGGTGCAGTAAGCTAAGATTGCGCCACTGCACTCTAGCTTGGGTGACAGAGTGAGAGTGAGACTCCATCTCAAAAAAAGAAAAAAGAAAAGGAAAGAAAGAAATACTAAGTTGGGAAAGGTAAATTCACCAACATTCATTAATTCAACAAATATTTACTGAGTATCCTCCATGTGCCAAGCTGGCTAAGGACACAATGGTAAGCAAATGTACACACTGTGCCTGCCCTCACAGAGCTTACAATCCAATCAGATACTTGGTTTAATGTAAAATTGCATCTTTGCTAAATGCCACAAAAGAGCATGGTAGTGAACTGAGAGAACTTGTTCTAGAACGATTTGACCTGGTCAGGGGTATCGGGGAAGAGTTTCTGAGGAAGTGGCCCTTGAGCTGAGAGCTGAAGAATGAGCAAGAATTAATGTGGGAGGCGGGGCGTGGTGGCTTAAGCCTGTAATCCCAGCACTGTGGGAGGCCGAGGCGGGTGGATCACGAGGTCAAGAGATCGAGACCATCCTGGTCAACATGGTGAAACCCCGTCTCTACTAAAAATACAAAAAATTAGCTGGGCATGGTGGCGCATGCCTGTAATCTCAGCGACTCAGGAGGCTGGGGCAGGAGAATTGCCTGAACCCGGGAGGCGGAGGTTGCAGTGAGCCGAGATCGTGCCATTGCACTCCAGCCTGGGTAACAAGAGCGAAACTCCGTCTCAAAAAAAAAAAAAAAAGAATTAATGTGGGGACAAAGGGAGGAAAGAGTGTCCCAGGGTGAGAACACTGTGTGCACTGACCTTTTGGCAGGAGGGAGTGTGTAGATTCATGGTGGTAAGAAAGGCAAGTCCTCTTAGGTGGAGTGACATCATGAGGCTGGGGACGGCAGCCAGAGCCAGATCAGATCTGGCTCTGCCCTGTGCACCCAAGTTTGGTTCTCCTCCTCTGAGCACTGGGAGGCCACTGAAAGATGTCAGCCATGACGGTGGTGGGGGTGGTGGAGGATGTGTGTTTTGCAAGGACTAGATCTGGGTTTCAAAAAATTCACTCTGGCAGTAAAATGGAGTATACCTCAGGAACAGGAGGGCAGAGTAGATGTTTGGAGAACGGCACGATACTTTTACAGCCTGAAAGAGAGCCTGGAAATGCTCCCTTCTACAGAAGTTCCAGCTCCTGCAGCCTAGCTCCGTCCTCATACAGCCTTCCTTCTTCAAGGTCTTGCCTACCAAGAGGCAAGGAGGAAGGACCTGTGCAATCAGCTCACTCCCTAGACAAAGTGAACAAACTGGGAGTCCGGCTGGCAAATGAGTCCTTTTTGAGTCCATATGAATGAGTTCCCCCTAGGTGAAATAATTAAAAAGTAGTTTCTGAATTTGCAAGTTGAGAATTCAGCCCTGGATTCTTGGTGACCCCAAGTACAGGAGGCCTGAAAGGCCCTGTCTGACACTATTTACTAGGCAGCTCCATCTCCTGTACCCACCTTTTAACTCCAGTTAAGAAGCTATCATGTAACCCCCTCACTGAAAAAATGTGGAAAGTGAGGTCCAGAGAGGTTTAGTAACTTATCCAACATCACACAGTAATTTTTAAGGGCCAGTCCCTGAACTATCATCCTAAAATTCATTAGGTGTGTGATCCTTTCAAAAATGCTCTACTGGCCAGCATCTTCAGAGATGAGTAACGGAGAGAGTCATAAAAACATATTTTTAAATTAAATTTTATTCTTTAAAAATTTTCTGTACATTGTGCTTTAATTACCATCTCCGGCCCCAAGAGTAGAAGGGCTAAAGAAAGAATGGACATTCAGTCTAAAGACTTAACACTGACTACCTGAGCCTTCAACAATTTCTGGTATTAATATTACATAGCTCTGCACCCAAGAAATTCACAGATGCTTTTAATGAGTGTTCCTATGTAGATAGCAGTGCCTTTATTTCTAGATTGAATTTCCAGGCATGACTGGAAAACTGAGACCCAGTTTTCAGCCTCCAGGAAAAATGAGTTCCTTTTGCTGCTAGTCCTCATCTGTTTGGTTTTTTTTTTTTTTTTTTTT
>NW_016107353.1:8997318-9024569 GCF_001604975.1 Cebus imitator | reverse complement strand
AAAAAAAAAAAAAAATTAACAAACAAATATAAAAAGTCAGTGACTGTCCCCGGCCTCTCACTGTACAATTTCACTCTCTACACTGTTCCTGTTTCCCCTGTGCTTCCACGTGGGTTTCCTGCTCTGACTATTTCTTTCATATGGTTTCCCTCATACCTCTGAGACTTTTGTGCTATTTCTGGGCTTTATTGCTGCATTGTTACTTGTTTATTCTTTGTTCTACTGCCTGTTCCTTTGGGGGCAGCTGAAAAGGCAAACCTTGGCCCTCATGTTGTTGGTAGAGATTACACTTCATATTTGTAATAATTATTCATGTACGTTTTGAGAGATTTCCCCACCATTTTTAAGATTGAACATTAGAAGTGATTTATTGTCAACCAAAGTCAAATATAATCTGGTTTTCACATGGTTTTGTTATTTCATCTTTCTAAGCAAGGTATAGCTTTATACACTCATGCTTTTTGATAACCAAAATTCAGAAGTATGTATGTGTCTAACAGTTTTTACAAGAATCCTACAAGATCCTTTTAAACTGTCATCAAAAGCAAGGAGAGGTCCAGAGAGCTTTGAGACTGCAGTTTGTCTGAAGCATTTGACTTTCATTCAAATTGGCAGTCTCTTTTCCAAAAAGAGCATTATTCTCTCATCTTTAAAGTATGCTGGGTTTAGTCAGTTTGGATACTAAGCAAGTTATCAGGAGATTTATTAAACATTAAGAAGAGAAAGCCATGCCATCTTGCTCAACCCAGGGCCACAGCCTCCAGGGGTGTTGGTGAATAATAGTATTGTGTCCCTTCATTTTAATCTATTCCTGCCTGTATTGACAGTCTATAAGGACAACCAGATAAAAAGGGAAAAACTCAAGTAGAGGTACCAAAGTCTTTTGCCTAGATAATCCTAGAGGGGAACAAAGTTTGACTGAAGTGTTTTGCTGTGTGGTAAATATTACTCTCTCCAGAGAACATGATTATAACTTCTCTGCAACCTGGAAAATGTACTCCCTGCCCCCTCTGCCCCGCCCCCACCACCCACTAGGCGGGAATAAAGCAAACTGTCTGGGAAACGGCTTAAATGCAGGCACAAAGTAGGTTCTCAGAAGTGGCTATGAGTTGAACCTGTTTTTATTTGGATCTAAAAATCTCCCAGTTAGGTCTGTTTAGTTATTGAAGGATTGCTATTGTGTTTGCAAAGCATCCCTGACTTTTACATCTTCTTATTGGTTCTTCTTTGGGTATCAAATCCTCACATTTGAAGGAATGTATTTTTTAAATAAAGCAGGGCACAGCAGCCCTCAGTAGAAAGGAAAATGGTCTTCCAACTGCCTCTAAGCCATTTCCGTGAGAATATCTTGACCCATAAGTGGCTCCCGAATTTCCATATAGGAGAGGCTAGTTGGTAGGATGTTTGAAGCTGTGTTTACATATGATCAGAAAAATGTCACTTGTCCATATCAAAGGAGAGGAAGTTATGGAAGTCCTAAACCTATTAATACATCCTTTAGCACTGCCCAAAGCCAGACTTCACTTCAAATTAAGGACATTAAAAATGGAGCTCGCTGGGAGCGGTGGCTTACATCTATAAACCCAGCACTTTGGGAGGCCAAGGTGAGTGGATCACGAGGTCAGGAGTTCGAGACCAGCCTGACCAACATGGTGAAACCCCCATATCTATGAAAAACACAAAAAATTAGCTGGGCATGGTGCCGCTAGCCTGTAATCCCAGTTACTCGGGAGGCTGAGGCAGAAGAATCACTTCAACCCGGGAGGCAGATGTTGCAGTGAGCTGAGATCATGCCATTGCACTCCAGCCTGGGCGACAGAGCGAGACTGTCTCAGAAAAAAAAAAAAAAAATGGAGCTCATATTTTTCTCCTAAAAATCAGCTCCTTGGCCCCCCTTCCCAACATCTTCCCCTATTTAAGGCAGTATTTTCCTCATTAGGTTAGAAACATCTTTGTTCTCCTACTTAGCTTTCTCCTTCCCAATACCCAATTAATCATCAAATTCTATCATTTTTTTCTCCTTTATAATGTCTTGGAAATTCTCCTCCATTCTTTTTTTTTTTTTTTTGAAACGGAGTTTCGCTCTTGTTACCCAGGCTGGAGTGCAATGGCGCGATCTCGGCTCACCGCAACCTCCGCCTCCCACGTTCAGGCAATTCTTCTGCCCCAGCCTCCTGAGTCGCTGGGATTACAGGCACGTGCCACCATGCCCAGCTAATTTTTTTTGGTATTTTTAGTAGAGACGGAGTTTCACCATGTTGACCAGGATGGTCTTGATCTCTTGACCTCGTGATCCACCCACCTCGGCCTCCCACAGTGCTGGGATTACAGGCTTGAGCCACCGTGCCCGGCCTCCTCCATTCTTTATATTCCAGCAAAATTAGAAACAGGTGATGATCCAGCTCTCTAGTCTGGATGAGATTACAAACACACCACTCACAAGTGAAAAAAATTTTATAGGAATTATAAGAATACCAAAACAGGCCAGGTGTGGTGGCTCACGCCTATAATCCCAGCACTTTGGGAGGTGGAAGTGGGCGTATCACAAGGTCAGGTTTCGAGACCAGCCTGGCCAATATGGTGAAACCTGTTTCTACCAAAAATACAAAAATTAGCCAGGCATGGTGGCAGGCGACTGTTGTCCCAGCTACCGGGGAGGCTGAGGCAGGAGAATTTCTTGAACCTGGGAGGCAGAGGTTGCAGTGAGCTGAGATTGTGCCACTGCACTCCAACCTGAGCAACACAGCCAGAATCCGTCTCAAAAACAAAAACAATGCAAAATAACAGCTTCGAACAAGGCTTGTATACACATCTCCAGGTGATGGCTGGCACTGCATTTGTCCTGTAGCAATCTAGAGCAGTGAGGGTCTTTCTGCTGTTCAGGAGCTGTGGTGAGGCCTTTCGGGTCCAGCTTAAGCCATTCTGATTCCAGCCACCACCCCATCTTACATCGGGAAGCGGTTCCCTTCTAGATCAACTCATCTCCACCCACAGCACAGTGCTTATGGATTCGGTCTAAACTAGTTAGCACAATTTATCAAGAGTATTCCACCGTAATTTTAAAATGTCATGTTTATATTTTACCTCCACCTGGACAGAAGCTCATTCTTTTGTATTCTTACTGCCCCTCCCCCTCCCCCTTCCCATAGCAACCAGCACAGGATTCCGCCGTGTGTAGTCTATAAATAAATGTTAAATCATAGAGCCTTAGAATTTTGGAGTCAGACGGAGATCTTCAGCGTTGCATTTGTCCAGTCCTTTATAGATGGGGAAACAGGTCTAGAGAGATTAGGTGATTTGCTCAAAGCCACACAGCTGGCTATTGACAAGGCAAGGAGCAGAGCCAAGGTTTCTCCCGCCTGAAGTCTGTACCCTAAATTGTTCTTAGATAATCAATGACAGAGACACCTGAGTTTTACACAATCTCTCCTGGGGCTGATGGTGATAGGAGAAACTGGCTTTCCTGAAACATGTAAAAAGATTCCGTCCACGCCCCTAGCAGACCTTCAGGAGGACTAACTCCTCAGCTCGGCGTCCAGCAGAGTCCCAAGTTCCGCCCGCACTTGTTTATGCCTCTGTCCTCCGAAAAGACAGAGCACCCGAGGGCCCCACGCGCAGGGGCTTCCCTCTGGCCCCTCCCCCGTTGCCGAGCTGTCACACAGCCGCCGCGCGGCCCGCCCCCACGTGGACTAGGCTCGGAGGATCAAAGTCTGTTTGCAGCCCAGCCCCCGCAGGTGTGCTGGAGTATGCGAGGGTCCGCAGCGCTAGAGCCGGGACTCCGCCACGCCCGAGGGGACCGGGCCTGCCCCTCCTCCTCCCCCTCCCCCTCCCGCTGCACGCGGCCCGCGCCCCCAAGACGCCAGCCGCTGCACCCGGCCACTGCCCCCCGGCCCACGCCCGACTACGGGAGAGAATGGCCCCGCCCCCATCTGTTGGAGCCGCAACCCCGCCCCCTTTCCGCCTCTCCTAGGCTCCATCCAATAGCGAGCGTGGTTGGGCGGGACGCCGACGCTGTCGTGAGGGGGCTCTGACCAATGAGGAATCGAGCCGGGCTTGATGGGCGGGGCATCGGGGCCTTGTCACGCTCGGGTCCGTGTGAAAACGGGGGTTCCGAGTGCAAAGCAAAGTTTTTTTGTAAACCGTCTGCAAAGGCGGGGGGGCGAAGAAGGCGCCCGAGACCGGGCCGAGTGCAGTGGCCGCCGCCTCTCTAGCTCCTCAGCCATCCGCTCTTCAGTCAAGCGGCCGCGGAGGAGACCAGCAAGGAGAGTCCTCAGATGCTCGGAGCTTTCTCGGCGCGAAGCTGCCGGTCGCCCTCGCCCGCCCCCCTCCTGCTCCTGCTCCTGCTCCTGCTTCTGCTTCAGCTCCGGCTCTTGGTACCCCGGCTCCGGGAGTCCAGCTCCCCGCCGCCGCCGTCGCCCGGGTGTGGGTGTGAGGGCTGCAGGGGCTGAGCCGGGCCTTGGCGCCGGCTCTGAGGACCGACGCCTGAGGAGCTGCGCGGAGCGGCGCCGCCGGGTGGCGGAGGACTCCCACAGGCGCGGGGCTCGGCGGCTTGACCCGGGCTCGGCCCCGTGCGGCCGCGGGGGCACCTCAGCGGTTTCCCGAGCGGCCCGACTCGGGCGCTCCTCGGTGTCGCGGTCGCCGACTCTCCGCGGCCGGCCAGCGCCTCCGCCGCATCAGTCTCCCGGCCGGGCTCGGCGGGCCCCGCAGCCGCAGCCATGGGGTGCTGGGGTCGGAACCGGGGCCGGCTGCTGTGCATGCTGGCGCTGACCTTCATGTTCATGGTGCTGGAGGTGGTGGTGAGCCGGGTGACCTCGTCCCTGGCGATGCTCTCCGACTCCTTCCACATGCTGTCGGACGTGCTGGCGCTGGTGGTGGCGCTGGTGGCCGAGCGCTTCGCCCGGCGGACCCACGCCACCCAGAAGAACACGTTCGGCTGGATCCGGGCCGAGGTGATGGGGGCTCTGGTGAACGCCATCTTCCTGACCGGCCTCTGTTTCGCCATCCTGCTGGAGGCCATCGAGCGCTTCATCGAGCCGCACGAGATGCAGCAGCCGCTGGTGGTCCTCGGGGTCGGCGTGGCCGGGCTGCTGGTCAACGTGCTGGGGCTCTGTCTCTTCCACCATCACAGCGGCTTCAGCCAGGACTCCGGCCACGGCCACTCGCACGGAGGGCACGGGCACGGCCACAGCCTCCCCAAGGGGCCCCGCAGTAAGAGCGGCCGCCCCGGGAGCAGCGACATCAACGTGGTCCCGGGCGAGCAGGGGCCTGACCAGGAGGAGACCAACACTCTTGTGGCCAATACCAGCAACTCCAACGGGCTTAAACTGGACCCCGCAGGTAAGCCGGGAAAGCCGCCGCCGCAGGTGGTTGGGTTTGGGGAGCCTAGAGCCTCGTCTGGCCTTTGGCGGGGTGACCCGCACGCCCCCTGCTGCCCGAGCCGGCCTGCGCCGCGCCGCCCCTGCCCGCTCCCTCCCAGTCTTGCACACGCCCCGCCGCTCCAGGAAATCATAACCCCCTCAGCCGGGCGCAAGGAGTCGGGGACGCGTCTGGCATATTTGTAGGTGGGGACTATGGGTCTGACACTAGGAAAAGGGTCAGGAGGTGACCATCATCCTGCTGCAGTCCACACCCGCACAGGCTGCACCAACTTTGCTGGAGACTTGTCTTGTTATGGTTATAGCAGGATCAGAAATGCTTCCCAAATCAGTTCCTTGGTCCTCTTGGGAAACGGAGAGAATCCCTAATTCGTCTCCAGTTGTTGGGTGTTGGAAACCTTGCTATGCCAAAGTATTTCTTATGCCCATTGAACACGTTTCATATATGCATTCAGAGCATGTAAACCCAGCTTAAAGGTTTCTTTTATGAACAGCAGTGTGTATGCTTCAGCTAATTGATCCCTAATCCTGGAAATCATAAATTTAGGACCTGTCTGGGCATGTTTAACATTTTCCTAGGACTTTTCATAATCGTACTGTACTAAAAGTGATGATAATTTATTCATCTTATGAATAAATTATGAATGCTTTTCATATTTAACATTAAGTGCTCTTGAAGGAAATTTGGAAAATAAGTGTTGAAAGAAGGTAGATAGAAATGACTCAACCAATGTCCTACTACCGAAGCTCAATGGTGCTTAACAATTTGGTCTCATTTCCTTCCTTAGGTTTAGTTAGTTACTTTGTGTCATTACAAATTATTATGCTACATAATTTTCCTTTTCGAGAGCAGAATGTCAAGTTAGTGAAATTCAAGTTGTATGTTGGAAAAGTTTAATACATAATTGGTTTTCCTCTCACTCCACTCAGGCAAGGTGTTATTCCAAAGAAAATTAAGTTACTTTGGTGTGTAATTTCTTGATAAGATCAATACTTTTGATTTAAAAGTTAGTAGGGCATGTAGTCATCATTTAGTTCCAACTTTTCTAATAATCTCTGTGATTATTGATTTATAGTGTTGATTTGTCAATTTTTAAAGTCCCTCTACCAAGAAACTTTTATATTCATGATAACAGTTTAAAAGTTAAAATTGGTTTTATTCTCAAGCAATTGGCCTCAGTGACAAAGAGTGACTAGAGAGTGCCCGAGTGTCATATCAGGTATTCTGTATTAGCAGACTTATTCCTAGCTGCGTTTAATTTTGGTGTTAGCGTTCAATTTTATGTTTTCCTTTGTATATGCCCAGAAGTATAGCAGAATGTTTGCAGGACTCCACCCCCATAGAAAAGATACACTATTTTGGAGAAGGGGAGGAAGGAGAGTGGTTAGGAGAGTAAAGAAGCAATATCACAATGACTTAATTTAGCCTTGGCCATTATGTCCTGGCTCGTTCCCAGAATGTCAATTTATGTTAAATTGCTCTGAGCACATTTTTTTAATTGTACTTTGTGAAAAAATTTTCACCTTCATCAGCACTTAAAAAGAATTAGATGAGGATGTTTATATAAACACTTAAAGTGTATTTGATGTAAAATTTTTATTTCTTCGTAGACCCAGAAAAACCCATAAGTGGTGATACAGTGGAAGTACAAGTGAATGGAAATCTTATCAGAGAACCCGACCATATGGAACTGGAAGAAGATAGGGCTGGACAACTTAACATGCGTGGAGTTTTTCTGCATGTCCTTGGAGATGCCTTGGGTTCAGTGATTGTAGTAGTAAATGCCTTAGTCTTTTACTTTTCTTGGAAAGGTTGTTCTGAAGGGGATTTTTGTGTGAACCCATGTTTCCCTGACCCCTGCAAAGCATTTGTAAAAATAATTAATAGTACTCATGCATCAGTTTATGAGGCTGGTCCTTGCTGGGTACTATATTTAGATCCAACTCTTTGTGTTGTAATGGTTTGTATACTTCTTTACACAACCTATCCATTACTTAAGGAATCTGCTCTTATTCTTCTACAAACTGTTCCTAAACAAATTGATATCAGAAATTTGATAAAAGAACTTCGAAATGTTGAAGGAGTTGAGGAAGTTCATGAATTACATGTTTGGCAACTTGCTGGAAGCAGAATCATTGCCACTGCTCACATAAAATGTGAAGATCCAACATCATACATGCAGGTGGCTAAAACCATTAAAGACGTTTTTCATGATCACGGAATTCACGCTACTACCATTCAGCCTGAATTTGCTAGTGTAGGCTCTAAATCAGGTGTACGCCCATGTGAACTTGCCTGCAGAACTCAGTGTGCTTTGAAGCAATGTTGTGGGACACTGCCACAAGCCCATTCTGGAAAGGATGCGGAAAAGACCCCAACAGTTAGCATTTCTTGTTTAGAACTTAGTAACAATCTAGAGAAGAAGCCCAGGAGGACTAAAGTTGAAAACAGCCCTTCTGTCATGATAGAGATTAAAAACACGCCGGACAAACAACCTGAATCATCTTTGTGAGTCTTGAAAAAGATGTGATATTTGACTTTTGCTTTAAACTGCAAGAGGAAAAAGACTCCACTGAAATTCTAAGTTTGCCAAGTAGTATAATTGAAGTCCTTGTCTGGTCACACAGTTTAATTCTATTTTTGTAAGAACATAATGGGACTGCATAACAGAGTTCTATATTACAACTTTGTGATTATTAGTACAGAGTACAGCTATGCTGTGACTGTTTTGGAAAGCCAGTTTTAACACTATGTTACATTTTTGTTTTAAGTATATAAACCTTATATAACATGACATTTGATTTCTGGATTTCCCATGATAAAAATTAGGGGGATAAATAAAATTGTTACTGGAATTTCTCTGCTTTTCTTTTCCCCCACTGTTACACTTTATTAGAATTTATAGTTGATAGAATTTTAAAATCATCAACAGTTTCCTTTGACATTTTAGGTAATATTGCCCTTTGAGATCATTACATAGTATAATGGCAACATATTTTAAGAGTGACTCATGGCTATTAGTAGGAAATAAGATCAGTTACTATCTTGCATTCTATATTGCTATTAACCACTAAGATAATTAACAAATTGAACTATAGTTTACAGACAATAGGGCAAATGGGGTAGTAACAGCAGGGAAGAAAGTTTACCAAACTAAATATTTAGGTTATTGTATGTTAATATTCAGACTACATTTCTAAATTATTTTGAGAATTTCAGCTTTTTATTCTACCAAAGTTAATCTAAAAGATAGACATGTTCACCAGCATTACTTTCTTTGTAAGATTGGTATAAAAAGATTGAGCTGCAAGTTTACTCACAAAATATGTAAGTATTTTTAAAGATGTTGACACCTAATAATTACATGCTAAATGCAAGCTATTAATGTAATCTTTGGATGTTTGAAAAAAAATTTCCAGTCATTTCATGATGACCAATTGTGAATGGGTTTAAATGGAGCTTTTCGAGCCCAACCAGCAATGCTTGTGTTTTCTAAGAGCCACTGACTTGAGAGAAAAGAAAACCAGAAGGTTAATGCAGTTTGGATATTAAATTCTTAGAAAGCAAAATTAATAATTAAAATAAAATTAAGATTCTGTAAGTCATCCTGTCTTCACATACTCAGTTCTTCCAATAGTGGCTTATTTTGCAAGATGCCACAATATCTACACAGAAAATTGTTTGTAGCTATTTCATTATTGCTATAGATTTCAAATCAAACACAATTAGAGTGTTTAAGTTCTATTTTTCTTGATAGAGGCGTATGCCTTGTGATGAAATTTTTGTCCTTGAAAGGATGAATATTAGTGTCAGTTATGTATAAATCTATTTTTCTAGAAACAAGGTATTCTGACTAAGTAATTTTTATAGCTGACTACTTTTGGGATGGCTACGTTTTGGGATTTAAAATAGTTCATTGTTTAATGGGTTGTAACAGGAAAGTGTTAGGATTTGACAGTTACTTTTTAAAGGGATGATCTTTTGTGGTGTGTGTTTTTCCTAGTATAAGCCTATTGCTGGCAATGGGCCTATTTAAGAACAGCTGATTTTTTTCCAATGAAAATATGGTAATTTTAGGAACACAGTTTGTAAGTTCACATTTACTCTAAGGGGCCAAAACCATAATCTGCCAGTTTGCAATACATCTTGATCTTTTAATACTCTTATCTGATATTGTAATTCAGTTTCTAAACTGAGAGTTACCATAAATTTTGCAAAAACTTTTTTTTTAACATGAAATTGAGGGATCTCATCTGGGTGAACAAGAGAGAAAGCTATGAATTGTACTGTATTATGTACATTCCTGATTACGGAACATTTGATTCAGATAACTGATAAAATATATTACATTCAATGAGGTTTTCTTTACAAATGCTGTACTTGAGGTCTATGTCTTAAAGATGGTATAACACTTAAGTACAAAACATCAACTGGATGAGGATTTTTAAAAATGGTGTGTAAGCGTGGGACAAGGGCTATGTTTGTTTTTCAAAAGTGCTTTGAAGATAACAGCCTTTAGGTTTTAGTTATTTCACTTCATAATTTTTAAGTAGCTTATATATAACGGTGGTACCATAGGATTTTCTTTTTTCAAATGACTGTCTGCAAAATCAGTGGGCACTGACTCACCTTTTGAGTTTTAGCAGAGAATTATTTATTTCTTTACAATGCACTTTCTAACCCATTTTAGCTATATTAGCATTATCTTTAAAAACAAAACAAAACATGCTTTTGTATTTAAATATTGTAGGATTTAAGTGTCTTTCCCAAAATAGCTTATTCCTTTCTGAAAGAAAATAAGGGAAATACTCTGAATTATTAGGAGACTTAAACCCAATATTTAAATATGCTATTTTATAACACTGCATCAGTTTTAGGAGTTGCATCTCTCCTGCTGGCTCTTTTATATTTGAGCAAGATCAGTGTAGAGTATGTGTTTAGAAACTTATCTGTTGTCTCAGTTTAGTAAAGAGGTGCTGCATGTGCCTGAATTAAAACCAAGAAATTTTTCCAAGCCAAATGCAGCCTTAGTGATGAGAGATTTAATTCTCCATTGTCACCTTTTAGCTTTTATGATTGCTTAGTTTTTTTTTGAAGGATATCTGCATTGTAAAACTATAGGCCAGAATCTAAAAAACAGAATCCTCAAAAACTTTGCTGTATGTGTTTTAATATTTTAGAAAACAGTATGTTGAATAACTAAGGTATGTAATTTGAATAGGAAAAATTTCCATCAAGTACACCTTGGAAAAAATCACAGTAGGTAGAAGGCGTTAACATGTTTGTGTCTTATTAATATCCTTAGTTAAATTTGAATTTTTGACAGTTTTGAGGAAAAAGACCTATGGAACCTAATGTGAAGTATTTTGTATGTTAACTGGTGTTGAGTTGAAGATTTTTACTGTGTATAAGCAGATAACATTTTAATGATAAAAATGTCATTAACCTGCTGTCTTAAGATGTTCACACAAATATGGAGAGTAATTCTACAATATAAAAATATTTATTTTAATACTGAGTTTCAGTTAAGTCATAAACAGTGTTAAAACTCTTGGGAAGGTGTAGGGATTTTTTGTTTGTTGTTTTTTAAAATTGAAACTGTGTCATACAGTGTTTCATGTCTCTGAAATTGGGATTATAATAGCACTATTTTGATGTAGCTCTACCGATATTATGTGGTAATGCTATTTTGTTCTTACTGACAAGCTCTGGAATATTTAGCAGTCATTTTCACTGGCACAAGAGCCTTTTGTATGTTATTCAATTTAAACTTTTAAACCAAAAATTTTATCGACCAGTGTCTTTGGCAAAAAGATGCTGGAGGGAATGTAACATACAATTAATATGTGGTTATATATATATATATAAAAGACACAAATTGCCATCTTATGGTTCTGCCTTGAAACAGCACAACGAAGTGTATCAGTATATTCTGTGATTACGAAACTTCCATGTTGTGTTTGTTGTTTTGTGTCTGCTGTTGCCTGTCCTTTGGGCCAGATGTGGCGCAGTTAAATGCAGTTATCATCTCATTAAATACAGATGCAGATAAAATATCTTTAGTGCTGCAACATTTTACCTAACTTTTCGTATGTTTTAATGACTGTGTGTTATTTTCCAAAGCTGTTCCTACCTCACCATGAGGCTTTATGGATTGTTATGTATTATAAATGTTCTATATGAGACAGACTACTGTGTTTCTTCTCATTTATTGAAAGTTAAGTAGAAAAATAAACTAATTTTAATATCTGTTTCACTTGTGCATATGGCCTCCCCTCCTATACTAGGCTTAGTTACATAGAGAGTTGGATTTCAGATATTGAAAGAAATTGCAGTTTAACACAAATGTTGCAAGTGTACAGAGTGACTAGGTTACAAGACTAGTGTGGAAGAAAATGTGGGCAAAAATTGCAATACAAATTGAAAGGGTAACACAAAGCCTCACTGATATGAAATACTCAGTGGTTTTGACTTATTATAAGCATTAAGCTTATAGATGATACAGTTGTGGTTAACCTGCTGCTTTTCGCACTTGCTATTTTTTATTTATAAGCATAGTTACTAATAAGGATTAAATATTTCACACCTGTAAATCATCTAAAATTCTTAACCCAATAATAGTACATTATTGTGGTTCTGTGAGCCGCAGGACTATCACAAATGTAATCTCATAAGATTTGTTAAAGAACTTGTATTTTGAGCTGTGAGACAACAGTTGAAAAAAATCAATTGGCAATAAATGGCAGTAGATAAAGGAACTGATCTATATACAGTAGATATTCCAAAGAGGAGGCTAAAAAAAAAATGTAAAGGATTATGTAGGTTAAAGTGGAAAGGAATAGGGTTTGAGAGGCAAGGGAGCAGGAATAGTGGTACAAAGAGTTGGGGACCTGGGTGAGGTGGCTCATGCCTATAATCCCAGCACATTGGAAGGCTGAGGTGGGCCAGATCCACTTGAGCTCAGGAGCTCGAGATCAGCCTGGGCAACATGGTGAAACCAGGTCCCTACAAAAACAAAAAAATACAAAAATTAGCCAGTGCCAGACATAGTGGCTTACACCTGTAATCCCAGCACTTTGGGAGGCTGAGGCAGGAGGATCACTTGAGGTCAGGAGTTTGAGAACAGTCTGCCCAACATGGGGAAACCCTGTCATTACTAAAAATACAAAAATTAGCCAGGTTTGGTGATGCACACCTGTAGTCCCAGCTAATCAGGAGGCTGAGATGAGAGGATCACTAGAGGGGGATGGAGTTTGCAGTGAACCGAGATAGCACCACTGCACTCCAGACTGGGTGACAGCTCGACCCAGTCTCAAAAAAAAAAAAAGTTAAGGGGTTGAGAGGTATAAGGAGATTGTAAAGGTTAAAAGTGCCATGACAACCAGTTTAAATTTGGTTTCATAGGAAAAGAGGAGACTCAATAATTTCACTATCAGTAATTTCTGAGTAGATAAGTGAGAAAGTGGGAAAGGTAAATGGGTAAATGTAGGCAGAGTGAGACAGGAAGACAGTTTTCCAGATAATGCTAAAAGTCAAATGCACATGTCACATGTACATGAACTACATTTCAATTTATTCCACACACATTCTTTTTATATTTTAACATTTCTGAAATCAGAATGCATAGCTACAATCAATGGTATCTTCCAATTGCTATTGGCTAACCTTTTTTCTTATCTCAATGTGTCTATTCAGGGTTCAGAAAAGAGTTATATTCCTAGGCAATATGGTCTTTCAAAAGGCTATATGACAACAGTCCCTGAAATTTCATGTACTATGCATTGCACATTTAGATGAAAGCTGTTCCTTTTGAATTGGATAAAAATAATTTTTAAAAAAAGTCAAGTAACACTGCTTTTAAATAAATTTCATAGACATTTCTCAGCCTTCAGAATTGACCATCATTTTAACCCCCCACTAGTCTATTCAGCTTTTTTTGTTGTTAGAGAGTCTTGCTCTGTCGACCAGGCGGGAGTGCGGTGGCGCCATCTTGGCTCACTGCAACCTCTGCCTTCCAGGTTCAAGGGATTCTCATGCCTCAGCCTCCCAAGTAGCTGGGACTACAGGTTTGTGCCACGATGCCCAGCTAATTTTTTGTATTTTTAGTAGAGACGGGGTTTCATCATGGCCAGGCTGGTCTCGAACTCCTGACCTCAAGCGATTCACCTGTCTTGGCCTCCCAAAGTGCTAGTATTACAGGCATGAGCCACCACACCCAGCTCAGCCATTTTTCTTTTAAAGCAAGTAATCTGTAGCACTTTGTTCTTATTTAAAAGCCAGTTTCACTTCTAGACTATAAACTCTATTCAGTCAAGACTATGTCTTTCCATCTTTATTTTCTAAGGATATAGCACAGGGACCAGCACATTGTAGGTATTCAGAGGTGTTTGGAATATTGAGGAATTGCGGGAATGGGAAAAAATATACAGTAGTTATATACCATTAATAGATAAGATATACTGAGTACTTTTTTTTTGACACAGGGTCTGTCACCCAGGTTGAAGTGCAGTGATAGGATCTTGGCTTACTGCATCTTCTGCCTCCTGAGTTCAAGTGATCCTCCCACCTAAGCCTACTGAATAGCTGGGACTACAGGCGCCTGCCACCACACCTGGCTAATTTTTGTATTTTTTGTAGAGATGCGGTTTCGCAAATATACTGGGGACTTCTGATCACTTATTACTGAGCACTTATTACATATCAGGCACATATGTTTTCATTTATCCTTACAAACCATTAGATGTATTCCTTTATTTTACAGACAAACAGATATTAAAGCACCTTACCCCAAGCCATATAGTTAGTGATGGAACCGGAACTGGAACTCAGCAAAAGATCTAGGCCTCTGCAAGTCGCTTGCTTTCCACTACTTTGGACTTTTCTTTTTTCTTTATTTCTTTTTTTTTTACTGCAGCCTCGAACTCCTGGGCTCAAGTGATCCTCCCACCTCAGCCATCTGAGTAGCTGAGACTACAGGTACATACCACCACACCCAGCTAGTTTAGTTTTTTTTTAGAGACTGAGTTTTGCTATGTTGCCCAGACTGGTCTTGAACTCCTGGCCTCAAATGATCCTCCTGCCTTGGCCTTTTCAACAACCCACTTAAGTAAAATCAGAATAAAGAGTTCTTTCTCCAGGTGTGATGGCACGTGTCTGTAATCCCAGCTACTCAGGAGGCTGAGGCAGCAGAATTGCTTCAACCTGGGAGGTGGAGGTTACAGTGAGCCGAGATTGCACCATTGCACTCCAGCCGGGGTGACAGAATGAGACTCCGTCTCAAAAAAAAAAAAAGAGTTCTTTCTAATTTTCATCCAAAGAGCAGCAATAGATGAAGCATAGGCACAGAGTACTAGCAAAGCAGGGGCCCCAAAAGAAATAAGAAAAATAATTTTTATACAAAAACTAAAGAAAAGGGATCTGGGAGAAAAAAAAAATTAGCCAGGCATGGTGGTCGGCATCTGTAATTTCAGCTACTTGGGAGGCTGAGGCAGGAGAATTGCTTGACCTGGGAGGTGGAGATTGCAGTGAGCCAAGATTGCACCACTGCACTCCAGCCTGGGTGACAGAGCAAGACTTCATCTAATAAATAAATAAGTAAATAAATAAAATAAATTTTAAAGCATTTAATAATTATTAAAAAACAAAATAGAATTCAGATTTTTTTTTTTTTTTTTTTGAGATGGAGTCTCACTCTGTCAACCAGGCCGGTGTGCAGTGGTACGATCTCGGCTCACTGCAACCTCTGCCTCCTGGGTTCAAGTGATTCTTCTGCCTCGGCTTCCTGAGTAGCTGGGATTATAGGCATGTGCCACCACACCCAGATAATTTTTGTATTTTTAGTAAAGACAGAGTTTCACCATGCTGGCCAGGCTGGTCTCAAACTCCTGACCTCATGATCCTCCTACCTCAGCCTCCCAAAGTGCTGGGATTACAGGTATGAGTCACTGCGCCCGGGCTTCTATTAAAATACAAATTTAAATGTTTGCACAGAACTTTCTGACCTAAATTAGACTTTCCTAATTTATAGTTTAGTACCGTTTATTTTTAATTACATATGGCAGAGAAATTACAATTTTTTAAAAAGAATTTAGGGCCTCTCTTGGTTTTAATCCAGCCTTGTGGAAAAGTACAATTCTTTACAAACTGGTGGTGTTTTCACCTAATATTGTCTGGCTGGCTTAAATATCCTTAGGGTTACCCTGAAAACAGTGAGTCTTTGGGGGCATGAGGAGCAGAGGTGATTGAGGTAAATGTGGATGAGGAGACAAAGAGGGAGCATCCACTTTTGAACAGGGATGCTATTAGCATTTGTGTAAGACCAGTCATCAGTGCAAAAATGTCTCATGCATTGAGTTTAGCAACTCTGGCTTACTTCCATAGGAATGCCTGTAGCTATCATTTTTCCCTCCTCATTATCAAGACACCCCAACTGTTTCAAATGTCTCCTAGGGAGGCAGTATTGCCCTGCTAGAAACCGTAGATGGCTAACCCAGCGGGTCCTCTTTCAGTCTCTTTCACAGGAACCAGACACTACATCTAGTCCTCTCCTTTTACATAGATCTTTGTGTTTTGTATGAACGTCAATTTCATCTTTAAGTCCAGGAACTGTGATTCCATGCCTTGATAGTCACATTGAAAGTCTGAAGTTTTGACTTCTGAGGTTCATAACCTTTAATACAATGATTACTATAGCACAAGGTAGCCAGGAGCTCCTCTATCAGTTAAGAAGATTGTTCTGCCCAAGAAAACAGTGTAGATATGGCCTTCTGAATTGGCCATGGAAACCCTAGTTTAGCCCTATTGAAATACAAAGTAAAAATGGATTTCTGGCATTATAAAAGAGGTTCAAAACCAGGGCCTTCTATCAAAATACAAATTTAAATATTTGCATCAAAACTTAGGGCCAGTCGAAGTGGCTCAAGCCTATAATCCCAGCACTTTGAGAAGCCAAGGCAGGTGGATCACTTGAGCCCTGGAGTCTGAGACCGGCCTGGGCTTTTTCTTCTCTTTACCCTTTCTTTTTTTGTCCACTTAGAGTCTCCCAAGGGACGCAGCTCTGCTGATGCCTGTTTTTATTCCATAGACTCGTTTTGGACTTATGACCTCCAAAACTTTAGTTTTTACTTATTTATTTATTTATTTTTTGAGCCAGAGTCTCACTCTGAGGCCCAGGCTAGGGTGCAGTGGCACTATCTCAGCTCACTGCAACCTCCCATCTCCTGGGTTCAAGCGATTCTCCTGCCTCAGCCTCCCAAGTAGCTGGGATTACAGGTGTCTGCCACCACGCCCGGCTATTTTTTTTTTTTTTTTTTTTTTTTTTTGTTGGGGTGGGGTTTCACCACATTAGCCAGGCTGGTCTCAAACTCCTGACTTTGTGATCTGCCTACCTTGGCCTCTCAAAGTGCTGGGATTACAGGCATGAGTCACCACGCCCAGCCCAGAACTTTAAAATAATACATTTGTCCTATTTTAAGCCACTGAAGTTGTGGTAATTTATTAGAACAGCATAAGAAACTGATATACGAATATTCGTGCATAAACACTAAATGTTTATATCTTTATGATGATGACTTTTCTCTCTTTGGAGTTCAATTGTGAATGGTGGTATAACTTTTTTTTTTTTTTTTAAAGACAGGGTTTCACCCTGTTGGCCAGGATGGTCTCCATCTCCTGACCTCGTGATCCACCTGCCTCGGCCTCCCAAAGTGCTGGGATTACAGGCATGAGCCACCTCGCCCAGCCCTTTGTTTTTTTTGTTGTTTGTTTTTTGTTTTTTTTTTAAGACAGTGTCTCACTCTGTAGCCCAAGCTGGAGTGCAATGGCACGATCTTGGCTCACTGCAGCCTCAGCTCCTGGGTTCATGTGACTCACCCACCTCAGCCTCCTAACTAGCTGGGCCCACAGGCACACGCTACCATGCCCAGCTAATATTTATATTCTTTCGTCAGAGATGAGGGTTCACCATGTTGCTCAGGCTGGTCTCGAACTCCTGACCTCAAATGATCCTCCTGCCTCAGCCTCCCAAAGTGCTGGGATTACAGGCGTGAGCCACTGCCCTGATGGTATAACATTTTGTTTAATGCTTATGCAACAATTTATTACAAAATTACATTTGTAAGCTGCTTAATTGCTTACAACATATTGTGGACGTCTCCATCTGATTTGTTAAAAAACAAACAAAAAAAACAATTTATGTATGAAACATTGATCTGTGGTTTCAAGGTAGGAAGGAGAGGTTAAGGTTAAATAGTGAAATACAATGAGCAATTTTCTTTATACATGTGGTCCTGTGGTGAAATATCAAGCTTAAGGGGTAAATCCTTAAGAGATGTGGTGGGAGCCCAAGCTTCCTCAATGAGCCCCAGTCTGAACTGAGAGCTCCCGGTGAGAAACACCCTCATCCTCTGGATTAGAGATAGTCATCCTGAAAACCCCTGAGGCCTCCTGAAATCACTGTGAAGTGGCATTCACCATAACAGGTTCTTCTTATATTTTCTTTTTTGTACTGTTTCAAGTCTGTCCCCTCCTCCTTCATCCTCTCTATCCTGTTCTTCCAACCCCCATACCTATGAGGCATAAGAGCCTGGCAGGTTGATTACCTCTTGGACACTTAGTTTTCAAGTCTGTGAAATAGGGAAAATGTATCCTTTATAGGATGCATTTCGAGGATTACAGGAAACAAAAACATCTTCCAATCCCCTTGTGAGGATTACATGAAACAAAAAACTAAAATGTATCTACCATATAATGTGTCCTAGAACTGTGCTAAATGTTTTAGCCCATGTAATCCTCATAATCCCTCTGTAAATTAACTGCTATTATTTTTGCTTTGTTTTCTTTTTTTCTCTTTGTTATTATTTTCTTTTTTTCTTTCCTTCTTTTTTTTTTTTTGAGACAGAGTTTTGCTCTTTCGCCCAGGCTGAAGTGCAGTGGTGCAATCTTGGTTCACTGGGATTATAGGCACCTGCCACCTTGCCTGGCTAATTTTTGTTTTTGTTTTTTAGTAGAGACCAGCTTTCACCATATTGGCCAGGCTGGTCTCAAACTCCTGACGTCAGGTGATCCACTCACCTTGGGCTCCCAAAGTGCTAGGATTACAGGCATGAGCCACCATGCCAGGCCTATTCTTTTTTTTTTTCTTTTAAAAGCTGTTATTGGCCGGGGGCGGTGGCTCAAGCCTGTAATCCCAGCACTTTGGGAGGCCGAGGCGGGTGGATCACGAACGAGGTCAAGAGATCGAGACCATCCTGGTCAACATGGTGAAACCCCATCTCTACTAAAAATACAAAAAATTAGCTGGGCATGGTGGCGCGTGCCTGTAATCCCAGCTACTCAGGAGGCGGAGGCAGGAGAATTGCCTAAACCCAGGAGGGGGAGGTTGCGGTGAGCCGAGATCGTGCCATTGCACTCCAGCCTGGGTAACATGAGTGAAACTCCGCCTCAAAAAAAATAAAAATAAAAATAAATAAATAAATAAATAAAATAAAAGCTGTTATTATCTCCAATTTAGAGGTAAGGAAATTGAGGATAAGAGAATTGAGTGACTTCCATACAATAGGTAAGTAGAGAACCAGGATTTGAACCCAGTTCTGTCTTTGCAGGGTCTGTGCTCTTATCTCTGGCATTAACTCTGTAGATACCTGGCACAGGCCCCAATCAATGGGGGCACCACACATTCAGCAACACAGCAGTGTGTAGTCCTGGAGTCAGACTGCCTGGGTTCAAATTCCAGACTCACTATGACCTTGGGTAAGGTACTTAAGCTTTCTGCCTTAGTTTTCTTATTTGAAAAATGAGATAATAATAGTAATTCTCTTAGAGGGCTATCCTAAAGATTAAATGAATTGCTGGGCATGGTGGGTTACACCTATAACCCCAGCACTTTGGGAAGCCGAGGCAGCCGGATCACCTGAGGTCGGGAGTTTGAGACCAGCCTGACCAACATGGTGAAACCCCGTCTCTACTAAAAATACAAAATTAGTCAGATGTGGTGGTGGCACACGCCTATAATCTCAGCTACTCAGGAGGCTGAGGCAGGAGAATTGCTTGAACCTAGGAGGCAGAGGTTGCGGTGAGATGAGATCACCCCGTTGCACTCCAGCCTGGGCAACAAGAGTGAAACTCTGTCTCAAAGATTAAATAAATCAATTTAAGTAAAGCACTTTGAACAGTGCCCGCTCCTTGGTAAGTGCTCAGTACTTACTAGCCAGCTATTTTATTCGCTTCCTATATCTTTCTTTCCCCCTTATTTCCTCTCTTCTCTTTTCTCCTTCTCCTCTCTCTCTTCCTAAGCCCAATTAGTGACCCTTAAGACCCTGATCAATCCATTTCCTTTCAAATGGTACCACACTTCTCCCTCTTTTAAAAAAACCATTAGTCTTGACTGGGCATGGTGGCTCACGCCTATAATACAGCACTTTGGGAGGCCGAGGCGGGTGGATCACGAACGAGGTCAAGAGATCGAGACCATCCTGGTCAACATGGTGAAACCTCGTCTCTACTAAAAACACAAAAATTAGCTGGGCATGGTGGTGCATGCCTGTAATCCCAGCTACTCAGGAGGCTGAGGCAGGAGAATCGCTTGAACCCAGGAGGTGGAAGTTGCAATGAGCTATCGTGCCACAGCACTCCAGCTTGGGTGACAGAGTGAGATTCTGTCTCAAAAAAAAAAAGAAATCATTAGTCTTTTTTTACTCCCAGGTAACTCTAGTTATAAACACTACCTGCAGAAGATAGGGGCATCTTGAGGGCAAACAGATGTTTACTTCATGATCTATTATATGATTTGGACTTCTATAAGGAAAGAGCTCGGGGAGGAAAAACAGTAGCTTGTTTCCTTTGGAGAAATGGTTGCAGCTCAAAATAAGAACAATTCCAACAATTGGTGTGGAGTGTAGAAAGAATAGGTGGCTAGGTGTTCCCACCACTGATAGTGTTTGGGCACATGCTGCCTGCCCTCTTGTTGCTGGAAGCCTTGGTGGTGATTTTTGCTAAGGGCAGAGCTTGGACCTGATAACCTCTTGACACCGTTCCGGCTGAAATGGGGGATTTTATGAGAAGTATTTTTAAGGGGCAGTGGTGTGGCACAGTGAAAAGAATCCTGGACTAGGCGCCCAGATGCTTGGGTCCTGCTCCTTGCTCTTCCCCAAACTATAACCATGGGCAAGTTGGTTTTCCTCTTTGGGCCAGTTTATGCATCTGTAAAATGAGGGGTTGGACTCATGCTTCCCTCCCCTGCCCAGGATTCACCCTGACAGACTCTCCATCCATCCATCACTCAGTCACATCCCAACAAATGAGTGAAACTGGGTGAGACCAATATGGTGGCTCCTAGGAATCACAGATAGGGCCTGAAGTCTCTGCAGCCCAGGTCCATACATACTCATTGGAAGTGCCAGAGAACTGATGACAGGGCACACCAGGGGACAAACATGGGAGGGCAAGGGGCTCCTCCAATCATATCATACATATGCTATCTACACTGTTTGTCCTATAGCAGACCCTGAGTTGAAAATTTCTCTTATTGCTTCCATTGAAATGTCACAAACATTTCCTCCATTTCCTTTCCCTTTGGAACAATAATGGGAGCCTGTACCCTATTTGGGTCATTCTAGCACGTGTCCAACTTGTGGTCTTGTAAATTCTCTTTCTTTACCTCATCCTTCTGCTTCCTTCTCTCTCTTCTACTTCATTCCTCCTTCCCTTCCTATCTTCTTTTATTAAAAAAATTCTTTATTATTTTTTATTTTTGAGATGAAGTTTCACTCTTGTTGCCCAAGCTGGAGAGCAATGGTGTGATCTCAGCTCACCACAACATCTGCCTCCTAGGTTCAAGCGATTCTCCTGCCTCAGCCTCCTGAGTAGCTGGAATTACAGGCACGCACCACCATGCCCAGCTAATTTTTTGTATTTTTAGTAGAGATGGGGTTTCACCATGTTGGTCAGGCTGGTATTGAATTCCTGACTTTGTGATCCGCCCACCTTGGTCTCCCAAAGTGCTGGGATTATAGGTGTGAGCCACCTTGAGCCTGGCCTTATTTTTTAAATTTTAATTAAAAAACTTTTTTGAGACAGGGCTCTTGCTATATTTCCCAGGCTGGTCTTGAACTCTGCGGCTCAACTGATACTCCCACCTCGACCTTCCAAAGCGCTGGGATTACAGGCATGAGCCACTGTGCCAGCCTCTCCCTTTTTCCTTAAAATATTTACTGAGCACCTTATGCTAAGCACTAGGTATATAATATATAAAATAGACATAGCTTCTGTCTTCACAGAGTTTTCGGCCTAGTGGAAACTCCAAGAGAGCTTCCAAGTGGAGATCTCTATATGTCCCTCCCTCAGAGAGACTCCCGATGAAGTGACCTACAGCTCACCCTCCCTGCCAGCTCCTTTCTCCTCTAGGGATCTATCATCCCCCACTCCCAACCCAGCAGAATGGCCCAAGGGTTGGACCAGATGAACGGGGAGGGTTTATCTGGAGAGGAAGGGTTGTCTGGGAAGAGATGTGGTTTTCCACTGCACTGACCCTGCAGGCCTGGCCCCATCTACCTGCAATTCCAAGGAGGTGGTTCCAAACGACTGTATGTGGGCTACAGAAGGAATGGGTGGTTAGGAGTCACCATAGTGTTTGGGTGGGGTACCCAATGGAAGACATCCATCTCCACTGATTTTGTTATTGTTGTTGTAATTGATGGATAATATTCACCAATGTTTTTCTTTAAAACTGAACTGCCTAAGAACTTCTTGAGTGTGCGGGAAGTGAGCATGCTGTGGAGTGGGTGAGACTGGTGAACAATTCCAAGTCAGGAGCTCAGGCATTCCTGAACACCGCTAGCTGCTCTGGGGGCTTTGATTGTCTTAGAGTCTTTTTTTTTTTTTTTTGAATAGACTCTGCGTTTACTTTATTATCATACATTTTAAATTTTGTACTGACTGAAATTACTTTTTTTTTTTTTTGAGACAGGGTCTCCCTGTGTCACCCAGGCTTGAGTCCAGTGGCATAATCTTAGCTCATTACAGCCCCTGCCTCCCAGGCTCAAACAATTCTCATGCCTCGGCCTCCCAAGTAGCTGGGATTATAGTTGTGCACCACCACACCCAGCTAATTTTGTATTTTTTGTAGAGATGGGATTTCGCCATGTTGTCCAGGCTAGTCTCAAACTCCTGACCTCAAGTGATCTGCCCGCCTCAGCCTCCCAAAGTGTTGGGATGACAGGTGTGAGCCAACACGCCCGGCCACCTTCAAGTCTTAAATTGTGTTTTTCCTCTCTTCATTATAACTTTGGGACAAGTCATATAAGGAACAACTATTTGAAATGTAAGCTAATAAATGGCAAATATAAATAATGATTCTGTAGATTTCCTCCAGTGTCTGCTTCCCAGGATCACCATGTGGCATTCATTTATAACTATTATTTTGTAGGACATGAACGTGTCTACAGTCATTCAACATCCAATGCACAAAAGAGAAAAGATGGTGCTCGTTCTGTCCAATGTGGCTGTTCGTTTACTGGCGTAGACTACGCTTGCCTTGTTTGGGATTTGTGGAGAAGGGCGTGCACAGGGCAACCTGAAACCTCTCTTGCCTCATCATTAAAAGCAAAATACTAGCATTTTGTATGTATTTAAAAAAAGATTTAATTTTATTTTTTCTATTTTTTTTTTCTTTTTTTCAGATGGAGTCTTGCTCTGTTGCCCAGGCTGGAGCGCAGTGGCCTGATCTCAGCTCAGTGCAACCTCCCCCTTCCTAGTTCAAGCGATTCTCCTGCCTCAGCCTACTGAGTAGCTGGGATTACGAGCACCCACCACCATGCCTAATTTTTGTATTTTTAGTAGAGACAGGGTTTTACCGTGTTGGCCAGGCTGGTCTGGAACTCCTGACCTCAGGCAATCTGCCTGCCCTGGCCTCCCAAAGTGCTGGAATTACAGGTGTGAGCCACTGTGCCCAGGCTTTTTGTCTATTTGTGATGCTGGGACACATGGCTAAACTACATTTTAAAACTATATATATATATACACACACACACACACACACACACATATATATACACACACATAAATATATGAGTCTACATGCACATATTTTCTTGTTCAAATAAATGAAAGTCAATTGAACAACTTTTGCCACTTGTTAATATCGAAAAGTTGAAAACTTTACATTTAGAAAGAGCATAAAGAACAAGTTTAACGACAGATTGTTCTAAAGTAAAAATATTATTCCCTTATAAATCACTTATTCTATGCAAAGGTGACAGGGGGCTGGGCACAGTGGCCCACACCTGTAATCCCAGCTCTTTGGGAGGCTGAGGTAGGAAGATCACTTGAGCCCAGGAGTTCCTGAGACCAGCCTAGGCAACATAGTGGGACCCCATCTCTACAGAAAAATGAAAAAATTAGCCAGGTGTGGTGGTGCACAGCTGTAGTCTCAGCTACTCAGAAGGTTAAGGAGGGAGGACCACCAGGAGGTTGAGGCTGCAGGAAGACAAGATTGTGTCACTGCACTCCAAACTGGGTGACAGAGTGAGACCTTGTCTCAAAACAACAACAGCAAAACACACACAAAAAAAGCAAAAACCAAAAAAAAATCCCAGAAAAGTGACAAGATACCTGGTACCGGTACCAAATAAGATCCTAGAGTAGGGGTAGGGTGATGAAAGTGTACCTTAATGCTGAAGGCTGCAGCAAGTCACCAGGCTGGGAGGAGCAAAGGAGGGGGTCATCCACAGGGCCCCTGGCTGCCATTTGTCTTTTTTAGCCGTAGGAGCAGCACCTCAATATTATTGGTCAGGAGCCACTTTGCTGAAGCCTGGGAGGGAAAGTAAAGGGACATTGGTACGCACCATTTCTTTACCAGGGTCCAGCATTTTATGCATACAAGTTAGCTCTATATCTGGTGCCGTGGTTAGGGCACCGATTTTAGAGATAGATTAGGGTTGGGAATCCCGTTCCATTTTCTAACTTTATCACCCTGGGCAAATCACTTTGATAAGTATCCCTAAAGAGATGATGTACAGGCTACATGGGATAGTCATAAGGACTGAGGAAATAATGCATGTACAGTCTTGGCATGGGACCCAGTATTAAATAAATACTCAATAAATTTGACCCACATACAGTAACAAAGTTCTCTTATTGCTTCCATGGAAATGCCACAAATATTTCCCCCATTTCCTTTCCCTAGAAATATTATTAATAGTTCCTCCACTATAATCCCAGGAGGTAAATATTATTTTCCCCTAACCAACCACAAAATGAGGCCTACCGAGATTAAGTATTGTTTACCTGGCTAGGCCTAGATGCAAACCCAGGCTTCCAAATCTCTCGATGTTTCCCGTCATGTCACAATTAAACCTTGAGGGGGTTTCCAGGATGTCACTGCTCTTCCTCCGAAACACAGATTGATTTTTGCATTCACCAAATATTTATTGAATGCCTATTAGGCACTATTCCAAGTGCTGGGGAAAAATCAGTGAAGACAGACACAAATCCCTGCCATTGTGAAATGTGCATTCTAGTAGGGTATAGGGATAATAAACAAGATAAAGAAGTGAAACGTAGATTAGATTCGATAGTGATAAATTCAAAGGGAAAAAAATAAAGCAAGGAAAGAGAATAAGTGAGTCCGTGTGGATGGGGATGGGTTGTTATCATTTTAGAAATAATATTCAGGAAAGCGTCAATGAACAAGAAAGAGATATTTGAGTAGAGAGTTAAGTGGGGAGGCATGCCTCTCAGATTTGTGGGGTAAGAGCCTTCCAGGCAGAGTGAATAGTAGGGGCAAAGGCCCTGGGGTGGGAGACAATCAGCTCTTGCAGGACAGAAGGAGATACCCTGGAGGAAAGTCTGAGTTTCTGGAAACAATTTCTTCATCTTTTGATTAGACTGTGAAGCCTCTTTCTTGCCCAAAGCAAATATTTCTAACATTTGGACTTCCCTTTAAGCAGGCACCAGTCCTTTGTTGGGTCACTAATGCTTGGGGTTGAAGCAACCAGAGGGGCAGGGCTGGCTTTGTGAAGTTCTGATTTATTGTGTAATGATGGTGATTGCCCTCGTAACTCAGCACATTCTGTGGGTTGACAAGCTCTAGCCGCAAGGTTTTCCTCATCCCTTGGATGCTCTGCAGGCAAAAGAAGGGGCCATTTCTCAAAGCTTGACCTTGATGTCAAGAACTCACTGCCTGGACTCTTGGAGCTTTAAGCAAATGCTTTGATCCCAGGAGTAGAGATCTTCCATCTTGATCTTTGCCTTCCTGGAAAAATGAGAGCCTGCTGACTATAGTGAGTGAGAACATGGAATTTGGAACCAGAGAACTGGTTTAAGTGCTCCGTCTGGCACGTATGAGTTATGCAACCTTGAGCAAGTTAGTGACCTGCAAAATGAGGACATCATAAATGCTATGTCTTAGGTGACTAACTTAGAGTGTGGCGATGTGGAGGGCATGCCTAGCACAGAGCCAGGACTTAGTGGCAGCTCAGTAGATCATCGCTATCATTATTTTTACCCTCTTGAGAACTTTGGTGCTAGTAGAATTTCATATTGTTGAAATTGTGGTCCCTGGACATCCAGAATCGCAACCGAAAATGGGCAGCTTGATGTACATACGCATTGAAGGAACTCGGTTGGGTGTGGGGGTGGAGCCATATCCGATAAGCCAGTTAAATTAATCAACTTCTGATTTTGTGTGTGTGTGTGTGTGTGCTGTTACGGAAGTGCTTCCCATCTTCCTTCTACCTTTCCTTAGGGAGGTCATTTGCAGATGGATTCCAGTGAATAGAAACCTGTATCATTCTGTAGCCTTTCATTTCTTTTCTTTTTTTTCTTCTTTTGACACAAGGTCTTGCTGTCTCAAGCAGGCCTGGAGTGCAGTGTTGTAATCTTGGCTCTCTGCAACTTCTGCCTCCCAGGTTCAAACTATTGTTGTGCCTTAGCCTCCCAAGTGGCTGGGACTACAAGTGTGTGCCACTAAACACAGCTAATTTTTTGTATTTTTAATAGAGATAGGTTTCGCCATGTCACCCAGGCTGGTCTCGAACTCCTAGCCTCAAGTGATCTGCTGGCCTCAACTTCCCAAAGTGCTGGGATTATAGGTGTGAACAGGCACACCTGGCCATAAATCCGTTTTAAATCTGGCAAGAGAGATCACTGTTTCAAGAAAATCTGCATTGTATCTGTTTTAAGAATGCAGATTCATTTGCCTCCTGATGGTTTGCTTTGCGAATCCAGATTTTCAGATTTTGACATGTGTGTTTTTGTGTTTGCAGAATCATTTGCTCCCTATCAAATGCTTCTGTGAGTATCCATGGAGTCCTAGCTGATAACCATCTTAATGTGTGTGTGAAGTGATATCTCATTGTGGTTTTGATTTGCATCTCCTTAGTGACCAGTGAGGTTTAGTATCTTTTCATGTGCTTATTGGCCATTTGTATATATTTTTTAGAGAAATGCTGCTCAAGTCCTTCGCCCTTTTTTTTTTTTTTTCAGATGACGTCTCACTCTGTTATTCAGGCTGCATTGCAGCGGCACGATCACAGCTCACTGCAACCTTGATCTCCCGGGCTCAGGTGGAGATCTTCTTAAGCAGACTTGAATTTTTTTCTTTCTCATGTTATGCAGACTTTCCCATGTGGTCCTCAGGGTAGGTTAAGGGAAAAATGGAGTGCATCAGAACTTGGCCCAAGGCAGAAGGGCAGCAGAACCCAGTGCTGTGTGAAGCCTTTTTGTTTGTTTGTTTTGAGAAGTCATCTCCCAGGCTGGAGTGCAGTGGTGTGATCTCGGCTCACGGCAACCTCTGCCTACCGGTTTCAAAGGATTCTCCTACCTCAGCCTCCTGAGTAGCTGGGATTACAGGCACTCACTACTGTGCCTGGCTAATTTTC
>NW_016107353.1:8994356-8995711 GCF_001604975.1 Cebus imitator | reverse complement strand
AAAAAAAAAAAAGAAAAGAAAAGAAAAAGACAGAGAGAGAGAGAGAGACACTAGGGATGCACAGTCACAGAGAAAATTCCATATGAGAACACAGTGAAAAATGGCTGCCTGCAACCAAGGGAAGAGGCCTCAGGGAAAACGAAAACAAATTTAAAAATTAAAATCTTCCAACCAGCTAGTCGTGATGGCTCACACCTGTATTCCCAGAACTTTGGAAGGCTGAGGTGGGTGGACTGCTTGACGTCAGGAGTGTGAGACCAGCCTGGCCATCATGGCGAAACCCTGTCTCTACTAAAAATACAAAAATTAGCCAGGAGTGGTGGCATGCACCTGTAATCACAGCTACTTGGGAGGCTGAGGCAGCAGGATCACTTGAACCTGGGAGGTGGAGGTTGCAGTGAGCTGAGATCACCCCAATGCACTCCAGCTTGGGCAAAAAAGAGATTCTGTCTTAAACAAACAAACAAACAAATACATCTTCCAATCTATGAAAACAGATGTCTTTCCATTTCATCCGTATTGATATTACTAGGGGTAATTACCAATTTATCACAGATTTAGTTCTAGAAGTTTTTGTTTATTTTTTAATATATATAATAATAATTTATATATTCCTATATACAGATAACAACACAAAACCTATATATACAAATAGATACAAACACATATATAAATATATATACACACATACATATGTTTTTGTGTATGTACACATATACACATACACATGTATTTCACCTCACTACTTTTTTTTTTTTGAGCCCTTTTTTTTTTCGGTCTCTGTCACCCAGAGTGCAGTGGTGACAGACTGCAGCCTCCTGGGTTCAAGCGATTCTCCTGCCTCAGCCCCTGGGTAGCTGGGATTATAGGTGCCCATCACAACACCTGGCTAATTTTGTATTTTTAGTAGAGATGGGGTTTCACCATGTTGGCCAGGCTGGTCTTTAACTCCTGACTTCAGGTGATCTGCCCACCTCAGCCTCCCAAAGTGCTGGGATTACAAGCAGGAGCCACGGTGCCCAACCTCACCTCACTACTTCTTGAAACTCACTTATTCCTTACAGATACATTTTTCTTCTTGTTGGAATATATCTTTATTTCAGAAAAAGTCTAGTTTGGCTGGACATGAAATTCTAGGTTCTTTTATTTCCCCTTAATGTCTAAAGAAGTATTGTTTGTCTTCCTTTAAAAAAAGTATTTTTGTTTTTGTTTTTAGAGAACTCACTATGTTGCCCAGGCTGGGGTGTAGTGGCTAGTCACAGGTACACTACAGCCTCCGATTCCTGGGTTCAAGTGATCCTCCCGCTTCAGCCTCTTCAGTAGCCCAGCTCTGTGTTTGTCTTTTCATATCCAAC
>NW_016107353.1:8992243-8993836 GCF_001604975.1 Cebus imitator | reverse complement strand
GGGGTTTCACCATGTTGACCAGGATGGTCTCGATCTCTTGACCTCGTGATCCACCCGCCTCGGCCTCCCAAAGTGCTGGGATTACAGGCGTGAGCCACCGCGCCCGGCTTTCAATCTGCATTTCTTTCCTTTGTAGATAATACGGTTTTTCCTCCAGGGAAGGATATGGAATTTTCTCTTTGGTGTTCTGTAATTTGCTACTGTGTGTCTAGCTGGAGATCTGCAGAGAGGGAGGAGTAGCTGAGAGGGTCTGTGGAGGTTCAAGCCCCCGGCTCTCTCACATTCTACCTCCTCCAAGATGGAGCCTTTTTGGTGCCACTTTCTTGTGAGAACAGTGACCTTCTTTCCAATCCCATATGCTTTCTGCCCTTCAGGGATCTTATACAATTTCTGACCCAGTAGAGGTTCCTCTTCTTGTTTTGAGCTTGATTGCAGATTTATTTTATTTTTGAGTTGTATTTTCAAATGCTAAAGCTAAAACTATGAAATGTTTGCAAGAAAACACAATATCTCTACTATCTTGGATAAAGCAAAGATTTCTTACAAAAGCATGAACCACGAAAGAAAAAAATGGATAAATTTGGCTTCATTAAAATGCAAATCTGTTCTTCAGAAGACACTGTCAAGAAAATGAAAAGATAATCTATACACTGGTAGGAGATATTTGCAAAACACATATCTGATAAAGGACTTGGAAGAAGGGTATGGTTTTTTGTTTTTTATTTTTGAGATGGAGTCTTGCTCTGTCGGTCAGGCACCCAGGCTGGAGTGCAGAGGCGTGATCTCTGCTCACTGCAACTTCCACCTCCCAGGTTCAAGCGATTCTCCTGCCTCAGGCTCTAGAGTAGCTAGGATCACAGGCATGTGCCACCACGCCCAGCTAATTTTTTGTACTTTTAGTAGAGACAGGATTTCACTGTGTTAGCCAGGATGATCTTGATCTCCTGACCTCATGATCCACATGCCTCAGCCTCCCCAAGTGCTAGGATTACTGGCATGAGCCACCGCACCCGGCTGAAGAATGTGTTTTTGGTTTTTTTTTTTTTTTTGAACTCTTAAAATACAATAATTAGAGCCAAAGAATTCATTTCTTTTCTTTTAAGAGACAGGGTCTTGCCCTGTTGCCCAGGGTGGAATACAGTGTCATGATCAGAGCTCACTGCAGCCTTGAACTTCTGGATTTAAGGATCCTCCCACCTCAGCCTGCCAAGTAGCTGGGACCACAGGCATGAGCCATCATGCCTGGCTAATTTTAAATTTTTTGGAGAGACAGAGTCTCACTATGTTGTCTAGGCTGTTCTTGAACACCTGATCTCAAGCCATCCTCCTGCCTTGCCTCAGCCTCCCAAAGAGCTGAGATTACAGGCTTAAGCCACCACATCTGGCCTTAAAGAAATCAATTTTTTTAAGTGAGAAAAATATTTAAACAGACTCTTCCTCAAATAAAGGGTATGCATGACAAATATGCACATGAAAAGCTATTCAGGCCGGGTGCGGTGGCTCAAGCCTGTAATCCCAGCACTGTGGGAGGCTGAGGCGGGTGGATCACGAGGTCAAGAGATCGAGACCATCCTGGTCAACATGGTGAAACCC
>NW_016107353.1:8989153-8990752 GCF_001604975.1 Cebus imitator | reverse complement strand
GGCGGAGGTTGCGGTGAGCCGAGATCGCGCCATTGCACTCCAGCCTGGGTAACAAGAGTGAAACTCCGTCTCAAAAAAAAAAAAAAAAAGAAAAGCTATTCAACATAATTTTTTTTTTTTTCACACAGGGTCTCACTCTGTCACCCAGGCTAGGGTGCAGTGGTACAATCACAGCCTACTGAAGTCTTGACCTTCCAGACTCAAGCAATCCTCCCACCTCAGCCTGGGACCCAGAGTAACTGGGACCATAGGTGTGTGCCACCACGCATGCCTTTGGTCCCAGCCGATTCTTTTAATTTTTTTGTAGAGATGGGTCTCCCTATGTTGCCCAGGCTGGTCTCAAACTCCTAGGCTCAAGCAATCTTCTTGCCTTTGCTTCCCAAAATTCTGGGATTGCAGGCATGTGCCACTGCACCTGGCCAGCACCAGCTTTAGGGAAATGCAGACTAAAACCAGAATAAGATACCACTACCCAGCCACTGGAATGGCCAAAATTAAAAGTTGCTGGTGAGGAACTAGGGCAACTGAAATTCTCATTCATTACTGGTGAGAATGCAAAATTCTACCACCTCTTTCAAAATCAATTTGGCAATTTTTAACCAAGTTCGATATACACTTACCTTATAAACCAGCAGTCCTGCTCTTAGGCATTTACATAGGAGAAATGAAAACTTATGTCCACACAAAGATCTGTTTGTGAATGTTTATGGCTATTATATTTATAATCACCAGAAACTAGAAACAATCCCCATGCCCATCAACTGGTGAATGGATAAACAAATCACAACAATTTTTTTTGAGACAGAGTCTCACTCTGTCATCCAAGCTGGAGTGCAGTGGTGCTATCTCAGCTCACTGCAACCTCCACCTCCCAGGTTCAAGCGATTCTCCTGCCTTAGCCTCCCGAGTAGCTGGGATTACAGGCACGCGCCACCACACCCAGCTAATTTTTGTATTTTTAGTAGAGACAGAGACTCACCATATTGGCCAAGCTGGTCTCAAACTCCTGACCTTGTGATCCACCCGCCTTGCCCTCCCAAAGTGCTGGGATTAGAGGCATGAACCACTGCACCTGGCCATGACACCTTTTTAAAAAATAAGTAAATAAACTTTTATTTTTGTAGAGATTAAATCTATGTTGCCTAGGCTGGCCTCCAGCTCCTGGCCTCAAGGTGATCCTCCCACCTCAACCTCCCAAAGTGCTGTGATTATAGATGTGAGCCACTGCTCCTGGCCATAATCGTGACACTTTCATACAGTGGAACACTACTGGAAAAAACAAAACAAAACAAAACAGGCTGGGCGTCGTGGCTCACACCTGTAATTTCAGCACTTTGGGAGGCTGAGGCAGGCAGATCACCTGAGGTCAGGAGTTCAAGACCAGCCTGGCTAACATGGTGAAACCCCTTCTCTACTAAAAATTCAAAAATTAGCTGGGCATGGTAGTGCTTACCTGTAATCCCAGCTACTTAGGAGGCTGAGGCAGGAGACTTGCTAGAACCTGGGAGGCGGAGGTTGCAGTGAGCTGAGATCACGCCATTGTACACCAGCCTGGGTGACAAGAGTGAAACTCCATCTCAAAAAAAGAAAAAAGAAAAA
>NW_016107353.1:8968827-8989103 GCF_001604975.1 Cebus imitator | reverse complement strand
AAAAAAAAAAAAAAAAAAAAGAGCTTCAGATATGCACGACATAGATGAATCTCAAAAGCATTATGCTAAGTAAAAGAAGCCAGACTCAAAAAGTTCCCTTATATAAATCCTGCCAAATGGCATTTTGGAAAAGGCAAAACTGTAAGGACAGAAATCAGATTTGTGGCTGCCAGTGGCTGGGAGTTGAGAGGGGGACTGACTGCAAAGGGGCACGAGAGAACTTTCGGGTGTGATGGAAATATTTTATAGCTATTGTGGCGATTATATAACTGTATGCATTTGTCAAAAGCCATAAGCTGCACACTTATAAAAGGAGTGAAATTTTTATAGCTAAGTTATGCCTCAATAAATTCTGACATGAAAAAGTGTGTTTCTTCACACTGTGATTTGTAGGATTTGAGCCAAAAGAGAAAGGGGTAGCTTGTGTTCAGTGGGTCATCTTGAACCGGCACTCAGCCCAAGATTTGTAAACAGAACTTAAATAATTAGTTCATTTTTCGGAAGCTCCATTCAGTGGTCCTCTCAGAGCAGCTGGTGTCAGTCTTGTTTTCTAGTAAAATTGTAAATTCTGTGAATATAAGCACTAAGGTGATTGGCCAGTCTGGTTTGCCCAGGCTGGGGGCTAGCCAGCCTGGGACTGTTTGGGACTCCTTTTTAAATCCTCCTATGATATCTAGCAGAGAAATGGGCACAAATTTGTTGGCAGAGAGAGGTTCAGCCTGCCAGTAACTAGGATTGCAAGTAACCAAGCAGAATGGCCCAAGGGTCACCAAGAGGGAGGACTCACCTTGACAAACTCCAAATTCCTACATATTGCTGAAGAATCGCCCCACCAGGGCTCAGCTTTCAGGCTTGCAACATCTCTTAGACATTTCCTCTGTTGGCATAATATGATTTAATCTCTTCGTAGTTAATGTTTCTTTCTCTGAAACAGGGTCTGGCTCTGTCACCCAAGCTGGAATGCAGTGGCGCAGTCTCAGCTCACTGCAACCTTTGCTTCCTATACTCAAGCAATCCTCCTGCCTCAGTCTCCAGAGTAGCTGGGACGATAGGCATGTGCCACCATGCCCAGTTAATTTTTGTATTTTTTGTAGAGAGGATTTTGCCATATTGCCCAGTTTGGAAGAATTCAGTTTCTTCATCCATTAAAATACAGAACACAATATCCACCTGAAGGGAAAGGAATTTTGTACTGTTAACAGTTTACTACTGAGATCGTAAGGGTTAAGTTTGCTTGCAACTTGTTTATTAAGGTTGGTGCAAAAGTAATTGCAGTTCTGGGCTGTGAATTTTAAATCATTACGATTAGGCTCAAACACACTGTTATTAATCAAAATAGAAACCATTAGAAACAACACATTTTTGCTAACGAGAAATAAGTTTTTATTTCTGTAGCATAAAAAATCCGTGCTTCAGGA
This sequence comes from Cebus imitator, assembly GCF_001604975.1. NCBI lineage: Eukaryota > Metazoa > Chordata > Mammalia > Primates > Cebidae > Cebus > Cebus imitator. Next base: position 8,987,685 of record NW_016107353.1, on the reverse strand, counting down.
TTCCACCAACTCTTGGAAAGCATCTTCTGCCTCTTATTGGTTGGGTTGTGGAAGCGCTTTCCCTGCAAAAAGTTGTCAAGATGTTTGAAGAATTGGTAGTTGGTTGGCAGGAAGTCAGTTGAATCTGGTGGATGAGGCAAAACTTCGTAGCCCAATTTGTTCAACTTTTGAAGCGCTGGTTGCGCGACGTGCGATCGGGCATTGCTGTGGAAGAACTGGGTCCTTTCTGCTGACCAATGCCGGCTGCGGGCAGTGCAGTTTTTGGGGCAGCTCATCGATTTGCTGAGCATGCTTCTCAGATGTGACAGTTCCACTGGGATTCAGAAAGTGATAGTGGGTCAGACCGGCAGCAGACCACCAAACAGTGACCATGCGCTTTTTTTGGTGCAAGTTTGTCGTTGGAAAGTGCTCTCTGGAGTTTCTTCTCAGTCCAGCCGCTGAGCCGGTCATCGCCAGTTGTCATGCAAAATCCACTTTTCCTCACACATCGCAATTCAATCAATAAATGGTTCCTTGTTGTTTCGTAGAATAAGAGAGGACGACACTTCAAAATGACATTTTTTTTTTTTTTTAATTTTCGCTCAGCTCATGAGGCACCTGCTTATCAAGCTTTTTCACCTTTCCAATTTGCTTCAAATACAAACGGCTGTAGAACTTCAATACCAAACGGCACTGAGTTCTTGGGCAACTTCTCCTGTAATTGTAAGAGGATCAGCTGCAATGATTGCTCTTAATTCGTGATTGTCAGCTTCTGATGGCCAGCCCCCACTTTCCTCATCTTTAAGCCTCTGTCTCCTTTTCGAAACTTCTTGAGCCACCACTGCATGGTACCCTTGTTAGCAGTTCCTGGGCCAAATGCGTTGTTGATGTTTTGAGTTGTGTCCGTTGCTTTATGACCCATTTTGAACTCGAATAAGAAAATTACTCAAATTTGCTTTTTGTCTAACATTATTTCCATAGTCTAAGGTAAACAAACGTAGCAAGTCATAAGTCATTAGCGGAAACAAAAAAGGTGAGAAATACGCATTAAAATGATGTATAACATAAACATAACCACATTTATTTAAGAATGAATTCCAACATCAAACAGCAAGTTCCAACAATGAGAAACCTGCAGTTACTTTTGTACTCACCTTAGCCTTTGCAGAAGCCCTTGAAGGAGGAAGCCCTCATTCCTGTTTTACAGTGGTAGCTACAGAGGCTTGGGGGTTTGCCCAAAGCTAAAGAGTCCACATAGGGCAAGTTGGGATTCAAACCCAGGTGCTTCCAATTGCAGGCTCAGGTACTGGGTGCCTTCCAAACAGCAGGCTGACACAGGATAGAAGGAACTCAAAATGCAGTTTCTTTCTACCCTATCTTTCTCTTCTTCCATTCCGCCAAAATGAAAAAAAAAAAGAACAAAATTTTTCTCCCCACAGGTGAATCTATTAGCCAATGAATCAAGTTCACTGTATTTGGGCTGTTTTCATGAGTAGGAGCTGGGAAAAGAGAAATTTTTCTTGGGCCAGGAGAGAATGGAAAGGCTGGATGGACGTGACTGCTGGGCTGGAAGTGGAGACGGAGGGCCAGAGAGGAACTGGCTTCTGTCTGAACCGCTGATTATCTTGTCTGGACAGTGATCTTCTGGGCGCTCCCTCCTATCTGGTTTCCCTTGTCACCAGTATCCCTGTACTTGGAGAATGCCCCATCTGGGATTGCCCTGTAACCTGTGATTGGTAACAGAGCAAGCCCAGGCAGGCCCTTGTGCCCTCCTCAAGGTCCTGCAGTCTCCTGAGGTGGTATGTGCCTGGCAAGGCCACAGGAGCAGGTCCTGGGAGGTAAGCGGCTGGCAGGAATCCTGCAAGCCAGCACGTGAGAGGGTAGGAAAGAATTCTGAACCCCTGAGTGCCTGGGAATGGAACATTCTGCCTTGCCAGCTGTGATCCCCCCACCCCCTTCCTTGGCAAAGCTAAATAGGTGCATCGACAGCAAACCCAAATTTAACTTTGCTTCCTTCTGCAATGAAAGTCCAGCTGAATTGAGAAGGGAGGGGCCCCCAAAAGGTATTTCCACCTTGGCTTGACTTATTAGGTTAGTAGAAATGGACTTGTTGTTCTTACTGGAAGGTTATTAAAACCCTCAAGGAATGTGCAGAAGGCAAATTTAGTCTGAGAAGCCCAGTAGGCCTAGGAGACACTGAATAAAGAGTCTAGTTGTTTGGATAGCTGGAACGTTGGGGAGAGGTAGCTGTTGACTGAAAGCTGCCCCCAGGTTGTGCCTTGTGGCTCCCGGTGGCCCCACCCCGAAAGGGGCTGCAAGTGACGCCTGGTCTCTGTTCAGCACCGATCTCTTCCTGTGCCTTGGTGGTTCCTCCCACTGTCTCCAAGACTGAGAAGCTCAGCTGGCCTCTTGCCCCTTGGACTTGATCTCCACTAAAGTCTCTTTAGACTGAGGAGTGCAGGAGGAAAGGGAGGGATGAGAGTGGGTGGCAGGGAGGTGGGAGAATGCTGGTTCTGGCATGTCCTACCAGATGCTCTTGAGCAGTGAGCCCTCAGCAGGGCGGAGCTGGCTCCCAGCGCGGAGGCTTGGAGGGAGGAGGCGGTGCTGCAACCTGTCACCTTACAGGGCTTGATTGAGCTGCTGACTCAGAAGCACAAGGCTGATTACCCATAATTACAGCCCCATGTGGTTGTCTTGTCAAAATGCAGAGACCTTCTTAGTCCCAGAGCTCCTCCCCCTCCCCCTTCTAAGTAGGAGCTGCCTTTCCAGAAAACGAATCCTCAGACCTGCCCACACAAAACCCCACAAAGGCAAGAATCACCTTTCTAGAAAGTATTCTTGCTCCTGAAGCCCAGGGGACTTCCCCAAACACAGCCATGATCATTTCAATCTCCTCCAGATCTTTAGCAAGACCTATGAGGCCTGCTGGTCTGGCCCCTGCCTGCCTCTCAGCCTCACTCTCACCTGTGACCTCCACACCTGGCCCCTGAATTAATACAACAAATAGTGTTGAATTCCTGCCGTGGGCTAGGCATCGCTCTAGGTGTTGAGGATACTTTAGTGAACCACATACAGGCTCTACCTACCCTTGTGGCCCTTATGTTCTGGTGGAGGAAGATGGGCAAAATTTATAGTAAGTCAGACAGTGAGAAGCGCTAAGGAGAAAAATAAAGCTGGGAGGGAAGGGGCTCCCATTTTACAAGGATGAGCAAAGAAAGTGTCACTGATGTTGTGCTATCTGAGCAGAGACCTAAAAGAAGAGAAAGGGCGAGCCACACGTCCGGGGGAAGCACATGCCAGGTGGAGAGCCCTGCAGGGGTCCTTTCCATGGTCAGGAACAAGGAGGCCAGTGTGGATGAAACAGAGTGGGAGATCAAGGTAGGATCAAAGAAATACCAGAGTGTTTGCATGCTGTCTTTTATTCTGAAAGAGATGGAGCGTTTTGAGCTGCCATTCAAAGGCTTTGAACTGAGTAATGACCTAATCTGACATGTTTGAAGTGGATCCTCTGACTGCATTGTTGAGGACAGAATGAAGACAGGCAAGGGCAAGGTCAGGTTCAGACCAGTCCCAGTGGGGTAGATGGCAAGAAGTCGCCAGATTCAAGACACACTCGGAGAATTGTCAGGGATTCCTGACAGATTAGATGTGCATGTGAAAGAAACTGAGGAGGCAGAGATGACTCCAAGCTTTTTGGCCCAAACAATTGGAAGGATGGATTCGACACTTTCAGAGATGGGAGGCTATAGGAGAAGCGGGTTTGCGGGGGGAAGATTGGGAGTTCATGTTCAATATGTTAGATGTGAGATGACGATTGAACATGCCAGGAGATGTTAAATAGACATTTGGATGTTCGAACCTAGAGTTCAGGGGAATGATGTAGCTGGAAAGGCCAATTTAGGAGTCGTCAGCTAGAGGAGGTATTTATTAATTTGTTTATTTTGAGATGGAGTCTCACTCTGTCACCTAGGCTGGAGTGCAATGACGCAATCTCGGCTCCCTGCAACCTCTGCCTCCTGTGTTCAAGCCATTCTCCTGCCTTAGCCTCCTGAATAGCAGGAACTACAGGTGCCTGCTACCATGCTGGGCTAATTTTTATATTTTTAGTAGAGACAAGGTTTCACCAAGTTGGCCAGGCTGGTCTCCTGACCTCAGGTGATCCACCTGGCTCAGGCTCCCAAAGTGCTGGGATTACAGGTGTGAACCACCATGCCTGGCCTAAAGGTATTTAAAGCCATAAACCTGGTTGAAATTGGCCTTATTTTAAATTCACCACCACCAACATGGGCTCTAGAGAAGATAGGAAGTCCAAGGACAGAGCCCCGGAACACTCCAATGTTTAGGGGTCAGGAAAATTAAGGGGAGCCAGCAAAGGACACCACGAAGGGGGCAGCCAGTGAGGTAGGAGGCATGGCAAAAAAGGGTGGGGTCCTGGAGGGCAGGGAAGAGCAGCGTCCCAACGAACTAACAATCAAGTGGGTTTAAACATTCGCAGACAGTCAGAAACGGAGAGCTGAGTATTTGGCAAGAAATTGGTGACCTTGAGAAGGCCTGTTTTGTGGAGCTATGAAGGAAAAAGCCTGATTGAAGTGGGGCCTGGAGAGAAGAGGGGGATAGGAACTGGAGACACAGTACAGCGGAGCAAGAAATGGGGCAGTGGCTGGTGGGGGATGTGAGATTAGGAACGAGCTATTTTTCTTACAGGAGAAATAACATATTTGTAGGATAATGAGAGTGATCTGATGGAGGGTGAGAATGTGATGATGAAGGAGAAGGAAAGGACAACTGCTGGAGTAAGGTCCTTGGGTAGATAAGAAAGGATGGACTCCAGTTTCTAAGTGAAGGATTTTTGACATTAGCTGACTATGAATTTAAAGCAAGGCTAGGTTGGGCACAGTGGCTCATGCCTGTAATGCCGGCGCTCTGGGAGGCTGAGGCAGGTGGATGGCTTGAGGCCCGGAGTTCAAGACAAGCCTGGGCAACATGGTGAAAGCCTGTCTCCATAAAGAATATAAAAATTAGCCAGGCATGGTGGCACACACCTGTAATCCCAGCTACTCGGGAGGCTGAGGTGGGAAGATCCCTTGAGTCTGGGAAGTGGAGGTTGCAGTGAGCTGAGATCGGGGCCACTGAACTCCAGCCTGGATGACAGAGCGAGACCCTGTCTCAAAAAAATAAAAAATAAAGTAAGGGCCAGTTAGCATGGTTTTTTTTTTTTTTTTTTTTTTTTTTTTGAGATGGAGTCTCACTTCTTTGCCCAGGCTGGAGTGCAATGGCACACTCTCAGCTCACTGAAACCTCTGCCTCCCAGGTTCAAGCAATTCTCCTGCCTCAGCCTCCCCAGTAGCTGGGATTACAGGCACGTGCCACCACATCTGGCTAATTATTGTATTTTTAGTAGAGAGGAGTTTCACCATGTTGGCCAGGCTGCTCTCAACCTCCTGACCTCAAGTGATCCACCGGCCTTGGCCTCCCAAAGTGCTGGGATTACAGGCATGAGCCACCATGCCCGGCCAATATTTTCTTCCTTCCTTTCTGCCTGCCTGCCTGCCTGCCTGCCTTCATTCCTTCCTTCCTTCCTTCCCTCCTTTTCTTTTTCCTTCCTTCCTTTCTTTCCTTTCTCCTTACTTCCCTCCCTCCCTCCCTCCTTCCTTCTTTTTTTTTTTTTTTCGAGACAGAATTTCACTCTTTTTGCCCACACTGGAGTACAATGGCAATATCTCAGCTCACTGCAACCTCTGCCTCCCATGTTCAAGGGATTCTCCTACCTCAGCCTCCCAAGTAGCTGGGATTACAGGCATGCACCACCATCCCCGGCTAATTTTGTATTTTTAGTAGAGATGAGGTTTCTCCACATTGGTCAGGCTGGTCTCGAACTCCTGACCTCAGGTGATCCACCTGCCTCAGCCTCCCATAGTGCTGGGATTACAGGTGGAGCCACGGTGCCTGGCTGCCCAGCCAGTATTTTCTATTTTTGAAAAAATGTTTGAGACAGAGTCTTGCTCTGTTGCCCAGGCTGGAGTGTAAGGGTGCAATCTTGGCTCACTACAACCTCTACCTCCTGGGTTCAAACAATTGTTGTGCCTCAGCTTCCCGCTCCCCAGTAGCCGGGATTATAGGCATGAGCCACCGTGCCTGGCCATGGTTGATATTTTCTAGACACATTCAACTATTTTGGTGAAGGTGGGTACAGTGGCTCATGCTTGTAATCCTAGCACTTTGGGAGGCCAAGGCAGGTGGCTCAGCTGAGGTCAGGAGTTGGAGACCAGCCTGGCCAATATGACGAAACCCCGTCTCTACTAACAATAATACAAAAACTAGTCTGGCATGGTGGTGTGCGCCTACAATCTCAGGTACTTGGGAGGCTGAGGCACAAGAATTGCTTGGGAGGTGCCTCAGCCTCCCAAGTAATTACTGGGAGGTGGAGGTTGCAGTAAACTGAGAACACGCCACTGTACTCCAGTCTGGGAGACAGAGTAAGACTCTGTCTCTAAATAAATAAATAAATAAAGAGCAAGCTAGGTTCAATCAAAGCTGGCGTTTTTCCAAAAGAGCAGAGTGAAGCAAGAGGGGTCAAGGGAGTTGAGGATGTATGCAGATGGGTGATTATAATGATTGATTAGATCATCTAAGCTAGATGAGGAGGAAAGTGGGGAGGTGGAGGGAAAGGGAGAAGGTAGATAAATCTCGAGAGACTGAAGAATTACTGGGGCTGGTGTCCCAGAGGGAGTAAACTGGGAAGATAGGAGGCAATGGTCAGAGTGGGAGGCATGGAATTGAGATTATGCAGTTCTTGGTAATAACATACCTAGGGCATGGCCACAGGAGTGAGTGGGTGAGGCAAGATGAAGGACAAGCCCACTAGAAGCAAAGTGGCCAAGGACCAGAGAGGCTGGGGTGCCAGATGTGCCAGATTGCCCGGTTAGACCAGTTGCCTTCTCCTTTATCCTCTCCCCTGTTCTGAGGGGGCTAGAAGTCTGGAAACTGCATTTCCCAGAATCCCCTAGCCAGTAAGTTTCTGGGTAATCTCCACAAACAAGAGGCACTTGTGAGAGATTTGGAAGTAGAAGAGAAGCAGAAGCAATCATATTGTTTCCCTAGCAGGGCAGTGGTGATCAAATACATGAGCTTTGGCTTCACAGACAGAAGCTTCGTAGATCTGCGTATTGCCTGTCTCGGTATTGCAGTCTGTGGGAAGTGACCTGTGCTCCTTGCAACTTCCCAAGTCCCTAGAAGCTGGTGTCAAGTTTGGAATCTAACAGCAGCTTCCCTGACTTTTATTCATTCAGACCTTCTGATTTTTTTTGAAGCATTCCTGTGTTATACTTGACATACCTAGAGTGGTTTCTTTCTTTGCTTGTTTATTAATATACAGAGGAGATTGTGAGGAGACAAACAGGCAGTCTCCAATTTTTCTCTGCTTTCTAAGATACTGCAACTGGTGGGGACAATGGTGAGTCAAGGATGTTTTAACATCAGGGAAAGGTGGGGTGAGTCTTCTTCAGCTGATTTCCCCAAGTGCCCATCAACAATAGCCCTTTGGCCAGGTGCAGTGGCTCACACCTATAATCTCAGTACTTTAGGAGGCTGGAGTGGGAGGAATGCTTGAGCCCAGGAGTTCTGGACCAGCCTGGGCAACAGAGGGGGACCCGTCTCTACAAAAAAGTTTAAAAATTAGCTAGGCATGGTGATGCACACCTATAGTCCCAACTACTCAGGAGGTTGAAATTGCTTGAGCCCAGGGTGGGGTAGAGGTTGCAGTGAGCCATGATTATGCCACTGTGCTCCACCCTGCGCAACAGAGCAAGACTCTGTCTCAAAAAACAAAGTATCCCTGAGATCCTCTCCCATTCCCACCTCTCCCCCGCCCCCGGCAAATGTCCCCTGCCATTTCTATCCTGGATTTCTGCTAAAAAAAGATAAAAAGGAAAAATACATAATAAAGTAGGGAGTGTGGGTGGGGTGTTCTACCTGTGGTCAGGGGTCTGTGGGGGATGATGGCGTGAGCCAAAGAGACCAGAAGATTATACAGGCATGGCATGTAGCCCTATCCACACAGCAGCTCCAAAGGCAGGCCGCTCTACCTCTACTTTGCTTTAGTTTTCTTCTGAATGCTTAAAATGATGGGAGACATATGGTTTGTTGTCTGGCTTCCCCACACAGCTGGTTAAGTCCCATTCCTTTTGTTCACTCCGTACCCAGGGCCTAGAAGAATACCAGACCTAGAAGATGCCCAGTGGATTCTTATGGAAGGAATGTCCAATGGGTGTTAGGGACGAGGCTCAGGGAATGAAGCATCTTGTGCTGGGTCATGGGTAAGTGAAGAAATGGGATTAGACACATACCCCCACACACACAATTTGGTGCAAAAGGACTCTACGGCCATGTTTTAAAAAAAAACTTGCGTAATTTTAAAATGCATTCATCAGCTAGGCACAGTAGCTCACATTTGTAATCCCAGCATTCTGGGAGGCCAAAGCAGGAGGATCGCTTGAGGCCAGGAGTTGGAGACCAGCCTGGGCAACATAGCAAGACTGTCTCTACAAAAAATAAAATTAGCTGGACACAGTGGTGTGTGTCTGTAGTCCCAGCTATTCGGGAAGCTCAGGCAGGAGGATTGCTTGAGCCTAGGAGGTAGAGGCTGTAGTAATCTATGGTCATGCCACTGCACTCCAGCCTGGGCAACAGACTGAGACACTATCTCAAAAGAATGAAAATAAAAATCAGCTTCCCTATAAAATATTAGAAGAAAGAAGGAGATTAAGGAATTCTGGTAATACATTGGAAACATTACAAGTTTTATGGTTGTGGTCTATTTTATGCAAAACTGAATATTTAAGTATGTGATTTTTAAAACAATTGCCCATCTTCATTCTGCAGTATAATATGTGATTTAAGTGTGAAACGGGGGCATGAGGAGAGTGGGGAGCAGAGTATGGAAGCCAGGCAGATGTGCGGAAAGGCAGCTTAGCCTCCCTGACTTTGCCTGGAGCTTTACAGCAGCACAGGCGACTCTGGGTTTCCTTTTTTGGTTTGTTTCAAAGACATTTGAAAGTGTTGACTATTACACGGTGTTTTAAAAAGACATCTGGGGCCGGGCACAGTGGCTCTACCTGTAATCCCAGCACTTTGGGAGGCTGAGGCAGGAGGATCACTTGAAGCCAGGAGTTTAAGACTAGCCTGGGCAACATGATAAAACCCTGTCTCTTAAAAAAATACAAAAATTTAGTCCCAGCCATCGGGGAGGTTGAGGTGGAAGGATCAGTTGAGCCCAGGAGGCAGAGGTTTCAGTGAGCTGAGATCATGCCACTGAACTCCAGATTGGGCAACAGGGCAAGACTCTGCCTCAAAAAAAAAAAAAAAGACATTTGGAAATGTCAGCCTTCCTCTGGTAGAGCTCACCTAGCTTAGCTACCTGCAAGGTCAAAAGTTTTATAGCTTATAGCATAGCAAAAGTATATGATGCAGTGCCAGTCAGCACAGACACAGCCCAAAGGCACCCTAGAGACAAAACCCTCAAAATGTAGCCACTCACAGGTGAACAGCCATTCACTGCCCATGGGTGCCAGAGGTGCAGGGAGCCCAGAGGTGGCAGCCTATTGTGACACCCATTGCCAGTGGGATGCTGATGAAAGCTCTGGGGAGAGAGCAAGCGAGTCCTAGGCAGAGAAGTGTGTATCCTTCCAGACTACGGAACTGGGAGTTGTACCCAGGGTTACCTGATCCCCAAACCCTCCCTGTCTCCATGGGTTTAGCAAATGAGCCTCAAGTATTTTTAGAACACCAACTGATCATGTATCCTTGATAAATGTCACTCATTTCTCAGCAAGAAGTTAAGATAGCTTCCAGGGTCCCCCCAACCCCAAGTCACCCATGTTGTCTCCTCTATTTGCTTGCCACCCAGAGGCTGAATTCCAGTAGCCATTCTGGGTTGCAGCCCTTTATTTGGATGCTGTCCATTAAGAGGGGTGCCCCCGCCCCAACTCACCACGGGGCTGGCTGCTCACCAGCACCCTTAACAGTGTTTGGCACATGGTGGACTCTCAAGAAGTGAGGCAGGGGTGAGAGGTGGGGGGTGTGTGAGACTAATGACCATTATTTAGCACCCCTGGGTGCCGGTGCACTGCTGGATTCTCTGCAGATATAATCTCTTTTAATCCTCACAGTAACCCCAAAGGCAGCATTTTTTCCCTCCTTACAGATGAGGAAATTAAAGTCCTGGGAACATAGTAGACTTGTCCTCATTCACAAAGCTAGTTAGGAGTGGAGCTAGGATTTGAATGGAATCAACCTGCCTTCATAGCAATTTCTGTAATAGAAAACCCTCAGAGGGTGCACGTGTGTGTGTGTGTGTGTGTGTGTGTGTGTGCATGCGCGTGGGGTGGGTGTTTTGGTTGCCTGTACCCAGTGCTAGTTCAGATCAAATCAGGCCTTCTTTGATCTGTGAGTGTGAGTGGAACTGGGAGGTAGCTCCTTCTCACAGGGAGGTGTTTGGAGAAGCTGCGGGGGAAGGAATGGGAGGAAACAGGTTGGGGCAGTAAGCAGGGTATGCTGCAGGCTAGGTGACACAAGCAGGTTGGGTGACAAGCTCAGCTGGGCCCCTCGGGTTTAAGGCAGAAGGGTGATAAGGGAGGTGTTGCTGTGTGCGGTCACAGCACACAGCTGGGCCCATCAGAGCTCAGCCTAACCTGAGTGGTGGTTGTTGTTTTTGTTTATTTTTTATTTAAGCGGGACCAGCCAAACTTGTCCCAGCAGCTTCCTGGCTTTCTAGGGCCTTCCCTTCTTTGTTCCCAGGTTGCTAAGCTAAGAAAATACAGCATGTCCATCTGGCCAGCTTCCCAGATAGAGCCTCATGAAGTTCCAGCACACAGAGAAGTGAAAGGGGAGAATGGAATAATCTGTTCAGTGTCTCATCCAGTATTAACTGAGGACCTACTTTGTGCTAGGTATCGTTATAATAAGGTGCTTGGAATACAGCAGTGAACCAAAAAGACAAAGTTCTCTCACCATGGGTTGCTTGTGGTGGGAGATAGGGAGGTAATAAATGATAAGCCTAAAAAGTAAGTAAATTAGGTCCTAAGGGTATGGAATAAAGGCAAAATAGAGTAGGGAAAGGGGGATCAGGAGCACATGTGTGGCTGAGGTTGGGGCTGCAATCTTAAGAGAGGGGTCATTGGTGGCTGGGCGTGATGGTTCATGCCTGTAATCCAGCACTTTGTGAGGCTGAGGCGGGTGGATCACAAGGTCAAGAAATCAAGATCATCCTGGCCAACATGGTGAAACCCCATCTCTACTAAAAATACAAAAATTAGCTGGGCGTGGTGGTGTGTGCCTGTAGTCCCAGCTACTTGGGAAGCTGAGGCAGGAGAATCACTTGAACCCGGGAGGTGGAGGTTACAGCGAGCCAAGATTGTGCCACTGCACTCCAGCCTGGCAACAGAGTGAGACTCCGTCTCAAAAAAAAAAGAGTGATCAGGGAAGTGAAGGAGCTGCCATGTGGCTGGCAGAGAGAACACCAGGTCTCCAGAGCTGAGGCAGGAGGGAATAGGCCTGTGTATTTGAGCAATGGCTGGAGAAGCCAGAGTAGAGGGGGTGATGAGGAGAGTAGGAAACCGAGGGATTGTCCAGGGGTGGGGACTACATCTCTTAGGGTGTGACAGTGGTCTGTCTGACTTCTCTTTGTAAAGATCACTCCTACTGCTGAGTAAGAAGGTGGGAAATGGGAGAACAGCTCTCAGAGCCCAGCATAATACTCAGATGGGAGGCAAGGGGGGCTCAGGAAGGGGCTGGGGGCAGGCTTTGGAGGGGTGGGGATGATATAGTTAGGCTCTGTGTCCCCACCCAAATCTCATCTCGTAGCTCCCATAATTCCCATGTGTTGTGGGAGGGACCTGGTGGGAGATAATTTAATCATGGGAGCAGTTTTTTCCCATGGTGTTCTTATAATAGTGAATAAGTCTAATGAGATCTGATGGTTTTAAAAAAGGAGTTTCCCTGCACAAGCTCGCTCTCTCTGCCTCCATGTAAGACGTGCTACCCTCCATGTAAGACGTGACTTGCTCTTCCTTGCCTTCTGCCGTGATATGAGTCTTCCCCAGTTTAATGAAACTGTAAGTCCATTAAACCTCTCTTTCTTTTGTAAATTGCCCAGTATTGGTATGTCTTTATCAGCAGTGTGAAAACAGACTAATACAGGGAAGCTCAGGAGCATTGCCTTCCGTCTGGCCCACTGGAGATGTCTGCCAGACTCCAGCTGGGTGAGTCCAGAAGGCAGTTAGGTATACCAGTCAGGATTACAGGAGAAAGGTCTGGTGTCATTCTGCAGATGGCGAATGAGGTCATGAGAGCAGGAGTGCAGGCGATGAAAAGGATGAGGGCTGAATCTTGAGCACTGCAGTCTTCAGAAGCCCAGGAGAAGAGAAGACACAACCAGGGAGGTAGGAGGGAAGCCAGGAAAGGCTTATCCCAGAAGAGATAGCTGCAAGCAGGAGAGAGGGACCAACTGTATCAAATCGTGCTTAATCTAGTCTTGCTGCTTTTGCCGTGCTACAAGCTGCCATTCCCTCCTCCTCAAAATGGGAGTTACAGGGTCTGGGCGCAGTGGCACATGCCTGTAATCCCAGCACATTGGGAGGCCGAAACAGGTGGATCAGTTGAGGTCAGTAGTCTGAGAGCAGCCTGGCCAAAATGGTAAAAGCTCATTGCTACTAAAAATACAAAAACTAGCCAGCGTGGTGATGCATGCCTGTAGTCCCAGCTACTTGGGAGGCTGAAGCAGGAGAATTGCTTGAACCTGGGAGGTAGAGGTTGCAGTGAGCCAAGACTGCGCCACTGCATTCCAGCCTAGAGCGAGACTCTGGTGCAGGGAAAAAAAAAAAAAAGCAGCTACAGTGTCCATCCAACGGGCGTGATGGAGATGCAACGAAATCATGTGCAAGGAGCATATGGCACATCCAAGTCTCACTCACTGTGACTTTCTTTCTGTGGGAAAATTCATGCATGTGAATGATGATAAAAAGATGATAACCATGACGATGATGCTTATTTATGTTTCAGGAAAAACTGTATAAGACACGCCCTTGTCCTTGGGCAGCACAGCCATCACCGGGGAGGACCTACATGGAATACCGGGCAGCAATCCACGCCTGTCGGGCACAGGCTGTGACTGATGGGCCAGAGCAAGGAATGGCTTTTCATGGTCAGGGACTTCACAGGGGTGGGCACCTGAGCTAGGTTCAGAAGGGTGTGATTTGGGCAGGCTGAAGGGAAGGGACATTCACATGAAGGCAAGGGTGTCGCAGAGGTGCAGAGCAGGAGCTGAACTTCGCTTAAGAACTGAATGGGACCTGCTTGATAGGATGGGGTGTATTGGTGTGTGTGTGTTTCCAGGACAGGCCCAGTGGAAAAGAGGTTGGCAAGAGAGGTAGGGATCAGATTACACAGTGACCAAAAACTGGTCTAAACTAACAATCAGTCCACCAGAGCCTGGGGTATGTGCTGAGCCCCAGGCCCCACCCTGGACCCTCCATTCTCTGGTGGCAATGGACTGGTTAGCCCTTGGTCTCCCCTGAACTGAGTGCTCTGGGAGACAGGGATGAAGGCCTGTTTGCTGCTGAACCCCAAGTTAGTGCTGTGTTTGAGGGAGGCACATGTGGTGGGCCTGGAGGCTGAAGGAGAGGGTCTCTTTGGACCTCCAGACAGTGAGCCCCCCACCGCAGCACCATGCCCAGCTCCCTGCGGGCACTCGGTAAATGGGAATGGAATGGATACATGTGCCCAGCGGTGACTGTTTCATAGTTGTTTGAGATGGAGTCTCCCTCTCTTGCCCAGGCTGGAGTGCAGTGGCACAATCTCGGCTCACCACAACATTTGCCTCCTAGGTTCAAGCAATTTTCCTGCCTCAGCCTCCCAAGTAGCTGGGATTACAGGCACCTGCCACCACGCCCAGCTAATTTTTGTATTTTCAGTAGAGACAGGGTTTTGCCATGTTGGCCAGGCTGGTCACAAATTCCTGACTGAGGTGATCTGCCCACCTCGGCCTCCCAAAGTGTTGGGATTAGAGGTGTGAGCCACTGCGCCCGACCAAGGGGTGCCTATTCTAAGCCCGACTGCAGCATCTGCAGTGCCCACCACCTGCTCTTGAGAAGCCCTGGGGAGAGTCTGGAATCCAGGTGCCTGGGAGGCCCCGCTGTCTGTCACTCATCTCCAGACAGATCCCAGACATGGGGAGGCCAGGGGACTCCCTGCAGAGACCTGGAGATGGTCTTCCCCCACCAGCCCCACTCCAGGCCCAGAGTCATCACTGTCAGGTGGTAGTTTCTTCACCCACTTGTCTTGCGACCCTTGCTGACCTCCCACCTCTGGCCTCCCCTCCTCTCCCTGTCTGCTCCCCTTCCCGATGCTCCCGTTCTCTCTTCCCTGCTCAGCCAAGGAGCTATTTTTGTCATCTACCCCTCCCCCATCTGCCCCTTCTGTCTCCCAGAACTGAGCGTGGCTTCTCCTCAGAAGCAGATTCCTGAAAGGCCCTGCCCTTCAGGCGACAGGAATGGGGCCACCAGCTGCTAGGCAAAGAGAGGACAGCCCGGTGAGGAAGCCTTCAAGAAGGCCAGGGAGGAGCAGGAAGGAGCAGGTGCAGTGCGCAGGGTCAGAGGGAGACTGGATAAGGATGGAAGAGGATGGATGAGAGCTGAGGAAGAGATGAAGTGACAGAGCCATAGGGCAGGGCTCAGGGCTGGGCTTGGGGCTGAGAAGTTACTGCAGGTGGAGGTAGGCAGCTCAGGCCTGAGCCCCACAGATGTGCCCAGATGCCCAGAGCAAAGGGAGCCCTGACTCCTGCTTCTGAGCTCATGTCTTTTTTTTTTTTTTCCCTTGAGATGAAGTCTCACTCTATCCCTCAGGCTGGAGTGCAATGGCACAATCTGGGCTCACTGCAATCTCTGTCTTTCAGGTTCAAGCAATTCTCCTGCCTCAGGCTTCCGAGTAGCCAGGATTACAGGTGCAAGTCACCACACCTGGCTAATTTGTGTATTTTTAGTAGAGACGGGGTTTCACCATGATTGGCCAGGCTGGTTTTGAACTCCTGACCTCAACTGATCTGCCTTCCAAAGTGCTGGAATTATAGGCATAAGCCACCCAGCCCAGCCTGCGCTCATGTCCTTGTGACAGCCTCTCTCAGGTGCCCCCAGGTTCACGGGTCCAGCAGAGCATCCAGAGATGGCGGGGGCATGTGGAGCCTTTTTGTCCTTCCCAGCCTGCCCTGGGAAGGGGTTGGGCCTTCCTAGCTCCGGGTCTTTGGAGGTGTTGTTGATGGTGTAGGGGGTCCACTTGCAAAAAGCAGGTGCTCTAGGTTGGGGGGAGCAGAAGGGATGCAGGGGTCTAGAAGAAGGGGAGACATTGCTGAGTTCGAAAAAGAGTGAAAAGAGATTTTAAATCTGCCACGCTCCTCCTAAACTGGTGCTCCTAGGCAATAAACAACTCAGTACAGTGTGTGCTTTGCGGGTTAGTCACATTGTGACTTATCTGTGAGCTGCTGACAGTAGAGTGAATGAGTGGAGGGAGCGTGTGGGAGGGTGTGGTAGGTGTGATCATGTATGTGGAGGTATGTGTGCCTGTGGCTCCCCAGGGTAACATGGGCCTAAGGAAGGATTCAGACGTGTCTGGCTGGCAGGGCCAAACTACAAAAGTTTTGCTCTAGGACAGGCATGGTGGCTCACGCCTGTAATCCCAGTAATCCCAGCACTTTGGGAGGCCGAGGTGGGTGGATCACTTGAGGTCAGGAGTTCGAGACCAGCCTGGCCAACATGGTGAAACCCCATCTCTACTAAAAATACAAAAATTAGCTGGGCACAGTGGCACGTGCCTGTAGTCCCAGCTACTCGGGAGGCTGAGGCAGGAGAATCGCTTGAACCCAGGAGGAGGAGGTTGCAGTGAGCCAAGATTGCACTACTGCACGCCAGCCTGGGTAACAAGAGTGAAACTCTGTCTCAAAAAAAAAAAAAAAAAAAAAAGAAGTTTTGTTCCAAGTTCCCAGAGCCTCCAGCCTCTAGGGAGCAGACTCACTTCAGGAAGGAAATGGGTAGCCCACCCTGCCAGCGGGGCAAAGCAAACTACAGCCCATTGGAGGAAGAGTCTTTCCAGCCCAGTGCTGGTCTGAGCCCTAGGAAAAGAACTTGAAACAAAATGGGATCACTATTCCCACGAATGGGGGTCTGGCCCCTCCTACCACATGTAACCCCAAGGGGAGACTTGTCTACCCTCACAGAATAGAGCCCCTGACACCCGAGGGCCAAGGAACCTGTGGCAGTGGCTGGTGACACAACATGGGACCCACTGGGATGGCAGAGACCCAGGCGGAGGCATCTAGGGGTGGGGGCAAGGGACCAAGGATGGGGGCACAAGAGTCAGTGGCATTTTATTGTGACCAATCTGCATCTATAACATGGAGAGGAAATTCAGGTACACAAAGTTGGAATAATTAAAGACTAGCTGTTGTTTTCCTTTTTAAATTATTTTAATTTTTTTGAATTTTTCATAGAGATGGGGTCTTGCTGTGTTGGCCAGGCTTGTCTTGAGCTCCTGTCCTCAAGTGATCCTCCCACCTCAGCCTCCTACAGTGCTGGGATTACAGAGCCACCAAGCCTATCCCTATCCATTGTTTTCATCAGAGAAACATTTATTGAGCACCTATGTGTTTGTACCAGACACTAACTCTACTAAAGCAAACAGCCCCAGCTCCTACAGAATTCACTGTCCAGTGAGTAAGAGGAACATCAAAGTGGGTGACTATGTGTCATTTGTAAGTAATGATAATGATAATAGCTAACATATTTAGTGCTCACATGTACTGGGCACTGTTCTAAGCATTTTACATGTATGTGCATGTATGTACATCGAGGTACACACAGGGCTTGGGAGACACCAGAGTAGAGCCCCAACGTACCTCAGTCATGGGGAAGTTCCTCCAGAGGAGAGCAGTGTGCTTTCCAGAGGGTTCTAGAATAGGTCAAGGAGGCCAGTGAAAGTCGCCACGGCCTTCACTCCTACCTCTGTCAGCTCAGAGCTGGCCAGATAAGACTTGTCTGCCCCAGCGCAATCACGACCCAGTCTCTCCAGCCCATCTCCAGGGCTGATGCCCTCTGGCCCTCCCGGGGAAAGCAAACATTAAGAGAGCTAGGTAGAGGCCAGATACAGTGGCTCATACCTCTAATCCCACTTTGGGAGGCCAAGGTGGGAGAATTGCTTGAGGCCAGGAGTTTGAGATGAGCCTGAGCAACAAAGTGAGGCTCTGTTTCTATTTAAAAAAAAAAATTAGCCAGGTGTGGTGATGTGTGTCTGTAGTCCCAGCTCTTCAGGCGGCTGAGGTGTGAGGATTGCTTGACCCCAAGATGTTGAGGCCACAGTGAGTTGTGATTGTACCACTGCACTCCAGCCTGGGTGACAGAGGGAGACCCTGTTAAAAAAAAAAAAGAGACAGAGAGAGAAAGAGAAGAACATAAGAAAGGAAGGAAAAAGGGAAGAAAGAAAGGAAGAAAGAGGAAGCCATGGGGATAAGTGGAGAACAGAGGGCGGCAGGTGGTGCTGGGCTGGCGGCGGGGGGCTGTGGAGTTGAGTGTCCCAGGCTGGGCAGCTGGAGTCTCCCCACATAGAGGGAGAAGCCAGCCAGCCGTGTACTGCCGAGCTCAGAGCACTCCCTCTGGGGGACACAGGCTGGTAACTTAGAGGTGGTAAGGAAGGCAGAGAAATTGGAATAAGCAGGCTGCCCTAGCTTTTGTGGGACCAACGGAGACCAAATGATATTCCCAGATCGCAGCCCACGCCCCCTTCTCTTCCCACTCTTGACACTATTCTGAACCACGAGAGGTCACTCGTGCCACCAATATGTGTGGACACACAGCCTGCACAACCACATACCACCAAACAGCAGTCTGTGGCCATTTCTTGGACCCGGGGTAGGGTTGTAATATTTGGGACATACTAAAAAGGTATTCTTTGTATGCATGAAATGCCAGTGTGACTGGGAATCCTGTGTTTTAGCTGCAGCTCTGGGAGTGGTGCCGCCATCAGTGTATAATCTGCCCTCGGGAGGCCAGGAGGGAGGCCCTCAAACCCTGCAATTGGGCTCAGGGCCTGCTAGGCAGGGCCTTCTAGGATCCCAGGACTAGGTGGCAGTGGGGCAGGCAGGTTCTGGGTGGGCATATCTTGGCCCTCCAGACTCCTCTCCTTATGAGGAGGGGCTTGGCCAGAAGAGAGCCAGATTGGCTCCCCAAAAAGCTCAGGACCTAGAGCAGGGGCCCCTTTGCCTACTTTCTGGGGTGGGTTCTCATCTTCATGTGAGAACTAATTTCAAGCAAGGGGCATCGTTGGAACGTTGATTGGCACCTTGACGTCCCTCCCTATCTTCCTTCCTTCCTTTTTCTTTTTTTTTTTCCTGAGACAAGGTCTCGCTCTGTTGCCCAGGCTTGCCCAGGCTGGAGTGCAATGGTACGTTCATGGCTCACTGCAGCCTTGACCTCCTAGGCTCAAGCGATCCTCCCACCTCAGCCTCCCAAGTAACTGGGGCTACAGCCAAGCACCATCATGCCCAGCTAATTTTTGTATTTTTTGTAGAAGTGAGGTTTTGCTGTGTTGCCTAGGCTGGTCTCAAACTCCTGGCCTCAAGCCATCCTCCTGCCTCAGTCTCCCAAAGTGCTGGGATTATAGTTATGAGCCACTGGGCTTGGCATCTCTAATTTTTCTAACATCCCATAGGCAGCAGCCTCTGATTCTGGGAGACAGTATTGCAGAGCAGCTGAGAGCTAGGGTTGCCAGATAAAAATACAGGATGCCCAGTTAGATTTGAATTTCAGATAAACAATGAATACTTTTTTTTTTTTTTTTTTT
>NW_016107353.1:8949926-8968776 GCF_001604975.1 Cebus imitator | reverse complement strand
CAATCTCAGCTCACTGCAACCTCCACCTCCCGGGTTCAAGCAATTCTCATGCCTCAGCCTCCCACGTAGCTGGGACCACAGACATGTGCCACCATGCTGGGTTAATTTTTGTATTTTTCGTAGATACAGGGTTTTATCATGTTGGTCAGGCTGGTCTTGAACTCCTGACCAAGAGATCCACCTGCCTCAGCCTCCCAAAGTGCTGGGATCAAAGGCATGAGCCACTGTGTCTGGCCAACAAATATGTTTTTTTCTCTCAACATGTCATACAGTATTTGGGATCTACAGTTGGCTCTCCATATCTGTGTATTCTTCATCCATGGATTCAACCAACTGCAGATAGAAAATATTTTTTAAAAACAATAAATACACTATACAACAATAAAAATAATACAAATAAAAACCAATACAGTATAACAACTATTTACGTGGCATTTACATTGTGTTATGTATTGCAGATGATAACCTAGAGATGAGCTAAAGTATATGGGCGGTTATACGGTTATGTGCAAACACGATATCATTTTATATGAGGGACTTGAGCATCCTCAGATTTTGGTATCTGTGAGGTCCTGGAACCAATCTCCCAGGAATACCGAGGTACACCTGCACTTATGCTAAAAATTATTTCTTGTTTATGCGAAATTCAAATTTAAGCTGGTGTCCTGCTTTTGTTTTTGTTGGTTTTTGGTAAATCTGGCAACCCTGAGGAAAGCAGGGGCTTTGGAGTCTCATACCTTAGCCTCAGATCTTGGCTGTTCTACCTTCTTGCTGTGTGAACCTCTCTGAGGCTCATGTTCCGTATCTGCCTCCCAGGGCAGAAGGATTGAGTGATAAAATGTGCTGGTGTCGGTGACAACTGTTATTACCGTCCCTGGCCAAGATCCCACAGCTAGGAGGCAGCCGGCCAGTGTCTCTCCATGCTCTGGTCTGAGATCTCTGGGTCATCCTGAGGGCCCAACCTGCTGCCCCTCCTCCAGATCCCAGCCCATGCAGCGCTCAAGGGGCCATTGGGAGATCAGCAGAAGAGCCACTGCACCAGAGAGGAAACACAATCTAGCCTGGGGAACCCAAACTTCTAATAACTGCGAGCCCTGCAGGAGAAGGGAGTAGAGGGAGGCGCTAGCGTTGAATCTGTGCCCTCCATGTGCCGGGCATTTGTTACCTAATTTAATCCTCACAGCAACTTCTCATTTCCATTTTGCAGCTGAAGATGTATTAATAGCAACCCAGAATAAAGCCCTGCTGTTCCTGTTTCGACGACTTTCTCCAGCCGACTCCGTGGCTCCTCTCACCTCCTCCAGGCCTTTGCTCACCCCAGCCTCTTCCCTGACTGGGTGCCTCCCATCAGGGCCCTCCCCGGGGAACCCACCCCTCAGCAATGGAGCGCCTTCTACCCACTTTCTGCTTTCCTTTTCTTACAAAGCACTCCCACTCATCCAATACACTAGCTACTGTGCTTATTTGGTTTGCTTCTCTCCCTTCCAGAATGTAAGCTCCTCGAGAGCAGGGTTTTCAGTCCTTTCGGCTTACTGACACGCTCCCCATGCCCAGCACAGAGGCTTGTGCATATTTGTTGAATGGATTAAAAACAGAATGACAATAATCAGGTCGGGCGTAGTGGCTCATGCCTGTAATCCAAGCACTTCGGAGGCCAAGGCGGGCGGATCACCTGAGGTCGGGAGTTCAAGACCACCCTGAGCAACATGGTGCAACCCCGTCTTTAAAAAAGAAGAAGAAGAAAAAAAAAACAATAATCATAGCTGACACTGCTTTTACCCCTACTTTTTGCCCTAGAACCATTTCAAGCACCTCACATGTGCTCATTCATGAATTCCTCCCATCTCAATGTGGCACAGAGTGGGTAAGTAACTTGCTGAAGGTCACAGAGCAAGTGGGCAAGAACGACAAGCAGATTGGCCTGAGTTCCCCATTGGCAATGAGTTCCCCAAGGCTGTCTGGGATCCTTGGCATCAGCTCTTCTCGTGGGTGGCATGGCCGCCTTGGTGGCACCCTCCCGCTGCTCCAGCATGCTGTATTACGAGGGCCTCTTCGCTTGTTTACTGTTGACTCAATGTCTTTGAGGGCAGGGACCGATTTCCTTCGTTTTGCTTTCCCAGTGCCTTGCATGGTGTCCAGCCCATTGCAGAGACTCCCCTCCATTTTCCCAGTGGGCGTTTACACCCACCTGGTGGGGTAGGAAGCACAGGTATCATCATCATTGCCCCCATTTTACCAGCAAGGAAACAAGCTCGGAGAAGTGAAGTGATATGTTCCAGCAGGAAGAGGCAGACCTGGGGTCTCCCGGCTGAGTGCTCACCTGGCCACAGCCCACAGTCCCCCTACATAGCCCCATTGGTTCTGGCTGCTGCCCAAGGCTTTGGTGAGACCATCCCCTGTTAGAACTAAGCAAAAGCCAAATATAAGCATTGAGGGGCACTGGGGCTTGGAGGGGACTTGAGGGACTGCACAGGTCATTTCAGCCACGGTTTGTGGGAGTTGCTCAGCGGGGCTGGAGCAAGTAAGTGGGTGAGGGGGTGATTTCCAGTCCGTGATACATGTCTGCCAGACATGCTTCAAAGCAAACCAGATGCAAACCACATATTTAACCTGATGTGGTTAGTACCTGGTCTTTCCCAATGAAGGAAGCTTGGGGCGTCTTCCTCTTACTGGGGCATGTGTTCCTCTGGGAGGGGAAAAGGCAGTTTGCAATATACAGAAAGCCTGGTGACTTGTGGCTCAACCAAGAAAAGGTAACATGTTCCCAGGAAGAAATATATTTCAGCTGGAGCCGGAAGATCTTTCTATCTGTCCTTGTTGGCCCTGAGGGTGTTATATGGACAGATTTACACTGGGCCCTGGGTGTGGTGAGGAGAGGCTGTATTCATTCATTTATTCATTCATTCGAGAAGTATTTATTGCACTTCTATACACCAAGTACTGGGCTAAGTGCTGAGAATATACCAGGGAAAGCAATATACTTGCTCCTGTCCTCATTAAACTTGCAGTTTAATGTGGGACAAGAATTAAAGGAGTGTTACTATTAACTCTTTTCAGCTGTCAGTTTTCTGAAAGAGATTCCTGGATTGCGTGAAAAGGTAAAATGAGAAACCTGTTTCAGTTTGGGAGTCAAGAAAGGCTTCCTGGAGGAAGGGGTGTTTATGCTGAGTCCTGGAGGCAGTTTAAGAGTTCTGGCCACCTGCCGAGCGGAGTGGGTGAAGGGGCTGAGCAGCAAGCATTGCAGGCCCAGGGAGGGGCACGTGAAAAGACCTTGCGGTAGAAAGGAGCGTGGCTGCTGGAGGTTCTGCATGAAGGGCTCCAGAGTGGCTGGCGTCTGGATACTGGGCTGATTGGGAGAGGCAGCTCCTGCTCGTGTCTGATGGAGAAGACAACCAAGTTTAACCACAGGAGTGGCATTCCATGAGCAGCAGGGACGTCGTGGAAGTCTGGCGTGAAGGGACATTTGCCATGAATAGACACGTTCTTTCTGGAAGGCTTGCTGCAGAAGGCGTGTCTGGGGGTTTTGGCAGAGGGTGTAGGAGTTGGAAGAGCTGTGTGCAAGGCTGAGGAAGTGGGAGCGAGACTACTTCAGGTTGGTGTGGGGGTGGCTGAATGACTCAATTTGGATGTGTACGTTCTGTCTCTCCAATTAATTTTAAGAGCTACTATTTATTTCACAACCACTGTGTGCCAAGCAAACACTGATCTATTTCATTCAACCCATAAATAGCTGTTTGAGATAGATATGGCCATCCTATTTTACAGATGAGACAAAGAGGATTAAGTGACCTGCCCACAGCCACATGGAGAAGAAGTGATGAAACCTGGGATCAAAAATTCATCCTTTCTGTATATAGCTCTTTAACCTTCCATCACACTTGCCTTCCTGGTGACCTCAGATCCTAGGATTTTCACTGACTGCTCTGTGGACACATTGGCTAAATCCAAGCTGTTTGCAGGCATTGACTGGCAACATAACTGTGGTCAACAGAAGACTGATGTACTGAGTGGTGGTCACATAGAACCATGTGTCTGCCACCTCTCGAGGCTGGGCCATGAAGAAGGCATGGCTTGGCCATGGTGGCTCACACCTGTAATTTCTGCACTTTGGGAGGCCGAGGTAGGTTAACTGCTTGAGCTCAGGAGTTTAAGACCAGCCCGGGCATCATGGCAAAACCCCATCTCTACAAAAAATACAAACATTAGCCAGGGGTGGTAGTATGCACCTGTGGTCCCAGCAACAGCGGGAGGCTGAGGTGGGAGGATCGCTTGAGCCAGAGATCCTGCCACTGCACATTAGCTTCGGTGACACAGTGAAACCCTGTCTCAAACAAATAAATAAATAAAAATAAAGAAAAGAAAAGAAAAAAGAAGGCGTGGCTTGTGTGGAAGTGACTGCCAGCTCAGTTATCCGTGGGCACCGGCCTCAGGGGCGGATCTGGGCGCTGCTCCCCGCTCCCTCTGGGCTCCATAGCTCAGTCATGGGCAGGGTCTCTGACCTTGCCGCAGGGCTCAAGGCCTGGCATCCTCACTTCTTCCACCCTCTGGAGGCCCTGGCCTGCCCTGGGTACCCTCCCCAAGTAGCTTCCTTCCCTTGGCTACTATGCCTTTGAAACCTGCTGAAGCGTTTCCTGTCCAAGGCAGAGTGAGGCTCATGGGTCGCTGGGTGTCCTCTCTATTCCAGGAGCTGTAGCCAGACCTGTTTGCATTTGGGCCAAGCTCAGGAAGGCAGCGGGTGTGGGGAGCTTCCTTCCAGTGCAGGGAAGGGGCTGGGCAGGAGGCAGGACCAGGCTGAGCTGGGGCTGCTGGGATCAGTCATGGACCACGTGCAGGGGACAGAGGCACCCAGCCTGGCACTTTGAGGACAAGAGGAACAAAGCTCCATTTCTGTCCCTCTAAGGCAGCTTCAGGGTGAGCAGGGCCCAAGGCGGCTCACTAAAAGAACCCCAGTGTCTGTAAAACTACTCTAGGTAGTTTCAGGCCATTGCTTTACATGCAACTCTCCCGATGCCGAGTGCTAAACGCAGCTGCTTAGCTCAGCTCAGGGCTGATGGTCATTCAGCTCTTTTTTTTTTTTTTTTTTTGAGATGGAGTCTTGCTCTGTCACCCAGGCTGGAGTGCAGTGGTGCGATCTCGGGTCACTGCAACCTCTACCTCCCTGGTTCAAGCAATTCCCCTGCCTCAGCCTCCCAAGTAGCTGGGACTACAGGTGCATGCTACCATGCCCAGCTAAGTTTTTTGTATTTTTGGTAGAGAAGCGGTTTCACCAAGTTGGCCAGATTGGTCTCTAACTCCTGATCTCAGGCAATCTGCCCGCCTCGGCCTCCCAAAGTGCTGGGATTAAAGATGTGAACCACGGTGCCTGGCCGCCATACAGCTCTTTATTATGAATCTGGGCTCTAGGGGTTCCCTCCCTAATGGTAAAAACAGTATCAGTAGTAGTATTCAAAATTGGGGTACAGCAGGTGACCTGCTAGGACGACTCTACTGGGCGATAGAGATCACCCTTGCCACATCCTGCTGGGAGTATGTGGACCTTCCAGCAACGCACCAAGGCTTCTAAGGCTTGGAATGCATTCCCAGGCTGAAAATACAAATGACAATGTTTCTCAAACTGCTGAAGTCATGCACTGAGAGGGGCAGGGTGAGGACCAGCAAAGATTGGGTGAGGGGAGAGGGAGGAAGGGAGAGAAGAGATTCCAGCGGTGGGGAGGATAATAAAGCCTCCCCCTTCATGCGGTGTGGGGCATGGACCTAAGGGATCAGGGGACCCTGTGGAGTGGGGGGTCAACAGAGGATGCTGAGGTGGAAGATGTGCTGATTTGCATGCTATTTTTGTAGGACATTTGCATGCTTTTCATGTGCTGTCTAGAGAACAGCAGCAGGGGATTCCCCCAGGCCCTGCTCTCTCTCCCCACCCTCCCTCTCTGATATGCCAGGACAGGGTAAACTTAAGTTGGGAAGAAGTGGATGGGGCTTCCCCTCCACCATGGGTCTGTCTGGGTGGGGGCTGCAGGGGTAGAGACTGCATTCTCGGAGTCTGAGCAAAGAACACTCTCTTCACCCCCAGTAGGGAAGCCAGGGGTAGAGGAAGGTGTGTGAGAGGAGGGAACCCTCCTATTAGGAGAATGTGGGTGGAGGGGGCAAGGTGTCTGGGGGTGAGGAGCTTCTGGTTCCGGGCTTCTCTCTGAAGCAGGGCCTGGAAGGAAGGAAGCCAGATGAGGTACCTCCTCCTGAATCCTTGTGAAGTTTCATTTCCTGTTGCAAAGCAGGCTTTTTGACATCAAATGCCTTTCTTTTCCAATGGCCCTGCGTTCCCACCCTGCCCACCCTTGCTCAGCCCCAGCCCTGGCCCATCTCGGTACCTTGGGGCTTCTGGGCAGAAGGGAGGAGTTCATCAGGAACAGGGCCTGGGTCCGTCTCTTGCACCACAGTGGCTGGCTGGGCTCTCGATCAGGCGAAGCAGGGGTCCTGGAACCCCTTTGTCTCAAGGCTCTTGGGTGGGCCCTCAGGCATGCCCACCATGGGGTGCCAGTGCCAGGTCTCAGCCTGTTTCTGGTGGTCAAGAGTGACTAATCCCAGGGTGTCCTGGGCACAGACTCTGAGTCACCTGTGAAAAATCTGTTCCCACCCTGGACTGTGGAGGTCCCACTTCTTTGTGCCTTTTCTTTCTGACTCTTATTTTTCTTTGCTCACTCGCTTTCCATATATGTACTTTTTTTTTTTTTTTTTTCTGAGACAAGATCTTGCTCTGTCACCCAGGCTGGAGTACAGTGGCACAATCACAGCTCACTGCAGTCTCAAACTCCTGGCCTCAAGAGATCCTCCTGTTACCAGAAAGGGGTCCTGATCCAAACCCCAAGAGAGGGTTCTTGGACCTCAGGCAGGAAAGAATTCAGGGTGAGTCCATAGAGTACAGTGAAAGTGAGTTAATTAAGAAATCAGAAGGGCCGAGTGCGGTGGCTCACACCTGTAATCCCAGAACTTTGAGAAATTGAGGCCGGTGGATTACTTTAGTTCAGGAATTCGAGACCAGCCTGGCCAACATGGTGAAACCCCATCTCTACTAAAAATCCAAAAATTAGCCACGCATAATGGTGCACGCCTGTAATCCCAGCTACTCAGGAGGCTGAGGCAGGAGAATCACTTTAACTCAGGAGGTGGAGTTGCAGTGAGCTGGGATTGCACCACTGCACTCCAGCCCAGGTGACAGAGCCAGACTCTGCCTCAAAAGAAAGCAAAGGTATATGGCTACTCCGTAGGCAGAGCAGTGACATGGGCTGCTCTACTGATTATAGTTACTTGCTGATTATATGCTAAACAAGGGGTGGATTATTCATGAGTTTTCTGGGAAAGGGATGGGCTATTCCCAGAACTTAGGGTTTTGTAAAAGGAAGTTATCCTATATGGTCTAAAAAAGGGAGGCATTTGTAAATTGTCATGGCGCTGGGGGAGTGTCTGTTAGCATGCTAATGCATTATAATTAGCACATAAGGAGCAGTGAGAATGACCAGCGGTCACTTTCACCACCATCTTGGTTTTTGTAGGTTTTGGCCGGCTTTGTTACTGCATCCTGTTTTATCAATGGGGTGTTTGTGACCTGTATCTTGTATTGTCCTCCTATCTCATCCTGTGACTAAGAACGCCTAACCTCCTGGGATACAGCCCAGCAGATCTCAGCCTTATTTTAGCCAGCCCTTATTCAAGATGGAGCTGCTCTAGTTCAAATGCCTCTGACACTCCCACCTCAGCCTCCTAAGGCACTGAGATTACAGTCTTCACATGTAGAAGGTATTTTTTTTTTTTTTGAGATGCATTTTCACTCTTGTTGCCCACGCTGGAGTGCAGTGGCACAATCTTGGCTCACCGCAGCCTCCGCCTCCCAGGTTCAAGTGATTCTCCTGCCTCAGCCTCCCGAGTAGCTGGGATTACAGGCATGTGCCACCACACTGGCTAATTTTGTATTTTTAGTAGAGAGTGGGGTTTCTCCATGTTGGTCAGGTTGGTTTTGAATTCCCAACCTCAGGTGATCTGCCTGCTTCAGCCTCCCAGAGTGCTGGGATTACAGGTGTGAGCCACCACACCCAGCCTTTTTAACTTTTGGTAGAGACAGGGCTCTCGATGCTGCCCAGGCCGGTCTTCAGCTCCTGGTCTCAAGCAATCCTTTCATGGCAGCCTCCCAAAGCACTGGGATTACGGCTGGGAGCGCTCAGACCTGGCCTTTTTATTTTTAAATAAATACATAGCCCTTTCCAGGGCACTTCTCCTGATACCTGATAGCCCCAGCCTCCCCCATTGCTGCTGCTGCCAAGGCTCATTCTGTTCTGGGAGGGGCACAGGTCTTCTGCTTTATTCTCCTGGCAATGGGCTTCTCCACCTGAGGAGCAGACAGGGGTGGTTGGGAGGCAGGGAGGGAGCTCAGGGAGCTGGGGCTTACCACCTGCTTGGAATAGAAACAAAACCAGGCACAAGTGTGCAGCACTGGGGAAGTCTCAGCACACTGGTAGGTCCTCCTCCGGCCTCAGAAAGCAGGACTAGCCAGGGCAAGCCTCCGGGAGAGCAGCCCATGATCTGCTGACCCAATTCCCGGGGAATGGCTGGAGTTCATCTTCCCTGAGGAGAGCTGGCCCAGATGAGGCAGGAGGCCATTTCCAGAGCCAGGGGACAACCCGGCCAGCTGCCTGCCACTGACACAGACATAGGCTCGGCATACCAGGGGCCTTTGCTCACACACTGTCGGGAACACTCACAAGCCCAGTGCACAGCACGGGAGTCGGAGCAGGTGTAGGGACCCTCCCAGGGTGAGGCCACATGGGTGCCATGCACATCCACAGATTAGAGTCCACCAACGGCCCCAGTGGATTTATTCCCCAGTGTTGCTTTCCTTCAGGCAAAGCTCCATCTTGTCCTAATTTGTAAACTTATCCCACCTTGGAGCTAATGGGCCTTGTAGTTCATATGGCCCACTCTAGGCGTTCTGCACTTGACAAAACAGACCAGGTGCGGTCAAGGGACGTATCTAAGGTCAAACAGCTGATAAGCAATTGTCTTCTGAGTTATACAAAAGACACAGATTTGAGTGACTTGAAATCCAGAGCTAGGAGAAAAGGGAGACAGAGTTCAGCGTCCTAAAGGCCTGAGCTGCATCCAGGCTTAGCCTCTTTCTGAGTATGAGTCCTTTGACAAGCTACCAAACCTCTCTGAGCTCCAACTCCCTTATTTTGAAAGCAGGAGTAATTGAATCTACTCTGCAAGGTTGTTGCAGGGCTTAGTAATCACATACATTAGAAGCCTGGCATATAATAGGTACTCAATAAACATTTCTACAACTACAGGTTTGATAAGGTAGTAAAACAATCAACCACAATGCTATTTAAATGGCACCTATCATGGGCTTGGAGCTGGGGAGCTAAGACAAATTGGGTGTCTGGACAAATTGGGTGGGTGGAATGTGGGAGAAAGACAAGAAAATACTGCTGTGCTCTGTGCCTGGTTCTATAGGGAACACAGAAGAGAGGCGCCCAACCCAGATGCTGTGGAGGGTTGGGGGGCTCAGCAGAGGAGGCAGCAGAAAACCCAAGAAGCCTTCCTAGAATTTGAACAATGAATAAAATTTACCCAGGCAAAGAGGAAAGGAAAGGAGACTGGAGCTGAGGACAAAGACCCAGAGAAAGTCCGAGGCAGTGGATGTGGAGAGGGGGCTGGAGGGCAGACAGGAGTGCGAGTGGTATGAGAACTCCGTCTTTACCTGAAGGGCTGGGAGCCTTTGACTACAGCTATGCCAACACCTACATTCTCAGCAGATGAGCAAATTCAGAAAATAATAAACTTTGGTGTTTTGGGCCTGTTTATTTGAGACAGGGACTCTCTCTGTCACCCAGGCTGGAGTGCAATGGAACGATCTTGGCTCACTGCAACCTCTGCCTCCTGGGCTCAAGCGATTCTCCTACCTCAGTCTCCCAGGTAGCTGGGACTACAGGCGCCCAGGACTACAGGGGTGGGGGAGCTCTCATCATGTTGACCAGGCTGGTCTTAAACTCCTAACCTCAAGTGATCCGCTGACCTCTCCTTCCCAGAGTGTTGAGATTACAGGAGTGAGCCACCCTACGCAGCCTGAAAATAATGGACTTTACTTCAATTTACTCTTTTTTTTCTCAAAAGCAATTGCTTCATTTTTTGCTAAAGAAAAAAAAGAAAAAAACCTTGGCTTTATTAAAAGTCACTGGTAGATGAAAGTGTTGGCATAGAATTAGGCTCCTTGGTATAAAAGGAAGGAATTCAAACACACCTGAGCAGTGGAAGTAGCTATCCATTTGCTAATGGTTTAACAAACCACTTAACAAACTTCTTGGGACCTATTGCCTGGAGAGGACTCCAAGTCTTCCAGCTAGAGATTCCCCTCATTATGTTAATATATTGGACACATTGCCTTTGATAGTTCTCAAGGTTGTACTCGGTGGTTGGGAGTGGGGAGGAGGATTTTCAAAGTGTTTCAGTTATTGAAATTGATTCAACAAATATGTACTAGGCACCATCCTAGGTGTTTGGGGGTAAGGGCTAAACAAGATGAAATTCCTGTACTCCTGGGGTCTGCCTTCTAATAAACCTGGCAGTTTGTAGCTAACGCCAATTTCTCAGGAAACAAACAGCCATCCATCCCATCAAAGGTGGCAAGAGCAGTGTGGTTAAGAGCCGGGTATTTTCAAGTCAGATTAAACCTGGTTTTGAATCCCAGCTGTGTGAACTCAGGCAAGTGACTTAATCTCTTTCAGGCTCTCAAGATTGAAGTGGGAGAAACAGAACCTACTTCACAGGATGTTCGGAAGATTAAATGAGATGAAGGATGCGAAGTGCTTTCTACCAAGACCGGTACATAATAAGCCCTCAGTAAATGATAGCCACTGGCATGAATGATCTTTGAGATAACTCAAAAGCCAAGTGAGCAGAAAAGAAGTTTTAATATGGTGAAGAGGGTGGTAATGAGTTTAGGGGGAAGTGGTCCAGATCACACTTCGAAATCACTGGCAGAAAGGTTTCTCAATGGCTGGGATTGGGTTTTGTTCATTTTACATCTCCAGTGTCTAGCACATAATAGGTCATTAATAATGAGCCCTGGATGAATGGTTCTTAGCTCTCTGCCAGGATGCAGGAGAGGGACTAGGCGTCAAACAGTTCCAGGAAGATACTATTCCATGGGCTACTTACTCTAGCCAAGAAAGGTCAATGGGACCTGGGACATCATCAAGAACTGGGTCACTTGTGAAATAAGCAAACACTGTATGGACACCTGGTAACACATTTTTGGAAAGAGTGCAGAGGGCAAAAAGTTCACGAGAGGGTAGGTGAGCAGCAGAGAAGGGGAGGAGTCATTTTGCAAAGGGAAAACCTTAGGGAAAGTGTCCTGGAAGGTCTGTGGCAAGAGACACCTTTGTTCCACAGTCCTCACCTTTGACCCTCAACCTGCCTCCCCATCAGCTGCAGCAGCACATGGGGTTCTCGCTCCTTCTCTTCAAACAAGGATGAGGGGTCTGGGTTTCCCATGCAAGAATAGAGCTCCGGAGGTCTCAGGCTGGTCGGCGATCTGACTAGGAGAGCAGTCTAACAGAGCCAGGAACAATCCTAAAATTGGGGGACCTCTTTCCCTGGTTTTGGGAGGAATTTAGGGATGTTTGGGCAATACTTCATCCTCACATGCTCACAGATTCAGAGAATGTTAGAGCTGCACAATATTGTGGTCCAACACCTCATCGGACTCTTAAGGACTCTGAGTCCCAGAGTGGGGCAGTGATTCACCAATGAAACACAGTGAGCTGGGATCAGAACCCACACCAGCTGGCTGATTTTCGGGTCAGTGCACACAATAGGTAAATGACTCATACAAGTGATCTCCAAGCTCCAACTGCCTAGGTGACATCTCTGTTTGGATGTCTCAAAGGTTCTTCCAATTTGACATGTCTAAGGTGGAAGATTTAATCTTCTCCTTAGCCTGGTTGGTTCTCTTACAGTGTTTCTTAGTTCCATGACTGGTGGCTCCACCTACCCAGTTGAGCAAGCCAGGAAAAAAGCAGGAGTCTCCCGATACACTCTCTCCCTTCCTCTCTCTCTCTGCACGGCCCATCGATCACCAAGTCCTGATTTATCTTCTAAATGCATCTCCAGGCCCTCATCTTTTTTCCACTTCCTGTACCATCACCCTACAGAAAGCTACCCTGCTCAGACTCTTAAGGACTGCCCGCTGTACTCCAGTCTGTTTGGGATCTGGCCAGCCCATTCCTCACAATGCAGCCTCAGAATCTTTACAGAACATACACAACTAGTCATGTCACAAACACATCTGCTTGGGGAAACTTCAGTGGCTCCCCTTTGTTCTTTTCTTTTCTTCCTCTCTTTTTTTAAAGACTGGGTTTCACCATGTTGGTCAGGCTGGTCTTGAACTCCTGACCTCAGGTGATTCACCTGCCTTGGCCTCCAAAGTGCTTGGATTACAGGCGTGAGCCACCACACCTGGCCACTCTTTTTTTTTTTTTTTTTTTTTTTTTTTTGGAGACAGAGTCTCGCTCTGCCACTCAGGCTGGAGTACAGTGGTACAGTGGCGCGATCTCAGCTCACTGCAACTTCCACCTCCCTGGTTCAAGTGATTCTCTTGCCTCAGCCTCCCAAGTAGCTGGGATTACAGGTGCCCACCACCACACCCTGCTATTTTTTGTGTTTATGTAGAGATGGAGTTTTACCATGTTGGTCAGGCTGGTCTTGAACTCCTGACCTCAAGTGATCCTCCCGCCTCGGCCTCCCGAAGTGCTGGGACTACAGGCCCGGCCCAAGGGCTTATTTCTGACAATGGGCCCAGCGGGAATCTTACTGACTACAAGTGGAAGGTTTAAATTTGGAATGCTTTTGCCAGAATAAGGGGAGGGGGCAATATGCAGGCGAAATGAAAGGTGATAATCATACACTGAGCACTTGGTTCTGCACACAGTAGTTGCTCACTCTGCAGGGCTGGAAGTCTGACTGGAACCATCTAGGGAGAGAGGAAGTGGTGGTTCCACATTGGCTGCAGAGCCTCCACCTGTGTCAACAGGCTCACTTTTGCATCCAGAGAGAGAGGGATTTGGAGTCCACACATGTCCCAAAAGGTAGAGAGTGATACTTGCCTAGTTGCATGAAAAAATGACTTGGGCTCCAAACACGGTATGCCCAGAGGCTGAGCTTGGTAATGGGTGAGCCTTGGCCCAGCCTGGCTAAGAGAGCCACTCAGGGGCACACAGGTACCCATCCCCTGCTCTCTGCAGGCTGGCCCACAGCTGGCAGGTGCCCACTGAGCACTGATGATGCTCCAAGGGATCCAGCCTCTTATACAAGGTGTAAGATGAAGAAGAAACACGGCTTGTGTCTTTGGGAAGTTCTCAGCCTGATAGGAAACTAATGACAAGACTAACCCTGTACTTGGGGGCTTCAGGCTGATGTGTCAGCTCAGAAGGACGGCGTGGCAACCCCCTCCGCACCAGATTCTCAGCTTTATTTCCAAAGCCCCTTTGCTTCCCTTAACCGCTCTTTTACCTCTGTCTTCCGTGTTCCCTGTTCATGCTGACCACCTGGGCTAGTTCACTACCACCATGCCTGGGAGTGGGAGAATTCCACCTTCTCCCTGCCCCCGTTCAGCCCCTCGTCTGCCTGGACGGCATTGTCAGGCAAGGAAGGCACAGACTCTTGTGGCTGCACCAGAGCAAAAGGCTCCAGGAAGTCTGGACCCAAAATTAAAAGCAAGGCCAGACCAGGCACAGTGGCTCACGCCTGTAATCCCAGCACTTTGGGAGGCGGAGGCCAGAGTATTACTTGAGCCCAGGAGTCTGTGAC
This sequence comes from Cebus imitator, assembly GCF_001604975.1. Taxonomy (NCBI): domain Eukaryota; kingdom Metazoa; phylum Chordata; class Mammalia; order Primates; family Cebidae; genus Cebus; species Cebus imitator. Next base: position 8,954,922 of record NW_016107353.1, on the reverse strand, counting down.
CAGCCTAGGCAACACAGGGATCTGGAGTCCACGTAGGTCCCAAAAGGCGATGTGGTGGTGGAGAGTGGTATTTAGAACCCCATCTCAGTAAAAATAATAACAATTTTTTTTCTTTTGAGGCTGTGTCTGGCTCTGCTGCCCAGGCTGGAGTGCAGTGGCGCAATCTCGGCTCACTGCAACCTCCACCTCTAGGGTTCAAACAATTCTCCAGCCTCAGCCTCCCGAGTAGCTGGCATTACAGGCACATGCCACCACGCCTGGCTAATTTTGTGTATTTTTAGTAGAGACGGGGTTTCACCATGTTAGCCAGGATGGTCTCAATCTCCTGACCTCGTGATCTGCCCGCCTCAGCCTCCCAAAGTCCTGGGATTACAGGCGTGAGCCACCACGCCCGGCCAAAATAATAACAATTTTTACAAGAGAGAAAAAAGAGTGAGGCTGCCTCCTGCTGTACCCCGGGGGTGGTTTCTTCCAGGCGCCTCCCGTTTCCATACTCTCTGTATGAGGCTGAGAAGGCAGGTAAGGGAGAAAGTGATAGGGGGCTAGTCATGGGTAAGTGACAGCAGGTTGAAGCATGATCCTGAGAAGACAGCAGAGAGGGGCCCTGAGCTGGCTGGGCAGGTGTGGGGCGAGGAAGCCACACCCAGCTCAGCGATTCCCAGGGAGCTTCTGGGACAGCCTGGGCTCAGCAGTGAAGTCACAGGGCCTGCTGAGGCCATATGGGTGAGGCTTCGCCCTTCTTCCTGCTTCCTCCACCTTGCAGTTCCCGCCTCCCCTCCCCCTTCACCTCTCATTCCTCCTCTTCCTCCTCCCCTGAAGCAGCCCTCCCGCTCACACACATTAAGAAAGGCTGGTGCTAAGCCAGTGTGCACAACTGGTGGCGTCATGAGCAGGGTCTTTCATTATTCTTCTGCTGCCACTGAGAGGACAGATTGTCATCTTTCAGGCAAGTTTGCCATAAACATTTAATGAATGAGTGGGTTAGTGATAAACATCCATTATCTGATTTGAACCTTTTACTAACACTTTGAGGTAGTCCACACAGTTACTATTAGCGCTGTTTATAGCTGGGGAAACTGAGACTCAGAGAAATTATGTGTCATCACATAGGTATGCAGTGACCAGCTGGACTCAGAACCCATGACCCTCGTTGCTGCGCTAATGTTTACTGCCTGTCTCTTTCACCCACCTGCACCCTAGCAGCAGCTGGGATTTTTTAGCATCTTTACTAGTGATCCCTACAGCTGAATTAGGAGAGCTCTCCTGGCACCCTAGAAAGCTTTCACCTCTGGAGTGGCCTTCACAGGAGACAGCTTCAGGGTGCTGAGAGTGCCCCTGACCCTCCAAAACCTACTACGAATTCCTGCACGCCATTCCTGCGGCATGAGGTCCTAAGTCTGGTGCAGGAAGGGTAGCGATGCCTTACATTGTATCGGCTACATGCTTCTTACTGTGGTGGTTTGGTCTTTTCCAGACAGTGCCGGGCTAGAGACTGCCCTTCCCCACTCCGGACCTTGGCTCCTTGCATCACCTCACAGGCCTCGGGGCATGCGGGGTGCGCGTGCGTGGCTGGGCCGTCCTAGTCACCCCGGCGGGGAGGTTTACGGCTTTGGGGAGGCGCCGCTCCGCCGGGACTGTCCTCCGCTCCGGGGCCCCCACCGGCTTCCCGCGGTCGGGACGGGCGCCCCCTGCTGACTGTGGGCGGCGGCGCGCCGAGGAGCGGCCGCTGGGAGGTCCAAGACCTCGCCGGGGCTCGAACTCCGTGACCTTGTCCCAGAGGGAGGTTCCGGCTGCAGGGAGCTGCCCAGGCCGCGGTGACTCAGCGCGGTGGCCCCCGAGAGCTGAGGCGGGCGCCCCGCCATGGTTGGCTACATGGCGGTTAATGATTAATATCCCAACCCCGTGAAGACATCGAAGGGGAGGGGGCCTCGGGGCGCGTCTCGGCCCTGGCTGTGCCCGCGGGAAGCAGAGGCCCAGACCCGACGAGATTCATGCCTGGGCTGGGGCGGCTGGGAGCAGGGGAAGGAGCGAGCCTTGAACTCTCTCCTCTTCCCTCCCCGCACGCCGCCCTTCCCTCCCCCCTCGCCGCAACCTCCTCCTCTGCCCTGGGGGCCTCCAGGCTTAGTGCTCCTCCTCCTTGCCTTACAAAATGCCCATCTGTGCCCTCCTCGGTGCCAGGCACCGCAGGCCGCTTTCACATAAATAACTGATTTTCTCTTGCCCATTTTACAGATAAACTCAGAAAGCTCAGGTGAGGTGCTCACCTCTCCCAGCTCTCAGGCAGAGTGGGGATTCGAACCCAGGCCCCGGACACAGACCAGGTGTCCTTCTACTACCCCACCCACTGCTGCCAACTCCAGAGACTCCTACACCCCAGTCTACCAACTTAACCACATAAGCAGAGGAAATAAGAGGTGGCACTGCCCCAGCCTACAGGAGTCGCTGCTCCTCCATTCTCCGCCCTCGCAACTCATTACCCTAATCCTAGTCAGAAAATAGTGTCAGGGTTGGATGTCAAGCTACCAGGGATAATGGTTTCTGTTGTAAAATGCTCCTTTGAACTGAAAGCAATCGCGAAGTGAGGCGCCCAGTTCAAGGAGTCAGCCTCCCGAATTGAGAAGCCAACTGCGGCAGTGCCTCGGGCTTTGGTTCACAGGCTCACCTTTTAGGGATGGAAAGACCAGGGAAGAAACTTATTTACAAAAATTAGAATAAAAATATTCTGGGCCGGGCGTGGTGGCTCTCGCCTGTAATACCAGCACTTTGGGAGGCAGAGGCGGGAGGATCACCTGAGGTCGAGAGTTCGAGACCAGCTTGATAAACATGAAGAAACCCAGTCTCTGAGAAAAATACAAAATTAGCCGGGTCTGGTGGCACATGCCTGTAATCCCACCTAATTAATTGGGAGGCTGAGACAGGAGAATCGCATGTACCCTGGAGACAGAGGTTGCGATTAACCAAGATCGTGCCATTGTACTCCAGCCGGGGCAACAAGAGCAAGAGTCTGTCTCAATATACATATATATTCTAGGCCGGGTGCTGTGGCCCATGCCTATAATGACAGCGCTCTGGGAGGATCGCTTGAGCCCAGGAGTTGGAGGTAGCCTGGACAGCAGAGTGAGATCTTGTCTCTAACAAAAAGTAGTGTGGGGGAAAATAATACTGTAAAACGAAGCTGGACGTTCTGCACAACCAGATTAGGTTTTTCTGTCCCCTCTAGGGTAAATGAGGCACGCAGGCGCCTGCACCCTCTGGGCAAGGACACAGGCGTGTGACAGTCTCTGGGTCTGCCCCAGCGCCGCCGGCGAGCCTCTGCGCGGTGCCTCCTGGTCCGGCGTCATCCTGGACGCTTGGGTTAACCAGGGCTGATGTAGTTCAAGGCACATTCTGTTCCTCACCACAAGATGTCGCCGCTGCTCATGGTTAGAGGGTACTCAGCAAGACCAACTCCCAGCCCCAGACTCAGTCAGAAACTGGGGGTGGCGCCCAGCAATTCGTGTTTTTCACAAGCCATCCAGGGGAGTCTGAAACATGCTCAAATTTGAGAACCATCGGTAAACGTCACCCTGCAGGTCTCACTGAGTCTGACGTCTACCCCTTCTGCTAGGGGTCAGGGCAACTCAACCTGTTACCCACCTGGAGTCCCACCCCAGTGCCCAACTGGGGCAGGGCCTCTGAGCTTCCGTTTTTTCAATTGCAAAATGGTGATAATAGTACCCACCAGACAGGTCTGTCACGAGGCTAAATGAATGTCTGAGAATGCATTTGCGAAAGGTAAAACGCTATGTAATAAGGATATGTTGTGACTGCTGCTGATTTTATTTGGAATGACAAGCTCTATAGCGAGTGGAAGGCAGCTGGTTCTAAAGATTCCATCCTTTCTCTTATCTTCTCTCCAATGCTCCCATTTCTCTCCCCACCTGGAATCACCTTTCAGCCACCCAGTGAGAGCAACATTCAATGCAGCAGATTGTGGCACAAAAATAGCTTAACTTTCATCTAGTACTAGTCACGTTCTAGACTTTGCGTGGAATGCTTTAAGCGGGTTATTTTATTTAATCCTTACACAGCCCTGTGAGGTAGGCACTACAAAGGATGCTGACAAGGCAACTGATAAAGAAACACAGAGAGATTAATTTGCCTAAAGTCTTGTGGCCAGCAAGCAGTAGAGCTAGATTTGAACTTGGGCAGCCCAGCACACATTCATGCTCTCAATGGCTCCACAGTGCTGCCTCCCCTAAAGCTTGTTTCCCAAGCTTTTCACCGTGAGAAGCAGCATGGAACTGTGGAAAGAACGCTGGTTTGGGATCCAAGGTCCTGGTTTTGCCATTTTCTAGCCCTGTGATCATGGGCGAATCACTTAACCTCTCTGAAGTAGTCTTGGGAGGGTTACTTTATGTAACACACAACAGTGTCTGGTGTCAAGTAGGTGCCTCATGTATTTACTGTGTCCAGCAGCCTCCTCGTTCCTCAGTGTCCCCTTCCTCAATCAGGCAAAGGTGATTCTGGGATCCAGAGGGACAAAATGTATGCCCTCTTTCCCCATCATGTCCTTGAAAGGCACATGATGAGGCTGGAGTCAGGACCGGAAGACAGGCTCCAGTCCTGGCCCTCGATTATGGCAGTCTCCCCAGGTGCCCTGCCTGCCAGCATGGGGTCAGTGGTATTCGGCTGCTCTCCTGTTTCCCCTGTAATGGCCCTGAACCCACAGCTGTCCAGGGGATGCATGGAGTTGGTCAGGGAGGCTCTGCCGTGCCTAGCAGCTGGCTTGCTTTCTCCAGCTCTCCTGAAACTTGGCCAAGCTCCCTACCCCGTACTCAGCCCATTGACTCTTGAGCTCTGGCTGGAGTGAGGTGGGATAGCCAGGTGCGTGTGCAATGTGGAGACGCTGCAGATCTAGGTTTGAATTCTAGTTCTGTTTCTAACTAGATATTTAACTTGAATAAGTCCCTTTGACATGCCTCCTTTTTCTCATCTATTCTTTGGAAAGCTTTTT
>NW_016107353.1:8944492-8949860 GCF_001604975.1 Cebus imitator | reverse complement strand
CAGAGATAGGGGGGTCTCACCATGTTGCCCAGGTTGGTCTTGAACTCCTGAGCTCAAGCAGTCCACCTGCCTTGGCCTCCCAAGGTGCTGGGATTATAGGCATGAGCCACCATGTCCAGCCCTTTTTTTCTTTTTTTAAACATTTTTCTACCACCCAAAATACAGAAAAATCATTTGCATTCCTATCCACCCCCTTCACAATTGGGCTCTTTTTAAAACTCTAATTCTACTCTGTCCTGAAGCCTGTTTACCTAGAGGAAACCCCTGCACCATTCCTTCCAAACTGCCTGTAGAAGTGTGTAAGTTACTAACATATTTCAACTTCCCAGGAAGAAGCAGTCATCATGCTTGCTCTTGTACCAACGATGTGGTTTTCCACATCAATCTGTCCAAGATTCACAGCCCCTGGGAGTGTGTTCGCTTGCCCAGGCGTGGCTTCACACCCAGCCTTCGCGAGGAAGGAACAGGACACACACTGAGTAGAGTATCAAGACTGTATATACAGGGGAAAGAAGGAATTCCCCAGGAGAAAATAAATCCGGAGGAATAGTAATTTTAGAAAAGTACACCTGGGCCAGGGGTGGTGGCTCACGTCTGTAATCCCAGCACTTTGAGAGACCAAGGTGGGATGACTTGAGTTCAGGAGTTCAAGACCAGCCTGGGCAAAATAGTGAGACCTCATCTTTACAAAAATAAAAAAATTAGCTGGGTGTGGTGGTGCATGTTTGTACGACCAGCTACTTAAGGATCTGAGGTGAGAGGATTGCTTGGCCTGGGAAGTGGAGACTCCAGTGAGCTGTGATCACACCACTGTACTCAGCCTGGGCAACAGAGTGTGAACCTGTCTGGAAGAGGAAGGGGAAGGGAAGGGGGAGAGTGAGGGGGAGGGGGAAGGGAAGGGGAAGGGGAAGGGACACCTCAGGGTGGAGGGGCAATCATACTTGCCAGGGTGGAGCCCGTTGTCCCCCGCTGGTCATCACACCTGGCTTCTGTAGGTGAGTGCTGTTGTTCTGGGAGAAGTACACGGTGGAGCATTTAGGGGCAATAGAGGATTTTGTCTGCAGCTTGCTCTCAAATCATTCAGAGTAAAGGCCCATGATAACAGAATATGTGTAAAGCTAGAATGCTAGAGGGAGTGTGCAAATGAAATGTAACAGGGAATCTGAATGGAAAAGATATGGGAGTTTTCTCACTACTTTTGCCACTTTTAATTTGAAATTATTTTTAAAAACAACATATTTGAGGCCGGGCACTGTGGCTCATGCCTGTAATCCTAGCACTTTGGGAGGCCGAGGTGGGTGGATCACCTGAAGTCAGGAGTTCAAGACCAGCCTGGCCATCATGGTGAAACCCCATCTTAAAAAAAAAAAACAAAAAACCCACAAAAAACATATTTGAATTTTTAAAAAATGCATTGAGGCCAGGCATGGTGACTCACACCTATGATCCCAGCACTTTGGGAGGCCGAGGTGGGTGGATCCCCTGAGGTCAGAAGTTTGAGACCAGCCTGGCCAACATGGTGAAACCCCATTTCCACTAAAAATACAAAAATTAGCCAGGCATGGTGGCAGACGCCTGTAATCCCAGCTACTTGGGAGACTGAAGCAGGAGAATTGCTTGAACCTGGGAGGCGGAGGTCGCAAAGATGGTACCACTGCGCTCCAGCCCAGGAAACAGTGAGACTTTGTCTCAAAAGTAAATAAAATAAAATAAAAACAATGTACTGAGCAAGAGAAGAACATACAAAAGAGAATATACTGTATGATTACATTTATATGAATTTCCAGAACAGACAAAGCCAATTTATGGTGATAGAAATCAAGAGGAAAGAGGGAACTTTCTAGGGTGATAGATGTTTACATTGACTCAAGTGTTGGTTATACAGTGTATACAATTATTACAACCGAAGGAACTGTATACTTATAAATCTGTGCATTTTATCATATGTAAATTATGCTTTGATTAAAAAGGAACTGTGGAAAATACAAGAGAGGCTAAACAAAGCTAGAAATTGGTCCTTGAAGAGACTGGGAAAAATGGCAAACCTCTGTTGATATTGATCAAGAAAAAGCTATCTAAAATCTAACAGCCAATATCGGAAATGAGAAAGGGCATCCCTACAGATAAAGTTGAATGTAAAAAGGTAATGAGAGAGGCTGGGAGCGGTGGCCCATGCCTATAATCCCAGCATTTTGGGAGGCTGAGGCAGGTGGATCACTTGAGGTCGGGAATTCAAGACAAGCTCTGACAAACCAGTAAAACTATGGGCTGCAGAAAAGAAAAGAAGAAGAAAAAAAGGAATTCAAGACCAGCTTAGTCAACGTGGTGAAACCCTGTCTCTACCAAAAATGCAAAAATTAGCGGAGCATGCTGGTGGGCACCATTATCCCAGGTACTCAGGAGCTAAGGCAGGAGAGTCACTTGAGCCCGGGGACAGAGGTTGCAGTCAGCTGAGATTATGCCACTGCACTTTAGCCTGGGAGACAGAGCAAAACTCTGTCTCAAAAAAAAATTTTTTTTTCACATGTATTGAATTTATTGAACGTTGGGTAATACGTATGTTGTACAAATCTCCTTTAATTCTCAGAATTGCCTACAAGGTAATTATTATTATTATTATTATTATTTTACCTTCAGTCTTTCTAAGGTTCAGTTCAGATAATTATTTTTCTTTTCTCTCTGTCACCCAGGCTGGAGTGCAGTGGTGTGATCTCGGCTCACTGCAACCTCCGCCTCCCGGTTCAAGCAATTCTCCTGCCTAGCCTCCTGAGTAGCTGGGACTATAGGCATGCACCTCCATACCCAGTTAATTTTTAAAAAATATTTTTACTAGAGACGAGGTTTCACTGTGTTGGCCAGGATGGTCTTGATCTCCTGACCTCGTGATCTGCCTGCCTGGGCCTCCCAAAGTCCTGGGATTACAGGCGTGAGCCACCACGCCCAGCCCCAAGGTAAGTATTTTTCTTATTCCTGTGGTTTACAGATGAGGAAACTAAGACATAAAGAGGTTAAAGGACTTAGGCAAGGGCTCACAGCTACGAAGGAGAACTGGGTTTTGAAGCATAGCAGTTGGGTTCTGAGCTTGTGATATTATCCTTGAGCTGGTGGGTGGGGCTGATAGGTGACCCTGTGCATCATTGTTGTCATTTTGGTGAGATGCTCTGACACAGGAGAAGCACCTAGAAGCAGGACGGTGTCGACTGATAACTAATTCATTCAACAAACAGCTACTGGGGGCTTGCTGAGGGCCAGGCACTGCACTAGGCGCTCAGAAAACAATTGTAAGACAGATATGGCTCAAGTTTGCATCCTAGTGCAAATAAAGACAAATATAATAAATAAGGATAATAAAGACAGGAATAAATAGCAAGTTCAGGCCGGGCGAGGTGGCACACACTATAACCTCAGCACTTTGGGAGGCCGAGGTGGGTGGATCACTTGAGGTCAGGAGTTCCAGACCAGCCTGGCCAACATGGTAAAACCCCATCTCTATTAAAAATACAAAAATTAACCAGGCATGGTGGAATGCACCTGTGGTCCCAGCTACTCTGGAAACTGAGGCAGGAGAATCATTGCACCTGGGAGGCGGAGGTTGCAGTGAGTTGAGATCAAGCCACTGCACTCCAGCCTGGATGACAGAGACTCTGTCTCAAAATAAATAAATAAATAGCCACTTCAGATGGTGGAGTTGTGAAGAAAATAAAACACAATAGGGATATGGTGGCAGCTGATGGATACCTGAGTTGGAGGGTCAGAGGAAGTCTCTCTGAGGAAGTGGCTTTTTCTCTCTTTTGAGCAGAGGGACTGAGGCAGCACTGGAAAGTTCTGGAGGAAGAGTGCCGAGGCCACAGGCACAGCCAGAGGGAAGCCCATAGGCAGTGTGTTGAGAATAGACAATGCTTCCGCTAATTTCAATACTTTCCACCAGCCCCAGGGTGGAACTGGTATTGGCACATCACAGGGACAGGAGACCAGTGAGACTGGGCACAGCCTACATGAGAGCCAGCAGCCAGGGGGCCTCCGAGGGGCCTCCTCTCCCTGTCTGCCAAAAATAAAGCAAACTCCTCCCTCAACATCCTCGCCCTTTAACTCCTCCTGCTTTTGGGATGATTCTCTACATTTCCTGGCTCCAACCGTTTCACCCCTCCTCTTGGAACTAGGCCCCCCAATTTGCCCAGGAAAGTTATGAATGTGTTGCCCAGTCAGAAGGAGGGGAGTGAGCTGACCTATGTCACAGACCTGCTGTCTGCCCTGGCCTGGCTCCTCTCCAGGCAGCCACCAGCATCTTCCTACCCAACCAGGAGCAATTCTACTTTCTTTTTCTCTTTTTTCTTTTCTTTTCTTTTTTTTTTTTTTTCTCTTTAAGGAAGGCTGTGGCAGATGGGGCAGGCTTCTGGGGAAAGGGGGACTTGAAGAGACAAGAAGACAAGAGTCTCTTTTCCTCTCCTCCCACTGTCCCTGGGTCCAAGCCATGCCCTCAGCATCTGCTCAGCTGGGAGTACGTGTGTTAGGGTGAGGATGGGGTAGAGGGGTATGCTGCTTTCCCTGCCCTGTGGCCTGTGGCTAAATAATGAATGTCCCCAACTGTGTTAGTACTCTGTTGTTGCATAACAAGAGTATCACAACTTAGCAGCTTAAAACTACACATGCGGCCAGGTGCAGTGGCTCACACCTGTAATCCCAGGACTTTGGGAGGCTGAGGTGGGTGGATCACCTGAGGTCAGGAGTTCAAGATTAGCCTGGTTCAACATGGTGAAACCCTGTCTCTACTAAAAATACAAACTTAGCCAGGCATGATGGCAAGCACCTGTAATCCCAGCTACTCAGGAAGCTGAGGCAAGAGAATCACTTGAACCTGGGAGGTGGAGGTTGCAGTGAGCCAAGATCACACCATTGCACTCCAGCCTGGACACAAAGAGCAAAACTCCTTCTAAAACAAAAAACAAACAAAAAAACTACACATATTATTATCTCATGGTTTCTGTTGTCAAGAGACTAGACATAGCTTAATTGGGTCCACTCCTTTGAATCTCAGAAAGCTAACATCAAGGTGTCAGCTGGGAGGTGTTCTCATCTGGAAGCTAGCTTGGGGAAGAATCTGCTTCCAAGCTCGCTGTGGTTGTTAGCAGAATTCATTTCTTTGAGGTTATAGGACTGAGGGTCCTGGTTCTTGATGGCTGGAGGCTGAAGCTCCTAGAGCTGTCTACATTTTTAGGAGGCTACCCACAGAGCCTCACCGCATGTGTCTCCACAACATGACTGGCTACTTCATTGACAAGGAGAGTCTCTAGAGCAGGCTGTCTAGCAAGATGGAATCTTATATAACAATGAAATTAAATGAGTGACACTCCATCGCCTTTGCCATATT
>NW_016107353.1:8941988-8943057 GCF_001604975.1 Cebus imitator | reverse complement strand
TGCTCTCCCAGCCAGAGCCGAAAGCTGGAACGTCTTTGTACCTGCTTGGCCGGTGAGGAAGAGATGTTTGAGTGAAAATAGGGCCAGGTAATGAGGGCAGGTGACTACTGTTGCCATGTTTACCAGCTTGGGTGCCCTTGGGGACTGAGGGCTGCACAAGAGATACCCAGCTGAGCCTCCTGAACAGCAGCTGTAGGCTCCCCCTCAGGTGTGCTCCGTGACACCTGACTTCTGCATGAACAGAGTCTCAGGGCTCAACAGATAATTATGAGCACTGTAATTGACCCTGCCCTGCTCCCAGGCCTTCAAACACAGGAGCTGAGGGTGGTTGAGTTTGCTCCAGTTAGCTATGATCAAGGAAGAGCCATGGAGGTAGGAGGTGAAGCACCAATAGGGTCCTGGGGTGAGGGGGGTGTGCTCCCAGAGTCCAGATTCAGGTGCCCACTGGGCAGTTCTGTGGACAACAGGGCTCCAGGTCAGATGCATGGGGGTGGGGGAATGTGCCAAAGGATGGCTCCATTTCCTAAAAGGAATGTGAATGGAGCCCTCGCCACAGGTCCAGGCTCCATAAGAACAAGGTTTTTGGCTTCCAAGTCCCACCTCCACCCTCCCCCAACCCCTTGCTAACAAAATAAATAAATAAATAATAAAACATTAAAAAAAACAACAACAACAAGGTTTTTTGGCCAGGCACAGTGGCTCATGCCTGTAATCCCAGCATTTTGGAGGCTGAGGTGGGTGGATCACGAGGTCAGGAGTTTGAGATCATCCTGGCCAACATGGTAAAACCCTGTCTCTACTAAAAAAAAAAAAAAAAAAAAAAATTCAGCCGAGCATGATGACACGTGCCTGCAGTCCCAGCTACTCAGGAGCCTGAGGCAGGGGAATCGCTTGAACCCAGAAGGCGAAGGTTGCAGTGAGCTGAGATCGCACCACTGCACTCCAGCCTGGTGACAGAGCGAGACTCCATCTCAAAAAAAAAAAAAAAAAAAATTCTGTACTTCCAAACACCTGGATGTTCAATGAGCTATTGCTGTCATGAAATCTGTATCATTTATAATTTATTCCC
>NW_016107353.1:8892218-8941957 GCF_001604975.1 Cebus imitator | reverse complement strand
GACAGAGCGAGACTCCATCTCAAAAAAAAAAAAAAAAAAGGATTTTTTCCTCTGTTCCATCAGCCCAAGGAGGGGATGTCTGTCTACCTGCACCAGAGTCACAGGTGATGGCTCCGGGTCCCTGGTGTAACACTGAGGACCTGGCCTTTAGGGTCTGCCAGTTTTTGCTCCGATACATCCAACAATGACTCCCTGAACCTCAGTTTCCTCCTTGACAAAATGAAGATAGTGAGAACACCAGCATGGGGCTGCTGTGTGAGCTAAATGGTTGGTGTGTGCCAGTGGCCTTGCAGAGGGTCTCAGAAAGAATTTGGCCCTTTTTTCTCTCATCCTGTTAGAGAAACTGAGCACCTATGTAATGACATGAGTGTCTTTGGAGAGGTTGTAGACTCACCTTCAGGAGCCACAAGGCTCCTAGATGTGTGAAGCAGTACGTATGAGGAGATAGGGAGGGGACAAAGCAGAGACAGCATCCCAAGGAATCTAAAATAGAAACCTTTAAAGCTGTGCTGGCCAAACAGCCTGGGCGATGGCCGCCAGCTTTACTCTGTGTCCCCACATTTATGTCCCCACATTGCTGGGCTTGTACAAGCAAATGAGAGCCAGGATGAGCAGCTCCCTAATATTCGAGAGGATACTGGGGGTACGTCCAAGCCTCTCCTGCCCCATGTCTCACAGCACACCCAGGTTGGACCCTTAAAAGAGCATTTTGGGCCAGGCACAGTGGCTCATGCCTGTAATCCCAGCACTTTGGGAGGCCGAGGCAGGTGGATCACTTGAGGCCAGGAGTTAGAGACCAGCCTGTCCAACATAGCAAAACCCCATCTCTACTAAAAATACAAAAAGTAGCCAGGCACGGTGGTGCATGCTTGTAATCCCAGCTACTTGGGAGGATGAGACATGAGAGTCACTTGAGCCCGGGAGGTGGAGGTTGCAGTGAGCTGAGATCACACCATTGCACTCCAGCCTGGATGATAGAGGGAGGCTCTGTCTCAAACAAACAAAAACAACAAAAACATAACATTTCAAAAACAAAACATTGGAAGGTATTATGACCTTCAAATTATAGCTGAGGTTCAGAGAAGTTGGGACACAAAACTAGGATCACACAGCAAACAAGTGCTATATCTAGATTTGAACTCAAAGAGATGGGTCTTGGAAGAGCTCCAGTCTATATCTGTAAGGCCCTCTGCCTCTATGCCAGGGTGCCACAAAGATGAGAACTGCTCTATGCAACACTTCCCAGATAACATGGAGCAAACAAACAGTTCCCGAGTCTTCCTGAACTCAGAGGGCAAGCCGGGAGAGGGGAGGAGTTGCATTCCAAAGATTAGATTCTTATTTGCAGCTCCAGCACCACAGGAATCTATCCTGCCCTCCTCACTGGGCTGAATGAAATGGAACAAAAGATTTGAAAGTGCTCTGACAGTTGGTGGGTGCTGCACAAATGCAAGATGATTGCAACTTATTTTTCCTCACTGCACAATGACTAGACTGATAATTTATGAGGTTGGTTGAGACCATCGTGGCCAACATAGTGAAACCCCGTCTCTATTAAAAAGACAAAAATTTGCTGGGTGTGGTGGCTTGTGCCTGTGATCCCAGCACTTTGGGAGGCTGAGGTGGGCAGATCACAAGGTCAGGGGTTCAAGACCAGCCCACCAACATGGTGACACCCCAACTCTACTAAAAATACAAAAATTAGCCATGCATAATGGCGCACACACCTGTAATCCCAGCTACTCAGGAGGCTGAGGCAGGAGAATCGCTTGCACCTGGGAGGCGGAGGTTGCAGTGACCTGAGATCATGCCACTGCACACCAGCCTGGGCCACAGAGCAAGACTCCCTCTCAAAAACAGAAACAAAGAAAGAGAGAAAGAAAGAAGAAAGATAGAAAGAGAAAGAAATTGTGAAGAAAGAAAGAAAGAAAGAGAGACAGAAACTGATTTTCTCTGAGCTTCACATGTGAAGAAAATAGGCGAACTCTGGAAGTGGAGAAGCTGCTGCCAGGTAGAAGGTAAACGAATAAACTGCCCTATCCCTTGCAGAGTCCTTTTTATATTATACTCTGGACTTTAAGAAATAATTGGAACATTTGAAAAGAATGCCAACACACCTGCAGTCACTTTCTCCACCTGGGGTAATAAATTAATCCACCTGACACAAGTGTTTTCTTCTGTGCCCCTTACCTCCCCGGCTCTGTCCTCCTGCATGCAGTGGGTGCGCCACGGGGGTGCTGCTGTTTTTCACTGGATGGGAAGCTAGAAGCGAGTTTTGTCACAAGTATTGTCTCGCGGCTGGATAGTCTGGGATATTGATGCACTGTACCTTCTACGTGGTTCCTCCATTGTTGGACAAAGTCAAGTTCCTTCCGTTTCTTTTTCTGGTTTCCAGCGACTCCGTGTTGAGGCTAATACCGCCCCATCTCGGATGCTGACATGCTATCTTGACTTCTGATGAACCTGTGCCAGGAATGACTCTAAGATTTCTACTTTATCTGCTGTTACCTTACATCCTGTCCTTAGGCCAAAGCAACCTTGACCGTGAATCCTGGCCTTAGGCAGACTCACAGAGCATGCTTGCCTTTCCCCAAGGGGTCAGCGTCAACTGTCCTACACATTCCTTCCCTATGGTGGGTGAGTCCTGGTTCTGCGGGGTCATGGCGCAGGGATCCACTGTTCCTCTCAACGCTGCCTGGGACATGGCTTTTGTTTGTAAGTCCCTAATAAATGTTTTTTTCTAAGAAACTGGATTTGTCAGCCTCTTTCCTCGGCCTTTGGGGGTGGGTTTGCATAGACCTGCCCACTGCAGAACACCAAGTGTCTGGCAGCTTTCACAAGGCACTTAGCTTTGGCCCAGAAGCGAAAGAAGCCCCTTGCCCCAGAGAGTTAGGATGGGTCACCACCGGTTAAACAGATGGTTCTGTTCTCTCTTCCTCCTTGATTGGCAAGCAGGAGGAATTTAAGATGCCTTCAGTTTATCTTCCAGGAAAAGAGGCAGGGGCGGTGGTGAAAGGAACCCTGGAGAAGCTGCCGCTGCCTTTGGGCAATTTCTAGCAGCCAGCACGGGGTCTTACACAAGGAGGTGCCCAGCCTCAGGGGCATGCAGTGACACCCCACCCACATCTCCTGGAGTCCCTCCTTGCTCAGCTCCCAAAAGCAAGCTATCATTTGGAAGACTGCCAAAATGCTTCCTCTTTTATGCAGCCTTCCAGGACTATGAGAAGAGAAATAATGGAATTCCACCCAACGTGTGCATGTACAGACACACACACACACACACACACACATGCACACACACACACTCTACCTCCTCATCGCCTGCAGATAAAAGCACTTGTCTTTGTCCAGCACTGAAAATGAGACGTGTCTGGTGTTCATGAGTGAGACTAAGAATGGGCCCAGAGGCTTCTATTTGATTTGCTGATGTCACAAGGTCAGCAGTGAGGAGGGCAATGGTTTGGGAAAAAAACATAGTCTGTTGTCCTGGCTTTGTTTCTCACTTGCAGTGCTAAATGAGCAAGTTGCTAGCTTATTCAGAGCCCATGATCTCAGCACGTGTGGGAGTAAAGGGCAACGGAGCTCCCCATCACTGTACTGTTTTGGGATTCTTCGCAGAGCAGCCCCGGGATGAAAGAACATGGTGCGTGGTGCTGGAGTGGGAGCCAGGAGGCAGGGCCACCCCCCGGGACATCGCAGGGTTTCTGCAGCTCCCAGCCCTGCTGCACACAGCCTGTCTTCCTCCTATGGCTGGGAGCCCCATGCAGTCACACCTCGTCCTGCCCTCTCCAGCTCCACCCTTGGCACCAGGTCCTGGGGTTGCACTAATTACGTGCCTAGAAAACCTTTGTTGAGGAAATGAATGTGGGGCTAGTGTGCAGGGAGGGTGGATGTGGCGAATGAAAAACAGAGCACTTAGAGTTCCTAGGGGGTAGGATTCCAGCTGCTCATGGGTCTATCAGTGAAGACACTGAAGCAAAAGCTTCCAGAAAGAACTGTTCTCAGTCCTTCGCGTACCAGCAGCAAGCCCTCCCCTCTGACTTCTGGGGAAGGATTACATTAGAGCAGCCATACTCTCGTCCTTGGCCTGGCTTCTCTATAGAAAGGCGCTGTGGGAGGAGGCAGGTTACTGAACTGCGAACCCTACAGAGGACAGGGGAACACTGAGCACCTCGGTCCTCACCGCTATGGCTCACGTTTCAGCCTCATTCATCTCTGAGCCCAGCGCTCAGCGAGACTGCTGAGAGACGTCACTGGCTGTGTGAAGAAGTCTTGGAAATAAATGTTGGAAATGGATGCTCGGTGCCACAAAGAAAAATCGGCACTGAGACAAAGGATCTTTCAGCAACGCAATTTTTACTTGCTGGACTGCAGGAAGAATACTCCCAGCAGCCATTGTGCCACGAGAATACAATGAACAAAGGAAAACACACAAATTTATCCCTTATAAATTTTTTTGAGATGGAGTCTTGCTCTGTCACCCAGGCTGGAGTGCAGTGGCATAATCTTGGCTCACTGCAACCTCCACCTCCCAGGTTCCAGTGATTCTCCTGCCTCAGCTTCCTGAGTAGTTGGGACTACAGCCACGTGCCACCATGCCTGGCTAATTTTTTTGTATTTTTATTACAGACAGGGTTTTACTGTAGAAACCGAGCAAGTTAGAAGGAACGCGCCACACAATGAGTTCCAAATTAAGAGTCCTTTTATTAGCCGGTGACCAAGAGACGGCTGATTCTCAAAGTTCTCTCAGCCCCGAGGAAGGGGCTTGATTATCTTTTATACCTTGATTTAGGTAGGGGAGCAGGTACCTAGCTGAAGCAGAATTTTACAGAAGCAGAAAAGCAGGTTAGAGGAAGGGACTGTGGGCACAGGTGTTTTCCATACAATCACTAAGAATGGGGGTGATCAGACTTCTGCTACACAATGATCAAAGGGAAAAAATTTTTTACATAGCAGGGGGGTATGCCAAGCAGGATACAGTTACAATGGTTACAAGTGTTAAGAACAGTACGCTTCAACGCTTCTAAGTGCAGCATGACCCAGCTATGTACCCAAAGGGGCTGTGGTAGGGAGGGGAAAGCTAGGCTGGAGTTTACAGCTAAGATGAAGTCAGTGATGCCAGCTCAGGGTGGCACCATGTTGTCCAGGATGGTCTCGATCTCTTGACCTCATGATCTGTCCGCCTCGGCCTCCAAAGTGCTGGGATTACAGACATGAGCCACCATGCTCAGCCTTATGTGCATTTCTATTGAAAGATATTTTACTGACTCTATATTGTTGATTCATTAGCATTGAACTCAAGGCCAGCAGTGCTAAGTCAGGCTGGAAGGAAGCTGCTCTAACTCACGTGGTAAAGTGCGTCACTGCCTCCCTGCCTTTACGAACACCAGACGGCCCTTCAGCACTATGCTTAGGGCCATTGACAACACCAAAATCACCAACAAAAAGCACAAAGTATAAAAAGTGGGGCACTAAATAGACTGTGAAAAGGACACTTATGATCATGAGAGCTGAAGCAAGAAGGTAGAGCATGCCTTGTTCAAGCTCAGCAGGAAATGCATCCGTCAGGTCACTAACATTTTTCTACGTGTCTAGAATGACCACAAAAGTATTAGGTTGTTGCAAAAGTAATTACTTTTAATGACAAAGACTGTAAATACTCTTATAGCAACCTAATACTACGAGTAGGCTGGGCGCAGGGGCTCACACCTGTAGTCCCAGCACTTTGGGAGGCTGAGGCAGGGGATCACTTGAATTTAGGAGTTGGAGGCAAACCTGGCCTACATGGCCAAATCCTGTCTCTACTAAAAAACACAAAAATTAGCTGGGTGTGGTGGCCCACACCTGTAATTCCAGCTACTTGGGAGGCTGAGGTGAGAGAATTGCTTGAACCTGGGAGGCAGAGGTTGCAGAGAGCTGAGAGCACACCATTTTACTCCACCCTGGGAAACAGAATGAGACTCTGTATCAAAAAAAAAGCTCTGAGTATTGATTTTGGGATTACAGATAAATGTCAGTGAGTAGGCACACTTGCCAGTACTTTAGTGAGTAATGAGGATCAACTCTGTGTACAGCAGTAAGAATGAGGCTTCAGGCCAGGCACAGTGGCTCACGCCTATAATCCTAGCACTTTAGAAGGCCAAGGTGGGTGGGTCCCCTGAGGTCAGGAGTTCAAGACCAGCCTGGCCAACATGGTGAAACCTCAGCTCTACTAAAAATATAAAAATTAGCTGGGTGTGGTGGCACATGCCTGTAATGCCAGCTACTTGGGAGGCTGAGGCAGAATTGCTTGAACCTGGGAGGTGGTTGCAGTGACCTCAGATCATGTCATTGCACTCTAGCCTGGGCAACAAGAGCAAAAGTCCATCTCAAAAACAAACAAACAAAAAGAATGAGGCTTCAGAGTGAAGAGGAGGGAGCCATAGACAAAGGATAATTTACAAAGGTGTCACAAGGAAGCTAAACTTTGAGGGATAAGTCAATTCCCCAGGTAGGAGGGGGGTCCGGGTGGGGTAGGCACCATGCACAGAGGCATGAGGCAACATGGGATGAAGTGATGTCTTTAAGGCAATAATGAGGACACCAGAGGTGAACATGTCAGGAAGAGCCCTGACATCCAGGAACCTGGGAAAGGCAGCGCTTCCACACCCACCTCTTCTCACAGGGCTGGTGCGCGGTGGGTGGTGCCAACTGCCGTTACAGAGAACCCCCAACTCAGTGCTTTGACCCAATAAGCACATGATTTTTTGCACATATTAGACTTCAACATGAATGATCAGTGAGCAGCTTTTCAGAAGTGATTTAGGAACCTAGACTCCTTCAAAACTATATCTTCTCCACCCCCGAGGACCTCAGAGTTCTGGCTGATGATCAGTAAAGTGGAAAGTGGAAGGTGGACAGTTGCACAGGGTGTCTACATGCCGCACCTTGAAGGCCCACGTCCGTTCCATCTACACCCTATCATCACATGGCCCCACCTAGATGGGAGAGGGGATGGGAAGGAAGTCCCAGCCGGAAAGCTGCTTCCCAGGAACATATTTACTACATGTTCATGTACCCTGGAGGAGAAACGTGACTGTTGGTGGACAGCTAGCCATTTCTGCCACAGGCCCTCAGATTAGTGCATCAGACCATAGGGCAGAACTGAAAAGACGCGGTGGTGAGTGATTCTATGGAAATGGAGTGTCAAGGTGCTGTCTAGACAGAGTCGATAGCCAATAAATGCCTGGTCAGTGAATGATAAATGCATTATGCCTCATTCCCAGCCAGGTGGCAGGGAAGGAACATTCTCGTTTTTCCTGCAGTCAGACACATTGCTTCCTGTACGTGATGTCTGAATCCATTTGGGCTGCTATAACAGAATACCATAAACTGGTGGCTTATAAATGACAGAAATTTATTTCTCACAGCTCTGGAGGCTGGGAAATCCAAGATCAAGATGCCAGTAGAATCTGTGTCTGCTGACTTCCTAGTTCATGGAGGCATCTTCTCACGGTGTCCTCACTTGGTGGAAAGTCCAAGGAGCTCTCTAAGACCGTTTCATAAGGGCAGTAATCTCATTCCTCAGGGCTCCCCTCTTATGACCTAATCAACCCAAAAGGGTCCCACCTCCTAACCATCACCTTGGGAGATTCAACGTCAAATTTTGGGGAGTACATACATTCAATTCATAGCACCTGAAGAGGAAACACGGCCATAGGAATAGAAAGAGGGATGCCCAGAGTGAAGAGGTCTAGGTAACTGCAAGTCTGGGCTGTACCTATGACTATTCTGTCAGTTTATTTCAACTTCATTTGGGATTTGGGCTACACAGAGTTTCTGCAGGACTTGGAAAACCCAGTGCATGACTGAATGGTGAGAAATGGTTTGGAGGCTGGGCGCGGTGGCTCACACCTGTAATCTCAGCACTTTGGGAGGCTGAGGTGGGCAGATCACGAGGTTAGGAGATCAAGACCATCCTGGCCAACACAGTGAAACCCCATCTCTACTAAAAACACAAAAAGTTAGCTGGGCATGGTGGCACGCACCTGTAGTCCCAGCTACTCAGGAGGCTGAGGCAGGAGAGTTGCTTGAACCCGGGAGGCAGAGGCTGCAATGAGCCAAGATCACGTCATTGCACTCCAGCCTGGGTGACAAGAGCAAGACTCTATCTCAAAAGAAAAGGAAAAAAAATAAAGAAGAAATGGATTGAAATAGCCTGGAAAGACTCCGGGGAGGAGAGAACAGGAGGAGTGCATGCGCGCGTGCACGCACACACACACACGTGCACGCACACACACACGTGCACGCACACACACAGCCAGGACTCTTCTTTAGTCTCCATGTGGATTTCAATCCAGCCTGGCCTGCAGTCGCCTCATAACTCCACATTTCCAATTTATTAATCCAATGCCATCTATGAGGCAATGTTGCAGGCCCCACTGGTGCTTTTGCATTTGATGGTTGCTGAATATCTAACTATGCTTCAGCAACTTCCATCTATGCCAAATGAGAAAAAAACAACCACCACCTTTTCTCGCCAGAGCAAATTCACACTCAGCAAGGATAATCACAAACCCTCCACAGGTGAACACATCAGAATAAATGAGCAGTCAACACACCCACCAAGGCATGTGAGTTATGGTGTCAAAGCAGCTGTCAGGGACAGTCCTGGGGTAGGGGATGCCTCCCTCTCCTCATCACAGGCACCACTTGAAAAATGCAGGAGAGGGGCTGGGGGAAATTGCTGTAACTCGGGTCATCTGTGTGCCTGTTCCCTGGTGTCCCAGGGTCAGGAGTCCTGAAGCTCATCTGGCCTTGGCAGCTGCTGCAACGGAATCTTTCCCATGGCTCAAAACATTGGCCTCTATGACCTCATTTACATTTATTGTGTGTGCCTTAGAGGGGGAGAGAGTAACACAAAAGCATGGCTATAGAAAAGCGAGGAACGGTTTTTACTCAAACACAGAATGGTCGGTAGCAGACCCGAGGTTGTACTACTTGGAGATAAAAGTCTTTAACTCTGGGCCCTAATGCTGTCCCTGCTCCCCACCTGCCTGCCAGACTTCCACCTCCTCCTCACCTGATCCAGCACACACAGGCTTGGCTGGGACACGCGGAGAGGGAAGAGCCAGGCTCAGCCAGCTCCTAGCCCTTGCAGAATGGTGCTTTAGAAACCCGTGCTGCACAGGAAAGCATGTGACTTGGTCCCTGGCCTGTCTCCTCATTGCCTCCAACAACTTTCCTAAAGGGAAGGTAAAGTCTTGTCATCCTCTGCTCCCTCCCCTACAGTGTGGAAATGCCTTGGAATTTCTTCCCTTGGACCTCCAAGCCATGCCCCTTGGGAAAGTGCCAGGAGAGTGTTGGGATACTCAGAGGTGGGGACTCTCAGTTACCTGCTTTGGGTGACTCTGGCCTTAGCTGGCCCTGAGGTGGAGGCCGCCTGGGCACTGTGGGTCAGAGGAGGTCTGCTTCAGCTCCCCCAAATGTGGGGATCTTCCATCCCCAAGTGACCCTCTCAATCTTTGGGACTTCCGTGCTGTGAACTGATCAAGAGAGTATATGATCCAGCTCCTGACTCAAGATCCCTGCCTGCTTGATGAATGGGGAGGGAAGGCGGATGGAACAGCCATGAAAGACACCTTACCCTGGGACGAGATCACGCAGGCAGGCAGGTGGGCAAAAAATGAGTCTGTTTCATCAGCCACTGTTTAATTTCTTCGTAGCTGTACTTTCTGCTTTATTTCCAACACAAGCAAATCTAGATGTGTGCAAAAGTCACTCCATCACCCAGCACAGCATTACCTAAGATCTATTATGATGCAGCTTCATGCCCATTAAGGTATTCCCATGCCCCTCACAGGGCAGCGTGCATCTGTTTTGGTGCCACCTAATGTCTGTTAGGTGCAAGCTGGCTCACACGTGGCTCCTAGCCAGAACAGTCTACAAGCGACAGCGTGGCCAGAGAGCAGAGACAGGAAAGAGGCCCAGCCCTGAGTGTGGGAAGCTGCAGAACCACAGCAGGATGCTTCTGCTAGCCCCAAATGTCCTCGCAGATACCTCCACATCAATGCTTTGTGCTCCCTTTTCTCCCTTTTCCTGGAGATCCCTTCCTTCCGAAAGTCACAACTGTCTGCTCTTGAGCTTGCATTGAGGGAAGGAAATAATTTAGATAAGCAGAGAGGAAGACAGGCGAGGGATCTGGTGGGGCAAAGGCAGAATCCCCCCTCTCCTGTAGGAGGGAGCTGATGGAAAAGGGATCACCATCTAGGAGCTCCCCGCAGGCAGGAAACATGTGCCAGTAGCAGGCACACCTAGGGCTCTGCAGAGGGTTGGGGGAGCATGTCGCCCAGTTTGTGCCGCACTGAGCACTGGCTAGAAGAGGAAGGGGCCCAGAATGCCATCTGGACACAAGTGCTCCCTTACCACTGGGGCCTGGTCATCTCAGGCTTTTGTGTCGGCTCAGCCACTCCCTCTACAGATAATGCTGCTCAAGGCAAAGAGGCTTAGGTGGGTCTCCAGGGCAACCACAGCTCAGAAGCTGGCCCGCCCCCATGGTTCATCAGGGAAGCTGTGGCTCCAGCCTCCTGGGACACACACACACACACACACACACGCACGCACACCCCACAAACAACAGCCCAGGCTGGATCTTTCCTCTGGTCTCTTCTCTTGGTAAAACTTCTCAGAGACTCAAAGAGAGGACCCAAAATCCTGAGGCCAGCTGGCAGCAGCAGGGAAGCCAAGGGAGGCTAGAGGATGTAGTCTGCCCTGCCCTGCTGTGGCTGCTGAACTCTCTTCTTTTTCCTGAAAACATCCAGACTCTTTCTTCTCCCAGACTGGGAAGCAGAACACAGGCCCCCTGCTGCAACACTGCCCCTGAGCAGAGGCTGACGTCAGAGGTAAGAGGGAGGTCTCCCCAGGAGACAGTGTCTTTCCCACCCGCGCCCTGGCACAGCTGCACCTTTGGAAGTTAGGGCCGAGGCCTGGAGCTGGGTGGGGTGGCCTCAGAGGGTGTGGCAGGCTGGAGAGCATAGAAAGCCATCCACCACCAGGGCCCAGATGGCCACAGGGAGGCCCCTTCGGTCCTCACCAGTTCCACAGGAATTGGCAGCCCCTGCAGCATCCTCGGGGCTACAGCCTGCTCCTTGTTGTGTAAGCCTGTGGGAGGCCATCGCTTCTGTCTGTTCTGGAACTACGAGCCCCTCGGGAGGACTCAGCTCCAGCAGGTTCCCTTCTGCCTTTATAGAGCGGACATGGGCAGGGGGAAGGAAAGTGAAACCCAGATCAGAGACTCTTGCATCGGTTTGTGAACTGTGATTCAAGCACCTACTAAGTCCAAGGCACAGAGTCAGGCTCTGGGGATGCCGCAGCGCCCAGCGCCCGAGGGTGATGGATGTACCTCAGTCCCCTCTACCACAGAAGAGTCTGTGCATCCCTGGTAACATGCCCAGGAGAGCGGGGTTGGGCAGATCGGTTCAGGGTGGGGCGCCAGGGAGAAGATCAGGCTTGGAAGGGAAGTCTGGCTGCAACCAAGGCATGAGGGTCGGTCCCTTCCCACTGTGATCATCAGACCTGTGTTCATGTCCTCTCCAACGGCACCTCTGCCTCAGAATGGGGAGGACTGGCTGCCATTCACTCATTCATTCAGGAACTGCTTATCAAGGGCCACTGTGTGCAGAAGATTCAACCAGCACACCTCCCGCCCTTGAAGAGTTCATAGCTGGGTGCGGGAGAGATAAATACACCAAAAATGTGAGAAACGTGTCTGCTGGATGCTGTGGTGCTGGGCCCCTGTGCCAGGCCCTGGAGGTCGGGATCAGTGCTCCATGGGTGGGTGTGGAGGGGCCGGCTGCAGAGAGGAGTTGTTTCTTGAGGGGTTCCTGACAAGTGAGCAGATATCTGTCAGGTGGGCACAGGATCCACAGGTCAGGCCTTCTCACACCTGACTTGGTGGATTACAGGTTATTTTTCTATGATGCCAAAGAGAAATAAGATCAATCTGCAATCTGTAAAGTTGGAATTAGGCCTTATCAAACACAGGGCTGGGAGGAAGATTAGCCAGAGAAGCGCCTACTCTCTGCCCTACTGAGAAGTCTCTGCCCAGCCTGAGGTTCTGGGGTCAGGAGAGTCAGCCTGCCGGTGCAGTGAAGCAGCTGGTGCTTTGGGACAGCCTGGCTCAGGTGCTGCTCTGTGCCCGGGCCTGGCAGATCACACAGGGCAGCCCCTCTCCCTGGCCTGCAGATACCCAGCTCAGCTTGAGAGGTGGAGGACCCGGGTCGGGTCCGAGGGCCATGGCTCCCTTTGCACTGAGAAATCAGCCTTCCTGGACAAGGTCTGCACGCCCTCACTGGTTAGCTGGAGCCAGCGCGGGGCCTCGGTTCTCACTAGAGGTGAGAGCACTCTCATCCCTGCCGCAGGGGATCAGAGCCCTGTTTCTAGCTCCAAGGGCACACTCCACATGGTTCCCACCATTGAAACATCCCTGGCCCCCCTCTGAGTGCCAACTGCATGGAACCAGAGACTCTTCTTGCCCTTCAGGCACCACAGAGAGTTCTTCCAGCACAGCTAACGAGCCACAGCTGGCAGTGGCGCCTCCCAGGGAGCCGCAGGAAAGACTATCCTCAGGGGTGTGCAAAACAGGCTGAAAGGAAGGCTCTGACAGTGTGTGGGTGGGGGGAGGGGCAATGAAGAGGGAAGGAAAGAGGAAAGGGGACACCAGAGAGTGGACGATAATGGGCGTGGGTGAGTGATGCCAAAGGACAGCGACAGAGCACACGAGGGCTTCCCAGCATCCGCTCTGCTCTGTAAACCCGAGGCCGCACTACCTGGGCCTCTTGAAACAGGGAGGCTCAGCTCTCCCAACGCGGTGACCAGAAGCCAGGGCTGCGGAAGGCCAGGAACCAAATTGGGGTCAAGATTACACCAAGCCAGGTGGTCCTTTACTTTGTGTGCCCTGGGCCCCTTTGGGAGTCTGTGAAGCCTGTGAACACATTCTCAGAAAAATGCTTCTAAATGCATAACAGCAAGTTGATTGGGTTCCCAGTCTCAGCTGTGGGTCAGGTTCTGGGGATACCCTGGGATAAGGAAGCCCCTCTGGAGTTTGTCTGGCTTGCCCACCTGCCTCTCTGTCCCTATTTTTCCTCCCTCTGTCTCTCCCTCCCTCCTTTGCCCTTAAGAACTTAATCAGACCCACTGAAGAGCCTCCTGGGGGAGCAGCTGGCACCAGGACAGAAATAGCACCAGCAGAAATCTTGTCTCTGCCAAGGCCTCCAGTCCTGGCCAGAGTTGCAGGGAGTGAGGGGTTGGGGAATAGATGACCCAGAACAACTTCCACCCCTGTGAGACCCTACACCTGGGCCAAAGAGACTCAGAGCCCACAGAATTCAGGACTCAGGTGGGATCTCCCCACTCAGCCCCTGCCATCTGGAGCTGGGGGTGGCAGGTGACAAAGCACCTTCTCTAGAGGCCAGCTCAGGTCAGGAGCCTTAAGCCTAGAGAAGCGGGACCCCACACAGGCTGCACCCCAGGCTGCACTCGGGCTTGCTTCTGGCCTCACTCTGCCTCAAGGAGAGGAGTCTAGGGGTTCAGGAGACATGCCACCCTGTGGGCACTTCCTTCCAGATCGGGCTTAGGGAGTGAAATCAGAATTCCCTGCCAGACAGTCACCCACCCACTTCCCCACAGAAGGGGCCACTGAGCGGGGCAGGTGGCAGTGCCAGCGAGCAACACTAATTCAGAGGGTGGCAAAGAGGTGGCTGGTTGTGGGGGTGTGGTTGGGCCGTGGAGGTGGAAACTGGTGTGTCCCCATGCATGTTTGCAAAACCCTTTACCATTTGGGTGAAGCAGAGGTAGGAAGAGAGGCAGGCAGGCTGGGTGCCAGGAGCTGTCCCCACCCGCCTCCGTGTGCCAGAAAAGAACTCTGAGAAGTCCAAGAATGCTGTCTGAATCTTACCCTCCACGTTGTTGGGAAGGTATAGTTGACAAGGAAGGAAACGGAACGTGCTTTATTTCATAGTTCGTTAGCTTACGTGGCCATGGCATGGATATTCTGAAGTCCATTTAACCTGGAGGTAAAAGTTATCTTCAATGTCTCCCATTGCTTCTCCCACATTTCTCTCGGCCACAGGAGAGCCCTCCATAGCCAAGCCACTCTCTTGCAATCTTCTTTCAGCTCAAATGCAAAACCAGATTAAGAAGAAAAAAAGCTCCTAAGGAGCTTTGAAAAATGCCCTCTTGTTCAGGGTCAGGTCCGGTCAGGTCTGCAGGGCTTGTTCCTTGATCCAGCCATATGGCTTCTCCATCACTGATTCATTCCTTTGTTCGGGCACTCATTCATTCGTTTGCTACTATTAAGTGCCTACTGACTACGTGCCCAGCAGCGATGGAAAGGTGAATAAGGCACAGATCCTGTCCACATACCACACCCAGGGTCGGGGAGGTAGGCAGTCATGCTCAGTAAAGTGCTCTTGAGCTATGAAAAACACCTGTGCGGCCAGGTGTGGTGGCTCATGCCTGTAATCCCAGCATTTTGGGAAGCCAAGGTGGGTGGATCACGAGGTCAGGAGTTTGAGACCAACCTGACCAACACGGTGAAACCCCATCTCTACTAAAAATACAAAATATTAGCTGGGTGTGCTGGTGCATACCTGTAATCCCAGCTACTCAGGAGGCTGAGGCAGGAGGCAGGAGAATGGCCTGAACCCGGGAGGCGAAGGTTACAGCGAGCCCAGATCGCACCACTGCACTCCAGCGTGGGTGACAGAGCAAGACTCCATCTCAAAAAAAAAAAGAAAAACATCTGTGTAGAATGCAGTCAGGGGACAAGGTAGAGAGTGGTCACATCTACCTGGGAGGTGGAAAGGTCAGGAAAAGCTTCCGAGGGTGCTGACCCTAGCTAGACCTGGTCTCCACGCAGAATGGGCAGGCATTTCAGGCAGAGGAAGGAACACTGACAAAGGCATGGAGCTGTGAAATAGTCCAGCACGTTCAGTAGCCCTTGCAGGAACGAGTGACTAGGCATGCTTGTAGTACTTTTCAGTGGCTACACTATTCACTCTTTTGGTGCTGAGCATCAACCTAAGCCATATACTTTTAAAAAGACTCCAGGGAAAGTGACATATTCAGTTACAGTTACAGCCCTTGTGCCTGATGGAATCCTTTAGCCTTAGGCAGAGACTCCTGGTGCTCATGGCTCTCTAGCCATAACACCCCCAATCCTGTGCTCCTACCCCACAGTACACACAGCACTGCCCAGCTCCTTTATTCTGGGAACATAAAGCAGGTAAGGGCTGAAAAGTAAACGTCCTAGCTGCTATTGACCCCAGGAGTAGGGTCTAATGGTCCATTCTTCTGTCTCAACCTCCCAGGTAGGGATCAGCTGTGTAATCTGAATCCTCCATTGACGATAGGCTTAGGTTGAGTGAAGAATGAAAGTTTTCAGATTTCTTTCTTTCTTTATGTTTTTTGAGATGGCGTCTTGTTCTGTCACCCAGGCTGGAATGCAGTGGCACCATCTCAGCTCACTGAAACCTCTGCCTCCCCAGTTCAAGTGATGCTCCTGTCTCAGCCTCCTGAGTAGCTGGGACTACAGGCACGTGCCACCACGCCCAGCTAATTTTTGTATTTTTAGTAGAGACGGGGTTTCACCGTGTTGGCCAGGCTGGTCTCAAACTCCTGATCTCAAATGATCCACCTGCCTTGGCCACCCAAAGTAGCTGGGATTACAGGCATGAGCCACCATGCCTGGCCTGTTTTCAGATTTCCTAATTCTGATGGTTGCTAAAGGAGTTGGTCATTCAAATCTCCAATGGTAAGTAGGGATTTAGTTGTGGCCTTCCAGAATTTGCTGCTATCCCATAGTAATGTTCCCTCTGTGCCTGATTCTCTACCTTAAAAATTCATTTCTCTGAGTTAAGAATTGGGGTGCAGGGTGGTGGGAGGGTGGCCTAAAAATGCATGTGTCCTCCAGAGGTGACACCTCCCTCATCACCATGCTGTTGAGACTGAGCTCATCCGACCTCTTTCTCTGCATCTGGAGGGTCTAAGCAGGAAAAGGATCACTGGCTCATGGAAGGGGGAACTTCCTGGAGGGAGGAAGGTGCAGAAAGGGAAGTGGGGTACCTTGAAGACCCACTTCAGGCTTTAGCTCGGGAATGTCATTTCCCTTCACTGTTGTTAGAAGTACAGACCACATCTGACAGGTCATGGAGTAGCTCATTCACCCATTCATTCATTCATTCATTTATTCATCTATTCAGTCAGTCCTTTATCAAATCTGTATTAAGCAGGCCCGTTTGGGGGCTCCATGATGAGTTAGGGTAGCTGCCGTCATACCTCCTGCTCCACTTAGCTGTCTCACCTGTTCTGTGGCTGAATCCTCCCTCCACCTGGGACCCCTTCTCCATCAGACCATGAGTCTGAAGCTCACAGTCACCTCTCAGCCCGCTCTGGCCCCTTTCACCATCTAGGGTTACTCCTTCCCCTCTCACATCAGGGCTGACTCTATGCTTCCCCAGAATTCCCTCTCTCCATTGATGTCAATGCGTTTACTCATCAAATCTTGCATCTTCTGGAGAGCAGGATCCTGCGATCCTTTCATGTTTGTGTCCCTCCACAGATTTGTACACAGTGCTTGATTAATGCTGAATGGATGAATGAATGAATGGTGGGTAGGCTGGGTTTCTTCAGGTTAATGTCAACCCCATATGGTTCTAAGTGTCCTTCATCAATAAGCTGGAGGCATTTAGAAACTGAGGGTGTTTTCCTGGTACATTGACAAAGGATGCATCTGTCCCGAGTGTGTGTGTGAGAGTGTATGTGTGTGTTCTCCTAGATTAACATAGGATGTATCTGCTCTGTGTGTGTGTGTGTTCTCCTAGATTAACATAGGATGTTTCTGTTCTGAGTGTGTGTGGGTGTGTGTGTTCCCCTTAAATCACAGGGAAAGCTTGTGCTTAGCCAAAGTCAGTATGTTTCCTGCTTTGTTGGGAGTTAGTGGGGATGCAGAAGGCCATTTCTCTGGGCATGATCCTGGGGATGCTTTAAGGATTGTTATAACCGTTAGAGTCTCCTACTTTTATATGATCTTACAGTATACCAAGTTTATTCACAATTGCTTCTCACAACAGCCCTATCTTGTCTTACAGAATTAGAAATGATTGCCCACACCTACTTGAGGCCACTCAGCTGTGACGGCAGAGCAGGTCTTTTCCCTGGCTCCCAGCTCTCCTCCCTGCCCCTTGGATTCCCGGGTTCTCCACCCTAACTAACAGAGGGGCCCAGGAAAGACGCACCCCTGTCCTGTCTCAACAGGACCAGGGGCCATGTCCCTCATCTCATGGCTTCGGTGGAATGAGGCCCCATCCCGGCTGTCCTCCAGGAGCCCTGCTGAGATGGTGCTGGAGACACTTATGATGGAGCTGACGGGGCAGATGCGAGAGGCTGAGAGGCAGCAGCGGGAGCGCAGCAATGTGGTCAGGAAGGTCTGCACTGGTGTGGACTACAGCTGGCTGGCCAGCACACCCCGGCCCACCTATGACCTCAGCCCCAGTGAGCGGCTACAGCTGGAGGATGTCTGCGTCAAGATCCACCCATCCTACTGTGGGCCTGCCATCCTCAGGTGAGCGCTGGGAGGGGGACCTCTGTTGGGCTGCAGGCTCCAGGAAAGCTGGCTGCAGTGGCAGGGGCCTGAGGCCACCATGACTAGAACCAGGGAGCCTGGAAGACCTAGCTATCTGTTAGAAGGAGCAAGAGGGGAAAAGGAATCTGAAAGAGACCAGGAATGCTGGGCTAGGGTTAGAGTCCAGCGGGAGGAAGGAGGCAGCTCCTGGAGGCGTGTGAGTTTTGATTCATGAGAACACAATGCCTTTGAGTTTTCTCTTCTCCTGCCCAGATGGTTATTGTCCTGGATTTTGATTTACTTGGCTTCTTTTCTTTCATCAGTTTATCTCCAATATTATCTTATTGGAGAAGTTTTCCCAGATGTCTCTCCAAAATCAGATTCTTAATTATCCTAGCTTATGTTAGCTTTCACACTAGTCTGCCCACAGGTGAGTGAGCGCCCACGTGTGTGTGCGTGTGTGTGAGAGAGAGAGACAGTGAGAAAGAGAGGGAGAATGTGTGTGTGTATACAGGAAAAGTTCAGACAGAACCCTGGGGCACTGCTTGAATACAAATGTTCCAGAACATAAATGTAACCTTACTGAAGCTGTGACCACATGGCCCTGTCTCAGAAGGATTGGTGCTGAGGTCAAAGCAGCATTGGGTAATTTCAAAATAACTCAAGTTCTTTATCTACACTTCTCTTCATAAAGGAATATAAATCCACAATAAAACATCTTAAAATTCCTGTTAGTCTCCCAAAATCTTCCCTCATCCATCCCTTTAACCAACATATGCATTAATTGTACACCTTTTTCTTTGAAATTGCCTTTAAAAGCTCCTCTCCTTCAGCTCCATTCACCTTCCTCAGCTCCATCCACACTCCTTGGTTTTTGTAGTTGCTTTTACCGCCCCTCCCCTTTCTTCATCCAGGCCGAGAACCTCCCCCTCCCCCAATTTTCTGATTCTGCACTGTGGAAACCTCCCAAAGTGTATCTATTCCAGAAGCACTTGGGGACAGGGGTGGGTCATGGGATGGAGCTGCTGATAAGGGAATCTGGGCTAGCAAATCAATCCTCAAAAGTGAGGGGGAAGGCTGGGTACACACAGGTCATGATTTTCCTGTCTCATTTCCCATCTCCTGTCACTGCTGAGAAGACTGAGAAGTACTGACTCTCAAGCTGGTGGAGGAAATCTGGTATTAAATAGACTTGCTAACCTTAACTCATGAGCTCTAAGCAGAGCTAGCAGGCAGAGCAAACAGCTTGGGAAAACACACAGGCCCCCGGGAGAACCTGGGACATGTGGGGGCCACAAGTGGTTCTTCCGGGTTGATGTGTAGGGTCTTCTGGGGAAGTATCAGGAGACCCCTGTTCATGGCAAACAGCTCACCTGGAAGGAATATCATAGGTGCAGTGACATCATCAGATATATGTTTCAGAAAGATCATGCTGGCCAGTGGGTAAAGAGACAGGAGAGGCTTGGCCAGAAGGCCTCCCTCCCATCAGTAAGGCATCCACAGCAAAGGACTCCCCTTAATGCTCCGTCATCAACAACCTTAGGTAAGTGTCAGGCTCTTTACACACCTTAGTTCATTATAGCTCACAAAAAGGCAGCTATCATCTCAGATTAGACGAGGAGGCTGAGGCCCACGGAGGCCAGAAGGGGCAGAGCTGGGTTTTGAACTCAGGATTGGTTGAAGCAGTAGCAACGTGGGGTGGTTCCTGATTCGCTTCAGGAGCAGGGTAGCGTGGGCAAACTGGCCACCAGGATGTATGGGCAGCCCCTCGGGGTTAGACACCCCGGGTGCCAGGCCCGCTATTGCGGGCGAATGGTCCCACGTGCCCTCCCCTCCCGCCCAGGTTCCGGCAGCTGCTGGAGGAGCAGGAGCCAGAGGTGCAGGAGGTGTCCCGGCTTTTCCGCTCGGTGCTGCAGGAGGTCCTGGAGAGGATGAAGCAGGAGGAGGAGGCCCATAAGCTGACGCGCCAGTGGAGCCTGCGGCCCCGCAGCAGCCTGGCCACCTTCAAGACCCGCGCGCGCATCTCTCCCTTCGCCAGCGACATCCGGACCATCTCCGAGGACGTGGAGCGGGACACGCCGCCGCCGCTGCGGTCCTGGAGCATGCCCGAATTCCGGGCTCCCAAAGCTGACTGACCCCTGCCGCTCCCCTGCCCAGAAGTTGAGCCGTCTACATGGGGCATGATAGGCTGGTGACCGGGGCGCCGGGCCCTGGAACCTACCCACCTAGCCTTGACGAGGAGACAAGACCCGAGGCGGCCCCATCCCAAGACGCTGCTACACAATGAAGCGACTCCCCGCCCCACCCTCTTCCTCTGGCCACAAAGCCGAGTTAGGTCGTAGAGCAGCACCGCCCTCGCCCTCTCCCTCTCCTGCGCTAGCCTGCAGGAGCACCCCCTTCCCTAGCTGGCAGATTCAAGACCTTGGAAGACAGACCATTGCCCCATCCTCATCTCTGGCTTCTGTCTAAAAGGGGAGAGTTGCCCTACCTTTTTGCAAGACCTAGGGTATCACCCCAATTTCAGGGATGTCCCATTCACTCCCCTACCCCCATCCCCAATGATAAGGGACCTGTTGAATGGTACCCATTCTTGCTAGTGACTGGCTGAGCTCACCACTGCAGGTGGGTCACAGCCTCACCGGCAGGTACAGCTGGAAGCAACCAGAGAGACAATTAGATCCACTTTCTTCAGCTAGTAAATTCGGAAATTGAGTCTCAGAGAGGAACACTTCTTCCACCTTTAACTGTAGCCAGCTCCTCATGAACACTGAGATTTCCTGCATGAATAGTGTCTGTTCCTGAGTCTGGAATCCTGGGCTGTGATGGGACAGGTCCAAAGGCTGCATCTCTACCTACCTTTGGCCTGATCTATCTCTTACCTTGGCACTGGGATGAGGGTCTAAGCTGCTCTCCAAGAAGGGTAGCTAAGGGTGGAGGTAGGTTACTCATTACCCCATGCCACAGTGTCATCACACGGGCTGTGGCCAGTGCCTAGCAGCTTCTTCCAGAGGCTAAACTTCAAGGCCTTCAGACGCTGCTGTAAAGAGGTTTTTCAATTCCAGGATTCCCCCTTCTGCAGCTGGTCACACCTGCTCTCTGACTTTCTCCAGGAAGTGATGCGCAAACCCCTGACTGACCATGAGGCACCTGAGTGAAATGTTCTAGAAGAGCTTCCTGCAGACTTCACTGTCCTTCCATTTTCTAACATGGTTAGGCCTTGATGATGGACGTGGATCATCCATGGAAAATCTGGAAGGCCAGGAGGCCTTCTCACATACTCTGGGGTTGAAGTGGAGTATAAAGGGGATGGGTGGGGAAAGTGTCTACCCTCAACTACCAGTGCACACGCAGAAAATGCAAGTGGATCTTACTAGTAGCCTAAATAAAATGCCAGAAGGAGATATAATCAATGGAGAGTTGGGGGGGCAGAATCTGTGTATTCCCTCAGTGGAAAAAGGTTTTTTTTTTTTTTTTTTTTTTTTTTTTTTTTTAGCTGGGACCACAGGTAAATGCCACGATACCCAGCTAATTTCTTTTTTTTTTTTTTTTTTTTTTTTTTTTAATGATTTGGTTTTGAATTATTTTCACTGGAATCTGGACAGAGAATCATAGGATGGTGGAAAACCTCTGATCCAACACTATCAAGGTGGAAGTTGTTTGGCTAATTAGTATGAGTTTGAAAATCACTTAAAATATACATCTTAAACATCTTACATATTTTATTTGAAGGCATAAAAAGTTCACTTGATTGCCAAACCTTTTTTTTTTTTTTTTGAGATGGAGTCTTGCTCTGTTGCCCAGGCTGGAGTGCAGTGGCACAATGTTGGCTTATTACAACCTCTGCCTCGCAGGTTCAAGCGATTCTCCTGCCTCAGCCTCCCAAGTAGCTGGAACTACGGGCGTGCGTCACCATGCCTGGCTAATTTTTGTATTTTCAGTATAGATGGGGTTTCACTATATTGGCCAGGCTGGTCTCGAACTCCTGACATCGTGATCTGCTCTCCTTGGCCTCCGAAAGTGCTGGAATTATAGAACCACCAGGCCCAGCCACCAAACTTTTGATTAGGTACAAGCTGTGCTTTTTTGTGACCTGTATGTTTTGTCTGGTGGGAGTCCTACACTTAAGTTTTCTTGGTGTGTACTTTAATCATAACAATAAGAACAACTGGAATAAAAGAGTTTTGGAACAAGCAGAAGTGACCCTTGGTAAGCAGACAGCTCAGCTGGTGGGGCAAAAGTGTTGGGGAGAATTACAAAAAGGTCTCCACACTGTGGGCTTTCTGGGTGCCCTGGATATGGGTCAGCAGATGTTTTAGAGGAAATGGTTAACCTGGAGGGAGATTCAAAGGAGGCTGGATAAGAGAATATCTATTTTTCTTCTTCCCTACCACCTTACACATACCTATTATCTCCAAAGAAAGGGAAGACCTGAGGGGCTTTCAACGTGTTTTTTGTTTTTTTTTTTAAGACGGGGTTTTGCCATGTTGGTCAGGTTGAACTCCAAACCTCAGGTGATCCGCCCGCCCTGGCCTCCAAAGTGCTTGGATTACAGGTGTGAGCCACCACGCCCGGCCCAGCGTGGTGTTCTTTTTTAAGTAACTGGCTGCCGATGAAAACCTTTCCTGCCAACCGCAGGCATGTGGACAGAACTCACCAGCCTCCTCAGACACTGGGTGCCCTACTACAGGTAATCCCTGCTGGTGGCTCTCAAATTCATGAGGGTCCAGAAGTTGTTCCTCTGGATTCAGGTTGTTAAAGGGACTAATGATGTCTGCCTCCATTTCTATTTTTAAAAACTCAATAACCACAAATAAAAGAACAAAAAGTTTGAGAGTGTCCTTGTAACTATTTGATGAGTGGCTGGTGGTATTTTGGAGGGGACAAGTTGAGCATGTTCAAGACTGCCACAGCCAGCCTGTTTGCACCCAGATCACCACCACTAGCCACTAGAGGGAGTGGGTGAGAGGCCTGGACTACTTGGTGACTACATTTTTTTAAACTTATCATGAAAATATTCAGGCCAGGCGTGGTGGCTCACGCCTGTAATCCAAGCACTTTGAAGGCCAAGGTGGGTGGATCACCTGAGGTCGGGAGTTCAAGACCAGCCTGATCAACATGGTGAAACCCCGTCTTTATAAAAAAAAAAGTAAATAAATAAATGGAAAAAAAGAAAAAGAAAATTTTCACACACAAAAAAGTAGAGGGAAAAGTTTAAGAAGCCCCATATGCCTATCACCAAGGTTTAATGGTTACTAACATTTGGCCATATTTTATTTTTGTGTGTGGAGTATTTTAAGATAAATCCCAAGATGTTGTGACACTTCATGTCTGAGTACTTCAGTATGCACTACATAGGCATAAGAACTTCTTCCTATAATACTATACTACCATTATCACTCTTAACAAAATCTGAGTACTCAGTATGCACTACACAGGCATAAGAACGTCTTCCTATAAGACTATACCACCGTTATCACGCTTAACAAAATTAACAGTAATTCCTTAATATTATCAAATGTCCTGTCCATATTCAAATTTCCCTGTTCCCAAGAAATGATTCTTGCAGTTTATTTCTTTGAACAAGGACCTAATCAAGCCCCAAACATTGACAAGAAAGTTGCAGTTTATTTTTGTTGTTGTTATTTTATTCACAGCTTGTTTTAAAGTGGTTATATAGTATTATGTAATTCCACAATTAGCCTAATGATTCTCTTACTCAGATTTTTAGATCATTTGATTAAAATTCTTCCACAGTTGCAACCAAGATTCCTTCATATTTTGAAAAGAAATGTTAAAAATTGAGAGTAGACAGCACGGTGGCTCAGACCTGCAATCCCAGCACTTTGGGGAGGCCAAGGTGGGCAGATCACTTGAAGTCAGGAGTTCAAAACCAGCCTGGTTAATATGGTGAAACCCTGTATCTACTAAAAATACAAAAATCAGCCAGGCATGGAGACACATGCCTGTAATCCCAGCTACTCAGGAAGCTGAGGCAGGAGAATCATTTGAACCTGGGAGGTGGAGGTTGCAGTCAGCTGAGATGGCACCACTGCACTCCAGCTGGGCAACAGAGCCAGACTCCACCTCAAAAAAAAAACAAATTGATAGTGACAATATATCTAATATGACTTTTTATTTGATGAAAATACTTGTCACATCTTATGTTTTATTTCCTAGGACATGCTTGCAAATAGCAACCTAAAACCTTCTCCCTTTTCCTTGCCACTTAGAAACAAAAGACCAAAATTTATCAAAATAACTCAAGGGAAATCTTAAGAATTCCAATAACAGATAATGAAAAAATTTTGTCTATTTTTGATGCCATCGTTCATCATGTAAATTTCAGTCTATGTCTTAATATTCATATGATCTCCCAACAAAACACAAAGTTACTTCAAAATTTATTCATAGACAAATTATTTTTAGACAATTATTTTGATTTGTCACCTTGATTCATTTGTTAAAAGGGGAAATTGGCATCTGTTTCCTTTTATGAATATTACTACATATTGCATCAAATTAGCATTATTAAAGACTTAAACATAAGACCTAACACCATAAAAACCCTAGAAGAAAACCTAGGCAAAACCATTCAGGACATAGGCACAGGCAAGGACTTCATGACTAAAACACCAAAAGCATTGGCAGCAAAAGCCAAAATATACAAATGGGACCTAATTAAACTCCAGAGCTTCTGTAAAGCAAAAGAAACAATCATTAGAGTGAATCGGCAACCACCAGAATGGTAAAAAATTTTTGCAATCTACCCATCTGACAAAAGGCTAATATCTACAAAGAACTAAAAATCTACAGAATCGACAAAGAACTAAAAGAGATTTACAAGAAAAAACCAAACAAACCCATTCAAAAGTGGGCAAAGGATATGAACAGATACTTTACAAAAGAAGACATATATGAGGCCAACAAACATATGAAAAAATGCTTATCATCTCTGGTCATTAGAGAAATGCAAATCAAAACTACATTGAGATACCATCTCACACCAGTTAGAATGGCGATCATTAAAAAATCTGGAGATAACAGATGCTGGAGAGGATGTGGAGAAATAGGAACACTTTACACTGTTGGTGGGAGTGTAAATTAGTTCAACCATTGTGGAAGACAGTGTGGCGATTCCTCAAGGACCTAGAAATAGAAATTCCATTTGACCCAGCAATCCCATTACTGGGTATACATCCAAAGGATTATAAATCGTTCTACTATAAGGACACATGCACATGAATGTTCACTGCAGCACTGTTTACAATAGCAAAGACCTGGAACCAACGCAAATGCCCATCGATGACAGACTAGACAGAGAAAATGTGGCACATATACACCATGGAATACTATGCAGCCATCAAAAACGATGAGTTCGTGTCCTTTGTAGGGACATGGATGAACCTGGAAACCATCATTCTCAGCCAACTGACACAAAAACAGAAAATCAAACACTGCATGTTCTCACTCACTAGGTGGGTGTTGAGCAATGAGAACACATGGACACAGGGAGGGGAGCATCACACCACACTGGGGTCTGTGTAGGGGAACTAGGGGAGGAGGGACAGTGGTGGGTAGGGAGTTGGTGAG
Organism: Cebus imitator; assembly: GCF_001604975.1. Taxonomy (NCBI): domain Eukaryota; kingdom Metazoa; phylum Chordata; class Mammalia; order Primates; family Cebidae; genus Cebus; species Cebus imitator. Next base: position 8,916,768 of record NW_016107353.1, on the reverse strand, counting down.
GGATAACATGGGAGAAATGCCAGATATAGGTGATGGGGAGGAAGGCAGCAAACCACATTGCCATGTATGTACCTATGCAACAATCTTGCATGTTCTTCACATGTACCCCAAAACCTAAAACACAATAAAATATATATATTTTTTAAATTAGCATTATAATACTAAGGTGCTAAAGACAAAAACAAAAATCATTTCTTTATCATATTCAAGGCAAAAATAATAATTTAAGTTTCTAAAAATATGCAAGTTTTTATATAACTGAAAAAGGTGTTCACAAGCCAATAGAGGTTGGGAAGTGTTTTCTAGAACATTTTACTGTATTGCATTCCAGTTACAATTCTTTTGCTGGAACAAATATAATATTCTTTAAAGCCCTGCAGTAAAAGTTGGAAGTTTTCCAGCTTGGGCTCCCGTCTCAGCTAGGATTTGATTCAGGGAAAATTACATTCCAGGAACAAGCTGTTCCTCTCTGTGTGAACTGAGCACTGCCGCTAACTGCCTCCAAGCCACTTCTGGCACCTGCTCAGGGCCATGGGACTTTCTAGAATCCAGGTCAAAGGGGGATACAGTTGAGGTTGGCCTCTTCTTAGTAGAAAATAAATCAAGCCACTAGGCAAAAGAAAAAAAAAAAAAGGCTCCAAACTCCAAATGGAATGGCAGAAATATGTACTTTGTCCAAATAAGCCAGCCCAATAATACTGCTATAAACAGAAAAGACTTTGTCATCAAGAAACTCCTTTAACATTTGAATGACGCTTTACAGTTTACAAAGTGCTTTCACTCATATTATCTCACTTGATCTTGAGAGGGTGGGAGAGTAGGGGGTGAGGTGCATTATGTTTTGTTTCAGATGGCATTAAGTGGTTGCCTAGAACTGGAAACCAGAGCTCCTTCCACATGCTGTGAGCATTATAGATCTTTCTGTGTTCTCAGAACAGCCTCCAAATACTCTGTCACTGTACTTATCACAAAGTGATGTAAATGCACATGCTTTTGCTGTCGCTTCTTCCTCCCACTTTACTGTTCCCCCCACCCCAGTACTTTATGAAATCTTTAAGTGCAGGAAGCAGGCCTGTTACCTCTGTGTCCCCATCTTCTGGGTACACAGTAGGTACTTTACAAATGCGCTTAACAGATAGGTGCATAGGGACACCAACATAGACAGTTTACCTAGAACAGAAGCACAATGAAAAAATGAATGAACATTGAGGCAATTATGATGCAGCTGTATCATTCATTAGATTATACATTCTTCGAGGGGCTGCAGTGCTCATGTCTGATTTGTGTCACTCAAGATATGTCTCTCACACGGTAGTCAAAAACTCAAGAATGCATTCCTTTGCTCATCAAATATTTACCAAACAACGATATGTAATAATTATAAAGGAAATGGGGCAGGGGTGTGGTTACCTTATCTATAAGCCTTCTAGCCAGATAAGACTCTTGCTGTCTTGAAATTATTAATAATTTTTTAACAAAGGGCTCCAAATTTAATTTTGCCCTTATGTAGCTGCAAATTATGTAGCTGGTCCTGATGGCACCCATAATTGAGAAGTTCAGGGTTGTTACTGACCAAACCTGAACACAATAGAATGTGCGCTCTCTCCTCCTCCTCCTCTTCTTCTCCTTTTCTCAGTCTCTCTTCTCTTCCTCCCCTTCTACTCTCTTTTTTTTTTTTTTTACCGTCTTTTAGCTCTGCCTTCTTCTATGTGATGGTTGACTCTTAGCCACTTCTTTTAGTGTGATCACATCCCTCCCTGCAACTAGAAAAGATGGCTGCTGGTCATTCAGGCAGATGTGTCCCCAGTTTAGCACTCCCAACACCCACATGCTAATCCCAGAAGAAGACCTTGTGGCAGAGCTGGTGAGCTAGTCACCAAACCTCACAACTACATGGTATTTCCGCCTCCCTTTCCTTGGCAGTAGTCATGTGACCAAGTTTGGCCACTGTGCCCAGCTAAACTTGATTTATACTTGAATCATAACAATAAGAACAACTGGCATAAAAGAGTTTTGGAACAAGCAGAAGTGACCCTTGGTAAGCAGACAGCTCAGCTGGTAGGGGCAAAAGTGTTGGGGGAGAATTAGAAAAAGGTCTCCACACTGTGGGCTTTCTGGTGCCCTGGATGTGGGTCAGCAAACGTTCTAGAGGAAATAGTTAACCTGGAGGGAGATTCAAAGGAGGCTGGATAAGAGAATACCTATTTTTCTTCTTCCCTACCACCTTACATATACCTATTCTCCCCAAAGAAAAGGAAGACCTGAGGCTTTCAACATGGTGTTCTTTTTTAAGTTTGAGTAACTGGCTGCCGATGAAAACCTTTCCTGCCAACCGCAGGCATGTGGACAGAACCTCCTCAGACCCTGGTTGTCCTACTATGGGCAGGCAGAATGTGAGCAGGTGGGAAAACCTCCATTCCAGCTTGGCCCATTAAAAACCTTCCAAAAGTGATTCTTTGTCTTATTTCCCCATTTGCTGGCTGAATGGGGAGGATTCTGAGACCCAAGAGGAGAAGGTAGTCACAAGATGAAAGAAGCCTGGGTCCTCGAATGACCATATGGAAAGCCATATTGGATTTACGTGAATTACAAATATACTTCTGTTAAACCACCGAGATTTGAAGTTTATCTTTGCAGATGTTGGAGTAACTGATCTGTAACCAACATACACCTTGATTGCCCCTACTTGGAGTGTCTACCACTCATGGACCTGTTTCTACTGCTGGGGAATGAGGGACTAAGAGTGACCTATTCCAGATCATGTGGCCCTCTGGGAACCTGGGGCACCAGATCACAGACCCACTTAGGACCACATGAAGTGAAAAGGCGTTGTTGTTGCTCCAAGAAAGTGGATGGGAAAATACATGAGATGTCCCCCAACCCTGAAGTCAGCTTCCAGAGCTCTAAATAAGAGAGCAACCTAAAATCTCAAAGGGTCAAAAGATGCACTATTTGAAAATCTGAATAGCTTAATATTAAAATGGTCTTATTGACTGTTGTAATATCATTTCAGTTCTTCCAAAGACCTTAAAATTATCTTTAATCTCATAACTAAGGTAATTTGCAGAAGCTTTCATCCCACTTTTATTCTTGCTTCAAAGATGACAAATAAGATTCCAACTGAAGGTCTCATGGGTGGGAAAACGAGAAAGTTTCTTTGTCTAGCCCTTCGTTTCCATATCAACCTTCTGCCAGGTGTAGATATATACAGGAAGAAATGACAGCCACCATTATGCCTAATAGGAAGTCAGCTCACTATTATTGCTTTCTGAGAAACTTTTCATTCGATTATTTTTTCCCCCTGCCATTCCATCTTGTCTTAAAGGTTAACGTGTTTTTGCTGTTGTTGTTTGGTTGGTTGGTTGGTTTGGTTTTTTACCCATGAGCAGATTTTGCTCTTCCTCAGGGAGACAAAAGGAATTTAACAGTCTAGATAAAATTGTTTGAATTTTGAGGCTATCGAACATTCTGGATTATAGTTCTAATGAAATTATTCTGCCACTTACATCTCTGCAAATCATTCACTCTTGAGGCTCCTGTTCTTCGTCTATTAGAGAAGCATAGATACCTTTCTACCAGCTAGGCTTATGGTGAGGTTTAAATAAGATCAAATGCTTTGCAAACTATAAAAGAACTTTTAAGTTTAAGATCTTACAATTGTCTGTGACAGTCTTCTCTTCAATTAGTATGGGTAACCGAAAGTCGACTGAACACACTGAAGAGCGAAACTGGAGTGTCCAGACGTGGCTCTTTAATCATTGCCCTTGAGCCCAGTTTCCCTCATCTTTTAGATGTGTGGTTCTTGAGTTTGGCTGCACATTAGCTCATCTGGAGCCCAGGCCACATCTCAGGCCAATTAAATGAGAGACTTGGGACAGGATCCAGGCATCAGTGTTTCTAAAGTTTTCTAGGTGATTCCATTGTGCAGCCAAGGCTGAAAACCATGGTTTTAGATTATTCTTTCTGGAGAAATCAGGAAATTCTCTGTTGGCACAACTGAATCTATCTAACACATGCCTTAATTATTTCAATAGATTAATGAACTTTGGACTTATTACAATGGCCTTATGTGATCTTATGTTAGAGACAGATGGTTGTAAAGTTGTTTATCACATAGATGTTTATCATCTATGATTGATGTTTATCATCTCCTTAGCAGCATTCAGGAAATGCTTGAAGATGAGATGTATCTTTTTTTTTTTTTTTTTTTTTTTGGAGACACAGTCTCACTCTGTTGTCCTGCCTGGAGTGTAGTGCAGTGGCGCTATCTTGGCTCACTGCAATCTCTGCCTTCCAGGTTCAAGCGATTCTCCCGCCTCAACCTCCCAAATAGCTGGGATTACAGGTGCATACCACCATGGCTGGCTAATTTTTGCATTTTTAGTAGAAACAGGGTTTTACCATATTGGCCAGGCTGATCTGGAACTCCTGACCTCAAGTTATCCACTGGCCTTGGCCTCCCAAAATGCTGGGATTATAGGCATGAGCCACCGTGCCCAGCTGAGATGTATCTTGTCAAGAGTGCTGCAAATACCATTTTATAACAACTAGAAAATTAAGAAGGTAATAAGATCTGAGCTTTTTCTTAAAAACCTGCAAGAATACAATTACATAGGATAAAAATTATCTGGTGTCTGTTACAAACACTATTCATAAGGGGTGTGTGTGTGTGAGATGGGAGAGGAGAGAAGGGTGGGGGGAGAGAGAGAGACTGATTCAGAAAGTTGTAATCCAGCAGGTAGAAATGGCTGTCTGGGAATGTGTTGTAGGGAACTCTTTCCTCCTTCTTGTGCCAGGTGGTAGAAGTGGGAGGCAGCTAGAGCTAGTGAAAGTGAGTGGGAGAGTGCAGGTGCTGCCCTTATCCTCAGAACAAGTAAAAGTGACATGTTTGACCAACTGTTGGGTCTAAAGCCATCTTCAAATGCGAGCCAGTCCTGGGAATCAAGTTTGTTCTTATTTGCAGAGGTCTTGTGAAGGCCCCCTGGTGGTCATGGGCAGCTCAGCCAGAGTCCATTGCGCTGGCTGCGGAATCCCCGTGGATCAGCCAGTGCCTACATTAGGGCAGGGTGGGCTCTGAGTGAGCATTCTTATCCAGCCAGAAGCAGCCTCCCTTTGCAGGTTTGCCCAGGATAGTATTTGGCAGGATAAGAGGCCTGGGCAGCAGCAGCTGCAGCATCACATCCTCTCCCAGCTGCAGATGTGGAACACAGGCTATGACATCTACAATTAGTGTGACCTTGCCCCAGCTATTTAACCTTGCTGAGTCTGTTTTCTCATTTGAGTAATAGTATTTGCACAGCATTGTGGTTGTGGAAGTTAACTGAAATAAAGGCATATAAAACTCCTGGAACCAAAGGGAGTTATTCTATGAATACGGTACGATACATGTTCAAAGGCTCTTTGCTGTGTTAATGTGTGTGCTCTTGTTTTCTACTTGCTCACTTGCCTCTGGGTGCTCAGTAACCTGACCCCATGGTGCAGCCTCTGTTTCCTGAGGCTCAGCTTGGATGCCTCCCACCTAACACCACATCACATTGCCTTCCTTCAATTCATTTTCTCATTTGACCTCCACACTAACTCTGGGAGGTAGATGAGGCAGCAACATTATTTCCAGTGTAGCCAGGAGCTAAGCAATTTGCCCAACATTAAACAGCAAATCACTGGCAACGGTAGTAAGAAAATGACCCACCCTCTTGGGACACTTTCCATGTGAGTGAGGCACATGCTGAGCATGGTGCATGCATTATCTCACTTGATCCCCACAAACATGGGTATTTTTATCCCCATTTTACAGGTATGGAAGCAGAAATTTAGATGGTTAACTTTTCCAAGGTTGTAAGAAGAATAGTTGGCACTGAACCCATTTCTCATCAGCCTGTAGAGGCCTCTCTGCCTCTCTGGAAGTAACTTGAACCTAGTTCCCTTGATTCCTGGAAAACCGCTTATTTTGCAATGTGATGCTGCTCTAGAAAAAACTTAGCAAATCCACAGCTACCCAAAGCACAGTGCTTGATGTCTCCTCTCTTTGCCTGGAGACATTTTTGCTTAGGATAACTTACTGTCTAATGCTAAAAATGTGTGCCTCTCATAACTTAGAACTTTGATGGCCACAATCAGTTGGTCCCCAGAAAAATATCAATTCCAGCTTCGTTCTCACAGGAGAGCTTCAAAAGAGAAGTATAATTCATTTTTCTTCCTCTTTTCTATTTATTTAGGTATCATTCTCTGTTATTCTGTTGGCTGTCATTTTTGGTTTGTATGGGCCAATTGATATAGATAAGCCACCACTAACAACCCCGACAGCCTGAGAATGGATAATACATGTGGCTTGACTGCCTCCTGAGATATTTCAGGTCCATTTACACCCTGAATGGCTGTCTAAGAAAGAACACACGCTTCTTTAGCTGAGAATGCTACCCTACCTTGACTCACATAGGAAGTAGATGTTTCCTCCTGGCCATTTTCCCACTCCTTGTGATTTGGGCTTTTCACACATGGTGGCTGGGTTCTGAAGGACAGAGAGTGTTCGAAGAGCAAACAGTCCAGGCAGAAGCTACAGGCTCGTTAAAAGCTGGCTATGGACATTTTAAAACATCGTTTTTGCCTTTTCCTATTGATCAAGCAAGTCACTATAGTCAGACTACTTTTTGGGGAAGGGGAATCAGACACCAGCAGAGAATTAGGGTAGCTGATTCTTCAGCAATATTGTTTTTTTTCTCTGTCAGTTTCGTAGGAGAAAAATGTTATTTTAATTGCATTTATTTCATTACAAGAAAGATCGAACATGAAAAGGGATATGTATTAGCAATTTTCATTATCATGTGAATTACCTAGTCAACTATTTTGGCTATCTCTTTCTCTAATTAATCTGTTAGGGTTTTGTCTTAGGACCTTTTATGTTGCTATGTAGGAGTACCAGACGCTGGGTAATTTATACAGATAAAAGGTTTATTTGGCTCATGATTCTGATGACTGGAAAGTTCAAGACCTGGCATCTGTATCTATTGAGGGGCTCAGGTTGATGTAAGGCAAAGGGGAGCCTGTGTGTGTAGAAATCACATGGCAGGACAGAAAGCAAGAGAAGGGAGGACAAATGCCAGGCTCTTTTTAACAACCCAATCACAGAGCTCCTGAGAGCTCACAGAGTGAGAACTGACTCACTCCCAAGGGAGGACATTATTCATGAGGGGTCCAACTGTATGACCCAAACATATCCCATTGGTCCCCACCTTTAGCTTTGGAGATCAAATTTCAACATGAGGTTTGGAGGGAACAAACATCCAAACTACAGCAGACTGCAAATATTAAAAACATTAAATTTTGGTGTATATATATTGTGACTCTTTTCCAGTTTGAATTACCTTTTAATTTTAAAAAATGTTTCCTTTTTTAATCAAGACAAGATCTTGCTTTGTTACCCAAGCTGGAGAACAGTGGTGTGATTCTACCTCCTTGTGGCCTCAAAACTCCTGGGCTCAAGTGATCATACTGCTTCAGCCTCCTAAGTAGCTGGGACTACAGGCATGCACCACCACACCCAGTTAATTTTTTAAAGATTTTAAACTTTCGGTAGAGATAGGGTCTTGCTATGTTGTCCTGCCTTGGCCTCCCAAAGCACTGAGTCCTTTTAATATTTTACAGCGCTTTTAAAAAATTATCAATTATAGACTGAGTATGGTGGCTCATGCCTGTAATCCCAGAACTTTGGGAGGCTGAGGCAGGTGGGTCACTTGAGGTCAGGGGTTTGAGACCAGCCTGGCCAACATGGCAAAACCCTGTCTCTACTAAAAAAAAATAAAAAATAAACATTAGCCAGGGGTGGTGGTGCATGCCTGTAATCCCAGCTACTTGGGAGTCTGAGGCAGGAGAATCACTTGAACCCCAGAGACAGAGGTTGCAGTGAGCTGAGACCGTGCCACTGCACTCCAGCCTGAATGACAGAGGGAGACTCTGTCTCAAAAAAAAAAAATTATCAATTATCAAAAAAATAATTATCAATTATTTCATTAGATTCCACTTTCAAATGTTTTTTACCAGCTTCATTAGTGTGTAGTTAGCAAAAACATACATACTTATAGTACACAATGAGATGTTTTAATATATGATTGTGAAATTATTAAATTAAGCCAATTGACATATTCATCACCTGACATACTTGTTTTTCGTGTGTGGTGAGAACATTTAAGATCTACTCTCTTAGCAGTTTTCAAGTATACAATGCATTATTAACTATGGTCACCATGCCCTACAATAGATCTCCAGAACTTATTCGTTCTGTACAACTAAAACTGTATACCCTCTGTATTAGTTCGTTTTCACGCTGCTGATAAAGACATAGCTGAGACTGGGAAAAAAAGAGGTTTAATTGAACTTACAGTTCACATGGCTGGGGAGACCTCAGAATCATGGTGGGAGGTAAAAGGCACTTCTTACATGACAGTAGCAAGAGAAAATAAGGAAGCAGCAAAAGTGGAAACCCCTGATAAACCATCAGATCTCGTGAGACTTATTCACTATCATGAGAATAGCATGGGAAGGACCAGTCCCCATGATTCAATTACCTCCCCCTGGGTCCCTCCCACAACTCGTGGGAATTCTGGGAGATAAAATTCAAATTAAGATTTGGGTGGGGACACAGCGAAACCATATCACCCTCTGATCAACATTTCCCCATCACCTCCTCTCCTACCCTCCAATCCCTGGCAACCGTTCTCTCTCTCAGTTATTTTTAAGATTCTGTATATAAGTGAGATCATGCAAAATTTGTCTTTTTGGGCCTGGTCTATTTCATTTAGTATAATGTCCTCCAAGTTTTGGTTTATCCATGTGGCCACAAATGACAGATTTCCTTCTTCATAAGGCTGAATAGTATTCCATTACATATGTGTGTGTGTGTGTGTGTGTGTGTGTCTGTGTGTGTGTCTGTAAAATGTGACATATATTTTTTTCTTTATTCATTCATCTGTTGGTGGACACTTAAGTTGGTGTAACATTTTGGCTGATGCAATGAACATGGTAGTACAGACGTACCGATTTCATTTTTTTAAAGATGTATATCCAGAAGCGGGATTGCTGGATCACATGGTAGTTCTATTTTTAATTTTTTGAAGAAACTTCCTACTGTTTTCTGAAGACTGTATACGGGTTCTCCTTTCTTCACATTCTTACCAAACTTATATTCCTACAAAGAGTGTATAGGGGTTCTTCTTTCTTCACGTTCTTACCAAAACTTGTTGTCTTTGACCTTTTTTATAGTAGCCATTCTAACAGGTGTTAGATGAGGTCTCACTATGGTTCTCATTTGCATTTTACTGATGGTTAAAGATTCTGAGCATTTTTTCATATCTCTGTTGGCCATTTTCATACATCTGTTCGTCATATCTTAGTATGTCTTGAGAAATGTCTATTCAGGCCTTTGGCACATTTTTTATTTTTGAGACAGGATCTCACTCTGTTGTCCAGGCTGCAGTGCAGTGGCACGATCATGGCTCACTGCAGCCTTGACCTCCTGGGCTCAAATGATTCTCCGACCTCAGCCTCCCAAGTAGCTGAAACTAGAGGTGTATGCCACCACACCTGGCTAATTTTTCTCTCCATTTGTTAACTGGGTTATTTCTATTGAGTTCCTTATATATTTTGAATATTAACCCTTTATTGGGTATATGGTTTGCAAATATTGAAGTCTTTTTTTTTTTTTTGAGATGGAGTTTCGCTCTTGTTACCCAGGCTGGAGTGCAATGGCACGGTCTCGGCTCACCGCAACCTCCGCCTCCTGGGTTCAGGCAATTCTCCTGCCTCAGCCTCCTGAGTAGCTGGGATTACAGGCACGCGCCACCATGCCCAGCTAATTTTTTGTATTTTTAGTAGAGATGGGGTTTCACCATGTTGACCAGGATGGTCTCGATCTCTTGACCTCGTGATCCACCCGCCTCGGCCTCCCAAAGTGCTGGGATTACAGGCGTGAGCCACCGCACCCAGCCAAATATTGAAGTCTTTAATACATTTTTAGTTTATTTTTGTGTATCGTATGAGATAAGCGCCTAATTTCATTATTCTGCTATCTGCTATTCTGAGTATCTGTGGATACTCAGTGTTCCCATCATTTATTGAAGAAATTATTCTTGCTTCGTTTTCTGTTCTTGGTACCTTTGTCAAAGATCAATTGACTAGAATGCATGGATTTACGTGTTTAAGTAGACTTCCCACCCTGTACTCAAGATACATATTAACTTTATTCCTAACTTATCTATGGTTTAAATTTTATCAATAATCATTTAGACTTATTTTGATATATACTGGAAGATAATTCAATTTTTTCCCAATGTTAACGCAATTGTCCTCACACTATTTATTTAATCATCTATACTTTCCCTATTGATCTAAAATACAATCTTCATCTTTTCCTAAATTGTTATGTATACTTGGACCTGTTTGGAGATTTTGCAGCAAGGGGATGAGAAATCTATGCTTTAGAAAAATGACTGATTACAGGAGGTGGAAGCAGAATATCTGCTGCTAGTGCCACATTAGATGTTAATCTGAGGAACACAGTATGTTGGTTGGTTTGGAAAGTTTTTTGGGGGATAGGCAGTAGTGCTGGAGAAGAGGAGCAATGGAGATTCATGTAGAGCAGCCATGTTCAAAAGTGTGGTCTGTGGACTTCAAGAGTCCTGAAACCCTTTCAAGGGGTCTGAGAGAGAAAAACTATTTTCACAGTAATATGTCATTTTGCCTTCTCATCGTATTGACAATGGCACTGACAATGTGCAAGCAATGGTATTTTTTACTCACCAGCAGTTTTCTGCTGACACCTTAGCATGAATCACGGAATGATGCCAAACTGCACTAGTAGTCATTGTGCTCTTCAGTGCCAAACACCTGCAGCAACAACAAGAAGCAGCAAAAAAAGAAAAGCCAGCTTCAAGAAAATACTTTTTTAAAAAATTATTTTTGAGTACATAGTAGGTATATATGAGGTAAATGATATGTTTTGACACAGGCATGCAATGTGAAATAAGCACATCATGGAGAATGGGGTATTTTATCTCCTCTAGCATGTATCCTCTGCGTTACAAACAATCCAATTACACTCTTTAAATTATTTTAAAACGTACAATTAAGTTATTATTGACTATGGTCACCCTGTTGTGCTATCAAACAGTAGGTCTTATTTGTTCTATTTTTTGTGCCCATTAACTATCCCCACTTTCCCCTGACCACTACCCTTCCCAGCCTCTGGGAACCATCCGTCTACTCTCTATGTCCGTGAGTTCAATGGTTTTTTAGATCCCACAAATAGTGAGATCATGCAATGTTGTCTTTCTGTGCCTGGCTTATTTTGCTTACCATAATGATTTCCAGTTCCATCAATATGGTTGCAAACAACTGCATCTCATTCTTTTTCATGGCGTAATAGTACTCCATTGCAAATATGTACCTTTCTTTATCCATTCAGCTGTTGATGGACACTTAGGTTGCTTCCAAATCATAGGTATTGTAAACAGTGCTGCAACTAACATAGGTGTGCAGATATCTCTTCGATATACTGATTTCCTTTCTTTTGGACATAAACCTAGCATTGAGACTGCTGAGATCATGTGGTAGTTTAATTTTTAGCTTTTTGAGGGACCTTCAAACTGTTCCCCATAGTGGTTAGACTAATTTATATTGCCACCAACAGTGTACAAGTGTTCCCTTTTCTCCACATCCTCATTAGCATTTGTTATTGCCTATCTTTTGGATATAAGCCATTTCAACTGGGATGAGATAATATCTCATTGTAATTATTTTTTTCTTTTCTTTTTTTGAAACAGGGTCTGGCTCTGTCACCCAGGTGGGAGTGCAGTGGCACGATCATGGCTCATTGCAACCTCTGCCTCCTGGGCCTGCATCAGGGCCTCATGACTGACTGATGCCCTATCCTGCTATGGCTGAGCTGGTATCCAAGATGCAAGACAAAGTCCTGCCCACTCTTCCCTCTCCTCTTCTCAAGCAGAAGGAAAGGGTCCCTTTTGGAGCTGTGAGCTGTGCAGCCTGGGACTAGAGGATGGGTAATGCCAGCCCTCCCTTAGCTGCCCCAGCTGGTGTCTCAGTAGGTCGCATGCCCCCCCCAGTCCACTGTCTCTGGGCCCTCTTCAGCACTAGGACTTGCTTAAGAGTTGCAGTCCTTATGGCCTGCACTGCCTTTAAAGTTTACTTGGAGACACAGAGCACTGTAGCCTTCAGTGGTGAGGTTTGCAGGAACTCAAGTTCCAGCCACTGGGGTTTCTGATTCCCCTTTGGCTAGGGCCAGTTTAAATGCCCCTCCATGGGCAGGTGTCACTGAGTCTGGTCTGGTTTTCCTATCTGCTTTACCAGGACAGCACTGAGTTAAATGCTTCACAATTGCTGTGTTCTCCCTCCCACAGTGTCCAGAGCAGCTCTCTGCACCATGCCACTGCTGCCAGGGATGGGGAAGGGGTGTTATCAGCAATTCAGGACTGTTTTTTCTATCTCTTCAGTGCTTCTTTCAGCAATATGGAGTTAAAACTAGGTACTATGTGTGCTCACCTGATTTTTGCTCTTCACTGGTCCAGTTACGAGGCATGTTGTGCGGATGCTTCTGGCACTTGTCGGTGTCCACGGGGTGCATGCCATGGACCAGATACTCATCCCCGTTGCAGTCCATGCCCTCCAGGTAGCTGTTGTCCTCGGGGCAGTAGCAGATGTTGTAGGTGATGCCCTCCTCCTCCTCAGGGAGGCCCTTGTCGTAGTCCTCCTCCTCAGAGGTGTTGTTCACGTAGTTGGAGTCCCCATCGGGGCTGTGGTTATGGCACTTCTACTCCTTGGGCGTGGGGCTCTCTGGTCATAGGGCAGCCAGTTCCAGGCCCTCAGGCACATAGTCCTCTAAGGGCAGCTCCCCGTCTTTGTTCCTGGCCGTGGGGAACAGGGCCCAGCCTTGCTCCATGGTCCAACATGCCACTCCTTGCGCCCATGGCAGGCACTCACACAGCCACCATCTCCTGGAGGAGGCAGCCAGTGTGGGAGGAACATTGGGAAGGACAGAGTCAGAACCTCACAAAGCCTGGCCACGCAAGGCCACTCCACCCCCCAGCACTTCCCACCACGTTCTCCCACGGCAACGGCAAATGACAGCTGAAGATTTTCACTACGGCAATGTTTCAAAAAACTGAAAACGACTTAAGTACCCATAAATAAAAGAATGGTTAAATAAATGACGGCAGAGTTCGAGTACTGCAAGAGTTGACGGCGTTTTTAAAGAGGCAGGGCAATGCACACTACAGGGAGGGATCTTAACGCCTGTTTTGGAGGGAAAATGGCAGGTGAGCTACAGTCAGCATACATGTGTAGATCCCAGTTCCAGCTCCATCAAGATGGCTAAGAATACACACACACTCCCCAGCCCATACACGGATGCAAACACACACAGAAAGGGGGAGCCCCCAAAGACTTGTCAGCCATGTCCTCTGGGGAGGGGAAGGGAGAGAGTTGGGAGCAGAAGGGGTTTGCACATTTTACTTTATTAAAGATGTTTGTACTGTTTAAGTCTTTTACCAAATCACATTTTATTATTCACCAAGTCGCATTTTATTATTCACCAGCATTATAATCAAACCCACCTGTGCGCCTTTGAGGGTCTCCTCTTCTAGCTGGGGAGACGTCAGCACTGAGACAAAACAACCCGTGGGGAAGGGCAGACACCGAGGGGAGGAAGCAGGATTTTGCATACCCGCTGCCACTCTGGGCGTCAAGAGAGTGGCAAAAAGGCCAGTCTCCTCCAGGAAGGCGGCCACTGGGGCAGAGGGGCCAGCCTCCCAGGCAATCGGGACGTGAGCACGCCCCAGGGCACAGCCAGAGACACCAGAAACACCGGAGGCAGCACTGACCCAAGGGAGGGCGGGACCAGGGGATGTGCCGGCCAGGATAGCTGGGGTTGCCCAGGTGAGCAATATAAATTTTGGGAAAACTAAATAATTCCATTTCATTCAATGGGTAGCTTGTGTGGCAGGGGCTGTGTGGTGTGTGCATGAAATACAGTGTGTGTAGTGTGGTGAGTAAGGAGTGTGCAGTGTATGGGGGGTGTGTGTGTGTGTGTGTGTGTGTGTGTGTGTGTGGTGGCGGGGCATCCTTGAGGGTGAGTATGTGCAATATACTGTGTATGGTGTGTGGTTGTGGTGTATGTGAAGCATGTCTGGTATGTGTGGAGTGTGATATAGTGTGGAAGGGTTGAGTTTGTATGTTTTGTGTGTATGGTGTAGTGTATGTGGTATGTATGGGGTGTGTGTGGTATGTATGATATTATGTGGTGTATGTGGTATCTGTGTAGTGTGAATAAGTTGTCTGTGTGGAAGGTGATGTGTTGTATGGATGATGTAACATGTATGTGGAGTGTGGTGTGCTGTTTGTGTGGAATTTATGAAGTGTGTAAGGTGTGTGGCATGTATAGGGTGTGTAGTGGTATAAAAAATCTGTATGGTGTGTATGTATGGTATGTGGTGTGTGTGGTGTGTTTGCTGTGTGTGGTGTGTATGCAGTATATGTGTGGTGTGTAGTATGTGTGGAAAGGGCATGGTGCATATGAAGTATGTGTGTGGGGTGTGTGTGGTGTACATGGGTTAAGTATGTGCTGTGTGTGAGGTGGGCATGGTATATATGTGCTTTGTGGTGTGTGAGGTGGATATGATATGCATGTTGTGTGTGGTGTGTACGGAGTATGAGGAAGGTATGATATGTGTATGGTGTGCGTGTGAGTTGGGTATGATATGTGCATGATGTACATGGGTTAAGTGTGTGGTGTGTCTGAGGTGGGCATGGTATATATGTGGTGTGTGGTGTGTAAGGTGGGTATGATACGTGTTTGGTGTACCTGGGGTGTGTGGGGTGTGTGTGAGGTGGGTATGATATGCGTGTGCTGTGTGTGTGGTATATAAAGGTTAGTGTGTGAGGTGTGTGAGGTGGGCATGGTATGTATGTGGTATGTGGTGTATATGGGTTAAGTGTGTCTGGTGTGTGAGGTGGATATGATACGTGTATAATGCATGTAAGGTAGCATGGTAGTATGTGTGGTGTGTGTGGTGTATATGCATTAAGTGTATGGTCTGTGTGAGATGGACATGGTATATATGTGGTGTGTGAGGTGGGTATGCATGTTGTATGTGGTGTGTATGCAGTATGTGTGTTAGGTGGGGATGATATATGTATGATGTGTGTGAGGTGGGCATGGTATATATCTAAGGTATGGTGTGTGAGGTAAGTATGATACGTGTGTCGTGTGTGTAGGGTGGGTATGTGTGTGGTGTGTATGTGGTGCGTATGGGTTAAGTGCCTGGTGTTTGTGAGGTAGGCATGGTATATATGTGCTGTCTGTGATGTGGTTTGGGTATGATATATGTGTTGAGTGTGGTGTGTGGTGTCTATGGGGTATGTGTGTGAAGTGGGTATGATATGTGTATGGTGTGTGTGAGGTGGACATGGTATGTGGGCTGAATGTGTGTGGTGTATATGGGTTGAATGTGTGGGGTGTGTGAGATGGGCACAGTGTATATGTGCTGTGTGGTGTGTGAAGTGGGCACGGTGTGTATGTGCTGTGTGGTGTGCGAGGTGGGTATGACAAGTATATGGTGTATATGTGAGTTGGGTGTGATATGTGTGTGGTGTGTGTGATGTACATGGGTTAAGTGTGCAGTGTGTCCGAGCAGGACACGTATATATGTGGTGTGTGGTGTGTGAGGTGGGTACGTTACGTGTGAGGTGTGTGTGTGGTGTATATGGGTTAAGGGTGTGGGGTATGTGAGGTGGGCATGGTATATATGTGGTGGGAGAGGTAAGTATGTGTGTTGTGTGGTGTGTATGGGGTATGTGTGTTAGATGGGTAAGATATATGTATGGTATGTGTGAGGTGGGCATAGTATGTGTGGTGTGTGTGTGGTGTACATGGGTTAAGTGTGTAGGGTGTGTGAGGTGGGCATGGTGTATATGTGGTGTGTGGTGTATGATGTGGGTATGACGTGTGTTGTGTGTGGTGTGTTTGGGGTATGTGTGTGAGGTGGGTATAAGTGTATGGTGTGTGAGTGAGGTGAGTATATGTGTGCTGTGTGTGGTGTGTATGGGTTAAGTGTCTGGGGTGTGTGAGGTTGGCATGGTATATGTTGTATGTGTTGTGTGAAGTGGGTATATGTGTGTTGTGTGTGGGGTGTGTGAGGTGGGCATGGTATATGTGTGGTGTATGTGTGGTGTACATGGGTTAAGTGTGTGGGGTATGTGAGGTGGGCATGGTATATATGTAGTGTGTGGTGTGTGCAGTGTGTATGGGCTATGTGTGTGGTGTGTGTGAGGTGGGCATGGTATGTGTGTGGTGTGTGTGCTATATATGGGTTAAGTGTATGGTGTGTATGAGGTGGGCATAGTGTATATGTGGTCTGTGAGGTAGGTACGTGTGTTGTATATGGTGTGTATGGGGTATGTGTGTGAGGGTAGGTATGTATGTGGGGTGTGTGTGGTGTACATGAGTTAGATGTGTGGTGTGTGTGTGATGTGTATAGCATATGTGTGTGGTATATGTGAGGTGGGTATGTATGTTGTGTGTGGTGGGTATGGGGTATGTGTGTGTGGTGTATGTGAGGTGGGCATAGCATGTGTGTAGTGTGTGAGAGGTAGGTATGGTATGTGTGTGGTATGCATGGGGTATGGGTGTGGTGTGTGTGAACTAGGCATGGTATGTGTGTGGTGCATGTACGTATGCACACACATGCATACCTGTGTACTGCAGATGACAGGCAGGCTGGCAGCCTGGGACATGCAGCGGTGACCAGCTCAGCCAAGGTAGGGCTAAGGGCGCGAGTGGCCAGGCCCCTGGCAACTCAAGATCTTGGATGCGCTAAGAGCCTAGGAGGAGAGAACAAACTGTGTCACCGTCTCCACCCAAGGTCATCACTAACATGAACCTTTAAGAAGCACTGAAACTGTTCCACTTCTGATTAGAACCAGAAACAGTCCAGATGGGCTCAGCACAGCCAAGGGGCAGGGAACTGTCCTCAATGTTCTCCTTCACCATCTGCAGCCGTATCTACCACCAGCAGCCTTGCCAGGCAGTGCGTGCCTTGTGGAAGGGCCCCAGCCCAGAGGCAGGTCCCCACCCCCACCCCGCCCCTGTGCCCCCAACCCGGTGCCTGCAGCCCAGGAGCGACGAGGTGTGGGGTCTTTTGATTGAGAAGTTTTTCCCTCTTGGCCTTATTATAAAGGAAAAGGGAAGGGGGCAAAGATCCAGGCTCAGGTTCTCCGGGGACAGCGAACCCAGAGGCGACCCCAACCCAGTTGCTGCCCAGCACCGGGCCTCGATGCCAGCGCCAAGGGAGGATGGAGGAACGCACCAGCCACCAGCGGCCCACCCAGCCGGGTGGCAGGACCCGAGTGCCCCCCAACCCCCAGACAGAGCCTCTAGCCGACACCAGGTGGCCATTCGCTGCCAGGCTTCCCCACTCAACCCACGAACGTGGGAGCCGCCGCCTAGTACCCGATGCACACCCCCTCCACCGGTCGTGGGAGCAGGAAGTGGCCCGTAAGAGAGGAGTGGGGCCGCTGGGCTGCTCCCCTAGACCCCAGCAACAACCGCCCCGCAGCTCCGCCGAGTACACAAGGCTGCGCTCCGGAGCACTGGGGCTGCAACCTCCGGCCGCCCCACGCGTCCGGGTGCCTGCAGCGCGGCGGGAGACCCCAGGCTACCACCGCCTGCGAGTCAGGCAGCCTGAGCCCCCCAGCTTACCTGGCCAGGGTGCCGGGCTGCTGCAGCGCGCTGCCGTTCCGCGGAGTCGCCGCCCGCTTCCTCCACGAAGCCGCGCTCCTCCGAGCCGCACAAACCTTCTGTAGCGGGGTCGCCGCAGGCGCCTCCCGGAAGCGGCCTACGGCAAGCGCGCAGGGCCGCCTCTGCAGGGCGCACGCGCACTGACCTGAGCCTGCGAGACACGCACCCCCAACCGCTCGCTTCGCCTCGCCCTCTTCTGGGTCGCCGTGGCGACAGGGCGCGGCGGGAAGAGATGGAATACGAAGATGCCTCGGAGCCGGGCGCGCACGAGGCCCTGGCCTCTGGCCCCGGGCCCCCGGCGCTGGGACAGTGGGCACGGAGGGCGGGCGCACCCGGATCCGGGCTGGTCTCCCTGACCGGGCAGGAGCTCAGACGCTGGAAGGCGGGGCGCCCTCAAACGCCCTGGGCCCTGGGGACCACCCAGATTCCCAAAGCACGTCCTGGCCTTGCTGGCTGGGTAGCTGCAGGGGTCTAGTACCGCGGGTAGAGCCGGCGAACACGAGGCTCCCACCGTGCCACGGCCGCCGCACTACGCCCTGCTCTCTTGAGCCCCACCACCACCGCAGCTGTAAGAGGCTACCCTAGACTAAGGAACCCTCGGGGCTCGCAGCCTCAGAAAACCCCATCTGGCAGGAGAGGTTCCCTGCTGCCTCCCCATCGCAGCTACCCTAGGCCCGTGCAAGGCTCCAAGTGTTCCCTACCGGTCCCCTCTAAGCACCCCCGCACCCCATTTCCCATACCTGTGCTGCTTTAGCCCCCCAACCCTAGGGCCTCACTCCAAGCCATTCTCTTTGCTGTCCTGAAGGGAGAGGACCTTGACCTCCGCGGGGCGCTGGAAAACACACACTCACACACATCCCCAGGGGAGCCAGTCTTCTGCCCCCACAGCGCAAGAAATTCCCTGAAGGCCTCGGAAGGTGGTGCTGGAGACTCCAGTGTCACCTTCGGCCCTCTGGCCCTTTCCTCGAGTCCCAGGCAGATGTGGTAAGCCATGGGAGACGCCCAGGGTGCCTTGTCTGGGCAGAGCGGGGACTTAGGTGCCTCACTCCCTGAATGATTTGTCTTCGTTTCTCCTTGTGGCTGGATAAGGTGAAGCTGCATCTGAAGTTGGGGGTAAAGGACAGGGGACCTAGGGAATGAGGAGAGCCCATCTTCCTGCTGTCCTGAGGGCCCGAGCTGAGACCCTGAGAAGAAGGGCCTGGGGAAGCGGAATCCTGAGCTGCACTAGGGTTAGATACAGTGTGGACTTGGCCTCTCCACACTCTGCCCCCACCAAATACTCACAGATCCCCAGGGCCAGAGCTACCAGTGGGGGCTGCTCCTGGTAGGGCAGCTTTGTAGCCACTGGGCCAAACAAAGAGGCAAAGGTAGAGCTGGGGCAGGCCAGTGAGGTTTGTGACTCCCTCCCCGCTCAGGTGAGCATACCTTCACTGCTTACTTTCCAGCTAGATAGACATTCTGCTTACCCGGCCAGCACAAAGTTCATCCAGCCTCCTGTGGCCCAGCCTTTCTCCAATGCCAATGGTGGAAAGCAACAATTACGAAGCAATGATTTCAAGAAGATAAATTCTTCTTACCTGACCGTTACGTGGTCACATCCCATAGGAAACCAGACAGCTGTGCCTGAAGCTGATCCACACAACTCCCCCAACTCCTCCAACCCCCACCCCTATCTGTGAATGTGTGTGGGTGGGCAAGTTGCATGCTGTTCCTTCAACAGCCTCCCTTGAGATCTACCCGTGGGCAGGCTCTGGGCCGGTAACTGGAAATTAAACCCCATCCCAGCACCCGGGAGTGAGTGGCTGATGTCCACAGTCCACAGGATGAAAGGTACAGGCCTAGGGCCGGGAACAGTGGCTCCCAACTGTAATCCCGATGCTTTGGAAGCTGAGGCCGGAGGCTCACTTGAGCCCAGCAGTTCAAGTCTGCAGTGAGCTATGATCATGCCACTTGCACTCCAGCCTTGGTGACAGAACAAGACAGTATCTCTTTAAAAAATGAAATAAATAAATTTAAAAATAAAGGTACAGGCTTGCCCCCAGCCTCACTCAGGAACTAAATCTGGTGGGCTTGAGCCAACTGCCAGTATTCAGAGAATTTTAAAAGAATCATTAGGACAAACAGCTAATGCATGCGGGACTTAAAACCTAGATGACGGGTTGATAGTGCAGCAAACCGCCATGGCACACATACGCCCCATGTAACAAAGCTACACGTTCTATGCTTGTATCCAGGAACTTAGTAAAATTTTAAAATAAAAATAAAGAATCAGGCTAGGCGAGGTGGCTCACGCCTGTAATCCCAGCACTTTGGGAGGCCGAGGCAGGCAGATCACGAGATCAGGAATTCCAGACCAACCTGGCCAACATAGTGAAACCCCATCTCTACTAAAATACAAAAATTAGCTGGGTGTGGTGGCAGTTGCCTGTAATCCCAGCTACTCAGGAGGCTGAGGAAGGAGAACTGCTTGAACCCGGGAGGCGGAGGTTGTAGTGAGCCCAGTTCACACCACTGCACTCCAACCTGGGCAGCAGAGTGAGACTCAGCCTTGGAAAAAAAAAAAAAAAAAGCGGGGGGATACAAAAGAGTTGCTTCGTGTCTTTCTTGCTCTCTGCCATGTGAGGATACAAGCAGATGGCCCTCTGTGAACCAGGAGGTGGGCCCGCCGAAAGAAGCAACCGTGCTGACACCCTGATCTTGGCCATCTAGCCTCCAGAACTGGGAGAAATCAGTGTTTGTTGTTTAAGCCACCCAGTCTATGGCACTATGTTAGAGCAGCCCAAACTAAGACACTGCCCCAATCATAATGATATCCACCTACGTTTCGTTTAAATGCTTTCAAAGGTTTTTTGTTTGTTTTGAGACGGAGTCTCACTCTGTCACCCAGGCTGCAGTACAGTGGCACGATCTTGGGTCACTGCGACCTCTGCTCCCGGGTTCAAGAGATTCTCCCACCTCACCCTCCCAGGTAGCTGGGACTACAGGCGCATGCCACCAGGCCTGGCTAATTTTTGTATTTTTAGTAGAGGTGGGGTTTCACCATATTGGCCAGGATGTTCTCAACTCCTGACCTCATGATCCGCCTGCCTCGGCCTCCCGAAGTGCTGGGACTACAGGCATGTGCCACTGCGTCCAGCCTTCTTTCAAAGTTTTGCCTGTCACAACTAGATCTTTAATCAACTGGCTTTTATTTTTGATATGAACAATCTAGTTGTATCTACTTTGTATATAGATAATCAATTGTGCAAACACCATTTGTAGAATATTCTGTCCTTTCCCCAATAATCTACAAGGCAACTTCTGTCTCATATCAAGTTTCCATGTGTCATGGGTCTTTTGCTTGGTTCCTCTTCACTTCCATTGGCTGATTTGTGCATCCCCTGAACACTTCACTGTCCTAATTCCTTTGCCATCACAGTATGCACACAAATCTTCAGCCTTCCATTACCCACCAACCTCTATGCAGTTCTTATTCTTTGAAAATATCTTCAAGTTCTGCTAGAAGTAAAGCCTGAGTCAAGGATTCAGGTACAAGCATTTTCTTAGAAGGTGCTTCCAAGAAGTGAAGGTAAGAGGGTGGGAAGTGACACAGGAAGGGAAGAAAGCCAACAGATGTTGCATTTATGAGCAGGTTGCCACAAAGGGTAACTGGGGCTCAAACTCACTAGGCCCTTCAAAGATACTGCATCTGAGGGGCGGGGAAGCTGTGGCATTTATCCACCAACTCCCATTCCTCATGGCTGTTTTAAAATGGACACAAGATTTACTTTAATCCGATATACTAAAATACATAGATATGGAAATGACTGTCCTGAAGGAAAGAATTTTTCATACTCAGAGGTCCACAGAAACAAGTGGCAATCCAAGCTATGCAGGGATACATGGAGAGGCACCAGTGTCAGTCAAGAAGTCAAAGAAGCTAGGGGAAAATGTGGTCGAGAGCTTTATTTGTGGCATCCAAGGGAAAGGCAAGGCAAGGCTGGGTAAGCAGGCACAGGATTAGCTATGAATAGTTTGAATAATTTCACTCGACTCTGGGGCATAGGGCTGTCCCTAGTTGTCTGGTTCATGGCCCTGGGGTGACGAGGGCAGATGGACAGTGGCCCAGTGTAAGAGCCCGATGAAGGAGGTGGTTGGGGGTAGGGGCTTTGGATTGGCTGGTTTGCAGATGGAAGGTGCACTTGCAGGTGAGTCCTTTACTGTCTCTAGGAACTGGCTCACCCTGGGTGGAGCAGTCTCTTCAGGATCAGCAAAGCCCCAGCTGTCAACACATCAGGAAATACAGGAAATGAAAAGGCATGATGAATACACTGAGGGTGTTCTTGAAGGCATCAGCCCCTGGCATGTATGTGGCTGGCAATGCCGAGGGCTATGGGGACGGCACAGTGTCTGCTGCACTATATATATATATATTTTTGAGACGAAGCCTTGCTCTGTCTCCCGGGCTGTAGTGCATTGGCAGGATCTTGGCTCACGGCATACTCCGCCACCTGGCCTAAAGCAATTCTCCTGCCTCAGTTTCCCGAGTAGCTCGGACTACAGGTGTGCACCACGATGCCTGGCCAATTTTTTTGTATTATAGTAGAGACGAGGTTTCACCATGTTGGCCAGGATGGTCTCGATCTCTTCACTTTGTGATCTGCCTGCCTCGGCCTCCCAAAGTGCTGGAACTACAGGCATGAGCCACCGACGAAGTCTCACTCTGTCACCCAAGAATGCAATGGCTCGATCTTGGCTCACTACCCCCTCTGCCTACCGGGTTTGAGAAATTCTCTTGCCTCAGCCTTTCAGGTAGCTGGGACTACAGGCACACGCCACCATGCCCACCTAATTTTTGTATTTTTCTGTAGAGATGGGATTTCACCACATTGGCCAGGCTGGTCTCGAACTGCTGACCTCATGTGATCGCCCACCTTGGCCTCCCAAAGTGCTGGGATTACAGGTGTGAGCCACTGCGGCCAGCCAGCTACACTATTCTTGGACCCTCAATGACTACATGAATTTTCAGATCAGCCTGTCAAGTTCCAAAAACAACTCTGTTGGGATTTGTCTAGGAATTGCTTGAATTTATAGATTAATTCAGTGAGAAATAATAAGTTTATGGCATTGAGTCCTACCATTCATAATATATATGGCATATATTTCCATTCTTCCTTTAAGTCCATGGATAATTTTTATATTTGTCTTAGTCTTTTTGTAGTGCAGAACACCTGAGACTGGGTAATTTACAAACAACAGAAGTTACTCTCTCAGTTCTGAAGGGTGGGAAGAAGATCAAGGCTCCAGCAGGTACAGTGTCTAGTCAGGGCCTGGTGTCTGCTTCCAAGATGGTACCTTGAATGCTGGTTCCTCTGGAGCAGACGAATGCTATGTTCTCATGAGGCAGA
Source organism: Cebus imitator (assembly GCF_001604975.1). Classification (NCBI taxonomy): domain Eukaryota; kingdom Metazoa; phylum Chordata; class Mammalia; order Primates; family Cebidae; genus Cebus; species Cebus imitator. Next base: position 8,893,581 of record NW_016107353.1, on the reverse strand, counting down.
AGGAACAGATTTATCACCACCTCAAGCCCTTTATAAGGCACTAATCTCATGCATGAGCGCTCACCCTACTGACTTACTCACTTCTTAAAGGCCCCACTTAATACTATCATCCTGGCAATTAAGTTTTAATAGGAATTTTGGGAGACACATTCCAGCTATAGCAATACTCTGCATGAAAGATCTGTCTACATTTTGCTAGATATATTCTCAGGGTTTTGTTGCTACTGTGAATAGAATCTCTTTTTCTATTACATTTTCTAATTTGTTATTTCTGATGTACAGGAATGCTAATAGTTTTTTTTTTTTTTTTTTAAAGTTAATCTTGAATTCAAAAACCTTGCAAACTCTGTTACTAGTCCAAATAATTTATCAGTATATTCTCCTGGATTTTCTGCATAGACAATCATATGGTCTACAAATACAGGTAGTTTTCTTCTTTCCAATTTAAAATTTTTATTTTCTTAGTATGTTTCTTTTTTTTTTTTCTTCTTCTTCTTTTGAGACAGAGTCTCACTTGGTCACCCAGGCTGGAGTGCAGTGGCACAATCTTGGCTCACTGCAACCTCCACCTCCTAGGTTCAAGAGATTCTCCTGCCTTAGCCTCCGGAGTAGCTGAGATGACAGGAGCCCATTACCATGCCTGGCTAATTTTTGTATGTTTGTTACTAGAGACAGGGTATCACCATTTTGGCCAGGCTTGTCTCCAATTCTTGACCTCAGATGATCTGCCCACCTAGGCCTCCCAACGTGCTAGGAGTACAGGTGTGAGTCACCGCGCCTGGTTGATTTCCCTCCCTCCTTCCCTTCCTCTCTCCCATCCTACTTCCTCTCTCTCTTTCTTTTTTTCCGAGTCTTACTCTGTCACCCAGGCTGGAGTGCAGTAGCATGGTCTCCACACACTGCAACCTCCACCTCCCAGGTTCTAGCGATTCTCCTGCCTCGACCTCCCAAAGTGCTGGGAGTACAGGTGTGAGCCACCGTGCCTGTTGATTTCTTTCTCTTTCTTTCTTGTAGAGTCTCACTCTGTCGCCCAGGCTGGAGTCCAGTGGCATGATCTCCACACACTGCAACCTCCACCTCCTGGGTTTAAGTGATTCTTCTGCCTCAGCCTCCCAAGTAGCTGGGATTATAGGCATGTACCATCACACCCAGCTAATTTCTGTATTTTTAGTAGAGATGTTTCACCATGTTGGCCAGGCTGGTCTCCAGTTTCTAACCTCAGGTGATCCGCCTGCCTCAGCCTCCCAAAGTGCTAGGATTACAGGAAAGATCCATCTCACCCAGCAGATTTATTTCTATTATAAGTTGACTCACCTACATTTCTGATGTTGGGCATCTCGTAACCTATAAAAAAAAAAAAAAA
>NW_016107353.1:8869913-8891573 GCF_001604975.1 Cebus imitator | reverse complement strand
GTAGAGACGGGGTTTCACCGTGTTGACCAGGATGGTCTCGATCTCTTGACCTCGTGATCCACCCGCCTCGGCCTCCCAAAGTGCTGGGATCACAAGCTTGAGCCACCGCGCCCGGCCTCAACTTGGTATTATTTTATATAAAATTTGGAATTCATGTTCATAAAACTTAATAACAGCTAACTTCTATTTGGTTAGAAGTTAGAGTTTTAGATATTGTTAAGTTACTTTCTTTCCTTGAATTATTTCATTTCATCCTAGAAGACTTATTGTAAAGGTTATTTCCCCTTTATATATGAGGAAGTTAAGGTGCAGTGAAGGCAAGTCATTTTCCCTAAGGTCACAAGGAAGGTAAGTAGTGACAGCAGAAATACAAATCCAGATTGCCTGGCTCCAGAGGCCGTGCACTAAGCAGTGCCCTGCACCCTCTCCCTGTGACAAAGACCCATCATTCAGACTGTTCTATCATGAACTTTCCTTGTACATCCTTGTTCCAGTTTTCCACCAAGATTATATTATTCTCAATAGATAGATAGGTCTTGTTTTTCTTTTACCATACAAATACTCATCAAACTTTTATAAAAACCTATTCCATCCTACTACCTTTTCTAGCCTGACTTCTACAGTTTTACAGTGGCCTCTAGGTTTTACAGCATTTGCAAGCTCCTGTCCTGGGGATACTGGGGAGGTATACACCCCATAAAGCCAGGGATACACACACAGATCAGCAGCAGACTCCCCCACCCTCCAGTATCCTTTCTTTTTGTTGAGACACAGTCTCACTCTTGTCGCCCAGGCTGGAGTGCAGTGGTGTGATCTCAGCTCACTGCAACCTCCGCCTCCTGGGTTCAAGTGATTATCCTGCCTCAGCCTCCTGAGTAGGTGAGATTATGGGCACCTGCCACCACACCTGGCTAACTTTTTTGTATTTTTATTAGACAAGGTTTCACCCGTCCTCATCAGAATCACTGGATCATGACTGACCCCTAGAGGTGGCTTCTCTGCTTAACTGTCAGCCCATGGGCTGGAATGTGACCCCCAAAGCTGCTGTAGAAGCTTCCACCCATCCTGGACCACACTTGCCATCCGTGGGGGAAAGTCCTGTCCTTTGTCTTGTTAGCCCAGCCANGCCTCCCATGTAGCCGAGATTACAGGCACCTGCCACCACACCTGGCTAACTTTTTTGTATTTTTATTAGAGACAGGGTTTCACCCGTCCTCATCAGAATCACCGGATCATGACTGACCCCTAGAGGTGGCTTCTCGGCTTAACTGTCAACCCATGGGCTGGAAATGGGACCCCCAAAGCTGCTGTAGAAGCTTCCACCCATCCTGGACCACACTTGCCATCCGTGGGGGAAAGTCCTGTCCTTTGTCTTGTTAGCCCAGCCAGCCTCACAGGCATTCAGCAGATTGGAAAGCCTAAGCATGTGCTGTGCTGGGCAGGCCACCTCCGTGCCTTTTTTGGGGGGTGAGCTGGAATGCATTCCAGCCCCTAGCATGCTGCTGTTTATTCCCAGCCCTCATCCCCACCCCGTTACACACTCATAAGTACAAACACAGGCACAGTCACGGACACACATCACCTTGGACAGCACCACTTCCAGCCTCCGCAGGGCGGTCTCCTTAACGGGGAAGTTAATAAAGGCTCAGGGGTCAGGGAGGACCTCTGTTGGAAAGAGGCTCCTAGACCCAGTTCTGTCTCTGACTTGCTGGGGGTCCGTGAGAAAGTTGCTTCCCCTGTTTGGTCCCAGTTTCCCCAGCTGAGAAATGGGGAGTTGGGCCAAATGGTCTAAGGTTTTGGGAACCTCTTAAGTCAGAGCCCATAGCTGCTGGTCAAGATGAGGGAGAAGCCCTCAGGGTCAGCTGACACCTGAGAGGCAGGATAAGCCCAAAGGTGAGCAGCCTGAGCACATCAGGTGGGCCCGGAGCTAGAGCATGAGCCCCACAGCCTGCACAGCAGCCCTGGACTCGGGAGCCCGCCAGTGGGACTTCAGAGATGTGGGGTCCAGCCTCCCCTAATGTTGCAGGGCTGGGAGCTGCAGGTTCTGACCCCACAATTGCTTTAGATATGCCAGATAAGCTGGGGCAAGACACACCCCTCTCTATGAAATGAGCAGTCAGTCCAAATAGATATGCCATGAAGTGTTGTGGAAGAAACCCAGCTATACTCTGAGGATAGACTGGCTTCCAGGTACTCAAGCAGCTGGCCTCTGGGGAGGGGAAACAGGTATGAGAGGCAGGATTCAAAATTTAGGCCCAGCCTCCACAGGAGCTCCCTCTGGAGAGCCCAGGGCAGTCCCGGAAGTGCAGCAGGCAGCAGGTGCACTAGGAGCATGTTTCACAAGCCACCCAATATTGCATCTGCTCAGAGAGGCAGCCAGCTGGAAAGTGGATGCAGTAGGTAAGGTGGCAGCTGCTCCCCACAGCCAGGAGTCCAGCCCGGCACCCACCCAAGTCTGCCTCAGGCCTGCTCAGTTGAGTCATCCATGCTCTGGGCCCTCTGGGCCCACCAACAGAGGAAGGGCTTTGGGGTGACTGGGTGAGCTGGCCCTTGTGGGAGGATGTAATTGACTCCTGAACCTGGACAGCCAGGCAGCCCCTCACCCACATCCCCACCCCTACCTCTCCAGCCCCGATTCCCCAATTCTCCCACCTGCTCCCCTGCCCCGGCACTTGCCTCTGCTCACTCTCATCTCTTTTCCTGCTCCCAGGCTCACCAGCTCACACATCCTTGACTCTCCTCTGAGTCTCCCTCTTTCCAAGCCGAGCCTCTCTACTTGACACAGTCTCCCCTATGGCACCAGAGTACACAAGTTTAAATCCCTGCACCTCACCTTTACTCCCAGGCATGGAAGGGAGATGATATGAAGAGTCAGATGCCACTTGGCAAAAGATCTGGAGTATGCAGAGGGGCAGATCTGAGGCTGTGGAAGCTCTGGGGGTTCCCTGCAGGAGGCTGCATTTAAGCTGGCTCTTGAATTTGGCTCTGAGCTGAGACCTCTCCCTGAAGCTCCAGACCAGGAGCCAGCTGCCAGCTGGACCCCTCCATTTGGTGTCTCAGAGGAAGCTTGCACTCTGGAGGTCTAACCCTGAACCCAGAAAATTCCCCCATCTCAGCCCTGTTTCTCTTAGGGAAATCACCATCTCATACCCAGTTGTCCACCAAACTCACATTTGAGGAAGGGGGCTCCTGCCCTGTCCTACGCTGTGAGTGCTCTGGATGAACAAGTGCCGAGGGGGAAAGAGCTCTGAATGCCAAGCCAAACCATGTGAGGCTTAACTCCAACTTTAGCTCTGAGAGCTGTGGGTAGGGAAGGGCCGTAGTCCAGTTTGCTGTAGAAAGACCAGCCTGAAACTGTATGGTACATGGATGGCAGGGGCAGAGTATGGATGGAGAGGCAAGGAGGGCCAGGCTGGGGAGGTATGGACATGGCAGCCTCTGCAGGCCCAGCTCCTGCATCCCAGTGAGTGGCCTCTGCAGGCCCAACTCGTTCCTCACAGCAGCCTTCCAGGCCCAGTTCTTGGAAGCCTTTTGGCGGGCCCTCCAGGCCCAGCTCATGCTTCTCGTGGCCTCTCCAGGCCAAGGTGCTGCCTCCTGGCTTCCTCTCCGGGCCCAGCTCTTCCTCCTGGATGTGTCTACAGGCCCACCTCCTACCTTGCCTCACAACAACCTCTGTGGACTCAGTCAGCTCCCACCCAGCTCCTGGTGGCCTCTGCAGGCCCGAAAGGTCCTCAAGTCAAGCTCTCCTAGGCCCACCCAGCTCATGCCTCATGATGGCCTCTCCAGGCTCAGCTCCTGCCCTCCAACGGCATCTCCAGGCCCAAAACTTCCTCAAGTCGTCTTCTCTAGGGCCGGCTCCAGCCTCCTCCCAGTGGCCCCAGCAGGCCTATATAGCCCTGGAATTGGCCTCTCCAGGCCCAGCTCCTGCCCTCCCAGAGGCCTCTCCAGGTGCAAAACTTTCTGATGTGGGCCACTCCAGGGCCAGCTCCTGCCTCCCGTCTGGCTTCTCCAGGCTCGGCTTCTGCCTCCCTCATGGCAGCCTCCCCAGGCCCAGCTCTTCTTCCTCGCTGGGTCTATAGGCTCAACTCCTACCTTGCAACAACCACGTTTGTCCCAGTTCCTGCCCAGCTCCCAGCAGCCTCTGTAGACTTTAGCTTTTTTCCAGTCAGGCCTACAAGGTCTTCCTTCAGCCTACCGGCGGACCGGACAGACCCAGCTTCTACCTGACCACATCGTCTTCAGTGCAGCTATTCACTATATGGGCCTTTTCTGGCCTTGTTCCTACCTGTTTTTCAGCCATTTTGGCAGGTCTTATATTTGTCTCACAGTGGCCTCTTCAGACCCATCCTCAGTGTCCTGTCTGCCTCTCAAGATTCAGCTTTTTTTTTCCACAGAGGCCTTTCTTATACCGGCTTGTGCCTCACCATGGCCTCTGAAAGCTTCTCTTCTGCCTCTTAGTGGACACTCCAGGCTCATCTCCTGCCTCAGGGTGGTTTTTTCTGCCCTGCACTTGCCTTACAGTGGCCTCTTCTGGATCCAGCTCTACAGGTCTTTGATCGTCAACATCATCAAAAAGCCCAAAGCTTCCCTGGAATCTCATTTGTTCACTTTTTAGCAGTGTGCCTTGACTAAACACCTGTCTCCACTTTTAACCTGGAGAGTGTATTTTTGACAGATTTGTAGTAGATTCTGCCTGTGTCTTTTTATAATGATGTCTCTTTTATTTAGTGTCTCATGGTTTTTCTTGTTTCCTGGGGGTTCACAGAGGAATGGGCCTCTGCTTGGACTGTTTTTCTTTGCCCTGGATGTGGTAGCTCCTCATTTCATGTCCTCTTTTTTTTTATATTTTTTACAGTTAATTTTTTTTCCTTAGGGTCTTGCTCTGTCACCCAGGCTGGAGTGTCATCAAGTGATCATTGTTCCATTGTAGCCTTGGCCTTTTGGCCTCCACCGATTTTCCCAAGTCAGCATCTTGAGTAGCGTAGACTATGGGCATATGCCACCATCTCTGACTAATTTCTGATTTTGTTTGAGAGGCTGGTTCTCACTCTGTTGCTTAGACTGGTCTTAAATTTTTGGACACAAGCACTACTCTTGCCTGTCCCTCTCAACTTGCTCAGATTACAAGCATGAGCCATCATTGGTGGCCTGCCATTTGCTTGCCATGAAGTATTAAGAATTTACGAGACAGATCCAGGATGGCTGATTAGGAGCAGCTCAGGATTGCAGCTCCCAGCAAAAGCACAGAGGGTGAGTGGACGCCGCATTTTCAGACGGATTTTCATTGTCCACAGACCAGGAGATTCCCAGGTGGAGAAGCCCCACAGGTCGCCACCGTGGCTGTTTTGGCCGGCGCAGTGGGTCTCCGCACAAAATACACGGGTCCAGATGCCATTTTAGCTGGTGATTGGAGCTCCTGGGAGACAGAGTCACCCATTCAACTGATAAAAAGGGGACTGAAACAGGGAGCCAGGCCAGGAGATTCCTGGGCAAAAAAGCGCCACTAATCTCAGCGCAGTTGTTTAGGCCAGCACAGTGGGTCACTGCACAGGAAATCACACCCTTCAACAGGCAAATGGAACACCTGGGAGACAGAGTCACCCATTCAACTGAAATAAAAAAAGGGGTCTGAGGCAGGGAGCCAGGTGATCAGGCTCGGCTGGTCCCACCCCCACAAAAAACAGCAATCTGAAAGGCTCTGGATTGAGAGTTTCACGGCAAGCACAGCTGAACCCAGAACAGTCCAGCTCTGTAGGGTAGGGGCATCCACCATTACTGAGGCAGTCCACCACTACGGAGGTAGTCTGCCACTGCTGAGGCAGCCCGCCATTGCCAAGGCAGCCCACAATTACAGAGAGAGTTCACCATTACAGAGGTGGGTGGCCATTGCAGAGGCAGTTCTAACTATGCCTGCGAGAATTCCAAGCCAGTGGATCTTAGCTTGCTGATCTTTTTGGGGGTGGGAACTGCCAAGACAGATCACTCGGCTCCCTGGCTTCAGCCCCCTTTTTTAGGGGAATGAGCGATTCTGTCTTGCTCCAGGCATCACTGGGGTATGAGGAAAAAACTACTGCAGTTAAAATGGCCACCCAATTTTGTGCTGGAAACCTGGGGTGCTGGTGTTGTAGGCACCGGAGGGAATCTCCTGGTCTGAGGTTTGTGAAGACTCTGAAGACTGTGGGAAAAGCACATTATCTGAGTCAGCATGCCAGAGTGTCGGGAAAAGTCCCTAATGGCTTCCCTTGGCTAGCAGAGGGAATTCTCTGGCCCCTTGCGTTTTCCGATCCTGCTTCGGCTCGCCCTCCTTGGGCTACACCCACTGTCTAGCCAGTCTCAGTGAGATGAGTCTGGTACCTCAATTGGAAATGTAGAGATATGCACCTTCTGTATCGCTCTTGCTGGGAACTGGGGACCCCAGCTGTTCCTATTTGGCCATCTTGGCAGAAATCCCGGTTATTGTTTTTTATAATGAATGGGGGAAAAAGGAATGCTGATATAAGATTGCTAAATTAGATGCAAAACTGGTTAGGTTCTATAGGGCAATAAAACTATAATCTTTAAAGTTATCATTTCTACTGGTCAGGAAAGAGAATTGTCACACTTCATCCATTTTATTTAAGCTAGCCTCTAGCTATAAAATTGTTATGTAGATACGTGAGCTCCAAGCCATAGTGAATACAGTTTCCAACAAAATTACTTTCCCTGGAGAATTAGATGACTGTTAACCTTTTTAAACAGTGCTCTAGCATGACATTAAAAGGTCATGCAGACATCGCTTAACCTTATTTCCAAGTTTTGAATATTCTCCTTAATAGTTGCAATAATGAATAATCTGAACTTTACTCAGAGTTAAAGCTTTTTCCCTTTTTAGCATTAGTCTGGGCATTAGTCTGATCCACTCACCTAGGCCTCCCAAAGTGCTGGGATTACAGGCGTCAGCCACCACGCCCAGCCTGTGCTGCACATTTTAAAGGAAGAAAAGTAATTTATAATTAACCAAATCCTTGTAATAGTTGGTCAGGTGGGTGGCAAATCCCAGCCTATCAATTATAGAGTGCCCCAATCCTAATGAAACAGTTTATGACAGAATGCTTGCATCAGACATTGAATCTGTGGCCTCCAAGAAAATTTTCCAAGCAAATGATTCTATCTACCTCCAATTTACTGTAAAACAAACATATTTGCAATGTAGGAATTACTTAGAACTTTTAGTTCAAGAGTGTACTAAACACAAAACGTTTTTATAGAGTATAGAAGAACTGTAAAAACACAATGCAGTTTATTTTGAGATATGGTTGTTCCTCGGTCTCCATGGAAGTCTGTCTGGTTCCAGGACCTCCGCATATACCACAATTCATGCATACTCAAGTCTCACAGATGGCCTTGTGGAACCAGCTGACAAAAGGTCAGCCCTTAGGTTTCGAATCCCACAAACGCTGTATTGTCAATCCACATATGGTTGAAAGAAATTCACATGTACGTGAACTCTTGAAGTTCAAGCCATGCTGTTCAAGGGTCAACTAATCTTAACTTTATAAAAACCATTAGCAACAGCCATATTCCCTTTTTCCTAGGAAAAAGATCTGATGGCATTTATAAAGTTAAGTATATTTAAACCCTTTATCTGTCAAACATAATTAAAGAATTTGATAAGGTTTAATTATGTCTTAGCTAGATTATTCCTCTTCTACAATTTGAGTAGTTGATTATATGGCAAATAAGGACACCAATCACACCAAAGTGGGTTGATACTATAACACTATTGGGTACCAATGGCTTACGGGAGTCCTCCACTGAGTATGAAAACTTGTATCCTGCCAAGTCTGCCTGAAATCCACCAATCTTTATCAAACTTATTTTAAAGGAATCATCCATTTCGCAAAACATTTCCAAAATTTATACTGCTTTAAATTTGGGAACTTTGTGCACAGTATTAAAAAACCATTTAGGATGATCTTTTAATAAGCTTTGGCTGGGCGCGGTGGCTCAAGCTTGTAATCCCAGCACTTTGGGAGGCCGAGGCGGGTGGATCACGAGGTCAGGAGATCGAGACCATCCTGGTCAACATGGTGAAACCCCGTCTCTACTAAAAATACAAAAAAAACATTAGCTCGGCATGGTGGTGCGTGCCTGTAATCCCAGCTACTGAGGAGGTTGAGGCAGGAGAATTGCCTGAACCCAGGAGGCGGAGGTTGTGGTGAGCCGAGATCGCGCCATTGCACTCCAGCCTGGGTAACAAGAGTGAAACTCCGTCTCAAAAAAAAAAAAAAAAAGCTTTATCACATTAAAACAATGCATTTCTATAAAACTATGTCTTCCAGACTTCCTATATCCAGTTACTAGGTCATACAGATTTTACCTCTGCAATATCTCTTCTATCTGTTCTTTCCTTTTCAACCACCCCAATCACTGTCTTTAGTCCAATCTATAAATTGGCTCTATTAACATTTATCTTCCTCACTAGGCTACAATAGCTTCCTGTAGGGTTTTTTCCTCCAAGTCATTCTGATATTGAATTATATTCCTAGAACAAAGGTTAGAAAATGTCATTTCTGTTTTAAGATGTTCAAATGTTCCCAATGCCTAACAGAGTAAAATCCAAAGCATATATGCTATTTTATAACTATGTTATAACTATTTTATAACTGTTATAAAATTCAAAGCACATATGCTATTTTATAACTATGTTAACATCAAAATTTGAAAGAATCTAAAGAATTGTAACTGAGATTTTACTTGTCTGTATAGTTTTCTCAGAAGTATTTGAAAAGCAGCAAAGAACACCATAAGCTTAGCACCACCATGTTAACTACTATGTTAACCATTCTTTGCCTTATATCTCTTCAAATTCCTTATAAATTTTGTTTCTTATTTAATAAGTACAATATCCTCTAATAGCTAAATCTTATTCTTATATTACTCAAAATTACTAACCTTTCTTTTTTTTCTCCATTTATTTGTTTTCTCTCCCCTCTTCTTAATTTTTTCCTTAGTAGCATCTAAAAGTTTAAAAAGAATTGGAAGTTTCAGCTCTAACATTAAAAGTTATTTGATTGATTACATAATTTGAAGAATTAAAATAATTAAGATACTTTAATCAACTTTATTATGCTTATTGGAAGAATCTTACAAGATACAAATAGCAGATAAAATTGTTTAATATGCCAGGCGTGGTGGTGCACTCCTATAACTCCAGCATTTTGGGAGGCCACCACAGGCAGATCACTTCAGCTCGGGAGTCTGAGACCAGCCTGGGCAACATGGCAAAACCCTGTCTCTACCAAAATACAAAAATAGCTAGGCATGGTAGAGTGCACCTGTAGTCCTGGCTACTCAGCATGCTGAGGTAGGAAGATCACTTGAGCCTAGCAGGTCAAGGCTGCAGTAAGCCAAGATCGTGCCATTGCACTCCAGCCTGGGTGACAGGGTGAGGCATTCTTTCAAAAAGAAAAAAAAGAAAAAAGAAAAAAGTTTAACTATAGTTGTATCCCAGTATAAACATGTGGCATTTAGGAACCCATCCAAGGACGATACTCCCCTAGTTCCCAAAGAATCCAACCACTAGTTAATCTAGGGAGTGTAACATGTTATTAGCAGAAACTATGTGAATGCAACTATTAAGTAGTCTACCGGAAAACATAAAAAAATGAAATAAGTATTTTAATTACAAAATGGAAAAGGAGGACGGCTGCAGTGGCTCATGCCTGTAATCCCAGCACTTTGAGAGGCCGAGGCTTGTGGGTCACTTGAGGTCAGGAGTTTGAGACCAGCCTGGGGAACATCATGAAACCCCGTCTCTACTAAAAATACAAAAATTAGCCAGGCATGGCGGTGGGCGCTTGTAATCTCAGCTACTCAAGAGGCTGAGGCAGGAGAATCACTTGAACATGGGAGGCAGAGGTTGCATTAAGTTCAGATTGTGCCACTGCACTCCAGCTTGGGCAACAGAGTGAGACTCTGTCTCAAAATAAAAAAAAAAAGAAACGAAAATAGAAAAGGAAAATGTTAGTTTGCCATCACATTAACTACTCCATACTACAAAAGACAACCATTTTCCTGACTAGAAGCAAAGTTACCTATGTGATTTTTGTATTATCCAGCTTGGGGTTGTCAGCTTCTTGAATCCTTAGTTGATGTCTTTCATCTGTTTTGGGAAACTTTAGGCATTATTTCTCTTTATATTGCTTCTTCCTCATTTGTTTTTCTTTCCTTCTTGGATTCCAATTACAATGTTAGATCTCATCACTCTGTCTCATATATCTCTCACATTTTCTTCTGTATCTTTCTTTTTTCTCCCTACTGATCTGACTTCCAGTTTACTAATTCTGTCTTTGTGTGTGTGTATCTAATTTACTGAAAAATCTATCTAAATTGTTAATTTCAGATAATGAATTGTTTATTCCAGAATATACCTGATTCTTTTTCACAGTTGACAAATCTCTATTTTCTTAAATATAATAATCATAACTATTTAAACTTCATTACCAGCTAACTCAACATCTGGATTACCTGCAGGGCTGTTATTCTTTTTTTTCTCTTGTTTTTCAGTCATGTAGACATATCTAGTAATTTTTTGTTAAAAGTTATATATGCTGTATTAAAAAATTCTAGAGATTCTAGATGATGTTATCCATCTCTCAAGATTATTTATCCTCCACTGGGCAAACAGAATGATGGATGATGATCTAACCCCAATTGGGGACTATGCAGAGATGGGATCACAGTTCCAATAAGGCTCAACTTACCTTGATTCATTCCTATCCCTCCTAGGTTTTCTACGGAGGGTCTGTGTTACTCGAAGCAGAAGTCAATAAAAGAAATTTATTTAATAGTATAAAACCGCAACTACAAACAGAATAGGAATTAACAGCTCATCTTATTCCTGGAAGTTATAGGTTCTCCAGTAAATTAAGGGGAAAATAAAGGCAGAGGAAACCATATGATCCAGAAAATGGGTGATCACACCCAAGAGAGGTAAAGCATATATCCAGAATGAAGACAAAAGAACTGAATATCACAGTTGCTTAACAGGCCTTGAGAACAGTAAGTCCAAACAGAGTATGTTAAATGGATCTAGGAAATCCCAAATGAAATTAACTCAATACCTGATGTGTCTGAACCTTTTCAAAGGGAATTTATACTACTACTACTACTACATATCACAAAGACAAAAAACTAAATTTTAAAAGATAATTATTAACCGTAAGGAATAAAAAAGTTGTGCTGGAAAGGAAGCCATTATATGGTTCAGCTGTGAACTGTATAGCATCTACATAGCCATAACAAAGTATTAATTAAATTATCATAGTTACAATAATGAAATCCTATTTAGGAGGATGGGAGGAAGAAAGTGAATGTGGGGGGAAATCGCTAAATTCTTAGCTACTTTTGTTTTTAACCACTATTTCCCCCTACATTCTATCATCCATAGAGCCTAAAACTGAAAAATCTAGAAATGATTCCATAAATAAGTTATAGAATCCTATCTATCAGAGATAGATATCAAAACAGACTGCTAAAAGAGTTCGGAATGCCTGCTTCTGGTAATTGGGATTGGGTAGAATCATTTTGAAATTATCAATTAGTGGGAAGGTAGAATAATGACATGTTGAGATATGCCAAGGCTCAGGAAATTTACTTCCCAGACAACATTTTGTAAAAAGTTATTTGACAACGTACTCTAACAGTCAAGGCAAAATACTAAGAGAGAGGACGACATGAATCTAAGAAAACAATGGATCCAATCCAGAAAACCAGTGAGGGGGAGATCTTAGGATAACAGATATATATAGAGCAGGCCTTCGGGGTAGAAAGCGGTCTAGATTACACTAGGCAGGCAAGAACATCTCCAGAGAAAAGAAATGAACTCTAAGTATAATTAAAAGCATGGAAAATCTTTTCATTATGGCAATTATATGATCTTTTTGTCAACAATAAAAAACAAGAGGGAGAACTGGAAACTCTAAGAAAAATAAAAATTACATGAAAGTCATGGTTCAAATATGAAGCAAAACTAAGATACAGCATGGTTTTAAGCAACCGATAGAATATAAATTATGTACTTGATGCTGTGACTAGAAACACTCCCCTTTGACAGTCCTAGAAATCATAATATTAGATCCATAAAAGGGAAATTTAATCCTTGCATACAACTTGGCACTATAGTAACATTACTTACATAGTAATAGTGATTTAAATGCTAATCACTGGTCTTAAAGATTTAAAGTCAATCTGTGGACCAAAAAAAGACAATTTTTGTTGTACATACTAACTACTGAAAACCTAAAAAAAGACAATGGGGAAAATGGAGGAAAGGATAGAGATACCAATATATTTAACTTATTTAAGAGAGAATAAAATAATTGACTACAGTTGATGAAACAAGAAGCAGAGTTACAAGTAGGTTACTTATTAATACCAAATTAGCCGATAGAAAAACTAATTACAACACAACTTACAAACACAGAGAAAGTAAAGGTAGGTGAGACAAAGTAACTTAAAGTGAGCTAGTCAACTAATCTTGTCTAGGGTGGAGCGTGGAGAACCTCTGTCATATTTTGATTGCTAGTAACTGATTCTTCTTCCTATGTTCAGTGAATACTCATCCACATGCCTTTCAACATCAATGCTGACAAAGCCAATCTTGCTTTCCCAGCTCCCTTTGCAGCTTGGGACATATTACTTGAATTAGGAACCCATATGTTAATAGTGGTTAGCACATGCAATTCCTTTAGCTTATAATAAATATTCTCTAATTCCACTTTCTTGCCTTTGCCTGAAAATGCCTATTCATCCTCCACTTCTCAATTTAGATATCATTTCCTCTCCAAAGCCTTTCCTTGCCCCCATGACATATGCATGTGAATAGCACTCATCTGCACTGTAATGAACTATTTGTTTTATTGCCTAATATATTTTTTCTTTTTAATCCCTCTTATTATCATTCCCAATATTGCTTAATAAAAGTCTCCTGCCTGAAGGGACCATGGCATGTTTGCCATTATGTTTGGCAGACAGTGGGTATGCTCAATAAATACTAGTTGGATACACAAAAATTATAATGGATGTTTAGCATTTTTTTTCTAAATCAGCTAGCTTATAAATATGAAACATTTACAGGGTGATAAACACACCTTCAGTACTCGAATCCGTCTGGCTTGCTGAAGATGATGATGATGAAGAAGGAAACACACGATCATCTGAAGAAAAAGATGTCACCGATCTATGTCGGGATTGGTGGTGATTTAGGTTTTGCTTTCTTTTTTTCTTTCGTTTTTGTTTATCTTAGAGAGATATAAAATGGAACACAATTATTTTCCTAAATATTAGCAACATATGAGAGAGAAACAAATACATTAACTTAAAAAATGTACCTTAAATTACCCAGAAGGCCTTAAAGCAAGCATAAACTCCTACCTTCATTTTTGCCAGCCTTGGCATCTTCAGGATTTCTGTGAGTGGACTTCTTATCCATGTCTATTTAAACCTGCCTGCCATGTCTATAAAACCAAAATATTAACAAGTTATTAGAGAATTTTAAAAGCAAAATTATATTTCTTGGAACAAAGAAAATGTAACAACCTCAGCACTACTATCATTTTGGGCTGGATTATTCTTTGTTGTGAAGGGCTTTCCTATGCATTTTAGGCTGCTGAGCCACATTTCTGGCCTCTACCCACTAAACGCCAATAGCACTTCTATGTGTGACGACCGAAAATGGTTCCAGACATTAACAACTGTCCCTTGGAGGGCAACCACTGTTGAGAACCACAATTCTTTTGAGAACAACTAGACTAAAGTAGTAGTAATAGAGACAGAAGGAGAGGCTGAATTAAAGAATCAGAATGACCAGGAATTGCTGGTGGACTGGCTATGAAGGAAAGAAAGAAAGGATAACTTCTAGATATTTGGCATGATCAACTGGGTAGAAAACAGTACCCTTAACTGAGATATGCCAACACTAAGGAAGGAATATGTTTGAAATAATATTCCACTAAAATATAGAATAGAAAATCAGAAGTTTTTTTTTTTTTTTGGCGTGTCAATACACGTGAGAATAATATTAAGTTAACTCACAAAAAAGTATTAGCACAATTTCAGATATCTTTCCCAAGGTTTTTGGCTGGAGTCCAGTGGTACTATCTCAGCTTACTGGAGTCTCTGCTTCCTGGGTTCAAGTGATTCTCATGCCTCAGCCTCCTGAGTAGCTGGGATTACAAGTGCCCACCACCACACCTGGCTCATTTTTTTTGTATTTTTAGCAGAGACAGGGTTTAACACTGTTGGCCAGGCTGGTCTTGAACTCCTGACCTCAAATGATCCACCCACCTCAGCCTCCCAAAGTTCTGGGATTATAGACGTGAGCTTAATTGCTTAAGTTTACAAGAGTAAACAAAAGAGAAAATAAAAACACTTTAAAACTATGAAATCTGTGGAGAAAGCAGCCAGCAGGAGTAGAGGTTGTCATAATTGAGATGAGTCCTCATCTATCACAGCAGAAACTCAGAAGACAATAAATAAATTTGACTGAGAAAAAAACAGTATAGGCATACTATTTAGAAATGTAGCAATAATCACCAAATAACTAAACATAAAAAATGTTTAAAGTGTTTGTCTCTAGGGATGTGGATCCAGAGTGAGTGGAAAGCAGGTGGGATGGAGATTGTGCTTTTCATTATCAACCCTTATATACGATTGGATCTTTTAATCACATGCACATATTATACTGCTAAATGTTTTAAAAGGTTTTTTAAAAAGAGTAAATTGGGGAAGTGAGGAAATAGAAACAATAAACATATATTTTACTATGAAAGGAGAAAAATGGCATAGTGGTTGGAGGAATTACTGAGGTCGGGGTGAGTTTTTAAAATGAGATTCTAGACTATTGCCTTTATTCATGAAAAATTTTCAGAAAAATTTACTTTTAAATTTATATCTAGAGAGTGATAAAACTGCAATAGGGATAGAACATGTTCACTTATATATACAGTATTATGAGTTTTAGTACATACGTAGATACTTATAACCACCATTATCAGGATACAGAACAATTCCAATAACCCAAGAATTTCCTCATGCTACTCTTTGGCAGTCACAGCCTCTTCCCAGCTTTAAACCTGGGCAACTACTCATCTATCTGGTCACTGTCCATTTAGTCTGACCTTTTCCAGAATGTCATATAAATGAAATCGTAAGTATTTAACCATTTGATATTGGTTTCCTTCTATTAATATGACACACCTGAGATTCATCAAAGCTACTGCATGTATCAGTGTTTGTTCCCTTTATTCATTCCTATTCTACTGTGCAGATGTACCACAGTGTGTTTACACATTCACTCATTAAGGGATATTTAGTTCATGCAGTTCTTCTTGTTTAGTCTGCTAATATGGTAGACTACACTGATTTTCAAATGTCAAACCAACCTTAATTTAGGACATTTGGGGCAATTATAAATAATGCTGCTATAAACATTCATTTACAGATTTTTGTGTTAACATAAGTTCTTATTTCCCTAGGATAAACACACAAAAGTGGAATTGCAGTGTTACATAGTAAGTGTAAGCTTAAATTCCTAAGAAACTACACAAGTGTTCATCAAAGTGGCTGTATTAATGCATGTATGAATGTTCTAGTTGCTCCATATCCATGTCAGGACTTGATGTTATTTTTGAATTTTATCCATTCTGATAACTGTTTAATATTACCTCCTGGTTTTAATTTGCATTTCCCTAATGACAAATGATGTTGAATGTATTTTCACCTGCTTATTTGCTAGCTGTATATCATCTTTGAGGAAGTGTCCAACTTTTGCCTATTTTTTAGATTATCTGGTTTCCTGTTAGGTTTTGGAAATTCTTTATATATTCTGGATATAAAAGCCTTTGGTCAAGTATGTGATTTGAAAATATTTGCTCCTAATATGGCTTGTCTTTCATTCTCTTTACAGTATCCTTTATACAGCAAAAAAATTTTTTTGATGAAATTCAATTGATCTTGTTTTTCTTTATAGATAGTGCTTTTGTTGTTATCTAATAATTCTTTGCCTAACCCAATGTCACAAACATTTTCTCCTATGTTTTCTTCAAGAATCTTAGGTTTTAAAATCAGGTCATGTGAATCCTTCAGCTCTGCTCTTCATTTTCAAAACTCTTTTGCTAATTTAGTTCCTTATCAACTTTATAATCAACTAATCTATGCCTACAAAAATCCTGCTTGGACTTTGACTGTAATTAAATCCTTATCTATTTAGAGAGAACTGACATTTTAACTATACTGAATTTTCCAATCCATGAACACTAAGGGTCTTCTTTCAACAGCATTTTGTAGTTTTTAGCATAAAAATCCCACATATACTTTGTTAGATTTATACCTAAGTATTTCATTTATGAGGGAGGAGAGTGGGTCAGTTTCCAATGGTTCACTGTTAGCATAGAAATAGGACTATGTATGTTAAGCTTGTATCTTACAACCTACTAAACTGGCTTTTAAAATAGACTTCTTGAGATTTACTATATAGATAATTGTCATCTGCAAACATAATTTTATTTCTTCTTTTCCAGTCAGAATGCCTTTTCTCCCATTTTTTTTGACTAACAAGAATTGCTGGGATTTCCAGTAAAATATTAAATAGTAGTGGAAGAGACATCCTTGCCTAGTTCCCAATCTTGGAGGGCAGGGAGCATTCAGTCTTTCACCATTAAGTATACGAACAGCTATGGGTTTCGTTGATGCCTTTTATTAGGTTCTCTTCTATTTCTTGTTTGCTGAGTTTTAAGAATCATGAATGAATGCTGAATTTTGTTAAGTGCTTTTTCTGCATCTATTAATAGGATCATGTAGTTTTTCTTAGTCTGTTAATACAATGGATTATACCGACTGATGTCCAAATACTGAATTCCTGGAATGAGATTTGGTCACGATGTATTATTTTTTTAATCTACTGCTGAATTCAATTTGCTACTATTTTGGGGGGAAGTCGTAACTTTGTTCATGAGAGATTTTAACTTAAAGATTTGATTTTTGTATTGTCGTCTCGTTTTGGTATCCAGAAAATGCTGCCTTCATAAAATGAGTTAAGTGTTTCTTCCTTTGCTATTTTCCAAACAGCTTGTAACAGAACTAGTATTTTTGTCCATGAATGTTTGGTGAAATTATCTGGGCCTGGAGTTTTTTTTGTTTGTTCATTTATTTTTGTTATAACTTATTACTCTTTTCTTCTTTGTTTTCTTCCTGGCAAGAAGACTCTTCCCAGGGATTTTTTTTTTTTTTAAACACAAATTCTATTTCTTTAATAGTTACAGGATTATTTTGTTTACCTACTTTGTCCTGGGTGAGTTTTGGTAATTATGATAGTGGCCCATTTCTCTCACATTATCAAATTTATAAGTACGGAGGTGTCTGTAGTATTGCCTCATCCTTTTTAAAGTCTGTTGGGTTGGGAGTGATATTCCCTCTTAAAGCACATATGCTTTTTGGTTCTTTTTAAAATTTATACTTAAAATTTTTTTTGCTAATCATCTCTGTATCATTCCTATTTTAGTAAATGTGCTATTGAAGCAAGCACTAGTACATATGTTATAGGAATGACTTCAATAAAATACTGAAGATGAGTTAGATCCAAGATGGACGATTAGGGGCAGCTAAGGATTGCAGCTCCCAGTGAAAGCACAGAGGGTGAGTGGATGCCACATTTCCAGATGGATTTTTATTGCCCACAGACCAGGAGATTCACAGGCGGAGGAGCCTCACGGGTCACCAGGATGGCTGATTTGGCTGGTGCGGCTGCTTTGCCAGCACCCTGGGGCAGTCGTTCTCCATACAAAATTCACGGGTCTGGGCACCATTTTACCTGGTGATTGGAGCTCCGGGAAGGCAGAGTCACCCATTCATCTGATTAAAAAGGGGACTAAAACAAGGAGCCAGGCCAGGAGACTCCCGGACCAAAAAACGCCGCGAATCTCAGCACCGTTGCTTCAGATGGCTCAGTGGGTCACCGCACAAGAAATCACACAGATTCTGGCACCTTTTCAACAGGGAACTGGAACACCTGGGAGACAGTCGACCATTCAACTGAAAAAAAAAGGCTCTGAGGCAGGGAGCCATGTGATCAGGCTCAGCTGGTCCCACCCCCCAAAAAACCCAGCAATTGGAAATGCTCTGGGTTGAGAGTTTCACAGCAAGCACAGCTGAACCTGGAAGGTCCAGCTCTGTGGGGGAGGGGCGTCCACCATTACTGAGGCACTCCACCACTATGGAGGTAGTCCACCATTGCTGAGGTAGCCTGCCATTGCTGAGGCAGCCCACCATTGCCAAGGTAACCCGCCATTACAGAGAGATTCTGCCATTACAGAGGTGGGCCAGCTTTGCCGAGGCAGTTCCAACTACACCCCTATAAACAGGACTGCAGGGAAGTTCACATGGCAGCTGGGCAGAGCCCACAGCAGCTCAGCAAAGCCTCTGCAGGCAGACAGTGACTAGGCTGCCTCCTTGCTGGGCAGGACAGCCCTGATAAAAAGGCAGCAGCATAACAGAAACCCATAAATAAAGCCCTAACTCCCCGGGGCAGAGCCCCTGGGGAAAAAAAGGGAGTTTATGAGCTCTGCTGCAGCAGACTTAAACATACCTGCCCAGTAGCTCTGAATGAACAATGGAGCCCACAGCTCAGCACTTGAGTGCCTATAAAGGACAGACTATCTCCTCAAGCAGCTCTCTGACCCCTGTATATCCAAAGAGTCACCTCATAAAGGAGAGCTCAGACTGACATTTGGTGGGTATCCTTCTGGGACAAAGATAGCAGAAGAAACTGGCAGCAACCCTTACTGTCCTGCAGCCACTGCAGGTGATCCCCAGGCAAGCAGGTCCTGGAGTGGACCTCAGCAGTCCTACAGCAGAGAGGCCTGATTGTTGAAGGAAACTTAAGAAACAGAAAGAAAGAATTTCATCACCAACAAACTGGACGTCCACTCAGAGACCCAGTCTGAAAATGAACAACTACAAAGATGACAGGTGGATAAACCCACAAAGATGGGAAGAAACCAGTGCAAAAAGGATGAAAACACCCAAAACCAGAACGCCTCTCCTCCTGCAAGGGATCACAACTCCTCACCCGCAAGGGAACAGGGCTGGATGGATAATGAGTGTGATGAATTGACAAAATCGGGCTTAAAAAGGTGGGTAATAAGAAACCTCTGTGAGCTAAAAGAACATATTCTAACCCAATGCAAAGAAACTAAGAACCTTGAAAAAAGATTTGACAAAATGCTAATGAGAATAAACAACTTAGGAAGGTAAGTGAATTCATGGAGCTGAAAAACACAACACGAGAACTTCGCAAAGCATACACAAGTTTCAACAGCCGAATTGACCAAGCAGAAGAAAGGATATCAGAGGTCGACGATCAACTCAATGAAATAAAACGAGAAGACAAGATTTGAGAAAAAAGGGTAAAAAGGAATGAACAAAGTCTCCAAGAAATATGGGAATATGTGAAAAGACCTAATCTACGTTTGATAGGTGTGCCTGAATGTGACAGAGAGAATGAATCCAAGCTAGAAAATACTCTTCAGGATATCATCCAGGAAAACTTTCCCAACCTAGCAAAGCAGGCCAATATTCAAGTCCAGGAAGTACAGACAACCCCACAAAGATATTCACAAAGAACAGCAACCGCAAGGCACACAATCATCAGATTCACCAGGGTTGAAATGAAGGAGAAAATGCTAAGGGCAGCCAGAGAGAAAGGTAGGGTTACCCACAAAGGGGAGCCCATCAGACTCACAGCAGATCTCTCAGCAGAAATCCTACAAGCCAGAAGAGAGTGGGGGCCAATATTCAACATCCTTAAAGAAAAGAATTTTCAATCCAGAATTTCATATCCAGCCAAACTAAGCTTCATAAGTGAAGGAAAAATAAAATCCTTTGTGAACAAGCAAGTACTCAAGAGATTTCATCACCACCAGGCCTGCTTTACAAGAGCTCCTGAAAGAGGCACTAAACACAGAAAGGAACAACCGGTACCAGCCACTCCAAAAACACACCAAAAGGTAAAGAGCATCAACACAATGAAGAAACTGCATCAACTAAGGGGCAAAACAGCCAGCTAGCATCAAAATGGCAGGATCAAATTCCACATAACAATATTAACCCTAAATGTAAATGGGCTAAATGCCCCAATCAAAAGACACAGACTGGCAAATTGGATCAAAACCCAAAAGCCATCGGTGAGCTGTATCCAGGAAACTCATCTCACATGCAAGGACACACAAAGGCTCAAAATAAAGGATGGTGGAAGATTTACCAAGCAAATGGAGAGAAAAAAAAGCAGGAGTTGCAATTCTCTTCTCTGATAAAATACACTTCAAACCAACAAAGATCAAAAGAGACAAAGAAAGACATTACATAATGGTAAAAGGATCAATGCAACAAGAAGACCTAACAATCCTAAATACATACGCACCAAATACAGGAGCACCCAGATACATAAGGCAAGTTCTTAATGACTTACAAAGAGACTTAGATTCCCACACAATTACAGTGGGAGACTTTAACACCCCATTGTCAATATTAGACAGATCAACGAGACAGAAAATTAACAAGGATATCCAGGACTTGAACTCAGACCTGGACCAAGCAAACCTAATAGACATTTACAGAACTCTCCACCCCAAATCCACAGAATATACATTCTTCTCAGCACCATATCACATCTACTCTAAAATTGACCACATAATTGGGAGTAAATCACTCCTCAGCAAATGCAAAAGAACGGAAATCATAACAATCAGTCTCTCAGACCACAGTGCAATCAAGTTAGAACTCAGAATTCAGAAACTAACTCAGAACCGCACAGCTTCATGGAAACTGAACAACTGGCTCTTCATTGTTGACTGGATAAACAATGAAATGAAGGCAGAAATAAAGATGTTCTTCAAAACCAACGAGAATGAAGACACAACATACCAGAATCTCTGGGACACATTTAAAGCAGCATCTAGAGGAAAATATACAGCAATAAATGCCCACATGAGAAGCAAGAAAAGATCTAAAATCGACACCCTATCATCAAAATTGAAAGAGCTAGAGGAGCAAGATCAAAAAAACTCAAAACCTAGCAGAAGACAAGAAATAAGTAAGATCAGAGTAGAACTGAAGGAGATAAAGACACAAAAAACCCTTCAAAAAAATAAATAAATCCAGGAGCTGGTTTTTCGAAAAGATCAACAAAATAGACAGACCATTAGCCAGATTAATAAAAAAGAAAAGAGAGAATAATCAAATAGATGCAATAAAAAAAACGATAAATGGGATATCACCACAGATGCCACAGAAATTCAAACCATCATCAGAGATTATTACAAACAACTCTATGCATATAAACTAGTAAACCTGGAAGAAATGGATAAATACCTGGACACTTGCATCCTCCCAAGCCTAAACCAGGAAGAAGTCAAAACCCTGAATAGACCAATAACAAGGGCAGAAGTTGAAGCAGCAATTAAGAGCCTACCACCCAAAAAAAGTCCAGGTCCAGATGGATTCATAGCTGAATTCACCAGACATACAAAGAGGAGCTGGTACCACTCCTTCTGAAACTATTCCAAATAATCCAAAAAGAGGGAATCCTTCCCAAATCATTTTATGAGACCAACATCATCCTGA
>NW_016107353.1:8848871-8868058 GCF_001604975.1 Cebus imitator | reverse complement strand
AGGACACGTGCACACGAATGTTCATTGCAGCACTGTTTACAATAGCAAAGACCTGGAACCAACCCAAATGCCCATCGATGATAGACTGGACAGGGAAAATGTGGCACATATACATCATGGAATATTATGCAGCCATCAAAAATGATGAATTCGTGTCCTTTGTAGGGACATGGATGAACCTGGAAACCATCATTCTCAGCCAACTGACACAAAAACAGAAAATCAAACACCGCATGTTCTCACTCATAGGCAGGTGTTGAACAATGGGAACACATGGACACAGGGAGGGAAGCATCACACACTGGGGTCTCTTGGGGGGAAATAGGGGAGGGACAGTGGGGGGTGGGGAGCTGGGGAGAGATAGCATGGGGAGAAATGCCAGATATAGGTGAAGCGGAGGAAGGCAGCAAATCAGGCTGCCATGTGTGTACCTATGCAACAATGTTGCATGTTCTTCACATGTACCTCAAAACCTAAAATGTAATTTAAAAATACTGAAGACAAGGTAGACCTGCAGCATAACTGTTCCTCAAATCTTGTTATCATTGATTTCTTCTCAATTCTATATCCAGTCAGGTATGAAGTCCTTTTGATTTGTCTTTGCCAATATTTCTTCTAATTTCTTCTCATTCCCAATACTGCTTGGCACAGTCTCCTACCTAAATTATTCCCCTGCCACCTAACTAGTCTCATTTCTTTTTCTCACTGTCATGCATTTTTCATATTGCTACCAAATTTTTCTTTTTAGATCTCAAATAGTTCAACACTGCCCACAAGATAAAGGCCTTCCATATCTGGCTTCACTCTGTGTTTTGAATACTATTTTCCTACATCAAGGGTTTTTAACATTTAGGTTTGAGGAGGAGGAGTCACGAATTTCCTAAAATTAAGTATAAAACGTATGGATGTGAATATTATTTCCAGAGAAACGTCTACAGCTTTTTTAAAAAATTTATTTTTAGGCTTTTAGGCACCATGGCTCACACCAGCACTTGGGGAGGCCGTGGCGGGTGGACTGCTTGAGGCCAGAAGTTTGAGACCAGCCAGGCCAGCAGATCAAAACCCATCTCTACTAAAAATACAAAAATTAGTTGGTTATGGTGGTGTGCACCTGCAGTCCCAGTTACTTGGGAGGCTGAGGCATGAGAATTGCTTGACGCCAGGAGGCGGATGTTACAGTAAGCCAAGATTGCATCCAAGTGGGCGACAGAGCAAGACTGTCTCAGAAAAATTAAATTTGTATATATTTAGAGGGTACAAGTGCAGAATTCTTAGATGTACATTTTGCATAGCGGTGAAGCCTCGGCTTTTAGTGTACCCATCACCCAAATTGTGAGCATTGTTCCCAGTATGTAATTTTTCAACTCTCAATCTCCTCCCATCCTCCCACCTTCTATAGTCTCCAGTGTTTATACATACGTATGCCCATTGCTTCTCAGCTCCTACTTTAAGTGAGAACACGTGGTATTTGACTTTATGTTTCTGAGTTATTTCAGTTAGGATAAGGGCTTCCAGTTCTACCCATGTTGCTGGAAAAAACAGGATTTCGTTTTTTATGGCTAAATAGTACTCTGTGGCATGCATACACATACACGCACACACACATTTTCTTTAATCCTCTCGATGGCAGATCTACCGATTTTATCAGATATTCAAGATGAGAAAAATGTACTCTAAATCCTTCAACCTTGTCTCGTATCAAGAACATACTACAGATAGGGTGGAGTGGCTCTTGCCTGTAATCCTAGCACTTTGGGAGGCCAAGGATTGCCTGAAGCCAGTTCAAGATGAGCCTGGGCAACATAGTGAGACCTTGTATCTACAAAAAATACAAAAATTAGCCAGGCATGGTGGTGCACACCTATAGTCGCAGCTACTAAGGAGGCTGAGATAGAGGCTGCAGTGAGCCCTGATCATACCACTGCACTCCAGCCTCGGTGACAGAGTGAGACCCTGTCTCAAAAAAAAAAAAGAAACAACAAAAAACTAACAACAAAGCTACAACCTCCACCTCCCTGAACAGTTTCCACATCAGGACAGAGTGATCACTCTTCTCTGAACTTAGATTTATATTTTAGTGATCTAGCCTAACTGTAACATTTTACAGATGAGTAAACAAATATAGCACTTATCTGATTTGTCCAAAGTTGCTCTGACACAATTTGTATTCTGTGCAACTGAGATTTATTTCTATTTTATATGGCCTTCTTAAGAAGGCCTTTTCAAGAAGCCCTTTTCATGTTTCTCCTTCAGGTCGAAACTAAACCTCAGAGTTCTTCGAAACCGCAATTACTTTTACTGTCTTACATAAGCTAGCTGCCCAAATGTTTGCTGAGAACAGTGATAATCAGTGTCATATTGAGGGAGAGGAAGGAGGCTGGTTAGTGGGTACTGGTTTAGAGGTACTTTGTTAAGGAAGTATACGCACATTTTGAATAGGCAAAATATTATTGAGCTTAGATTTGGTAAAACACCACTTAAGGTCTGTTTGAGGAGAGTTCTGAGAAAAGAGTTCTCAGAATCCGAATTTCTCAAGAACCCTCTAGACAGCATTAAGGCAAAAAAGTCCTCTGTAGAATCAACTAAAAAAAGAAAAAATTAATGTCCAGTGATTGGGAAAGAGAATGAATGATAATGCCAGATTGAGTCAGCAACCCAATAAATTCAAATTTCAAGCCTACCACATCCAACCTATGTTGCCTTGGGCAAATTATTTAACTTTTCGGTGCCTTAATTTTCTCATGTCTGCCTACCTAAGGACTGTCGTGGGAAGATTAAATGCGTGTAAAGCGCTTAAGTCAGTACCTTACTCTTAAGGCACTCTTGTTATTAATACGAGAAGGTTTTTTTTTTTTTTTTGAGAAGGGAGGAAAGGGCGCAAAGTGGAATCCTCCTTGGTACATTTTTTGTTACAAGGTGATAAGATTCTGAAACAGAGGATATAGTCACAATGAGAACTGGAGTAAGAAGTGGTGGTGGGGACATCACATTTTACCGGAAGCGGAAGGGCTGAGACGTGTCAGACCTAGAACACACCCTCCATGGTGCATCTGAGAAGTCGGCGGCCGTCGAAGATTAGCACTAAATGCTATGAGCGCTTTTATGACAAAGGACACATCCTCTGGGGAAACTCAGAGCTTGGGAGCGGCCTCATTAGCGGGGGACGAGGGAGAGGGGGCTACCAACAGTCCCCTCGGGGTGACCGAGGGGCCGTTGAGGAAAGAGTGAGGTGAGAAGAAAATGGTGGCGCGACCTCTACCGTTTTGCCTTCACACTCTTTCTAGCCACAGCCCCGGCTGGAACGGTCACTTACTGGAAACTGCAGAGAAACAACCTATTTGGTCCGGCTTGACAGCCCCAACCGGACCGAGGGTGCCGAAGACCCAGCGCTACTAGCGCCGGGAAACCCAACGCCCGACGGGCAGGGCTGCGCGGGGATGAGACGCAGGGAACGTCAGAGCGCGCGCACGCGCAACAAACGACCGGAAATGTCCCACCTACGCCACAGAGTGGGGCGGGACAGAAGTGGCTCTTCCAGTTGCGGAGCCTTTGGTGGGGGCTGCGGGCACGGTGGGAGGGGAGGGCACCTGGAAGGGCGCGGGATTCAGGCTGAGGCTTTTCTGTCCGCGGCTGGACCCCTCGCGAAGCGTTTTCACGCACCTGTGAGGAACCTCACACCCTTGGGCTGATTTATTTCGTACATTGGCGCCAAATGGCAAAGATTTCCAGGGATTTGTTTGGGATTCCGTATTTTTGTAGATTTGCCAAGATTTGATAGTAGTACAATATTAAGGATTCCCATCCAGCAATATGGCTTTTATTATTATTATTATTATTCAGTTCTTTTCTTTAGGTAAAGCGTTGCAGTTTGCTTGGTGTTGTGCATGTTTAAGTTTTTCGTAGCTATTTTGTTGTTTTACTAATGGACTGTTAACCATTAGTACCCTTATATAAGTATGGTTTTTGATTGTTGACCTACCTGGTCACTTCACTAAACCTTCGTAATCTAATAATTTGACAGGCAATCCTCTTTAATTTGTAGGTAAGAGTTTGTCTGTAAATAACAATTTTGGCTTCTCCCAAGAATCCAATACAACCCTGAATAGTAGCCACAGAGGTACTTATTTCTTACCAGGAGTTATTTGGATTGCATCTAAGGTTTCATTCAAGATGTCTTCTGCAGATTTATGATGTGTGTGTGAGTGGGTGTATAGACAAATTGTGTTCTTTTTGTAGTTTACCAAGTTATTCCATTTTTTTTTTAATCAGCAAATGACAGATTTACCAAGTATTTTCACTATCAGTCTTTGAGAAGATTATATGGCTTTTTTCCACTACTCTACAATAAAATAACTACATTAATAGATTTTCTAATAGTGAGCCATCCTTACAATCCTGGTATGTTACTTTTTCAGTATATTGCTGGATGCAATCTGCTGTGTATTTAACTTTGGGTTTTCATGTATACACCTAAGTTAGGTTGGCTTATGGTTTTCTTTTGCTGTTCTTGTCTAGTTTTGATATCAGGTTGTGCTAGGAATCAGATTAACTTATTTTTATATGACCTGGAATAGACATAGCATGTGTGAATGATTCATTCCTTAGGTTTTGAAGAACTCATCTTTAAAGTCTTCTGGGTGTGGTGCCATCTTAATGGATAGTTTTGTTTTTTATATAACTTCCATGGTTGTTGATACGTATAATTTGTTCTTTTGCTTCTTGAGAAAAATAGTTTTAATTTTTCTAGAAAAGTATTTCAGCTACATTTGCTAACATTTTTTTAAAATCTCATATTGTTTTCAACCATTCTTATATGTTCTTATATATTCTTATATATTCTATTGGAGTCTTTTTCTTGATCATATTTACCGAACCAGCTTTTGGTTTTATAGATAAAATCTGTCTTAAAAGTAATTTCTCTTTCATTAATGTATGTCTTCATTAATTTATTACTTTGGATTTATTTTATTGTTTTCTAGAATTTTGAAAGCTTCACTTTCCTTTAAAATGTTTAATATGAAATATTACAAGAATATACAGTTACAGACAATAATATAATGAACACCTGTGAACCGACCATCTAGCTTTATCCCATTTTAACATTTTCTCGTATTTGTTTCAAATTTTAACATTCAGTTAGAGCTCCTTGTGAAACTGTCTGCAATCTCATTCTCCCTTTCTTCCCCTTTGGAATTAACTACTTCCTTGAATTTGGTATCTGTCATTCTCATGAAAGCTTTTATATATGATCCATATACATGTAGCAATGTTAAGTAACATACAGTACTGTTTTATGCTTTTTAAACCTAATATAAATGATATTCATGTCACTTGCTTCTGTCACTTATAATTATGTATGTAAAATTTACCCAGGTTGATTCCTGTAGTTCTAATTTTTTTTATTTTAACTACTGAATAGTATTCTATTGTATAACTATACCACCATTTCTCCATTCTCAAGTTGCTAGCAATTTAATAATTCCTGATTTCTATCACTGCAACATGAGTTAACGCTTGTATACAGCTTCTTAGACATATGGTAAAAATTTCTTTTACATAATATCTAGAAATGGAATTGCAAGGTGGAAGGGCTTGCACAGTTCAACTCTGATATTGCCAAATTGTTCTCCAGTGGTTATACCAGCTTACCCTTCCACCAGCAATGCAGGAGAGCTGCTGTTGCTCCACTCCATGCCAACACAGGTTATTTTTTTTTTGCCCTCCTTTTTTTTCCCCACTACAAACTACTGATAGTAAATTTTCTTGTACGTGTTTCCTGGTACACATGTGCAAGAGTTTCTCTGAATATATAGCTCATTCAGTTATTAGCTCCATTTTGTTTTTGGTATGTTTTTTAAAAGCATGTATATGTCCCCCTCATTTGAAATTTCCCTCTTAATAGTAACACTTAACTTATTCATGGATAGATCTCACTCATTGTATGTATCATGCTTCCTGTTCTCTTTTCTGCCTTTGGTTTGACAGTTTCTTTTTCCAATTTTTTCCCACTTTAGTGGTTTGAAAGTTATATTTGATTTTTATTCTATGAATAGTACTCTTCTAACTCATTTAAAGGTATATCATTATATGCATGTGTGTGTGTGTAGAAGTCATCAGTATCCATATGAGGCAGTCTGTGTAGTGGTTAAGACTGGAGACTGTGAGGCCAGACTACCTGGATTCAAGTCCTAGCACTACCACTTTTTAGCTGAGTAACCTAGAGCTTATTACATAAACTCTCTGTGCCTCAGTTGTTTCATTTGTAAAGTGGAGATAAAATAGCATATACCTCATGAGGTTGTAAGATCAATGTGTTAATATATGTAACATTCTTAGGGCAGTGCCTAGTACTTGGATCTCTTCACCATTTTTTTCATCTATGGAATGGGCAGAAGACCTGCCTATCAGAGTTGTTATAAAAATTGCAGTGCATTATTGTATGTATTCATTCAGCTTAATACACTATTTGAGCACCTACTATGCACTTTTGAATTAGATATGGTTCTTGGCTTCAATGATCTCATAAGGGAACAGACATGAAATGCAATTTCAATATGATTTAACCTTAAATACTCTTCCCAAGTCCTCTCATGTCCCCCTTCTAATCTACTCTCCACACAAGAGAGAAAACGTTAATCAGATCATGCACCCTCTGCCAAAAACATGTTAACTTTCATTATACTTTACATAAACCATAAACTTCTCACAATGGCCTGAGCCCTCAGATTCTAAACCCTATGCCTCCCTCTCTAACCTCCTCAACTCTCATTCTCTTGATGTCTACAGCACTCCTACCACCTATCCTTTTCTCGGTTCCTTGAGCCAACACTCTTCAGTACCCTGTGCCCGGATACTGATACACCCTGATAGCTCTTCCCATAGCTGACTCATCTTTCAGATCTCAGCTTGATTAGGTCAGACTGTTAGTTACGAACAACAGGATCCACTCTGGTTGAGAAAGAAAAGGACTTTAACAATATCTTGTAGTTTGCACACTCTCCAGAAGAGCCAGAGGCCAAATGTGGAAAACAACAGTACCCAGACACACTGGAGGATCTTTCGAATTCCCTCCTCTCTC
Source organism: Cebus imitator (assembly GCF_001604975.1). Lineage (NCBI taxonomy): Eukaryota > Metazoa > Chordata > Mammalia > Primates > Cebidae > Cebus > Cebus imitator. The sequence goes on along the minus strand of NW_016107353.1, from coordinate 8,860,980 downwards.
TTCTTTAATTCTCTCCAATCCTTATGTAGATCTGTTCAGCTATTCTCCATAAACCTTTCCCTTAGAGGTCACCTTTCAAATGTGTTTCTGCCTGTTCTCTTATTTTGCATCATAAACATTCAGAACACGTCTGAGAGGTATAATTTCTTAGGGCACTGGGGAAAGAAGTTGAAAGGCAAAGTCTTTTGTCAGTCCGGAGGCTGGGAACATTTACACACTGATCATTTTTCTGTACCACTTGTGATTGACCTACAGATTAGAAGTCTGAGGAGGACAGGGTCAATAGCTGTTCTATTTGTAACTCACACAATCTGACAAATATGTAGTCAACATTTGTTTTCCAGAAAAAGAAAAGTTGAGCAATTGAGATATGCGCAAGGAAGTAAGCAGCACAGAGCAAGGACTCTTGACATAGTGAAGGTGAAACCGAACTTTGCAGAAATTATGACAGCCAATTATGTCAGTGAAAGAGATCTGACCTAACCAACTCCATCTCACTTCTAACCCCCAAGCTGTTCTTGTGCATTTCTGAGTATAGGCAGAAAAACTTTGGGAGAAACTTATAGTTTTACTTTGAAACAAAGATGACAACAGTTCTATCCCAAAACAAACCTCCTTACTGCCTGGGGACTCGACTGCCTTTGTAGGACTAACCAGTTAGCCACAGATTAGAAATTATTGTTTAGGAGTCATAGAGTTAGAGGCTATGAGTCTAAGCCTCCCTAATTGCTCCTAGGGATAACATCACTATTATAAAACCTAGGATTGGTGCTCAAGGTATTTTCAGACCCCACACTGGATGGATCAGCTGGTCCTACCCAGATCGATGGTCTTGTGGCTTCCACTCAGTAACTGACTCAGCACTAGAGAACAACTTTGACTCACCATTTCCTGGGGGACCAGTCAGCACTCCCCACTACCTGCCCCCCACCCATGAGATTATCCTTAACCCCAGTTTTTAAATTTTTAGGAGACTGATTTGAGCAATAATAAAACTGGGGTCTCCTGTGCAAACCAGCTGTGTGAATTAAATTCTTTCTCTATTGCAATTTATTTGTCTTGATAAACCAGCTCTATCTGGACAATGGGCAAAATGAACCCAATGGGCAGTTACAAAGGGTGAAATGTGGGAGTGGGATTACAGATTAAAGGAACCTTTAGGAAGGATTCCCAGAGAAGATGAGGCCAAAGCAGACTCTTGAAGGGCAAGAATTATCCAGGCAAAGAAGGTAAAAATAAAGAAGAGTATTCCAGGCCAGACATGGGGGCTCACACCTGTAATCACAGCTCTTTGGTAGGCTGGAGCAGACGGATCACTTGAACCCAGGAATTTGAGACCAGCCTAGGCAACATGGTAAAACCCCATCTCTACAGAAAATACAAAAAAAATTAGCCAGGCATGGTGTTGCAAGCCTGTAGTTCCATCTACTTGGGAGGCAGAGGTGGAAGGATCACCTGAATCCAGGGAGGTCAAGGCTGCAGTCAACTGTAATTGCACCACTGCACTGCAGCCTGGGTGACAGACTAAGGCCCTATCTAAAAAATTAAAAAAAAAAAAAAAAAAAAGTATTCCAGACAGACATGTAGCACAAGCTCAGACAAATGTCAGCTAGCTTGGGGTGGTTGCTACATGCAAAGCAGAAATGTCAGAAGGTGAGGCTGGAATGGTAGAAGTGGTCACGGAAGGCCTTGTATGCCACTCCATGGAGGCTGGGCTTTTTCCTATGGGCTATGAAGCCACAGTGTGGATGAGGTCAGAGTCATACTCAGATTTGAGATAGATCATCAGGTGACAGTGTAAAGGTTGGATTTCAAAGAGGCAAAACTAAAAATAGGAAGAATAGTTATGAGTTAAAAAATAATGTAGACCTGAAATAGAACAGTAGCACTGAGCAGGGGTAAGTAGTAGGAATACTTCTAAAGAAATTATTTGGAGGTCAAATTGGCAGTGCAGGGTAGGTTACTGGATGGGGAAGGTGGGGGAAGAATCTAGAATAGTGTCCAAACTTTTGGCTTGGACAATGATGTCACTGAGGTAGAAGAAATGGAGGAGTAATAGGTTGGCAGCGTTGGGGAAGGTGGGAAGATTTCCAGTTCAGTATGGTGAAGTGGTCCTTAAAGTCCCCATGGGACTCCTAAATTTAGGTGTTCAGCAGGTACTCAGATGTAGGAGTCTGTATCTCATGGCAAAGACCAGGGTCAGAGATGCAGACTTGAGGAGAGAGCAGCATGGGGGTGATAGTGAGTTCACAAGGACTATGGGAATGGTCTGGGAGCAGCTACTATTCCCAGGCTGGCATTTGGCCCTGTTGACATTCTTTTCTCTTCCCACTTTCTTTGGTGTTTCTCTTACCTCTGATCATTCCTTCTGCAAATGCTTTGCAGGCTCTTCTTTGTCTTCCCATAGAATGTGTTATTCCTGTGTGATTTCACCATCGGGGACCCCTACTGTGCCTCCATCAAACCTTTATCTCCAGCCAGCTCGGAATACTTAGTAGGTTTTTTTTTTTTTGGAGACAGAGTCTCACTCTGTCACCAGGCTGGAGTGCAGTTGCACAATCTCAGCTCGCTGCAACCTCCGCCTCCTGGGTTCAAGTGATTATCCTGCCTCAGCATCCCGAGTAGCTGGGATTACAGGCGCAAGCCACCACACTGAGCTAATTTTTGTATTTTTAGTAGAGACAGAGTTTCACCATGTTGGCCAGGATGGTCTTATCTCTTGACCTCATGATCCACCCACCTTGGCCTCCCAAAGTGCTGGGATTACAGGCCTGGGCCACCGTGCCGGGCCTCCAGCTCAGAATTCTTATATAAGATTGAGATGTATATCTCCAACTGCTTTTTTTTTTATTTTTGAGATGGAGTTTCGCTCTTATTGCCCAGGCTGGAGTGCAATGGCACAATCTCGGCTCACTGCAACCTCTGCCTCCTGGGTTCAAGTGATTCTCCTGTCTCAGCCTCCCGAGTAGCTGGGATTACAGGCATCCACCACCACACCCAGCTAATTTCATATTTTTTACTAGAGATGGCATTTCTCCATGTTGGCTGGTCTCGAACTTCCAACCTCAGGTGATCCGCCCACCTCAGTCTCCAAAGTGCCGGGATTACAGGTGTGAGCCACCACGCCCAGCCTCCAACTGCTGTCTAAGAGAAGAGGTAGTCAGTAGTGTGGACTGATTATCCAGGGACCACATGAAGGGTTTGTACCTCACTGTCCTATTAGCTTGTATTCAGGACTGGCACTGTGAATTGATCCTGGCTGTGACTATCTCTTGTTTCTCTGAAAATACCAAATGTGGAAATCGGGTCAGATTTCAGACCTGTTAATAAGCATTAATACGCACCTCCACACACACTCCCACTGTAATCCTTCTGTAACTTTCTCAAGGATATTAACTCCCCCTTTATGCTTAGCACATTGTTATCTTTTTATCAGGAACCAAAATTAACCCAAAATGGAAACAAAAATTTAAATCTTATTGATACAGAAGAAAAATTACTATTTCATTCATAAAAGGAAAAATAGTTTACATGGATATACCTTGTTTTAAACAAAAATCACAACTCTTGTTTTGTGAAAAAGGGGTGCTTTTTGCTGTAGAACTCCTTGTTCTGGGATCGCTTATCATTATTTCAATGATGAAGGAACTCTGAACTCCTAAGCAAACCATGCCATGACATACTTTCTACACATGCACAAAAGTTGGATAAAACACAAAACCAGCATTTTGACAAATTCACTTTAAAATGTTTTCCACATCAACTACTTAAAAGAAGTTACAACAATATGATCTTCCACTGCCCAGGAAGATACAGTGAACTTGGATATGATGAAGAACATTAAAAACAAACACACTGAGCACCTGGTTCTGGCTGTGTGGGCTACAGAAATGTTTCCTGAGTTTGTTTCAGGTGATGTGTTGAGCATCAACTGTGCACAGTTCACCAACAGCAACACTCTGGTTCTTTAGTATGTTCCTAATGTGAACCTATTTCTTTGAATTTAATCATCTGGGATGACTGCTGCAGTATGAGTCTTTAGCATTTTGAAAATCCCTCAGAAGAGTGCTTGCTTTGGCAGCACAAATGCTGAAAATCCCACAGGAGAGATTAAGAAGGTTCCTCTTCCCAGAAGACACTCATATAACTCACGCTTCTTCTATAGGGCTAACTGTTCAGAAATTGTAAGGTGCATGGTCATTACCAGGTGAGCAGCTCTGCAGGGGCCCATGGCCCATACGCATCCCTGCGTGTCCAGGAGAGGCAGCCTGTATATGAGCAGTAGGAAGTGGCATAACAATGCAGAAGGGCTCAAGGCAACTTGGCATTTTTTTGTGGTCAAACTCGGGCTCATCAAGAGTCATATGGACTCATCTCAATTTGTATATACACCTTCAGACCCATACAGATAGATGTATAAAAACATGATCATTTCTGTTCTTCACACAGTACTTAGAATTCTGACAAGAAATATTACAAGTTTATATAAATGCCCATTTGCATATCAGCTTACAAATTCAAAAGTTCTCAGAGGCTGGGCGCGGTGGGCCACGCCTGTAATCTCAGCACCTTGGGAGGCTGAGGCAATGGATCACTTGAGGTCAGGAGTTTGCGACCATCTTGGCCAACATGGCGAAACCCTGTCTCTAATAAGAATACAACCAGGTGTGGTGGCGGACACCTGTAATCCCAGCTACTCAGGAGGCTGAGGCAGGAAAATCACTTGAACCCAGGAGGTGGAGGTTGCAGTGAGCTGAGATTGTGCCATTGCATTCCAGGCTGGGTGACAGAGCGACACTTTGACTCAAAAAAGAAAGTTCTCAGAGAATAGGAAATACTGTTTTAGCCATCAGCTTTGGCTGAGAGTACTTCTGACACCCACAGGAAACTGCAAAGGTTTTCTCCCCAAGTTGTAAATTCCTTTTATCCATTTATGACATTTTCTCTATCATGTACTAAATTCTATCCATCTTCACATTGATTTATTATTGTTATCAAAATACATTCAAACTGTTTATATACATACACATATAGGTGGATATGTGTATATATATATATGTGTATATATATGTACATATATATTTATTTGGTTGAATCTTATGAAACTGCTAATTTTTGACCACATTTGACCTATGAAATTAGTTTTTTTCATAGGGTTGAACCTAATGAAATCTGAACCGTAGCTGGCTGGCTATATCTTATATATTACTAAGCAGTACTTTCTGCTTTACTTCAGGGAGAATGAAAATCCTTACCCCATTCACCAGTTCTTGTGTGGCCTTGCAAAATTGTGCTTGCAAACTGCTAATGAATTTCATAAAAATACTTAGAGGTATAGTAATTTCCATGTATTTAGCATTTAACTGGAAAAAAAAAAAGGTCGAAACTGAGCATGTTATCTTTGTAACTACATCACCCACTACTTACCTGGAACAGCCTACCTTATCTTTATAAAGACGGCTTTTGCAGGCTGAGGCCAGGTCTAGAATCAACAGGCCAAACAATAAAATATCAAAGCATTTCAACTGGGAATTCTGCTGCCTCTATGTCCTCCATAACATTCAATATTTAGAGTGCCTGAGACACTGCGCTAAACACCAGTAAAAGAGAAACGCCCCGAAAACTTCAAGAAACTTACCATCTTTCAAGAAATATAAAAATATAAATAATAGGGTATTCTAGGTGTTTTAACTTTCAAACTGGGACAGAGTAAAATGTAAAAAGACAGCACTTCAGAAGTTTTAAACTGACTTCAAAGGAAAAAGGCAAATACAAATGTGCTTTGAGTCTAAATCCAGGTCAATATGATAATCAAATGTGCTCTCCTCCATGGTTCTGGCCCCAAGAAATCCTCTTATCACCCCATAAACAGTGACTAGAGATCCTCCAGGTCAGTTAAGTCCACGGCCACTTTGAAGAACAGAGTGTCATCTTTAATGTAGGTGTTCCTGGCATTCTCCAAAACAGAATGAGCCACAAAGCGGGGACAGCCAGACGCAATGTTCATCTCCCCATCAGGTCTTTTAAAGCTGCTGCTATTGGGGTCAGCCTTGAAGGTCTCCATAATGTGGTTCTTTTTGCCACTCTGGTCCAGAAGCATCAGGGTTACCCTCTGCCTGAATGGCCACTGCAACAATGAGTCAAACTCTCCTCGCATGACCACAAAGTACAGGGACAGGTGTGTCCCCTTCCCAGACCCATCCCCATTCAGGTATGCTCTAGCACAGAGCCGGTAGCCACAGTGGCTGGTGTAGAAAGACTGGCTGAAGATGGACACTGTGTGCCCATCCACCGCCTCCCTCTTCTTCATCTTGTAATCTGTCACCTTCCAAATGAGCTTTCCATTATAGCAAGTACCCTCCAGCAATTTAAATCGCTCTTCATTTTTATTCAGCTGTGCTTTATGAATATTAATGTGGGTATCATGTTTGTTAGTTTCCTCTTCTAAAACAGCTGCAAATAAGGAAAAAAAAAAAAGGTTGCATACGCCTAAAACATATACTTAGAATTTTCCCAAAGTGGAATTTGGGAATTCTGGTATCTTAAAGATGACCCGAATTCAGTGTCCGAAAATGGAGCATTTATTGTAATAATACTAACTCAGGAAATATCATGTCTCGGCACACTGCCTCCAAGGAAACCTGGATGTGTACTCAAACTCACTGAAGTGTAGAGAAGACACACTGAGCATTCAACTAGCGTGAATCAGCATGCTGAGCCCCATACTTTTCCAACTAGAATGCTTTTAAATAGTCAAACCCTTTTATATTTTTCCATACCTAAACAATGATCCCACCATATCTCTCCCTGCGCTTTCTCATTATTTTCCACTCTTCTTAAAAGTCATCAATCCCTGTTGGAATTTGCAGTCCTGTTTCCAGTCTTGGAATTTCCTAGCCCAGTCCCCCAACCCCGCTCATGGTCCTTCCTCATTTTTGCCTGAGTAGCTAGAAATCTCACGACGCTCTCACAAATAGCAGATTCCGCCATTATTTATCCTGGACAGATGTGACTCTCTATTTGGCTAGATGTTTGTTTCATGAACACATGCAGACAAATGAGTCACCAAAAGAGAAATAAGATATCAGACATACCTAATCTTTGATCATTGTATTCTAGCAGGGTAATTTTCTGTTTCACTGTATCAACTGCTTCCATCAAAGGCCTCAGGTCAAATTCATTTTGTTGCTGTTTAACAGTTTGTGATAATTGATGCATTTGAGCTTCTAGCAAAGCCAACTTGTCAATGTGACTGGCAAAAACCTTTCATTACAAAATGGATCATGATGTTTAAAAAATTAGTTACTATTTTAGTAATTCATTAACTTTTTTTTTCAATTCAAACATATCACATTTAATCAATCAATTAACAGGATGAAAAATACAAGTCCAGAAAATAAAATTCAATGAGGATCACAGAGAAATAAGCCACGTAATTATCTTCCTCCTCCTCCTCTCTTACCACAGCTCCTGTTCTAAATGTTTGAACTTCTCTTTATCTAATTTTTATCCTCCCTTTGAAATTTCCCTCTGCTTGGTTCTCTAATCCATCTTTATATATTTATTTTCATGTTCTCTCTCCTCTTGCCCTATCACTTCTTTCTCTTCTTAGAGGCCAGTCTCCTGATTCACTCCTGCTCTGCCAGAAGGTGGAGAATGAGAGGGAATAGGCCCACCTGCTCTGGCCTGAGCTCTACAGGTGGTACAGAAGGCCCTGAGTAAGGCCTAAACGCCTGACTGCTCTCTCAGGTGGAAAAGATTAATAAAACTACTCCTTCCTTTCTGTGTGTGTGTATATACAAGGTATGGCTATTCAGAGTACCCATTTTATTTTTTCACTTTCAGTATTTGATAAATTACATGGGGAATTCAATACTTTAGTATATAATAGACTTTGTGTTAGATGACTGCCCAACTGTAGGCTAACGTAAGTGTTCTGAGCGCATTTAAGGTATACTTGGCTAAGCTATGATTAACAGGTTAGGTGTACTAAATATATTTTTGACATGATATTTTCAACTTAATGGGTTTATCAGGACATGACTCCATTGTAAGTCAAGGAGCATCTGTACATATATATGTATATACACATATGCATATATCTTACATATATATTTCACATACATATATATTGTATGTATATGTGGGGGGTATGTATGTATGTAATGTGCTGGACAAATATGGAAATGATAGGGCCTAGATTTTCTGGGATAATCTAAGTTTCAAACATATTTCCTATACCACATGTCTTGAAATCTTTTTCACTATAAATTTTATAATCATGATAAAGATGTTATTCATCAGAATTCATTTATGGTTACTTAACATTCATAATTTACAAAGTACTTCTTTTTGCTATATTTTAGTGGATGTTTAAAGCATTTTCTTCTCAAGGGAATTAATATTTCACTTGTTGACTACAAAATACAGGACTACAGATGCTCTCAATGACTCTGCAATCAAATGATTAATATTGGCCCAACATTAATTAAAACTCTAATGGCTATAAATTATATAGAAGTGTTGTATCAATGTTAAAGTTACTGGGGTTGTGTAAAAGAAGATCTTTATTCTGAGGAAATATATACTGAAGTATTAATATGTAGAGGTAAAGGGCAATAATATACACAGTGTACTCTCAAATGGTTTAGCAAGCGCACATGCGCGTGCACACACACATCGGGGAAGGGGCAGCAGCAGGGAGCATGAATGATGAAGCAAACAGCACAGAATGTTGACCATGAGTGAATCTGGGTGGAGGTTATACAAGTGTTCTTAGCACCATCTTATTCTTACAGCTTTTCTGTATATTTTAAATTATTTCTATTTAAACAGTTAAAAGAAAAATTCTCACTGCAATTGAAAGCCAAATCTTGGCTTTCAACAGAAAGGCCACTTCTTACCTGGATGTTTGAGAGGAAGCTTCCATTTCTGCCAAAAAACTGTGTATACTGCTTGAACTCCTTTTCAATTTTACTTATAGTTTCTTCTAGCTGCTGGATTTTACTTTCTTTCTGTCCTAGGCTCTTGTGTAGGCCAGAAATCTAATAACAGGAATGTGAGGAAAAATAAGGCCATTGAATGTAACGGCATGCATGTAAGTTAAAATCGTACTTGCAGCTAGGAAAGTATCTAGGAAAAAAATACATATTTATTTCTAGGAAAATATTTATAGATAGAGTCCTACATAATTGTAGGAAGATTTTTTTTTTTTTTTTGAGACGGAATGTTACTCTGTTGCCCAGGCTAGAGTACAGTGGCGTGATCTCAGCTCACTGTAACCTCTGCCTCCTGGGTTCAAGCGATTCTCCTGCCTCAGCCTCCCAAGTAGCTGGGACTACAGGCATGCACCACCACACCTAGCTAATTTTTGTATTTTTAGAAGAGATAGGGTTTCACCATGTTGGCCAGCATAGTCTCAATCTCCTGACCTTGTGATCCGCCCGCCTCAGCCTCCCAAAGTTCTGGGATTACAGGCCTGAGCCACCGTTCCTGGCTGTAGGAAGATATTTACAGGTGGTTCCAAAAAGGCACATCCACAGAATTTCTCATCAGCCTTTTCTATACCTATCCTACAATGATGGTTCATCTAATGACAGACATCACTTGACTGAATTTACTTAACTAGTTCTCTTCATTCATTCAACATGCACTTGTTAAGCAACCACAGAAGCCAGGCACAGCAGAACATACCTGTAATCCAAGATACCTGGAAGGCTGATGGGGGAGGATCACTTGAGCCCAGGAGATTGAGTCCAGCCTGGGTAACATAGTGACACCTTGGCTCTTAAAGCAAAATAAAAGTAGGCTGGGCGTGGTGGCTCACACCTGTAATCCCAACACTTTGGGAGGCTGAGGCTGGTGGATCACTTGAGGTTGGGAGCTTAAGACCAGCCTAACCAACATGGAGAAACCCCATCACTACTAAAAAATACAAAAAAATTAGCTGGGCATGGTGGCTCACGCCTGTAATCCCAGCTACTTGGGAGGCTGAGGCAGGAAAATTGCTTGAACCCAGGAGGCAGAGGTTGCTGTGAGCCAAGATAGCACCATTGCACTCCAGCCTCGGCAACAAGAGCAAAACTCCATCTCAAAAATATAAACAAATAAATAAATAAAACTAAGAGTACTGATCACCATACCACATTAAATCCTATATGCATAGTATCAATAATAATAATAGCAAAAATTTGCTGTCTGTCATACCCTTTTATTCATTAGCTCTTGTACGCCTCAAAGAACCCTACGAGTTGCATGAATACTAGACTCATTTTTCAGTTAAGGAAACAGAGGTACAGAGTTTAAGTAACCCATCAGCATACAACCCAGCAAGTGATAGGCAAAACATGTGGGTAGCATATTGACAGATATAATCTACTTGAGGGAAACAACTAGATACCTAAAGCTGATCCTAGACAGCTCTTCTCTTATTCCCACATCCATTCAATCCGCAACAGGTGCCAACTTTAACTTTTACTGACAATAGAAAGAAAAAGACTCACATCCATTTCTCATTTCAGCACTAGCTTCAGTCTTCATTATTTCTCCCTTGGGCTACTACAGTAGCTTTCTAACTGGTCCTGCTCCACCGGTTCTACCCACAACACACGCTAGAACATAAGCTCCATGGGAGCCGGGACTGGCATGAATCTCACAGTCCACTATGACCCCAGCAACTGGACTGGTGCCTGGCACCTGTAGGTGCTTGATAAATGTTTGTTAAATGAATGAACAGCATGAATGCTCCCCCTGGCTTTAGTCTTGTTCTCCTTCAATTTGTACTCCATACTGTGACCAGAATAATATTAAGAGAAAAATCTGGTCTTGAGCATTCCCTGCATAAAGGTCTCTAGCGGCTTGCTTTTATAGGTGACACTGGGCCCTACATGACCTGACCCTGGCTATACTTTCAGCCTCAAGCCCATTCACATTCTATATGCATCCTTGCCCAGCAAGACCACACAACTCTTATTTCCCATCAGGCCCTGCTCTCTCAGACACTCCTCTATTCATCTAAAAACTACCACTTTTTAAGCCTCCACTCACAGGCACATCCTCTTGGAAATATTCCTTACTAGTACCACCCACCCAGACCACCTCTCAAGTTCCATGATACCCTGTTCACATTCTAGTGCATAAATCATCATTATCACACTTATAACTTGCTTTTTGTTGTTGTTTTGGTCTTCTCCTCCACAAAATTGTTTCTTGAGACTACATCTGCTTATTTCTTTATCCTCAGAGCCTAGGACAGTGCCTGGCACAGAAAAGGCATTTGATACATGTTTTATGAATGAATACACAAATGGCTGAGAGAATCATTTGATCTCTGGCCCTAGAATCCTTTATTTAGACCCTTAGAGCTGACTTCTCCCTACCTGCCTGACCAAAAGCAAACTCCTTGTCTCTCTGTGCCCCCTCACCTCTAACCTGCTCCAGTTCTGTAGGCCAATCTCAGTTAATATCATTACCATGTCCCCGTTTACTCAGCTTACTACATGAGGTTTACAACCTCAGAATGTCTCTTGATGCTCTCTTTCCAGCCCACTGACATGGCCTTGGTTGAGCCTTCACCATCACCACCACCACCTCCAGCATCTTGCTTCCACCTACTACTGAAGTGCTTCTTGTGTGTTAGGCATTGTGCGACTAGCTTAACCATCATCACAATCCCATTTACAAATGAGGAAACTTGGGATGAGAGATGAAGTAGTTTGTCCAAATTCATATGGCTAGTGTGCAGCCTGGCTGCAAACGCAGGCATTCTGGCTCCAGAGCCTTCACTGTTATCAATTGCCATGCTATTACCAACTGCCTTGCTTTTAAAAAACAAACAAAGCCCTTTGGGAGGCTGAGGCAGGCAGATGGTTTGAGCTCACGGGACCAGCCTGGGCAACATGGCGAAACCCTGTCTCTACAAAAAAATACAAAAATAGCCGGGTGCAGTGGCTCACACCTGTAATCCTAGCACTTTGGGAGGTCGAGGTGGGTGGATCACGAGGGTCAGGAGTTCAAGACCAGCCTGGCCAAGATGGTGAAACCTTGTCTCTACTAAAAATTTTTTAAAAATTAGCTGGGCGTGGTGGCACGTGCCTGTAATCCCAGCTAC
>NW_016107353.1:8830830-8848641 GCF_001604975.1 Cebus imitator | reverse complement strand
TGGTGGTGCACACCTATAGTCGCAGCTACTCAAGAGGCTGAGGTGGGAGGATTTCTTGAGCCTTGGAGGCAGAGACTGTAGAGAGTCCAGATCGCACCACTGTACTCCAGCCTCGGTGACAGGGCCAGACCCTATCTCGACAATTAGCTGGCCAAGTATTTTCCAATTAAGAAACCTCCATTAGCTCCCTATTACTGAAAAAAACATTAGTTCAAATTTCTGGCCCTTAAAACATTTCTGAAACAAGGCAGAGTATGAATGAATTGAAAAAATAATTGAATGCACAGTTTTCAAAACTTCGTAGGCTACACGGAAGGCCACTGCAACCTGGATCCAACACACCAGTCTCCAGCCTTTCCCTGTCTCATACTCAGAAGTCCATTCATCCTAAAACCCCATTTCCTTGATCCATCAGAATTTCTTATGCCTCCCTGCTTCAGTGTAAGCTCTCCCTTTTGGATGTCCTTTTTCCACATTTTAATTGCTGAATCTTTCCTCCTTCAAGAGGCAGCTTGGATATCTTACCTTGGATAGTCTTCCCCAACTCACCCAGAATAAACTGCTACAGTCTTTGTACCCCAGACTGAGTTATAGCACGTTCTACAAGCCATGACAACTTACCTGTTTATATTTATTTTAGTTCTTCAAGGGTAGAGGCTATTTCTTCCTTGGTTCAGTGTCCCTAACAGCAAACACTGTATCTGACATATGGTAGGTGTTTCTTGAATGAAAGGATGGATGAATGAGGCAACTGATACAGAAAGAACTTGAGAACGGTTACGAGGCAGCATGCCTTCTACCAAAGTTACTATTTAATTAGTCTTCCTAATTTTCTCCAGGATCTGACCCTGGAAACTCACATATCTACTTTAAAAGAAAAATCAGACATCAAAAAATCCTGTGCATTAGTAAACATCAGCTCCTTTTCTGAAAATGGATGGTTTTCTTCCCTACTTGGGCTTGAAAAGTCTGATTTTTTGAGATGTTCTAACAAAATAATTAACTTTCTTAAAAATTGATCAATAGAATCAGCATTTATTGAGGTTAATATGAGTGACACAGGAACTATGGCAGGCATTTGCATACCATTTCGCTTAATAATCACAACTCAGTGAAATAAGTGTGTATGTATGCATTTGTCAGGCTGCAAAGCTTCTCAAAGGCAGGAGCTTAGACTTATCACAAAATTTATAAAATCCATAGTGCTTGGAACACATAGTCAACTGTTGTTTCACAGTAATATTAATGTACTTAAACATCAAATTGCTAGGTACCAGGTATTAACCAAAAGGTGTTTAGATAGGCTATTGAGAGGCAGTTATGGCGTACCATGGGGAATACTGGATTTAGAATCGGAGGACATGGGTTTTGAGATTGAATTCTGCTACTTCCAATTAAAACACAAAAATTTCTCAGAACTCAGTTATTTCCTCTGTTGAATGATGGGGATGGACCCAAGGATCTTAATGGCACCTTCCAATTCTAACATTCTATAATTCTATGAGCCTGTTTGGCTACTTAATAGAAAAACATCTATCTCCAATTGACTTAAAATGAAATAGAGGAGAATAGAAAAATTCCAGCACAGAGGAAGCAAATCTCAGCAATTCTGTTGCTTCACTTTATATTTGTACCTTTGAAAATTTACCTGTTCTTCTAATTGGACGTTCTTTTCTAAAACCAAACGCATGTGCTCCCGTAAGGCTGACTGCTCATGTTCCTGCAGGTTCCTCCGTTTATCCTTCAATGTGAAGAGAAAAATAAGTCAAGTTGATGAGAGGCTCCAAAAAATGAGAGAGGTGGTAGGACATCTTAACAACTTTGCTTACTTTAATAGTTTAAACATGCAGCAGTCTCTAGGTGGTTTGCAGGAAAAATGACTCCAGTGGGTTCCTTTTTTTTTAAAATGTTTATTTATTTATTTATTTATTTATTTATTTTTTTGAGACGGAGTTTCGCTCTTGTTACCCAGGCTGGAGTGCAATGGCGTGATCTCGGCTCACCGCAACCTCCGCCTCCTGGGTTCAGGCAATTCTCCTGCCTCAGCCTCCTGAGTAGCTGGGATTACAGGCACGTGCCACCATGCCCAGCTAATTTTTTGTAGTTTTTAGTAGAGATGGGGTTTCACCATGTTGACCAGGATGGTCTCGATCTCTTGACCTCGTGATCCACCCGCCTCGGCCTCCCAATACAGGCTTGAGCCACCGCGCCCGGCCCTCCAGTGGGTTCCTTTTCCAGCTTTAGGATTTTATTTATTTATATTTTTTTTGATAGCTTGCTCTGTTACCCAGGCTGGGGTGCAGTGGTGTGATTTCGGCTCCCTGCCTTTGCCTCCTGGGTTCAAGCAATTCTTGTGCCTCAGCCTCCCAAGTAGTTGGGAATACAGGCACCCACCACCATGCCCAACTAACTTTTATATTTTTAGTAGAGAGGGGGTTTCACCATGTTGGCCAGGCTAATCTCGAATTCCTGGCCTCAAGTGATTCATCTGCCTTGGCCTCCCAAAGTGCTGGGATTACAGGTGTGAGCCACCATGCCCCGCCCCAGCTTTAGGATTCTACAAAAACCATGAGACAGAGAATCAGGCCAATACCAAAATTCTCAGTGCTGATTTTCTTCCTTGCTCGGGGAGTATATGACTGTGGGTTAAATGGAGTTATCATCTCTCAACTATTCCCACATAAAACCTATCTCCTTGGTGGTTTACCTTCAAATCAGTTTTAAGTCAATGCCAGTTCTTCCTCCTGTCAAGCACAGTTCCATGCTGCCTCCAATCACTGCCTGGCTGCCATGGGCAGAAGGAATGCCAGCTGATTTTAATTTCAGCCCATGCAAATTTGTTGCTCTCAAAAACCAAAGAATATATTTGTAAGAAGAAATGGTTGCTTTTTTCCTAATCATTAAAAGATTTATTTGGAGACTGCCTATATTACTAGTAAAATTAAATGTTTGTTAGGTGTTCAAGGTGATCCATCCTAACTAAATATTTATCATCAATTTCCATTCAGGTTAGGGTTGGCCTCTTTGGTGACAGGCTGTTCTGAATAAGGTTCCAGAGAATAACTCCCCCTGCCATCCCAAGCTCCGGTACTGAGGCAAGTTCTAGAATACAAACCAACTGGAGATTTGGACCTGACTGTAAAGATCCTTTTCAGAGCTAGAAAGCAATTCTGCATTTTTTTTCTCTTTTTGAGACAGGGTCTCATTCTGTTGCCCAGGCTGGAGTGCAATGGTGTGATCTTGGTTCACTCCAATCTCTGCCTCCCTGGCTCAAGAGATTCTCCCACCTCAGCCTCCCAAGTAGCTGGGACTACAGGCACACACTACCCCGCCTAGCTAACTTTTGTATGTTTTGGTAGAGATGGGGTTTCACCATGTTGCTCAGGCTGGACAATCCTGCATTTCATTCACAAGAAAGGTAAAACCTATCCTTTTGGCAGCCAAGACCACCTCTGGTTTGATATGTGGCAAATTTATAGACTCTTCACTGATTTTTTTAAAGCCTTCTCAGAATATACATTTTTAATGGGTTTTAAAATAAAAGAAATATGTGCTTATGTCAAACAACATAAGATGAAGAATGATAAATAAAAGGCCTATCTCCACACCCAATTTCCTAGTCTTACTAGAGTAAGGCTATATACACATTTTTAACACAAATGAGAACATACTATATTTAATTTTTTTATATATATCTCATTTTTATCAGCTACATGGTATTCTAAAATATGAATATATAACTATATAGTTCATGTTTTAATGATGGACTTATAGGTTGTTTTTAGTTTGGGGTTTTTTTTTTTCCTATACAAACAATAAAATAAACATCTTTGTGTATATTTGTGTATGTGTAATCACTGTATACTTAAAAAAGGATATCTGTGGCATAAATCCTAGCAGTAGAACTGCAGGGTCAATGTGTGGATTCATTTTTTATTTTCATAGATATAACCAAATTGCCCAAAAAACGTGAGGTATCATAAAATGTTTTAATCTTTATCAATTTGATGACATTAGGTAAAATATTTCTTGTTGTAATTTATATTTATTTAGGAATGAAACTGAGCATCTTTTCTTACATCTATCAGCCAAATGAAATTTTTCTGGAACTGCCTATATGCCATATATCTTTGCCTATTTTTCCATTAAGTTGAGTAAGTTATTAACATGAAGAATTCTTTGTATATTAAGGAAAATAGCCCCCTTTTCTTTTTGTCTGATCATATGTTGCAAACTTTTCCCTCCAGTTCATGGTTTGCTATTTGACTTTATTTATGGTATTTAAAAAAATCATATATAAGTTTTAAATATTTATTATTAAGTTTATCAAAATTATGACTTCTGGTTTTGTGATAATCATTTAAGAAAGGGCTGCTTTTTTTGTTTTAGTTTCTGGGTTTTTGTTTTGTTTTGTTTTTATTTTGAGACAGAGTCTCACTCTGTCGTCCAGGCTGGAGTGCAGTGGCACGACCTTGGCTCACTGCAACCTCGGCCTTCCGGGTTCAAGCGATTCTCATACCTCAGCCTCCCCAGTAGCTGGGAGTACAAGTGCCCATGCCAGCCACCACGTCCAGTTAATTTTTGTATTTTTAGTAGAGGCGGGGTTTCACCATGTTGGCCAGGCTGGTCTCGAACTCCTAACCTCAAATGATCCACCTATCTCAGCCTCCCAAAGTACTGGGATTACAGGTGTGAGCCACTGCACCAGCCTCTTTATTTTAAGAATAAAAAAATTCAGTCATTTTTCCTTCTAGCATTTTCATGATTTCTGAAGTAAACTTTTTATTTTGGCGTAATTTTAGATTTACAGAAAACACAGAATGATAATACAGAACATGATATATTTTAATGCCTAAAACTTTGATCCATCTGGAATCTATTCAAAAGACTGAAGTAGAAATCAAATTTTATTTTAATTTTGTATAATTCATGAATTATTAAAGTATTTAAAAGGTAATAACACACATATTAAAACACAATTTTAGTCCATTTTGTTTCAGTATACTTGGTGATATACAAGGATATATCACCATAAAACCAGGATTTGTAATCATGAGAGGAGTAACCCCAGAAGGTTTCCAAACCAGGTGGAGGCAATGGAATTGGAATTAGAAATAATTATTGTGATGGTTAATTTTATGTGTCAACCTAGCTAGGCTATGGTGCCCAATTGTTTGGTCAAAACAAGTCTATATGTTGCTGTGAAGGTATTTATAGATGTGATGAAAACAATTGGTAGACTTGAAGTAAGCAAATTACCCTCCATAGTGTGGTGGGCCTCATCCAATCATTTGAAGGCCTTCAGAGCAAACACTAAGATTTCCTGAAGAAAACGAGCTTCTCCTCAAGACTGCAGCATAGAAACTCCAGCCAGAGTTTCCAGATTGCTGAGCTGCCCTGTAGATTTTGGACTTGCTAGCCCCCACAACAGCAAGAGCCAACTTCTTAAAATAAATCTCTCTCTATATGTATATATCCCATTGGTTCTGTTTCACTGGAGAATCCTAAAATAATCAGCCTTATATTTCTCAGAACTGTATGTCTTTCTCCATCCTCGACGGAACAGAGAGTAAACTGAACTTGCCAAGTGAATTATACAGTAGAATGTAGAGGCAGAAACAAAAGGCATTCCATACCGTTACAGCACAGCCATAGTGCTTAAAAGGACAGTCTTGCTCAGCTTCAGGACATACAGCCAGGTGTTCATCCACCTATGAAATGGATAGCCACAAGCATAAATTCATCACTGATTCTCCAACTGCAGCAATCGGGGAACCAAGGGTGACTTGGGAAGAAGGCAAGGACCAGGAGAAGGAGAGATGCCTGGCAAGAAAGAGCTATGATGAAAACTGGAAAGAGTGCGCAGGGCAAAGAGGAGGAAAGACCGAGACATCATTATCACGAGTATAATTTAAGCCCTGGGCCCTTATCGGTGGGATTTATCAAACACAGACCACAGTGATTACTAAAACTTTATCTTCCATAAAATCTACAGGAGGATTATTTGCAGTTACCTCAGTTTTTAGAATAATCTTCGAACAATTGTTGGGACAAAATACCGGGTATTCAGGACACAAGTTTTCCTCGTGATTCTGAAACAGAGAAAGTGCAATAAAACAAAGCCAAGGGTTGTCTTCCATGGCCTCACAGTGATTATACCTGTGTCTCTTTGGGGCTATATGTCACGTGGCTTACTTGCTACAGAAAGTTATGGCCTAGTTCCAAAAAAGGATTAAAGATGTCTGCTTTCTAGGCATAAATTAACTTAATTGAAATATTAAATCTTCCAATTATTCCAAAAAAAAGTCATAGAGCACAGGACTCAAAGAAGGTAGATTGGGGAACTGCCAGCATAACTCCTTCGGGACATGTAAAAAGTACCCATGGTTTCTTTTTAGGCCTACGTCCCGCCTCCCCAGCTACACTGCAGAATTCAGAGGAGACATTATCATCATCTCCTTGTGACTCATCACCTAGCATTCCTTACACATACACAGCACATGTTCAAATAATATTTTTGCCAACAATAAATGAATAGAGTGCTACCAACAAGAAGGTTTGAAGCTTTTCACAGAACTTCTCTCCAAAAAGCAAATTCTTTAGACCTAACTCTGTATGAAAATAAATGCAGGAATGTTCTTCTGGCATTTCACCTGATTCACTGTGACCACTCAGGCATAATTTAGCTCCATACAGATGACTGTTTTGTGTGTTGTTGTTGTTGTTTTTTAATTTGAGAAGGAATTTCACTCATTACCCAGGCTGGAGTGCAATGGCGTGATCTCAGCTCACTACAACCTCCACCTCACGGGTTTAAGCAATTCTCCTGCCTCAGCCTCCCTAGTAGCTGAATTACAGGCACACATCACCACGCCCAGATAATTTTTGTATGTTTAGTAGAGACAGGGTTTCACCGTGTTGGCCAGGCTGATCTCAAACTCCTGACCCCAGGTGATCCACTCGCCTTGGCCTCCCAAAGTATTAGGATTATAGGCATGAGCCACCGCACCCAGCCATGTGTGTTGTTGTTTTTTACCTGTAGATTGATGACTACTACATCCTTTTTGCAATAAACGCATTTTTCCTCTCGAAACTGACAGTATGCACTCAAATGCTCTTTCAGGTCTTTTCGTAGGACTGGTTCCCGGCAGTTCTCATTAGAACACTGCACAGCTTGAAATAAGCACTGCTGAAGGTGATCCTGCAACAGATAACAACAGGCCAGTGGGACCCACTGAGCAGGGCAGTGGGAGGGAGGTCAGCTGGAAAGCCTAGAGAGGGACAGAGAACAGGGTGGGCAGCTGCGCAGAAAGGCTTGCACAGGGCAAGGCACAGGGTAGGCTCTCAGGGGATGCAGCCCACTGCCTCTGCTGAGGAGAGGGCATGGGGAGGGCTGCCTTGGTTGGGAGGAATTCAGAGGACAGGGGAAGATGGGTGAAGAGGAAGTACACCAAGATCTAATAATGTGCTCATATTCTCAGGTTAGTTCTTGGATATTTTCCTTAATTTACGAGTTCTTCAAGGACATTTTTATTTCTTTTGTGCACTCTTCATCCGAACCCCCAGCATTAAGTATGGGTCTATGCACAGCAGATGGTAAAAGGAAACAAGAAAAAGAAAAAAGGAGAGAAGGGCATATCCTAACTCAAGGAAGAAAGGCAAACGATGAAGATGAAAAGAAGGGAGAGGAAGCTATTCTAGAAATGATAAAGAGAAGGAGATGGAGGAAACACAGGTGTGCAGGCCCAAGAGAAGCTGGGAATGGTCAGACTGGTAAAATCAGGAAATATTTTTAACCATTAATGATAATTTATTGGCCATGTGTGCTGGCTCATCCTCATAAGCGCAGAACCTTAGGAGGCTGAGACAGGAGGATCACTTAAGGCCAGGACTCAAGTCCAGCCTGGGCAACACAGTGAGACCCCAAGACCTTGTCTCCACAAATTTCTTTTTTTAATTTGCCAAGTGTGGTGGTGTACACCTGTGATCCCAGCTACACAGGAGGCTGAGGTGGGAGGATCAGTTGAATCCAGCAGTTTGAGGCTGCAGTAAGCTATGACTGCACCACTGCACTCCAGCCTAGGTGACAGAGTGAGACTCTGACACAAATAATAAGTTATTTAAATTTTATTTTAAATATTCTCTAATGTCATTTAATATTATTAAATATTAACATTTATTTAAACTAATTAAACATTTAATTTTACATTTAATTACTATTTATATGTAAATATATTTAATATATATAATATATATCAAATATAATATACTAAATATATTTATATTTATATAAATATATTGTATAAATAATATATTTGAAATTAATAAATTATAATATAATTTAAATATATAATGTAAATATTGTAATATATTATATATTTTATATTTTATATATTTTTTTAAATATTATGTATTATATTGTAAATATATACTATATATTAAATTATATTATAAATATATATTAAATATACTATATTAAATATATAATGTATTTAAATTATATATTCTATTCAATATTATATTGAATAGACTATATATTAAATATATTTGGTAGAATATATATTAAATGTTATAATATATACTAAATATAACATATATAATAATATATATAAAATATATATTAAATATATTATAATAATATATATTTATTATATT
The DNA here is from genome assembly GCF_001604975.1 of Cebus imitator. Classification (NCBI taxonomy): domain Eukaryota; kingdom Metazoa; phylum Chordata; class Mammalia; order Primates; family Cebidae; genus Cebus; species Cebus imitator. Next base: position 8,839,986 of record NW_016107353.1, on the reverse strand, counting down.
TAATATATAAATATATCACTATTGATATTACATATCATTCATATATATCATTAGTATAATATATCAATAATGTTATATATTAAATATAAATGTTAATAATATTTAATATTCTATATTTTGTTATATATTAAACACCACATTGATATTTAAATATTAAATGGTATATATTGTGATATATATATTGTGATATATACTATTTAATAGAATATATACTATTAGTATATATAACTTTAAATAAAATAAAAATCAAATTAATATATATACTAATTGTATATACTAATTAATATATATGCAAATTGTATATACTAATTAGTATATATACTAATTGTGAGGCTGTATGGCCTGCAAAGCCTAAAATAAAAATCTGGTTCTTTTTTATTTTATTTAAAGTTATATATATACTATTTAGTAGTATATACTATTTAGTAAATATATAATTTTTTATATATATACACTATTTAATATTATTTTGTCACATATTGTCTATAGCTGCTTTCCCTCTAAAATGGGACAGCTGAGTAATTGTGAGACTGTATGGCCTGCAATGCCTAAAATAGTTACTATCTGGCTCTTATTATTTTATATAAAGTTATGTATATACTATTTAATATTTGAGAATGATGACATGGACAGTGTTCATTCCCGGATTCTTCACATTCTAGATTATTTTATTTGTATTCTTATACTGTTTTATTTTTTATTTTATTTTTGAGTCAGGGTCTCTCTCTGTTGCCCAGGCTGGAGTGAAGTGGTGGGATCTCTGTTCCTTGCAACCTCCACCTCCTGGGTAAAAGTACTTCTTGTGCCTCAGCCTCCCGAGTAGCTGGGATTATAGATACACACCATGCCCGGCTAATTTTTGTATTTTTAGTAGAGACAGGGTTTCACTATGATGGCCAGGCTGGACAGTCTATGTTTTTTTGTTCTTGTTTTTTTTTTTAAGACAGTCTTGCTCTGTCACCCAGGCTAGAGTGCAGTGGCATGATCTCAGTTCACTGCAACCTCCACCTCCCGGGTTTCAAGCAATTCTCCTGCTTCAGCCTCCTGAGTAGCTGGGATTACAGGCGCCCGCCACCACGCCCAGCTAATTTTTGTATTTTTAGTAGAGACAGAGTTTTGCCATGTTGGCCAGGCTGGTCTCGAACTCCTGACCTCAGGTGATCCGCCCGCCTCAGCCTCCTAAAGTGCTGGTATTACAGGAATGAGCCACCACACCTGGCCAACATTCTAGATTTTTAAAAGCAGGCATATCTCAATGAAAACCTTTGAATCACTGCAGTTATTGTGATGCTAGCAAGTTACCAAAATGTTAGAGAACTTGTCCCTCTGAGGGTCCTTTAAAACAAAATTGGCAAGTGAGGACTCACAGGCCAAATCTGGCCTGCTACTTGTTTTTATAATTAAAGTTGTATTGGAAAGGACCCACACCTATTCCTTTACAGATTGTCTATAGCTGCTTTCCCTCTCAAATGGGACAGCTGAGTAATTGTGAGACTGTATGGCCTGCAAATCCTAAAATAGTTACTATCTGGCTCTTTTTAATTTAATTTTATTTTTTTACTGTTTGACTCTTAACAGAGTTTGCTGACCTTCTCTCAGAAGAAAAGGCAAACAGTTTTTTGACAGTGAGAGAAATATAGGTATTCTCACTCACGTCCGGTGGTATGAATCATCACAGTTGGAATCCATCTCTTCTCCAAAATTTGTTGATACTACATCCTCAACTCTCACCCAAAAAGTCAACATTCATTGAAACTCTGCTACCCATAAGATTCTACACCTTACCGCACAAGGAGATAGGCGGGAAACAAGGAATGAGGGGAAATGTAAAAGAAACAGGTGGAAAGAAACCAGCCCCTGCTCTCCACAAGCCTGTGATCTGGTCACTAAAGCTGTTCAATGGTCCATTTCAGCCTCATTTGCTTTTTTGGCTTAGTGACAACAAAGTTGGGAAAAAAGGCCTCCCTCGCTCTAGGACTTGACTATTCAAAACAAGTGGCAAAGGACACATGAAAACATACCAAAAGTTCCATGAGCCTCCAAAGAAGTCCCTGGGTTAACAAGGAAATCATTTACACATTTATAAGCTCAGTGCCTGGGGGATTTGGAGTGATAGAGAAAAGACTGAATCATCTGAAATATGTGTTCCAAAATGTGTGGGTGTGCGGGGAAAATTTCAGCAGCCTCTCAGCAATTCCCTAGGAGTTAGAGATGCCTGAGTCATGTTCACTTGTAGTGTGATCAAACTTGACATGGGCCTGCCAGGCAATGACAAGTTTCTAGCTTCCCATTTAACCACCTTCCCTAGCTGGAGGGAAGGGCAGCTGGCCTTACTTCATTTTTAAAGGCACTCAATTCCCCTTCACTTACATTTCCCCTACGCCTTGTTGGTTTGTCTCTCCTGTCAATGCTTTTTACCTTTAACCCGCAGCCTGTCTCTGCCTTGGTCTGAGTGATCTGCCATAGATCATAAACCCCACGAGGCCAGGCCTCACAGTTGCTGGGAAATGCCTATGACACCACCAAGTGAGAGAGCAAATGCTTTCAGGGAAGGACCTCACAACTGTGTCTTTCTGTAATCACCCCGGGGTCCCACCCAGTTCCACCAAAATGACATATTCTCGAGTGTTTGTTTGGTCCAGCATGTCCTGCACCCTCTCATTTGGCTCAATGATCCCTACCACACAATTAAGGTCTAGTGGATACAAGATGTCTTCCCTGCGCTCCATACAGGATGAACCTCTTCACTCACACCTCAGCCCTAGGGGTACCGCAGCACTGTAGCCACCTGTATGGCTAGACTGGGAATCTCTGAGGGCAATCCACTGAATCCCTGTTACATGCTTAGCTCAGTAACTGTCTCATAAAGGGGTTCAATACACATCCCCGGAAAAATGGCAAAGGTAAATACTGTTCATGAGTAATACCAACCTGGTACCGGCCCAGAATAACCTTGGCATTACATCCAGGAGCATTGCTGCAATATACATATAAGTTGAGGACTTCTCTTTTGCAGCAATTGTCTTTAAAAACCTAAAAGGTAAACATAATAGGTTTCACACACTTCAAAGTTTTACGGCAATGTGAATTAAGCTATTTTAATTTGGTCTTCAAGTATACCTCAACAGGCAGGTGGAAACTTCCAGACAACTGCTGGAATGGAAATATTACACCACACTGAAAGAAAAGGCTGTCTCCGATATATGCTTTTGACAAACCATCAAACATACAAGCCAGGTAACAATGCCCAGTGCAACACGCTACAGCTAGGCAAATCTCATGGTGAACTTGACCCCACATTCTCAAAGGTGAGGAGGTGAAGCTTAGCCAAGAGTGATGCTTTCAGCTTCCTGTCCCAGAGTAAATGTATCACTCATCAGACAGCATTACCCAGGCTGTGCTGGCTTGCTATTTTAGCACAAACCAGGAGCCAACAAACTGTAAGGGGTCAGATAGTTCACATCACAATTGTTTCTGATGTCACTTTTCAACTCTTCCGTATACAATACCTAAATGAATGGGAACAGCTATGTTCCAATAAAACACTATTTATGAACACTGAAATTTGAATCTCATATCACAAAACCTTCTCTGGATTATTTTAAATAGCTTTATTTTGAAGTAGTTTAAGACTCACAAGAAGTTGCAAAAATACAAGGTTTCTATGCATCCACCATTATATAAAAAGTTTCTTAGCTTACAGGCCATACAAAAATGGGTGGCAGGGTGGATCTGTCCCAAGACTGTAGTATGCCAACCCCTGGAATAGTAGCTCAGACAGACACTAAGTACAGCACAGCCCTGTTGTAGATATTTACAAAACACATTATAAGAAGTATAGAGAAGGCGCATATACAGCAGACCAGAGGCTGAAGGGAAACTTCTGCTTAAACATCCTGCAACAGAATCCTAAAGGAAGAAAATTGAACTTAAAGAGGAGTTTTAAGGGAGAAAATCTTCATGACGTGGGACAGACAATGGTTTCTTAGATACAAAAAAAAAAAAAAAAAAAACCAAAAAAAAAAAAAAAAAAAAAAAAAACAGATGAACTAGACTTCATCAAAATGAAAATTTTTTGTGCTTTAAACACACTACAAGAAAGGGAAAAGACAACCCACAGAATGGAAGAAAAATATTTGCAGATATTTATATCCAGAATATATAAAGAACTTTTTCTTTTTCTGAGGCGGAGTCTTGCTCTGTCACCTTGGCTGGAGTGCAGTGGCATGATCTCAGCTCACTGCAACCTCCAGCTCCCGGGCTCCAGCGATTCTCATGCCTCAACCTCCCAGGTAGCTGGGATTACAGTCGTGCACCACCACACCCAGCTAATCTTTGTATTTTTTAGTAGAGACAGGGTTTTGCCATGTTGGCCAAGCTGGTCTCGAACTCCTGGCCTTATATGATCTGCCTGCCTCAGCCTCCCAAACTGCTGGGATTATAGGCTATAAACAACTTTTATAATGCAACAATAACAGGCAAATAACTCAAGTTTTTAAAATAAACAAAGGAAATAAATAGGCATTTTTAACAAAGAAGATATACAAATACCCAATAAGCACCTGAAAAAATTCCCAGCCTCATCAGCCAACAGGAAAATGCAAATCAAAACCGTAATGAAATACATTAGCTGGAGCTAGTATAGGAAGGAGATAAGGAAGAACCAGGCAAGGAGACTTGGGGTGGAGGAGGGGTGTGGTCAATAAAGACCCAAACAAGCCTCTGAAACAGGGCTATGAGTAGGCTCTGATGTGACCCCACAGCAGAGGAATGTGGACTCCAAGGAAGGTCTCCCTTGACCACTCTCCTGCTCCAATCTCTATGTCCAATTCATTGACTTCTTCTCTATCACCCTGAGAGCTGCTAGACCAATGCAGTGACTTTCTTACCTCCTGAGATTTGATGACCTCCTTATCTACAGGGCAAATTGGCACTGTGTTTAATTCTCTGGAGAGAAAAATAAAAATGGAGCCAGAGTTAGGTGTTTACCTCAACAGCATTTCCAAAAGCAGCCCCAGGGCTCCAGCCATGCTCTAGCCCTGGGCAGGCTGGTCCCTGTCTATCCATGCTGTTCCCTCTACCCAGAAGGTGCCTACTGCACCCCTCCTTCAGCACCTTCCTAGTCTCAGTTTGCCTGAAAAACTTCATGCATCCTCCAGGATGCAGTCAGTGGACAAAACTAAATGCCCTTTGTCCTTTGTTTATCACACTGTACCACAACGTCTCCTTCTCAGGACTGGAACATTCTAGAGGGCAAACATGGGGTCCTGTTCCACACTGTAGCTCTTCAGCATGAGAGCACAGAACACACAGGTGCTGAAGGCACAAACACATGAAGGAATGAGGATCCACTATAATAACCCGCTTTCAAGGTTTGGCAGGGTAAAATGACTGCCTTGTTTCCTATGTAACCCCCCAAAGTGTGTCTGCTTCCACATCTCTCCTGGTCTCCTCCCTCAACACAGCATGACCCAGGTCTTTCAGCTGCCCAGGAGAGGACAGCATCCATGGCAGCAAGGTCTCTTCTAGGTGTTACAGCACCTCTGCCTCAAGGAAAGGGAAGACTGAAGTGACTACAACACAGACGCTGTGAGATTCAAGCTCTTCCACACAGCCAGCTCCCATAATGGAGTGTGTGTCTAGGTCTGCTCTCCCATGCAAAACAGGTGCAGTCTGAATTTTAAGAAAAGGATATCTGTAAATTAATTTTAAGAAAGAATATCTGTAAATTAATAACCCAAAAATGATTATTCTTCAGGACCTCACAGAGGAGATCTGGGAGAGTCCCTCCTTATAGTCATGGTTCTGTGGCCAAATAAAGCAACTCCAAAAACCATGAGAACAGTTGAGTGGCCACAATCGGCACCTGCATGCTGGGCCTGCCATGGTCGGAGTTGCAGGCCCTGTCCACTCACCTCAGGGAGAGGATGCAGTGCTGGCAGAAGCGGTGCCCACATCCCGTCTGGTGGGGGTTGTGAAGCACCGAGTGGCAGAAGGCACATTTGTAGCGCTCTTCCAACTGCTCCACAAACCGGTACTCTATATTGGGCTCAAAGTCCAAGGAAATGGAGTTGCCAGAATTCTGGCGGATGAAACCACAGGGCTCACCTCTATGCTTTTCTGAATAAGCCATTCTGCAGAGGTCAGGGGAGGTGAAGGAAAATTAAGTGTACAAACACTGAAACAACTACAGCCATCAGACGCTTTGGTTATTTGTCCCATAATTAGTGTACATCATTCACATGGTCATTCTGTTGTGACTTTGTAACAACAGTGACAACCTCCCGCCATTGGAGGGGCTCCGGCAAAGGTACAATGTCTTTGGAGTGCTCCGGTTAGAGGCTGGACCAGATGACTTCTAGCAAGATTCTATGAGACTTCATTCAGTTCTTTGTCCATCAACCTTTTACGGGGTGCTAAATTACCCTGTAAGTTTGGCCACATGCTTGGACAAAATATAGCCAGGTGTGTTAATTACACTATAAGTCAACTGTTAGGATATTTTCTTTCACTCAATGAGAGAATGGAAACACGTGTTTTGTTAAAATTTTTAGAGGCAAATTTATTTCTCACCATCTTGGAAGCACAGAGCAAGTGTTTACCAGACACTGAACATGCTGGTATCTTGAACTTGGAATTCCCAGCCTCCAAAACTATGAGAAATAAATTCCTGTTCTTTATAAATTACCCAGTCTGAGGTATTTTGTTACATCAGCACAAACAGACTAACACTTCTTTTTCATTTTTTCAGAGACAAGGTCTCACTCTGTAGCCCAGGCTGCAGTCCAGTGCTGTGATCATGGCTCACTGTAATCTCCAACTCTTGGGTTCAACTGATCCCTCCCCAGTAGCTAGAACTACAGGCACTATAGGCACACACCACCACACCTGGCCAATTTTTAAAAAAAATTCTTTTTTAGAGACAGTGACATGGTTTGTCTATGTGCCCACCCAAATTTCCTCTTGAATTCCCACATGTTGTGGGAGGGACCCAGTGGAAGGCAACTGAATTGTGGTCTTTCCTGTGCTATTTTTGTGACAGTGAATAAGTCTAATGAGATCTGATGGCTTTATAGGGCAGTTTCTCTCTCTCTTTCTGCCTCTGCCATCCATGTAAGATGTGACTTGCTTCTCCCTACCTTCTGCCATGACTGTGAGGCTTCTACAGCCACATGGAACTGTAAGTCCATTAAATCTTTTCCTTTTGTCAATTGCCCAGTCTTGGGTATGTCTTTTTTTTTTTTTTTTTTTTTTACTAAGTTTTTGCTCTGTTGCCACACTAGAGAGCAGTGGCGCAATCTCAGCTCACTGCAACCTCTGCCTCTCAGGTTCAAGCGATTCTCCTGCCTCAGCCTCCCAAGTAGCTGGGACTACAGGTACACGCCACCACCCCAGCTAATTTTTGTATTTTTAGTAGAGACAGGTTTCACCATGTTGGTTAGGATGGTCTCAATCTCTTGACCTCATGATCCACCAGCCTTGGCCTCCCAAAGAGCTGGGATTACAGGCCTGAGCCACCACACCTGTCTGGTGTATCTTTATCAGCAGCGGGAAAACAGACTAATACAGACAGGGTCCCTTTATGTTACCCAGGCTGGTCTTGAACTCCTAGACACAAGTGATCCTTGTGGCTGAGCCTCCCAAAGTGCTGGGTAAGCCACCGCACATGGCCTAAGATAGCACTCTTAAAACTTGTGGAGCCAAAGACCCAACACAGCAGAACAATATCAGAGGAGAAGAACAGAGCTGGAGGACTGACATTACACAACTTCAAAACTTATTATAAAGGTACAGTAATCAAGACAGTGTAGTACTGTCAAAAGAACAGACAAACAGATGCAGGGAACAGAATAGAGAACCCAGAAATAGACCTACATAAATACAGTCAACTGACCTTTGACAAAGGAGCAAAGGCAAAATAATGATGCAAAGATAAGTCTTTTCAACAAACGGTGCTGGGAAAACTGGACATCCACATCAGAAAACAAAGCTAGACACAGACCTGACACACTTCACAAAAATTAACTCAGAATGGATCACAGACATAAACATAAAATGCAAAGCTATAAAACTACCAGAAGATAACACAGGATAAAATCTAGATGCTCTTGAGTTTGGCAATGACTTCTTGCACACAAATACATTACTCACAGTATCTATCTATCACTATCATTGCAGTAGATTGAATGTTTGTATTTCCCCCCAAAATTCATATGTGGAAATTCTAACCCCCAATGTGATGGCATTAGGAGGTGGGGCTTTTGGCAGGTAATGAAGTCATTAGAGCAGAGACCTCATAAATGGGATTAGTGCCCTTATAAGAAGAGGCCTGAGAAAGCCGGGAATGATGGTGCACACTTGTAGTCCCAGCTACTCAGGAGGCTGAGGTGGGAAGATGGCTTGAACCCAGGAATTCAAGTCTAGCCCAGGCAACATGGTGAGACCTCCTATCTAAAGAGGCCAGAGAGCTCCCTGGCCCTCTTGCTGCCATGTAATGATACAGCAATTAAATCTGCAGCCTGGAAGAGGAACCTCATCAGAACCCAATCATGCTGACACCCTGATCAGTTCAGGGTCCCCTCCACTACACTGCACGCTCTGAGAAACAACACAGATTTCTGACAGTTCTGGAAGCTGAATCTGTTATCTGTAAGCCACCCAGTCTATGTGCTGTCTTACAGCAGCCCAAGCTAAGACAAGTACCAAGCCATGTCATTTCTCAGCTGAACTAAATATAAATTCATTAGTTGCTTTCTTCTCCAAACCACTCTCCATACTATAGCCAGGGTGAGACTTTCAAAATGCAAGTACAATGTAAGGTTATCTCCCTTCATCTTTCAGTGTTTTCCTAGGGATCTGAGGGAAAGTCCACAATGCTAAGCAGGCTCAAGGCTGTCTCCTCCCCAGTCCAGCAGCATCCTGGACCTCTCTTCCCTGGCTTTCTGTACTGCAGCCACCCAGGCTTTCTTTTAGTTCTCCTAATACACTACACTCTCTTCTGCCACAGGGCCTTTCCACAAGCTACTTGGGAGGTTGAGGCAGGGGGATCACTTGAGCCTGGGAGATGGAGGCTGCAGTGAGTCCTGATTATGACACGGCACTCCAGCCTGGGTGGCAGAGCAAGACCCCGTCTCAAAAAAAAAAAAAAAAAAAAAA
>NW_016107353.1:8823795-8829715 GCF_001604975.1 Cebus imitator | reverse complement strand
GGTAGAAAAAGAAATACTCAAGGAATCCTCTCATCTCAGCCTCCCTAGTAGCTGGGACTACCAGTGCATGCCACCACACACAGCTAATTATTTTTTTTTTTCAGAGACAGAGTCTCACTATGTTGCCTAGGCTGGTCTTGAACTGCTGGCCACAAACAATCCTTTCAGCTTAGCCTCCCAAAGCAATGGGATTACTACAGGTATGAGCCACAGCACGTGGTCTAAGATAACACTCTTAAAACTTGAGGAGCCAAGGACCCAACACGGCAACACAACATTGAAGAACAAAGCTGGAGGATGCACACTACTCAACTTCAAAACTTATTATAAAGTTACCGTAATCAAGACAGTGCAGTATTGTCAAAAGAACAGACAAACAGATCCATGGAACAGAATAAAGAGCCCAGAAATAGACCCACATAAATATAGTCAACTGACCCTTGGCAAAAAGGCAAAGGCAAAACAATGATGCAAAGATAGTCTTTTCTTTCTTTTTTTTTTTTCTCTTTACTCCCGGGGTCAGCTCAAAAGATAGTCTTTTCAGCAAATGATTCTTGGACAACTGGACATCCACATCAGAAAATGAAGTCAGACACAGACCTGACACCCTTCACAAAAATTAACTCAGAATGGATCACAGTCATAAACGTAAAATGCAAAGCTATAAAACTCTTACTAGATAACATACAATAAAATCTGAATGACCTTGAGTTTGACAATTGCCTTTTAGGTACAACACCAAAGGCACAATCTATGAAAGAAAGAATTGATAAACAGACTTCCACTCAATTTTGCTGTGAACCTAAACCTGCTCTAAAATAAAATCTTGTCTTTTTTAAATTGAGGACCCCTAAGAGTTTTTGTTTATGTGAGTTTTATTTATTTACATTTACCACACTTGAGAGTCAAATTGAGGAATTAAAGAAAGTATTGAGTTTGCCCACGGGTGTGTGAAGAGAAACAATCAGTGTGGAGGCCACAGGGGACTCGCCAGGATGAGCAGCACCTTAGCTAAAATCGCGGAGATAGAAGCTGAGATGGCTCGGACTCAAAAGAACAAGGCCACAGCACACCACCTAGGGCTGCTTAAGGCTCGTCTTGCTAAGCTTTGTCGAGAACTCATTACTCCAAAGTGGGGTGGTGGTGGAGGTCCACGAGAAGGTTTTGATGTGGCCAAGACAGGTGATGCTTGAATTGGATTTGTTGGTTTTCCATCTGTGGGGAAGTCAACACCGCTTAGTAACCTGGCAGGGGTGTATTCTGAGGTAGCAGCCTATGAATTCACTACTCTGACCACCGTGCCTGGTGTCATCAGATACAAAGGTGCCAAGATCCAGCTCCTGGATCTCCCAGGTATCATTGAAGGTGCCAAGGATGGGAAAAGTAGAGGTCGTCAAGTCATTGCAGTGGCCCGAACCTGTCACTTGATCCTGATTGTTTTGGATGTCCTGAAACCCTTGGGACATAAGAAGATAATTGAAAATGAACAGGAAGTCTTTGGCATTCGCTTGAACGGCAAATCCCTCAACATTGGCTTTAAGAAGAAGGACAAGGAAGGCATTAACCTCACAGCCACTTGCCCCCAGAGTGAGCTGGATGCTGAAAACTGTGAAAAGCATTCTGGCCGAATACAAGATTCATAATGCCGACGTGACTCTATGTAGTGATGCTATAGCTGATGACCTCATTGATGTGGTGGAAGGAAACAGAGTTTATATCCCCTGTATCTATGTGTTAAATAAGATTGACCAAATCTCCATTGAGGAATTGGATATCATCTATAAGGTGCCTCACTGTGTACCCATCTCTGCCCATCACCGTTGGAATTTTGATGACCTACTGGAAAAGATCTAGGACTATCTGAAACTAGTGAGAATTTATACCAAACCCAAAGGCCAGTTACCAGATTACACATCCCCAGTGGTGCTTCCTTACTCCAGGACCACAGTGGAGGATTTCTGCATGAAGATTCATAAAAATCTTATCAAAGAATTTAAATATGCTCTGGTCTGGGGTCTCTCTGTGAAACACAATCCTCAGAAAGTGGGTAAAGACCATACGTTGGAGGATGAGGATGTCATTCAAATTGTGAAGAAGTGAAACCTTCCCCCTTTCCCAACTGCCGGGTGAACCACAACAACTTTCCCCATGATCAAGCACCCTACCCCAGTTCTTTCTGGCTTTGACAGTCACTGGATCAGGATCCAGGGGAGGGAGATGGAGGCACCCAAACTGGAACTTCATTTGTCTTACCTTGGTGTCACTATGTATGTTGAACTGCATAAAAGACCTGGTAGGCTGGTCAGCTACATGCAAAAAAAAAGAAAGTATTTACTTTAACATAATAAGCCAATTATATGTTAACACAAATAATATTTTTATGAAAAATAACTGTTTTCCAAAACAAAAAAAATGAGTGAGAAGGGTGCCACCATTTTACATGTTTACACATCTCTTCCATGTCTTGCTTCATAGAAGACAGCTGGATTCTCACGTCTGCTCCTACATCCAGTCTGTTGCATACCATACATCATTAAGCTTCAGGAAAACACATCTGTGCGTTTGTAAAAGGAGAGTAAAAATGGCAAATGATGTCAGTACCATTATGAAAATAGTTTTGACCATGCAGATCCCCTGAAAGTGTGTCAGGGAGCCCCAGGCAGTGCAGTGCTAGTAAATGTTTAATAATCTGCTGGATTGGCGGGGCGCGGTGGCTCACGCTTGTAATCCCAGCACTTTGGGAGGCCAAGGCGGGTGGATCACGAGGTCAGGAGATAGAGACCATCCTAGCCAACATGGTGAAACCCCATCTTTGCTAAAAATACAAAAGTTAGCTGGGTGTGGGGGCATGCATCTGTAATCCCAGCTCCTCAGGAGGCTGAGGCAGGCGAATCACCATTGAACAAGGGAGGCGGAGGTTGCAGTGAGCTGAGATTGCACCATTGCACTCCAGCCTGGCAAAAGAGTGATATTCCGTCTCAAAAATAAATAAATAAATAAATAAATCTGTTCAACTGGGGGATAGCTCCAGTTTGCAGCATTTGCCAATTTCTGTAGTTAAATACTTCCACTATGGCTAATTTCAAGGTAACAATGCAAGAGGTCACTGAACTGGAGTTGGGAAAGAGATGCACACAAAAAGGCATTGGCTCTTACCTGAATTCATCTGAATTAAGTAAAAGCCCATTAAGTGCTTTCCTAGTAAGAGCTGCTCCAGCACTCCAGGGGCCCTTGAAGCACATTTTGGAAACCACTGCTCTACTAGGCTGCTGTGTGGGCCCGTGTCCTGTCAGCTTTGTCCTGGCAGGCCTAGCACATGAGACTCTCAGTCTCCTTGCTCCTGTTGAATAGCCAGCAGAGGGCTGAATGCCCCATCCCTCCTCCCCATCCATATGTGTATTTCCCAGACCTATTCAACAGGCCTAAGTCATTCACTGACCTTGTTTACTCTCTAATCAGTTATGGTCCAGTATTTGTTTTTATGAAATTGAGTTTTTAATCTCACTACACATTGTAAAAAAAATAAGCATTTATGTTCGGTTATGAGATGTGGACTTGAGGTGTCTTTCCGGGTGAGGTTCCAGTATATAAACAGAGCTGTGATGCCTCCCAGGGCAGGGTCTGTCCTCCTCTGAAGCTTTCTCAAGCCTGGACCCACTGTGCTCACTGACATGAGAGAGTCCAACAGCAGAACTAGAAAGGCTGATGCTTCTTTCCTAACAAACATATGTATCTAATTAACCAGGTACTTTCAGATGGCACTCTGTCTTTCCCAGACAGCTATTTAGTCGAAATGAGTAAGCACTCCATTTTATTAAAATCTTTCCTCTTTGTGTATAATAGCTTATGTAACAGGAACAGCAAAGAAGTTCAGTTCTTGCAAATCAGAGGAAAAAAAATCAAAACTGCTAAATATAGAGCTTATATATCACCTTTCTTCAGTCAACGGCATTCTTACTCCTGCCATCAATGGGATGTACAGTGTGGTATCCTACTGAAGCGTTAAGCCAAAAGAGACAAGAGAAAATCATATCCCATCTATTCCCTAAGAACTCTTGCTGGGTTTCTTTGAAATGTCATCTTCTTGTTTCATAAATTGATGCATCTTTTCCATGAGAATTTTTTAGGAATTCCAAAGGAAAGCTGTGGATGTCACCATTTAAATTCCCCACTTACATATCTCTATCGATTAATTTATGAGGAACATATAATAAACATTCTCACATTCTGAAGCAGCATAAGTTTAGCCTTCAGTTACAAAAAAAAGGACATATATTTTGCAGAGTTTAAGAAAGGTTTAACAAAGAAAGGTAGATCCTGGTCTGTCTGTCCATACCACCTCCATACTCACCCCTACAACATCCAGTTTGGATTATATATTATATCATAATGCATAAGAAATAAGTCCATGAACTTTGTCTCCAGGATTTTCAAATTCTGATTCTTGGGGAATTACTGATTACTACAGACAAAATCTCAGAGTGAAAAGGGCACAGGACCAGAGACCTCTATCTCTGCTCTGCCACTCACCATTTATGAAAGCTTGGGCAGGGCACCCCCACAGCCCATTCATCTGCACACCCCTGCAATGATCCTGGGTTAGGTCCTGAGAATGCAGAGGCTGTGACGTTGCGTCTGCCCTTGAGGCCCTCCAAGGACAGAAGAAATAAGGCACAAAAATGATCAATTACAATATCCCAGTAGCAAGTACCATGAACAGAGATCCAGACAAAGAACTGGTACAGCCGACGTGCGGGCTAGCTAACAATTTCTGGGGTGTCTGTGCTGATTTCACAGAGAAGAAGAATCTCAACTGGTCTTGAAGAAAAAGGAGGCCTTTTCTAGATGAAGGAGATTAAAGAATTTCCCAGTAGCACAAACATTCTAGAATGGTTAGCAATTAACTGTAGCTCAAGTGGAATTAAGGGAATATGCCAGTCGTTTGCCTTTTTGCTCACATCCACTCACTCTTGCTCTGCTTAGGTCTGCACCATGATGTTGGGTGAAATTTGACGCCACAAATTGTTTTCCAGGCTCCCAGGCTTCTGGCTAGGTTCAGCCAATGAGAGGCACTGGGGTGGGAAGGGTGGGAAGAGGGAGAAGCCAGGGGATCTCTCCCCCATCCCTAGGTGCTGGGCAGCATCTCAACAGTGACTGGTGCTCCTCCACAGATCTAATGACAACAGATGACCCCTCCCTCTGTGGACGGGCTGTTAGAAGGCAAACTGTCCATTCCTCAGCTCTGCTCAATCTCACTGGCAGTGTTGGCCCACTGCCTAATACCCACTTCAGCAGCATGGGAAGGATACAAATATGTTATTCCCCAAACCCACCCAAGGCCCACCAGTGGTTCCTGGGCTTAAAGAAGAGAGACTGTGGTTGGTGATAAAGAAAATTTAAAATGTCCAGTCCCAAGATGCCCTGGGTGGGTTCCGGATGCTCTGCTGCTAGGATAGGTAGTTCCCCTCTCAACATCATGGCTGGCCTTGAATCCTGTGATTCTGTCTTCCAGGAAGAATAGATACTACAAGGAAGCAAAAAAAAAAAAAGGTGGGGGAGCTGGGCACAGTGGCTCATGACTGTAATCCCAACAGTTGGGGTGGCCAAGGCAGGAACTGCTAGAGCTCAGGAGTATGAGACCAGCCTGGGCAACATGGCAAAACCCCATCTCTACAGAAAATACACAAATTAGTAGGGTGTGGTGGTGCACTTCTGTAGTCCCAGCTACTTGTCGGGGGCTGAGGCAGGATGATTGCTTGAGCCTGGGAGGTCAAGGCTGCAGTGTGCCGTGTTCATGCCACTGCACTCCAGCCTGGGTGACAGAGAAAGACCCTAACTTGAGAAAGAAGAGGAGAAGAGAAGAGAAAGGAGAAGAGAAGAGGGAAAGGGAAAGAGGGAGGAATGGAGGGAGGAAGGAAGA
>NW_016107353.1:8804762-8823627 GCF_001604975.1 Cebus imitator | reverse complement strand
GGGAGGGGGAGGAGGGAGGAGAGAGGAGGGGAAAGTACTTTATCTGTTATGCTACCCTCCTGGCACAAGGGAGAACTGAAACGATCGCAAAGGTTTTCCAAAGTTTCTGTCTGTGACGGCCCAGAGAAGTCTTCCCTCAAAAATTGAAGAAGAAGCCCCTTTAACCAGGCAAGTCAAAAAAACAAGACGGCCTTGGAGAAAGGGAGAACCAATAAGGCCATTTTCCTATGTGGCTGGGAGCTCATGTAGAGACCAGGTGACACCACAAGCAGCCAGACAACATGTGGCCATAATCCACCGATGTACCATCCGGACCCCAGGATAACTAGCTTTGATGTCTTAAAGGCAGAGAGATAAGGGTGTCTTTTCTTTGCTTTTCCTTATGCTTTCACAGAATAAAGCTGTCTTGGAAACAGGACAAAGAATGATATGAGTATAATTTTAATTCCTTTAAAGAGAACTGTGACTTCTCTCCAAGTTCCCTTCTCCTGGCAGTGCAGCCAGCACTATCGGTGAATAGATGGGCGCACAAAGGCTGAAGGGCATCCCTTCTCCCCCAATCCCCTGGGCTGCACACCCACATTGGCCTGGCTGAGGCTGCCACTGCCTCAAGTCAGTCACACTTACAGGGATGCCTTTAGTGGAACTCTCTTCCTCGGAACCATGTGGAGTCCACCTGACTCCAGGTGTTACTTTTAAGGTATCCAGAAGACATTTAGATTTGCTCTCAGAACCTAGACCAAGAGGAAGAAATAACAAAGAAAGCTCAGCTGATCTTCCCACGCAGCAGCTTTCTCCACTAGGTAGCCTTGTTCAACGCCAGTGTGCTCAGCCCCCATCCTTGGTTCCAGCTCTGTAACAGTCCCCACTGCTACCTAGGGACAGCTCCTTGAGCTCCTCAAGGGCAGGGCTATCCTCATTAGTCTCCAGACCAGAGTACCCAATAACCCAGATGACTCAATAATTAATGTGGAAGCTCAAGAGTGTGAGTATACGGTGGGAAAGGGCGGTGAAGACAATCTAGGAGAGTTCCGACTGAGGCAGAGGGCAAGGGAAGGGTATGAAAAGATGTGAATGGAGCCTAAGTGCTGGAATCAGATATGGGTTAGGATTACAAATACTGAGGTTATGTCCAAGCAAAGAGACAGCTAATTTGTATGCATTAGCTCATTTTAACCCCTTAGCCTGGTGTGGTGGCTCAAGCCTGTAATCCCAGCCATTCAGGAGGCTACGGTGGGAGGATTTCTTGAGCCCAGGAGGTCAAGGCTGCAGTGAGCTATGATGGTGCCACTGCACTCGAGCATAGGAAACAGGGTGATATATGATATGAGATATATATTATCATTATTCCCCATTTTTTGAGTGAGGAAATGGAGGCTTAGATAGGTCCTGCTGTAAGGTAGTGTGGAGGCCCTCAGGGGATGGGGAGCTGGGGCTCCTCCCTGCCACTCCAAGGTTCCAAGAGTTAGCATGGTATGGCAGTGACCACCATGGACTCTGGAGTAGACTTGCCTGGATTCAAATCCTGCCCATACCCCTTCATAGCCATGTGGCCTCAGGCAAATTACTGAGTCTCTATGCTTCTCCATTTCTTCATCTGTGTTGATAATGAAATGCTGGTAAGGATATGGAGTAAAGGGAACCCTAGTACACTGTTGGTGGGAATGTAAATTCGTACAGCCTCTATAAAGAACAGTATGGAGGTTCCTCAGAAAACTAAAAACACAGCTACATATGATCCAGCAACCCCACTGCTGGGTATATATTCAAGTTCCCTTCAAAAGAAAGGAATTCAGAATGCTGAAGAGATATCTGCACTCCCATGTTTACTGCAGCCCTGTTCATAAGAGCCAAGATTTGGAAGCAACCTAAGTGTCCATCAACAGATGAATGGATACAGAACTTGTGGTACGTATACACAATATTCAGCCATAGAAAAGAACAAGATCCTATTACTTACAACACGGATGGAACTAGAGGACATCATGTTAAGTGAAATAAGCCAGGCACAGAAAGACAAGCTTCACATATTCTTGTTTGTGGGAGCTAAAGATGAAAACAATTGAACTTACGGAGCTGGAGAGTAGAAGGGTGGTTACTAGAGGCTGGGAAGGGTAGTTGTGGGGTGGGGAAGTGTTGGGGAGAGAAAGAGGGGATGATTAATGGGCACAAAAATACAGTCAGAGTGATCGTATAGAATATAATCTGGTATTTGATAACAGGGTGACTATAGTCAACAATAATTTATTGTACGTTTAAAAATAACTAAAAGAATTGGATGTTTGTAACACAAAGAAATGATAAATGCTTGAGATAATGGACACTTCATTACCCTGACATGATTTTTATGCATTGTATGCCCATATCAAAATAGCTCATGTAGCCCATATACATCTAATACACACCCGTAAAAATAAATTTAAAAAGTAGGACTTTTAAAAGTAGGTAATTCAAAAAAAAGAAAAAAATACCAAAAATAAAATGGTGATAATGATAGCAGTAGTTACCACATAGAACTTCTGAAGATTAAATAAGTCAATACTATATACATCAGGTGTTGGCCCATCACATGTTTTATAAATAAAGTTTTATTAGAACACAGCCATGTTCATTAATTTACATATCATCTATGGTTGTTTATGTGATACCACAGAGGAGCTGAACAGTTGCGCCACAGACCATATGGCCCACAAGGCCTCCAATACATACTTATTACCTGGTTCTTTACAGAAAAAGTTTGCTGACCCCATCTGCATGAAGTGCTTATAGTGGTAGTACAGAGAAGTGTCATAAGGGCTATTAATATTATTAAGCATTTGCCCCGAGTCCCTCCATCAATGTCCCCCACTCTGAGATAAGCTGACTGCCTGACATGCTATTTGCCTTCTCATTTCACCCAATTTTGAATTCATGGTTACACTGGACTATCTCGCACTAAACATTTATTCATTCAGTCACTTTTTGTAAATTATTTCTTTGCTAGGAACCTACATAGGCAGACACTGATAAGGAAACAAAAATGCGGCACAGTGGGCCCAAATTCCCTACCCCCTGGAGCTCCAGCCCATTCTCCATCCTCAGCCCTGCAATGCCCCATCAACCTCTTTCTCCCCCTATCCCTCTCCCACCCATTCCCAGCTCCAGAGCAGTGCCCGATGGAAACACACCTTCCAGGTGGCACCCACAGACCTGTGTCCTTTATCAGATCTCATCAGCGCCTCTCTGAAGCCTTCCTGGCCCTCCCAAGCTCATCTGTATTCTACCTGGATAAGTTGGCAGGCCCAAATCATCTGGGGATGTGGTATATAAGGCCATTTGTAGTTTGGGAAAACATATTATGTTAGTTCGATGGTCTAAACTGTAATCACATCATCACATTTACTGACTAGTCTCTCTTAAATCACTGCCCTCCTGCCCTTTATGTGACATTTGGCACTTCCTTCTTGAAACTCCCTGATCCCTTGGCCCTAGGGTTCTGTATTTGTTGGTTCTACTCCCAGCTCTGAACCACACCTCTCGGAGGTTCCTTGTTAGCATCCCACTCCAGCAGGATTTCCCAAGGCTGGGTCAGCCTTCTGCCCTTTGTGCTTGACTCAGCTCAAGAACTTCTCATTGGAAAGGATTCTCCTCATTAGAAAGGCTGCCTATTGCTACCTCAACTGCATTCCCAAATGCAGGTGGGTGTGCCCACTGCATGGAGCGATGGGGCTTGTCATCTCAGACTCACACTTCTCTGCCCCACGCTTCCCCCTTCCTGACCATCCTCCTTGCTCATAAAGACAGGTACAAAGAGGCCAGGCGCACTGGCTCACGCTTAATCCCAGCACTTTAGGAGGCCAAGGTGGGCAGATCACTGGAGGTCAGGAGTTCAAGACCTGGCCAACAAGGCGAAACCCCATCTCTACTAAAATTACAAAAATTAGCCAAGTGCAGTGGCATGCGCCTACAGTCCCAGCTACTCAGGAGGCTGAGGCAGGAGAATCACTTGAACCTGGGAGGCGGAAGCTGGAGTGAGCTGAGATCACACCTTTGCACTCCAGCCTGGGTGACAGAGCAAGGCTCCATCTCAAAACACAAAAACTAAAGAAACAAAGACAAGTACAAGGAGCACAAACACTTGTGAATGATCCTCCAGTGGCCCCTCGAGCTTGGCTGCACAGCCAACAGACAACAGTTTAGATTGAGCTTGGAATTTAGAAGCATTTTCAAGTGAGGAGTGAGCCTGGACTTTGCCCAGCCCCACCCTCCATGGCGTAAGGGTACTCTGAGGAAAGGGGAGAAACCTGACACCACCCTGGATCGGCTACAGAACAGAAATGCCAATGAGTATTTAGAAAATGTGGCTCACCCTGGTGGTGACTTTTAGCTACCAAAGGTCAGCATCATTCTAGCGGTGCCCCACTTTCCCACAAATGCTCATCCACAGCTGCCTTTGTGTGAAGTTATATCTCCAAGGCTGACAAAAGGCATGTGACACACTGCTGGCTGCCTACTGCCCAAAGCCGGGAGGGCTGTGGCTGGGGCACATGTTGTGAGAGGCGCACAGGGCAATCCCCTCCCACCTGGCAGCAAGGCCAGCCCTGGCCCCGTCCATGGAGGAAGCAGATGAGACAGGCTTCCTGGAATCAGGTACTCCAGGCACACCCCAGGTACACCCCAGGTGCCTGGACCACACACAGACAGGCATCCTAGAGTCTGGCTTGAAAAATGCAGCCTTCAGGCTGTTGGGACTCATGGCCTGATCAGGGCAACAGAAGAGGGTGAGCAGTAGGGGAGCCCAGAGAGGAGATCCAAGAAAAGTAGGTAGAATTGGGGAAGTGGAATACCCCTGCCCTTCCCCGAACAACTGAGCCAGTCAGCTCTGGAAGTACTTAATGGATCAGGAAGCCAAGAGTTTCACTGTTTCGCAGTGAAACCTACCAAAGTGAACTTCATGCAGAAACATCAATAAATAAAAGAGTGTATAGAATACCTGTTCTGATCGAAGCAGAGACTATTGGGTTTGCTGATCCACAGGCCTCTGGCAGCTCTTCTGGCTAGTCCTGTAATATTGGGGTTCACGGTGCCCTCAGCTCCCCTGAGAGGACGTTTCTCCAGGTGTTTGGTCTCCTGCCCTCTCAAGAATGAGAGAGGGGACCATGGTGCAGTGTGCAGTAAATGCCGGACTTAAGTGTTTGTAGAAAGTGATTCATTTAAAGAGAGAGAAACAGGAGAAGGAGAGAGAAAGAGACAGCTAACTCTCACACTGAGTGAGAGAATCCAGAAAGATGGAATCCAGGAGAGAAAAGCAACTTCCTCACTGAGTGAAAGGGAATAGAGAGATGGAATTTAGGAGGGGAAGACAGGCTTCCACGAGAGAGTGTGGAAGGGGACCCCAGGTGGGAAATCCACGAGAGAGAAAGATGGCTTCCAGGAAGGGAGTGTTCATGGAAGGGGACCCAAACATGGAGTCCGAAGGGGTGTGGAAGAAGGGGACTTTTAACCTGGGAGGAACCCCCACCTTCTCTAAGACCCCTGGCCAATGAAAGGAGTTGCTTAGAACTTCCGCTGGAGTGACTGACTCTTAGTTTCTTCCTGCACCCGTGAAATTCAAACATAAACTGTTAAATCTCCCGGATGCAGAGAGATGGGAGGGAGGCATGGTGCTGGGAAGTTCTTGTCCTTAAAACTATGCCCCCCTGTGGACCCAGAAAGAGAACACATTCCCTCAGTCCTAGGGGATCCACAGTTTGTTTTTTCAAGATAACAATAATAATAATGATAATAACAAAACATGACATGTACGAGTAATTTCCAGCCTACACTTTACAGACAATATCATACACAGTTCCACACTAACCCTGTGGCAATACTGCTACCATCATCATATTCCCGATGAAGAGTCCAAGGCCTCAAGCTGTTAAACAACTTTCCCCAAATCACACAGCTAGTGCGTGGGCACAGGGATTTGAATACAGACTTTCCGACTCCAAAGCCAATGCTCCTCACAGCTGGCAGAAAATGCACCACATCCCAGCCAACACCAACCAGGAGGGCTTGATGGCAGGCAGTACAGCTTACTGGTTAGAGACCAGCTCCGGAGCCAGACTGCTGGGGTTCAACCCCTTCTGCCATTCACTTACCTGTGTCATCCCTTCCTCATCTAGAAAATGGGACAGTATGGGAAGCCAAGGCAGGCAGATTGTCTGAGCTCCGGAGTTCAAGACCAGCAACATGGTGAAACCCCGTCTCTCCTAAATATACAAAAATTACCTAGGCATGGTGGCACACGCCTGTAATCCCAGCACTTTGGGAGGCCGAGGCGGGTGGATCATGAGGTCAAGAGATCGAGACCATCCTGGTCAACATGGTGAAACCCTGTCTCTACTAAAAATACAAAAAATTAGCTAGGCATGGTGGTGCATGCCTGTAGTCCCAGCTACTCAGGAGGCTGAGGCAGGAGAATTGCCTGAACCCAGGAGGCGGAGGTTGCGGTGAGCCGAGATCGCACCATTGCACTCCAGCCTGGGTAACAAGAGTGAAATTCCGTCTCAAAAAAAAAAAGAGGTGGGGGGAGGGACAATAATAGTACCTGCTACAAAGGCTTAGAGTTAAGATTTAATGGGTTAATCCACATAAATTATTATCACACAGTTCCTGGCAAATAAATAAGCACTTAACCACCATGCATGTCCACCCTGTCCTCCTAGCCAGCTTCATTCAGTGCGGGTCACATGCAGAGGCCTGCGCCTTATTCTATAATGGGAGTGGGGCAGAGTGGGTTACCAGACAGCTCCTGCCCCAAGAAGTTTTCAGTCAAGGTAGGGATCATGTGTATGCACAAAACTATAGCAGCAGCTCTCTGAGCAGTCAGGGCTGCAGATGCCCTGCTAAGAATCTGCTCTGGAGCATGATAAAAATGCTGGCTTGGACACCTTACCCCAGAGGAAAAGACCTCTGTTTGGGGGACCCATTTGTTAGAATAGTTTAGCCTTCCTTGATACTTCCACTTCAGTATCATGATCTCTCAGTAGCAACTAGAATCTGATTTTCTAGCAAATTCCCAGGCTAGATTCTACAGCTCATGACAGTGTGAGGAGCACCAGTCAGGTCATCATGGCAGCTTCTAGGTCACCTTCTCCTATCTCTTGGAGCCCCGGGCTGGCACTGGACCTGCTCTCTTCTATTTGTACCCATCTCTGGGTGAGCATGTCCCAGCTCCTGACCTTATCATTTATGGCTGACGATGCCCTGATTTCTATCTGCAATATGGACCTCTCCCCTGAGCCCCAGACGTGCTCTACTGTTCAGTCCATGCCACCACATTTAATAGGCATCATAAACTTAACACATCCAATCCCCACCTACCTCCTCCTCCCATAGCCTTCCTCCATCTCAGTGAAACAGTATCACCAATCACAGTGTCACGTGGACGAAAAATTTTGGAGTGATCCTTGGCGCCTTTCTTATTCTCCATCTCACAACACCAAATCCCGTAAGTTCTTCCTTCCCAACATATCCCCCATCTCCTCCTTGCCTCTGTCAGCATAACCACCCTGGCCTAAGCTGCCACCATCTCCCCAGTGGTTATAGCATCAGTCTCCTAGCTGGTCTCTTGCTCTGCTTTGCTCCTTTACAGTCCACTCACAACCCAGCAGCCAGAGTGATCCTTTTAAAAACAGAAGCTATCTCTGCTGCTCCTCAGCTCCAATGGCCCCATTGCACTCAGGGTAGATGCCAGTGTCCTTGGAGGTCAGGGCCCCCCATTTTTCTGCTCCTCTATTCTCTGTGTCCTCACTTCCTAGTGCCTTCCCCCTTTTCCACTCATTCTGGCAACACCTTGCTTCTTCTTGAACAGCAGAAGAGACTTCTGCTTGCTTTCCCCTGCCTGGAATACTCTTCATCCTGATATCTGAAGGGCTTGTTCCTTCACTTTAGGAATCTGTTCAAATGTTACCTCACATGGGAGGTCTTTGCTGACCACCCTACATAGAAAACACAACATCCCTGGCAGACCCATCTTCTGCTGCATTTTTCTCTGGTGCACTTACTACTGCCTAACATATTACTTGTTCATGTCTTTACTCTCTGTCTTCCCCTATCAGAATAGAGTATAAGCTCCATCACAGCAAGGACTGTTTCTTTGAGTACTGAGGTCTCAACACATAAAACAGTGCACATGGCTGGGATTGGTTGCTCACGCCTGTAAATCCCGGCACTTTGGAAGGCCAAGGCTGGCAGATCACTTGAGGTCTGGAGTTTGAGACCAGCCTGGCCAACATGGTGAAACCCCGTCCCTAATAAAAATACGAAAATTAGCCAGGCATGGTGGCACAGGCCTGTAATCCCAGCTACTTAGGAAGCTGAGGCACAAGAATCGCTTGAACCAGGGAAGCGGAGGTTACAGTGAGACGAGATCACACCACTGCACTCCAGCCTGGATGACACAGCAGGACTCTGTCTCAAAAACAAAACAAAAAACAGTGCACATGATAGGTGTTTAGTAAATACTTACAGAACGACTGTAACAGCTATTCTCCAGAAAGCAAAATAGCCTCTCTTCTGCTAAGCATGGTTCTCACTGCCTAAACCTTTTCATTTCACCTGTTTTTAAGCCCTGAAATTTTATCGGTCCCAGTTGGAGAGGGCAAAGCTGGCTTATGATGGAAAACTTGGGGTGGGAGTTGGGGAGTCACTGTAAGGGGCGGGGGTACAGTGTAGCCACCTGAGGCTGGAAGCAGTGATTCTCTCTGTTACAGTAATGTGAGCCAGCCTCTGGGGAGGTGGTAAGTGGGAAGCTTTAGCCCAAGGGAAGCAGGCACCTGGGAAAGAGGGGAAACGCTGAGAAAAATGTATAAAGGTAGACCAGTCAACCATCCAGTGCAACCAACATTTATGGGGCCTTTGCTTAGGTGCCACACATTGTACAAGGTGCCAGAGATCTCAAATCCCATTTGCCAGAGTCCTTTACCAGAGACTTCATCATGCCAACACGATAACACAGCACAAAGCCAGTTTTTCCCTCTCAGCTCACTCTGTCCAATGTTGATTTTAAACCTTTCTCTCCTCTGCAAACCTTGACTACTCCCTCGAATCTTACCAGGAAACTCTACGTCCTACTGCACAGCAAAAAAACAGAAATCATCAGACCACACCACCTCTACTTCCTGCTACCACACTGCGAATCTTCCTGCATGGGGCCCCTGCTCTGCTGCTTCCCTGCCAGGGTGGCGGCAGAGATGACCTCTGAATTAGGCCAGTCTCCTCACCTGCCCTCCACCTCTCCTGGATTCCCGGTCCTTTTGCCACTCCTCATATGAACAGAGAACCTTCCCCGCTTACAGTCTTCCCCCTAAGGCTGAGTCTCCCTTTCCTCAAGCTGTTGTCTCTGCTGGAAACATCTTTTCCTCTCTGCCCACTTCTTGCTGAGCTAAACTCATCCAAGCCCAGATGAAGCCTCACTAATGCAGCTAAGCCTCTGTGTGCCTCCTCCATTAAGTTAGGGTCCCCCTCCCTTATGACATGCCCTTTAACCACCTGTACCGCTCTTTAACAGGACTTGCTGGGAATGTAATTAATTGTTTATGTCATTCCTCAGCACGGAGAAAGCAGTGGGATTGTGGCTTACGTTTTTCAAGGTGCTAATGCAGAGCAAGCACTCAAATATCTGAGTCAATTAATAGCTGCCACTTGGGGTGCCCATAATGCGCTAGATGCCATAGGAGCTATACATGGGTTGTTCCACTTAATCCACACAGCAGCCTCATGTTTACAGGTACTCACTGTAGTATTCATCTTCGTATTTTACAGACCGGGAACCCAAAGCTCGGAGGGTGACACAATGTGTTTGAGGTACCACAGCTGGCAACTGCTGGGTAGGGATTCAGGCTTGTCTACCATCAAAGCCACCACATCACACTCACGTCTTACTCTCCACAGCTCACTCACTGCTTTACATAAAGGAAGTGCTCAATTTTAGGGATGGATGGAATGACCAACTACATCCTTTCCTTTGGTCTGCAGTCACCATTGAGACCTACAAGCAAGAATTACAATTCCTCTTTTCTCAATGAGGAAAATGGAGTTTGAGGGGTTCGAAGGGCCACACAGCGGTAGGAGGCCATGCTAGGCTGAAGCCCAGGTCTTCTGGTTCTTTGTCTAGGGCAATTTTCTCTACAACATAACTATAGTTAGGCACTGAGAGGGCAGAACAGGTGAGATTATGAAGAAAAGCTGGCAGAAACAAGTTAACACAGCAAGCCTGAGACTGCTATCTTAAAGTGCTACTCACAAGGATGGCCCCTGGCTGGTGTCTGGAACACGGATTTCAGAAAGGCTCCCACCACCTTAACTGCTAAGAGTGGCTCACTGTGTTTAAATTGTCTGGGTAAACAATGTGTTTTGTTTTGTTTGGTTTTTGGTTTTTTGAGGGGCGGGGAGTTGAGACAGAGTCTCACTCTGTCGCCCAATCTCGGCTCACTGCAACCTCTGCCTCCCAGGTTCAAGCAATTCTCCTGCCTCAGCCTCCCAAGTAGCTAGAACTACAATTGCGTGCCACCAAGTCCAGCTAATTGTTTGTATTTTTAGTAGAGACAGGGTTTTACCATGTTAGCCAGGATGGTCTTGATCTCCTGACACTGTGATCCACCCACTTCGGCCTCCTGAAGTGCTGGAATTACAGGTGTGAGCCACCACACCCATCCAATGTGTTTTACATGGAACACCTGTTTTTCTTCTGGAGCCTAGAATTTTGACATGTGTTAGATGAAGGTATCTACATGACCAGCCCTCAATAAAAACCCTGGGCACTGAGTCTCCAAGGGCCTTCCCTGGTAGACAGTGCTTCATACCTGCTGTCACAATGCACTGCTGGAGAAATTCAGCACATCCTGTGTGATTCCCCCTCAGCAGTCCTTTCTAAGATTTTTGGAAGCTTGCTCCTCGTCCCCCCTGAACTTTACCTCATAAGCCTTTTCTCTTTGCTCATTTTGCTTTGTATTCTTTTACCATAATGAATCATAGCTGTATTACCATCTGCTGGGCACTGACTTCTCTAAGTCCTCCTAGCAAATCACTGAACCTGGGAATGGTCCTGGGGACCCCCAACGCAGAAGCCTAACAAGAGACGAATTTTGAATTTGTTTTGGAAAGAGTGGCAGGGGTTTGGATTAATGGATTCGAACAGGAGGCAATCTAGGCAGGAGAAATGATGTAAGAAAAGGTAGGTGTAGCCAAGTCAGGTCTAGAAAGGCCTACAGCTATTTAGGCTGGGTATGGTGGCTTGTACCTGCAATCCCAGCACTTTGGGAGGTTGAGGCAGCCAGATCACTTGAGGCCAAGAGTTGAGATCAGCCTGGCCAACACGGTGAAATCCTGTCTCTACTAAAAATACAAAAATTAGCCAGGCCTGGTGGCAGGTGCTTGTAATCCCAGCTACGAAGGAGGCTGAGGTGAGAGAATCACTTGAACCTGGGAGGCGGTGGTTACAGTGAGCTGAGATCGCACCACTGCACTCCAGCCTGAGAAACAGAGCAAGGCCCTGTCTCAAAACAAAACAAGAAAAAAAGAAGGACCTAGAGCTATTTAACAAGGCTTGAACAGAATTGATGATGAGAAAATCTAGCACTGCTGTTACGAGGTAGAAGCAATGAGGGCTAAAGAGGTCCACTTGTTAGAAAGATCCAGTGTAAGCGAAGTGAAAAGGAACTACTTAAAGTCATACATAGGCCCTATGGGAACTGTTAGTATCAAGGAAGTGAGGAAAGAACTTTGTCTCTGGCTGTCCACAGCTAACACCTGGCAATAGCTATCTCTAAGGAAGGTCTGGGGGAATGGTACAGAAAATTTGAGGCAATAGCCCAAAGTATTGGTTTCTGAAATAAAACACCTTAACATAAGGAAATCGGTCTGCTCCCAAATAATCTACTTCCCATTCATTAAGGGTGCCGAAAATCTTCTTCATCTTTTTATTCCTCCTACCTATATCCCTCTCACTCCCTAGTGTGTTATTCCTGGAATAACTTCACCCAATGTTTTAATCACTTCTTTGATTCTGCATCTGCTTAGCATGTAAGCCTTTGCTTTATATTAAATTATTCTGCCTTTAACCCAGGGAGGCATGGTTAAGTTTTCCTAGGTTGCATCATAGTTTTCAATACAACTTCTCCCTGAGAAATCCTAAAATCATGAAGACAGAAGAGGGACCTTCATGGCCGCTGCTTGGCTTAGCCCCACCCACCTGCCTCCATCCTCCAGGGCCAAGGACCTCCCTAACAGAAGCCTCAGAACACAGCCTGGCTGTTCTAAGCCATCCACCTTAGAATGGGAGAACAGAAAGGGCTCTGGGTGGTGGCTTTGCATCAAGTCAACCTCATCCTGCTGCACCTTCACACTGGATCCCACTAAAGTAACTGGTCTGCTCCTGGTGACCTGTATTTTTGTTTCCCAAATCTGTTTTATTTCTTCCTGTGTTGGTTCTCTGCCTCCAAAGCTGCCGCTTGCTCTACCCACAAGTCCTGAAAACCAGAATCCTGCCATTGAAACCTGGACCATGGGGCCCCAGCCTCTGAGGCTGCCTACCCTCCCTGCCTGCCAAGGACTCATCCCAGCTTATCCCCACCATACCCTGTCCCAGCCCAGCTTCCCTACCCTGGCCCCTGAGGTCTACCTGGTCCAGAGACTGCAAAGAGGCAGCAATAGGCTAGTTTAAATGATGGTCTACTCTAACATACAACAGTTATTCTGCTGGTTTTTCATTTAAATGTGAATGCCTTTAGGCTAGGCATGCATTTTCCAGCTCCCCAGAAACCCCACAATGCTCTGTAGCTATTAACCACATAGAAGGAGAAAACCAGTTTTACTGAATATCTGCCAGACTCCAGGATCTGTGTATATATTGACCATTTAATCTTTCTAGTAACCCCAAGTGGCAGATATTACTATTTCTAGTTACCAGTGGGAACACAGACACTATGAAAGTTGGGCAACTTGCCCAGATTATACAGCTACAACCAGCAAATCATAAATCCAGATTTGAACCCAGGCCCACCAGATTCTGAAGTCCACACTGTTTCCACCACACCATTAGGGAAGGTAGCAGATCTTGACTAGGCTATGTATTAGGGAGGCTCCTCTGCAGCCACGTGGCAAGGCAAACTGAATACAGATGGACCTGGGGCAGGAAAATGAGTCAATGGATAATTAACGTTGCCCAGGAAAGAGTCCCTGTGGCCCTGAACTGGGAATAGACAGTAGGTCAGGACTGGCTGAGGGGGACAGGATAAAGGTAACTGAGGAACAGCAGCAATCTCTGCAACAGAACACAGAGAAAGAGGCAGCCTGGGACGAATGTCTGAGGTGCTCCTGAAACATCATGGCGAAGATTCCGAATACTGCAAATCAGAGTAGCCAAGAAGAAAACTGGGTGAGGGATGGAAATTTGACTAGCCTTTCCTTAAGAGTGTTGGTTTAAGTCTTGGGAATGGAAAAGGGCTCTAAGGAGAGAAGCTCAGGGAATCGAAATCCAGCCGAGGGCCCAGCCTTGGCCCCACCTGCACTTGCAGGACAGAGGAGGACAAGAAGCTGGAGGTCAAGGAAGGGAACGCTGGTGGGGACAGGGTGGCAGCCTCCAAGGAGATAAGCAACAGCTGCAGCGTGGGCTGGTATGGGCTGGCGACTGAGGAGTACCAAGTCCTGGAAACCTATACTGGACAATCAGAGCAGCACAGCAGGTGCACGGTGCCGAGTGAGGAGCAAGCGCAAGAGCTGGGCACTCCAGAAGCTTGTCAGTGAAAGAAAGAGAAGAGGGACTGAGGAAACGTGGAGTTTTCTTATTAACAGAAAACTCAGCTTATGGGTAAGGGAAGGAGTCTTTGGGAGGGAGGGATGGAGGGAACCTTTCTCAGAGGGAGGAAGAGAGAGCTAACTTGGGAGTGTGGGTGGAGAAGGTGCTCTCACCTTGATCTGGAGGAGAGCACTTCCTCCTTGAGAGAGAAAAAAGAAGCCATGGAAAAATTTCAGGAATGTTCTGAATTGGTAAGGAGGGAAGTTGATGGAGCCTGTGGTGTCAAGAAATGAGACATGGGGTTCTGCTGAAAGTAAGTAAGATGGCAGCTCTTGCTCCACACACATATCCTGGGAGGGCACTTACTGGGCTTTGTCACTTAATACTGGGTCTCCAAGACCTACACATCACATGGGTCCGGCACAGGGTACAGACCATTTGCATGTAAACTGCTTTTGCTACAGCACAACCCAAGCATGCACCACCGCCTGCCTCCAGGTACCAATATGCAAAACGTGCTCATCACTGTCACTGTGAACAGACTGAATTCCTGTCTGGACTAATGAGTATTTTCACTCTTATATCCTGTCTGGTCCTCAATGCCACTTTTTCACAAGGTAGGACTTGCTGGAGGCCATACGGGTCAAGGCTGCTGTGTGATCCTTCAAATAAGGCTTTCCTCTGGGCAAGGCAACAAATTCATGCTGGCCCACTCCTGGGCGGCAGCAGCAGCAGGGGCCTGCAGCTCTGAGGACTGCCTCTGCCCTGCAGCGTGCTCCCCTCTGCCCCAACACACACAGATACTCACCTGCTACACCTTTGCTGGAGCTAGAACTCCTGTTGAGAACCCCAGAAAAAGCCACAACCTGGGCAGAAAAAAAGCTCTACAGAGATTGAGTCAGCCACTGACCCCTGATCAGTGGCAAAGATGTCAGGCAGCTTTTGATGAATGTCTTGCTGGTTCTCTCATCCTCCTCCTGCCCAGAATCCTGGCTTCCTTTAGTTAAGATACTATGGGAAAAGCATAGGGATTGGAGAAAGAAGACTTGGGATTGGGGCCTACCTCATACCTACATGCTGTCAGGTCTTTCAAATCACTTCTGAGCCTCAGCTTGCAACCAGGTAAAGTGGAAGGAATGGCACATGCCTCTCCCTTCTCCTGAGGAGGTAGTGAGAAATTAATCAGATGAAATGGGCTACTTGTGAGCTGTACAGTGTTATTCTAATTTCTGGATCTAAGCAAGTCCTGCTGGGAGCTCAACCTGTCTCTCTCAAGCCTACCCAGCACTTGTCCCTGGCAGCTCAGAGCCCAAGGGAGACAGCACCCCAAATGAATTCAATTCAACTCAGCGAACATCTGTTTAGGCCTACTCTAAGCCAGGTTCCAAGACACACATGAACACAGACATGGGTCTTCCCGAGCTTGCCTGGCTGGGCAGAGCTAACAGAGTGAATGCCTGTTCCTGTGGCAGTTAGGTCAGAGTCTCCAGCTGAACTTGCTCCACGTTGCTGAGGACAGACCATAGAGGCATTATCAGAATCTGGGTCCCCACGCTGACCCCTCAGACTGAGGAGGTGGGCAAATATGGCTCTCTGCAAAGCCAGGATGAGGCGCCTGGAGCAAGGGAACCAGACACCTCCACGCTCCAGGCCTGGTCCAGTAGTGGAGCTCAGGGGGCTATCCCGATCAGTGCTTCACCCTCACAATCTGGGAGATGTAGAGAATAAGCCTGCTCAGTCTCACGAGGGCGTCATGGAGGACAAAATGAGAACAAAACGATGAGAACAATGAGAAAATGCTTTGGAAAGGAATGAACTTTACAAACAAATAATTATTTTTCCTTCAAGGTCCTCCGCAGTAAAGTTGAGCTAATCACTGAAGGTTTGTCTAAATACTGAGGTGCCTTTCCCATTGCTAGCCTAACAGGACTGACTCAGGTATCTAGCTTCCCCACTGTGCAAATCATCCCCACTAAAACAACCCAGTCCCTATCTGTAGTTAGGATGTTCAGTGGACCGTAGCTCTTTTCCACATTCTTTCCATCACCCTATTACCCAAGTTGACCGGGGACTCAGGTGATGCCTGCTGACGGAGAAAAACACCACCTTTCTACCTACGGCAACAGGCCTCAGCTCAGAGGCGCTGGGTGGCAGGAGTCACCTTCGCCATCACTTCCCCTGCTCCAGATGCTGGTGCAGGCACTTCCTCCTGCCTCTATCCAGGA
Organism: Cebus imitator; assembly: GCF_001604975.1. Taxonomy (NCBI): domain Eukaryota; kingdom Metazoa; phylum Chordata; class Mammalia; order Primates; family Cebidae; genus Cebus; species Cebus imitator. Next base: position 8,807,640 of record NW_016107353.1, on the reverse strand, counting down.
CCCAGGAATCTGAGAGTTGATCCGTTCTACAGAGTTACAACAAAAACAGTAACTGTAACAAAATAAAAAACATTTACAGGAGCTAGGCGTTTTCCACTTCCATTTACATTCATCGTTCCTGCAGCAATTTCTGTCTCTCTAGTTCAAATTAGAGTTAGGAATGGAAGTGTTTCCACCCAAACCATCAATTACATTAACACCCCTGTTTTCAGCTTTGTAAGTATATAAGGCAGAGCAGCTGCACTGGGATTTGAGAGGTCCTAGCCCAGCCTTTTGCTGCCTAAAATTATCTCGCACACACCCAGAACTGTTCTATTCCCAGAAATGCTTCAACTAATTTCTTTGCATCTCAGGTCTTCCAGACCCTTTTAAAATGCAAATATCTCTGGAGGAAACAATCATATTCCATTGGCCCTAGCCCAGTTCTCACACAGCACCTGCCCGGTAAATATTTACCGAATTAAATTGGTTACCAGATGCCTATCCTCACTGGCGGTGGGGTCAGAGCCCAGGGCTGTAGAGGGCGGAGGGGCAGCCCCAGCAGGGAGCCTCGCTTGTTTTCACCAACCTCAACACTCGCCTAGGGCAGCTCTGCCTGCCACAGCGAGATAACTGAGTTCTCATGAAAGCAAATCTGAAATAGCCAAATATGGAAACTTAGCAGGAGGAGACAGAACGAGCAGAGAAAGTCGGCTGGCCGGAGTGGCTCAGTGGGACCCGCAGCAAGAGTGTGGCCCCGATTATCACCCAAAATTCTCAGAACCACCAAGATCCTGCAGAAGAGGAACAAGGTGGAGATAATCTGGTACAGAGAACTCAGACTCTGCGAATTCTGTGGGTGCCTCTGGGCAACTCCTTCCAACTCTCGGAGCTTTGGTTTGCGTCAAGGCTGCTCAGAGCTCGCCTTCTGGGGGAGGGGGTTAGCTGCTTTCTAAAGGAAGACGCGCAAACGAACAGCGGGTGGAGGCTTCCATTCCTTGCAGTCTTCAAGTTTCATTCCGGAGTTGCTTTGCTTGGAAAGCCCTGCAACGGTGGAGGGGTGCCACCAGGTGCGGAAGGGGGCCAGGGGTTTGAGTGCGGGTGTGCGGGGCGTGCCTGAAGGTCCTCCCCGCCAGCGCACCCCAACGGAACCTGGCCCCTCCGGTCCTCAGCCGCCCTCTGGACCAGCTCCCCAGATCGGGATCCCCAGTCTCTGCCCTCGCCACACCTCTCTCCCGACCGCGCGCGCTCTCCTGGGGCGGTCGGCGGCCACCTGCCCCGTCGGTCTCCCGCGAGCCGGGGTCCCCCTGCCCCCCGCTGCCCAGCCGCCGCCTCGCGCCCTCCCCGCCGCCAGCAGGAGCTTTCGGTTTCAGAGTAACTCAGACGAGGCGAAAAGCGCTCGCCGCTGTCCCCACCCCGGCCCTTCCGCCGCGAGGGTGCCCGGGGCGGCGACCCGCCGGACTCACGTGGGGCTGGGCGCGCTGTCTTCGCGGGGCCGGTCTGCAGGCGCTCGGCTGATCCTGGGCTGCGGACCGCTGGGCGGCAAGGCGGGTACAGGCCTGGGGCGGGGCCGGCAGCGGGCGGGGGAGGGGGCGGCGGGAGGAGGGGGCGGAGGGGGGACGCGGGCGGGCGCAGGGGAAGGGCTGGCGCGCAGGAAACCTCCCGGGCGGAGGCCGAGGCCATCACCCAGGCGAACCTACCCGCTTCAGAACCGTTGGTACCTACAGTCCAGTCATCTGATTTCCCTCACGTGCGTTTGAATTGTGGCTGTCCTGCTCTTCCATCAGGCACGACCAGGCTCAGCCAGTTCTTTCCTGGGTTGATCCATTTGCTCAAGGCCTTCAAATCTGGCTCACATCAGTCCTTCCCGGACATTCCTTCATGGTAGCACAAAGTTGCCAGCCCTCCTCTTGCTGTTGCCCTAACACTAGCAATCTCTGAGAGTTGTAGAGCTCCCGGTTATATCAAGGGTTGGCTTCCCAAACATTTCCTGTGATCCTCAAAACAAGCTGGGGAAGGAGGCCTGGTCATCCGCATTTTACAGATGAGCTCTCTGAGGGCCAGAGCAGCAACGTGGAGCCATGTATCCAAGGTTAGACGTATTCAGCAAGCTCTGCAGCTGGAACTTGAATCTAGGTCTCTGCGCACTTCTGTTTTTTTTTCTTTCTTTCTTTTTTTCTTTCTTTTTTTTTTTTTTTTTTTTTTTTTTTTTTTGACACGGAGTCTCGCTCTGTCGCCCTGGCTGAGTGCAGTGGCGCGACCTTGGCTTGCTGTAACCTCCGCCTCCCAGGTTCAGGCGATTCTCCTGCCTCAGCCTCCCGAGTAGCTAGGACTACAGGCGCGCGCCGCCCCACCCGGCTGATTTTTGTATTTTTAGTAGAGACGACGTTTCACCATATTGGCCAGGCTGGTCTCAAACTCCTGACTTCGTGAGCCTTCTCTTAAATACAGGGCTCTCTCTTGCAATATATTCTCTCCAAGGACAATACATTCTCTATAAATGAAATGGACCAAAATTCTAATTCTATCTAGATCTTTACTTTCAGTTAGGCAACCATGGGAAAAGTACTTAACTGCCCTGAGTTTCAGTTACCACACTCATCAATAAAAAGGGGGAATAATATCTACCTTGGGAGTCAACAACTCAGATGTGCACAGGAGCTGGGCAGGGAGGGAGGCAGAGGTTGTGGTCATGGAGAAAGGAGGGGTGCGCTAGTGCACTAAGAAGCAGATGGAGGATCTAGTGGAGCAGCCACCACCCAGTTCCAGCCTATTGTTATCTGATCTCTTATTTCTCAAAAGGGCCAGAAATCCAGATCCAAACCTTTTGGTTGGTGAGTTAGATTAACCACTCTGTGGGGGAGATGCACTGGTGGGTGTTTCTTTGGGACTCCCTGTT
>NW_016107353.1:8801298-8803867 GCF_001604975.1 Cebus imitator | reverse complement strand
GCCCGGCGAGAGGTGGATCTTTATTGTGGTGGGAAATGGGAGCCACATAACCCCAGGGCTAAGAGTGTAAGTGGAAAGGTAAAGGAAATGTAGTTGGGTATTAGTCAGAAGTCAATGACATAGTCCCAATTCCCTTGTTGATCATAGAGTGGAATTTGAATCCCGTATGTACTTAAATGCACATATAAAGAAAACATTAAATACCTTCAAGTGATAACTAATGTTTATTAAGGTTTTGGGGGTTTTCGTTTGTTCTTTTGAGGTGGAATTGCACTCTGTGACCCAGGCTGGAGTGCAGCGGCACAATCTTGGCTCACTGCAACCTCTGCCTCCTGGGTTTAAACAAGGCCTCAGCCTCCCAAGTAGCTGGGGCTACAGGCACATGCCACTACGCTTGGCTAATTTCTGTATTTTTAGTAGAGACGGGGTTTTGCCATGTTAACCAGGCTGGTCTCAAACTCCTGATCCCAAGTGATCCACCCACCTCGGCCTACCAAAGTGCTGGGATTACTCCCAGTGAGCCTCCGCAACCGGCCTATTAAGTTTTATATACCAGGTACTGTGCTCAGTGTTTTTTTTTCATATTAACTGATTTAAACTCTATTTTATAGATGGAAAATTTTATCTGTTGAGCAATTTGCTCAGAATCACAAAATTCTTAGTTTGCAAAAGGCAGAATTTGAGTCTGGGAATTCTGGCTCTGATACTCCTAGCCACCACACCACCCTGTCCCTCAAAGAAATGATTGGTGTGAATTCAAACAAAACAACTTTAAGACAAAGACAAATTTTAGTGTTTTGAAAATATTTGCATTAAGTTCAACATTATATCTAACATTAAACAGAATCCAATCTTCAAACTAAATTCAGCTACAAAATAAGACCAGGGCTGAACTATACACTACAGTTTTATGCAGAAGGAAAGAGCTAACCCTTGCATTTGTTTCTTCTAGACAGCGTAAGATTGCCCCAGACACCTGAAGACATGGATTTTGGCTGTTTAATTTACTGTATAAATATGATGAGAGACTGCAGCCCTGGCTGCCAATGTAAAGATGGTGCTGATGGAGAGGTGAGGACGCCGCCTACTGGAATAATAGATGGATGCATTATCTTCCTCGGGCTGCTCCTCTGTGACAACACTGATCAATGTAGTGAGTTAGTTAGCAGGGCAACAGTTTATACTTTCCATCACCTAGAGATCGGTGAGATCAGATAAGGAGGGAAAATCCTCTTCTTGGGCCATAGATTGTGCTTTTGACTTCGCTGCAAGTTACAATGGAAAGTCTTTGCCTGAAAAAGAACCATACACGGAAAATGCGATATACTGTAGCAGCAAACCACTCCCAGGCAAGATATAAACCTCAGGGTCCTGTGCACAGAGAACACTCAGCTTGCTCACTAAGTAGGTGTTGTATTGAGGCAGTACATGGATGACTGGTCCCTTTGCTTCCTTCAAATAACCTTTAGCCTAGATCTGCCTGTCAGTGTGCTGACCGCCACAAGAAGAGAAGCAGGGAGTACTGGGATGGGGCAGGGAACTTCTCTCGGGACTGATGTAAAATTTTTTGAGCCTCCCTTTGTTAAAGAGGCTGTGTATGTGCGTCCAGCACCTGCACTTTTAACTTAGGAGCTTAAGAAAAACTCATGTTTTCTTATTCTACTTTGCTTTACTCTATTGTTATTGTTATAGGGTCAGCACCAGTTTGAAAAAAGCAGACCTGTGTAGTACCTATGGCCATATATTCTGTATTTATTCCAGGGGATCCCCTGCTTGATACATAAACACACCCCTCCTTATTCCTGTTCATGGTTTGATTGTCTGATGGTCAGCTTTTTCACTGAAGAAATGAGATTTTTATTGTTTTTAAATTAGGCCTCCTGTCTTTGTTGTACACCTGGCTAAGTATGAATTCTGTCCTCTCGACAGTTTCTTTAATAAGATTCACACATGCAATTCCTATCACTACTAGGAAAACATTTTAACCTATTAATTCTGCATAATCACCAGAAGGCATTACAATATAGATTTAAAATTTATTATTTAGCCTTAGGAATCATGAAGTATGATCATAGGTTTGATTGGCACAATTTGGTCTTGGATTTTGTAATAGGTTGATAACAAGGAAGAGCATTTATTCGGTATTTCTTTTTGAGAATGGTGCTTACTCTAGCCAGGCGTGGTGGCTCATGACTGTAATCCAAGCACTTTGGAGGCCAAGGCGGGAGAATCACCTGAGGTCAGGAGTTCAAGACCAGCCTGACCAACATGGTGAAACCCCATCTTAAAAAAAAAAAAAAGAAAAAAGAAAAAAAGAGAATGGTGCTTACTCTATATAGTGAGATTTCAAGCAATAATCTTGTAACCCTGGTTAGTCACATCTTCCATAGAAAACAGGACAGAGGCATTACAAAGAAAGGCATAAGCTCAGGAATGGCCCATCCTGGGAATAAAACACAAAGTTCAAGGCTCTTTGACTCTAATCACACCTCTACATTCCATGACCTTGCCACTTCTGTCCTCTGAAATCCCATGCTACTTTCTGTTGGCACAAATGAGGTCCTCTCAC
>NW_016107353.1:8799381-8801083 GCF_001604975.1 Cebus imitator | reverse complement strand
CGCAACTTCCGCCTCCCGGGTTCAGGCAATTCTCCTGCCTCAGCCTCCTGAGTAGCTGGGATTACAGGCACGCACCACCATACTCAGCTAATTTTTTGTGTTTTTAGTAGAGATGGGGTTTCACCATGTTGACCAGGATGGTCTCAATCTCTTGACCTCGTGATCCACCCGCCTTGGCCTCCCAAAGTGCTGGGATTACAGGCTTGAGCCACCGCGCCCGGCCTAGTGATGTACTTTTAATAAGATTCACCCAATTGATGAATTTTAGTAAATGTATACAGTTGTGCAACCATAACCACAATGAAATTTTAGAACAAATCCATTAATTACCATGTCCACTTGCAGTCAGTCCACACCCCCAGCCCTGGCCTCAGGCAAGAGATCTCTTTGGTCTCTATAGTTTTGCATTTTTTTTTGAAAATACAAATAAATATGTGGTATTTTGTATCAAGTAGGAAAATACTTTTATGATTCATCCATGTTGGTGCATAAGTCAATAGTGTTTTCTTTCTTATTGTTGAGTAGTATGAATCCCTACCTCATACCATGCATAAAAATTAACGAGATAGATCACGCCTACACATATGAACAAAACTATACATTTCTAGAAAAAAAAATATATCACCAAAGCATGATCCATAATGGAAAAAACTGTATTGATAGACCACATTTTGTTTATTCCCCAGCTGATAGACATTTGGATTATTTCTAGTTTTTACAATTATAAATAATGCTGCTGTGAACATTTGAATACAAGTTTTTCTGTGCACAAACATTTTCATTTCTCTTTAGGTAGATACTTAAGAGTAAAACTAGTGGTTTGTATTGTAAGTGTACATTTAATCTTTTAGATATTGCCAAATAGTTTTCCAAAGTGGTTGTATCATATTACATTTCTACCATCCATGTAAGAGGATTCGTTTCTTCACATCCCTGACAGTCTATTTAATATTAGCTATTCAAGTGGGTGTTACAGGTAGCTCAGTGTGGTTTCACTTTGCATTTCCCTTACGACTAATGATGTGATCATCTTTTTATGTACTTATTTTTCATTTGCATATCTTCTCTGGCAAATGTCTATCCAAATCTTCCACCACTCCCTTCTTTTTGTTTTATTATTGATTTGAAAAAGCTCTTATATTTGAATTGTAAGAGTTCGTTATATATTTTGGATACAAATCTTTGATCAGGTATATGTTTTGCAAATATTTTCTCCTGATCAATGGCTAAGATTTTCATTTTTTTTGTGTCTTTTGAAAAGAACATGTTTAATTTTGATGAAAAACAATTTATCAATTTTTTTCTATTATGGATTATGCTTTAATGATTTTTTTTCTAGAGAGTTATAGTTTTTGTTCTTTTTTTTTTTTAACAAGCCAAAGTTGTATTTTAAACAGGAAAATTATGTCAATATAAAACAGATAAAAACAGACAAAAATCAAAACACACAACACAGAAAAGCACAACACACAAGACCAGTGCAAACCCTTCCCAACCCACTCCCCCAGGTTTTAAAATCTTGATTACAGATCCCCAAGGATGAGATTGCATTGGAGAGGTCACAGTATTGAATCAGAAAAAGAAGATGTATTTGAAAAGGTCTGTACACAGGTAGTGGTGTTTGGTGTCGGGGATGTACACTTTATCACTCCAGCATCAAAAACATGATGCAGAAAGGATCTTTTTTTTTTTTTTTTTTTTT
>NW_016107353.1:8794809-8797796 GCF_001604975.1 Cebus imitator | reverse complement strand
AAAATAAAAAAAATAAAAATAAAAAATAAAAAAAATAAAAATACAAAAAATTAGCCGGGCATCGTGGTGCATGCCTGTAATCCCAGCTACTCTGGAGGCAGGAGAATTGCTTGAACGTGGGAGGCAGAAGTTGCAGTGAGACAAGATCGTGCCACTGCACTCCAGCCTGGGTGACAAGAACAAAACTCCGACTCAAAAGAACAAAAACAAATATGGGACTCAGTTAGTGCAAATCACCCAATTTTGTTCTCCTCCAAAATTGTTTTAAGAGTTGCTGCCTGTTTTTGTAAATAAAGTTTTTTTTTTTTTGGACACATAGTTATATCTGTTCATTTATGTATTTTCTCAGGCTGTTTTTGAACAAAATCGTAGAGGTCAGGAGTTGCAACAGTGTGTGGACCACAAAGCCTAACATGTTTACTATTTGGCTATTTATAGAAAAGATTTACTGGCCCCTGGTCTAGGTCCTTTGCATTACCATGTAAATTTCAAAATTAGTTTGTCAGTCTGTGCAAAATAAGCCTGCTAGGATTTTTATAAAAATTAAATTGAGGCCAGCCATGGTGACTCACGCCTGTAATCTGAACACTTTGATAGGCCAAGGCAGGTGGATCACCTGAAGTCAGGAGTTTGAAACCAGCCTGGCTAACATGGTGAAACCCTATCTCTACTAAAATTACAAAAATTAGCCAGGTGTGGTGGCATGTACCTGTAGTCCCAGCTACTCGGGAGGCTGAGGCAGGAGAACTGCTTGAACCTGGGAGGCAGAGGTTGCAGTGAGCCAAGATTGTGCCACTGTACAATTGCCTGGGTGACAAAGACTCCATCTCAAAAAAACAAACAAACAAAAAGAGAATTAGATTGAACTTATAAATCAGTTTGAGGAGAATTGCCATTTTAACAATACAATCCATGAACATTTATTTAGGTCTTTCTCTCAGCAGTATAGTTTTTGGTGGACAAGTCTTGCACATTTTTGTTTATTCCTAAATATTTTTGTTCTTTTCAGTATTATCATCAATAAAAGTTTAATTCCATTCTCAGATCATTTGTTGCTATTATATGAAAATACAATAGATTTTACAGTGATCTTGTATCCTCTGATTTTCTTAAGCTTGCTTATTATTCTAGTAAGTTTTTGCAGGTTTCTTGGGATTTTTTACATGCAATTTCATGTCATCTGCATATAAAAACAATTTATTTTAATTTTTCCTTTCCAATCTATATGATTTTTTCTTGCCTGTTACACTGGCTGTAACCTCCAGTAAACTACTGAATAGAGTTGTGAGTGCAGACATCCTTGTCTTGATTCCCATCCTGAGGGAAATCATTCAATTAAGTGTGATATTAACTTTAGGCTTCTTGTAGTGCTCTTTTCAGGTTGAGGGAGTTTCATTACATTCCTAGTTTTCTAAGTTTTAATCATGAATAGGTGCTGGATTGTCAAATATCTTTTCCATGCCTATCAATAATCATATGGCTTTTGTCCTTTATGAATATGATATATTGCAACGATTCTCAACTGGAGGTGATTTTGCTCCTTATGAGACATTTAACAATGTCTGGAGACATTTTTGCTTATCCAACTAGGAAGGTAGGTTCTATTGGTATCTGGTGGGTAGAGGTTGAGGATTCTGTTCAACATTCTAACTGCACAACAAAGAATTATTTAACCTAAAATGTCAGTAGTGCTGATATTGAGAAGTATTTCATGTGCACATGAAAATAATATTTATTCTGCTGTTGGGTAGAATGATCCCACATTTCAATGAGGTAAAGGTGTGCTGTTCAAGTCTTCTATATTCTTACTAATATTTGGTTTCCACATTCTATCTATTGAGAGGTGGTGTTGAAATCTCTGATTATAATGATTTGTATATTTCTTCTTGCAGTTTTGTCAGGAATCCTCTTGATGAATTGCCACCTTTATCATTTTTAAAGGACCATCTTTAACCCTGATATTCTTTGCTTTGAAGTATTTTTCTGACATTAATAGAGTCACTCCAGCTTTTTTTTGATTACTGTTAACATGGTGTATATTTATCCATTGTATTAGTTTTCTATTGCTGTGTAACAAATTACTCCCAAAACTTAGCAGCTCAAACACACATTAACTCGAGTTTCTGTTAAGGAGCCTGGATACTTCCTACTTTAATCAGGCTGCAATCAAGGTGTTAGCTGGGTTCTGGTGATCTCAAGACCCAGCTGGGGAAGGATCCATTTTCAAGTGCACATGGTTGTTAGCAGGATTCAGTTTCTGGCAGGTTGTTGAACTGAAGCCCTGAGTTCTTTGCTGGCTGTTAGCAAAAGGCTAGACTCAGCTCTATGTCACAGTAGAGGTTCCTTAATTCTGTGGGCTTTTGTCATAAATTTATCCCCATCCACTGGTAGCTCCTCCTCTGGCTTCCTAGCACTGTTAAGGGTGATTTTGGTTTTTGTATTTCTTGTCATTTCAGTAATACTGTGGGATCGGGGGAGGGTTACAGGTAAGAAAAGTAAAAGACTATGTCCAGTCCGTCATCTTGAACTGAAATTAATCTCTCCTTTTTGCACTGCACTTTTTTTTTGTTGAGGTAGAGTCTTGTTCTGTCGCCCAGGCTGGAGTGCAGTGGCACGATCTTGGCTCACTGCAACCTCCGCCTTCCAGGTTCAGGAGATTCTCTTGCCTCAGCCTCCTGAGTAGCTGGGATACAGGTGTGCACCACCATGCCCAGCTAGTTTTTGTAATTTTAGTAGAGACAGGGTTTCACCATGTTGACCAGGATGGTCTCAATCTCTTGACCTCGTGATCAGCCTGCCTCAGCCTCCCAAGTGCTGGGATTATAGGCATGAGCCACTGTGCCCAGCCTGCACTGCACTTTTCTTAAAAAATGAGCCCAGCCGGGCGCGGTGGCTCAAGCCTGTAATCCCAGCACTTTGGGAGGCCGAGGCGGGTGGATCACAAGGTCAAGAGATCGAGACCATCCTGGTCAACATGGTGAAACCCC
>NW_016107353.1:8782745-8794547 GCF_001604975.1 Cebus imitator | reverse complement strand
ACAGGGCAAGACTCTATCTTTAAAACAAACAAACAAAAATGTCAAAATATATTTCCCTTATTAAGAAGGGTACGGTATAAGTAGACATGTAAAAACCTCTAACATACATCGGGCAGGTCCTATATGCTCCAGTTTATATATTCCTCCCCAAATGAGGAAAATGAGACTCACAGAGGTTAAGTAACTTTAGAGAAGTTGGAAAACTCATCATGTTAAAGGTTGGTGGGCAACTATTTTGCACATATAGGCCACAAGCCTTTAATCATTCTGTTTTCAAACTCCTCTGGAAAAGATTAAGAGGCAGCATGTCAACAAAAATGGTCTTTGGAGTAAAGTCCTCTTTAAGCCAAATCCTGTCAAATAAGAAAGCTGTTATGAGTAGTAAACTAGACAGATCCGTCAAGAGATACCTTATGTTGTGTTATTAGCATTTTCTTAGTTATTGGTAACTGTACCTTACAAATAAGATGTAATTGTACAGAATAAAAATTTCACCTTTCTTAAAATAATCCAAAGGAAACATACAAAGCATTCTGAGGCATCAACTTTTATGTCATTTACATTGTGAAGACTGTCCTTAGATCTCTCCACTTCACATCACCAGATTTTTTTCCTTAGAGACCCTGCTCACCCAGATTCCTGCTTTAGTATACTAAAGTTTAAGTTATTTGTAAAGACCCGTTCCCCTTATCAATAAACAATTGTCCACTTTAAACCTGGTAATGACAGTTGGCAAACATCTAACCCAACTTCCGATCTTCATTGTTTCTCCCTTAGCTGTATAGGACTTACCAGCGAAAAAGGGCAGATAAAGCCACATGGCCCTTTAGACACAAACTCACACATCTAGGAGCATTCCTGGACATGTTTAGTTCTCAAACCCCATTGTTATTAATATACTGCTGCAGAACATTCCTTCCCTTAAGGCAGTTATGATAAGGAATTAAGCCGTGTCAAGTTATACATGACCTACTTTTTCCTAGGAGAAAGCAGTTTAGGTACTACCATAAATTATATGTCAAAAGTTTCTTATAGATATTTTCTAATATGGAATGATTTCTCAAACTTGATTCTTGGGTTCTTTCTGTATTCACTTATTGTTTTCTTATAAATGATGTAACCTATAATGGATGGCTAAATAAAAAAACTAATACATTTTAGTTTTTCATGTGTGTCCTCTAATCAGAATGTATTCGTCATTTATTTTGGGCATGCACAAAGAGAAAGATAGATTCTGCTTAGAGTTCTAAGTCAGATTATTATTCTTTTTGAGATCCTGATATCCCAGTGTTAACCAGTTAGCAGTTATTAATATTCATGAATAATCTTAACAGGAGGGAACATAAAATTAATACAACATACTTAATAACTAAACTAGATGCCTTTAACCCAAGTAGAGTCATGCACCACACAACACTTCAGTGACTGCAAATATGCTGGTGTTCCTTTAGATTATAATGTTGGTGGGGCACTGTGGCTCACACCTGTAATCCCAGCACTTTGGGAGGCAGAGATGGGTGGATCACTTGAGATCAGGACTTAAAGATCAGCCTGGCCAACATGGTGAAACCTCGTCTCTACTAAAGAATACAAAACTTAATCCCAGCCACCAGGGAGGCTGCAGCAGAGGAATCACTTGAGCCTGGGAGGCAAGGGTTGCTGAGCCCAGATCCTGCGACTGCACTCTAGCCTAGGTAACACAGGAAGACCCTGTCTCAAAAAAATAAAATAAAATAAAATATATATGTGTGTGTGTGTATAAAATATTGTATTTTCACTATACATTTTCTATGTTTAGATACACAGATATTACCACTGTGTTACAACTGCCAATACTGCCTAGGAGCAAAGGCTATACCACATAGCCTAAGTGTTCAATAGGCTTTGGCCACCTAGGTTTGTACAGTACAATCTGATTCACAACACAACAAAATTGCCTAACAGCACCTTCCTCAGACCATATCCCTGTTGTTAAGGGACATGACTGTACTTGCAACATTTTAAATATTCTTAAAAATAATGATAGTCACATTCTTGGCTGGCTCCCTACATCTATTCCTAAAAAGAATATAGGCCTACATTAAGACAGAATTTCATATCCTTTCATCTTTATTTTATATTCTATTTTATTCAGTTGTAAGCTTATTAAAGTTCTGATCATAACTTACCTTTACCTTTATCCATTACACTAAAATTAAATCATATAGAACAACATTTTTCCATTAGTTTCATAAGCTGTATCCACAGTGTGATTTATTTTTAGTTATGTAATTTTAAAAAAGACACTCTGGTGTATATTTTTCAAAAATGATAACCCTGAAATTAATGAAAATCGCCATTAAAAGAGTCCTAGTTTTGCTTTTATAAAAATCATTATTTCGAATTTCACAGTGAAGAGGTACTAAATTCCTCATAGAACATTAAATTATATAAAAATAGAAGACATAGACATCTTTAAATCTTTAATCCTTTGATTAAGCAGCAAGCATATCACTCTTCCAGGCCAAACACTGCTTAAACAAAAAAGAAAAATAATGACGTGCAAAGTATTTACAAAATATGCAAAGCACACAATAAAGACATCTCACTATATACATGTGTCGTATTACTAATTAAGCTAAGGTTTTTCTACTGTGTGCTCTAATGTATGTAAATCAAATTACAGCACATCCCTCAGATACAGCACCTTGGCCCATGTCTGGGATAGAACAGATTTTTAAATGAATCACAATATACTGAACAGCTGGACAGTTGCTGGTGCTGACCAACTTGACTGACATATCCCACATACTGTGTACTGAAGGTCTACTGACAAGAGACAAGACAATAAACGCTGTAAAGGTATAGTATGCACATACGCAAGACAATCTAACTGCTTAAAAAAATGCTTTAGATATTTTAAGATATCTAACTGTCCCCTGCGGCTTTTAAAGAAAAAATAAGTATAAATTCTTGAATATTAAGAATTTTAAATCAGCTAAACTTTATCTGGTTATAATCCAGGGCCAAGAACTATTTAATATAATCCAATGAGAAACAAAAGGACCCATGCTGGAAAAGAGTTTCAGATATGCCAGTGCATAGGGTATTTATGGAAATAAATGGTTAAAAATCAAAAATTAAACTAATCAATGAATTTAAATCTATAGCACTTTAAGGCTGTGGAGCCAGTGATAGAAAATACTTTGGGAACACATGATCTTTCAAAACATAAATTAGGGTCTTAGATGTTGACTATGTTGTGAAGTATTCTACACGTGGTAAGACTGTGAATGTGCAAACATTTAGCCTATGTCCACTCGTATAGCAATCTAAGCGATCTGTCCCTTTGCACAAATAATGATTCCAATATGAAATCATCGTATCAAAAATACTAATTACACATTGTTGAAATAGTTATCACTTGTAAAATATTCTTTGTAAGTGCTTAATGATTATGGGTTAAGACTTGATGTCTTTTTTTCTATGAAAAAGGGTCTCAGCATTTTTAGTTAACAGCACAATTGTGACAATATACTGATACATCTTTAGATAACACAGAACAAATTCTTAAATTTATTTTATGAAATATGTTGATGATTTAACCCTAAACCAATCCCACGGACACAGGTTGGCTGCAAGGAATACACAAATGTATCCAAATAGTACAATAGAGATTTATCAAGAAAACACCTTTCATATTAAATGCAGACCATATTATTAAGTATGAGGGCAATTTTAAGTTCAGAAACCAAACACAAAAAGGGTACTGTAAATAAACGCTTCCATAACCACTATGTCTACATAACTAACAAAACATAATTATTCTCTTAAGTCCCCAAATGTAGGCAACTACTAGTTAAAAGCAGATAGCATTTAGAAACAACAACAAAAAAATTTTTTTTCAAAATTAACTCCATTTTCAAGGAACTTAAAGAGATTATATTTCAACAAATTAAGTTCTCATTTGTAAGTAAAATTGTTCTTCCAATTCTCTCATTACTAATAGATGATGAGTCAATGACCTTTCAACAAGGACTCTGCGCTAGGACCCTACACTGTATGTTAAAGGGTTAGTAGGTTCAGTACATTCTTTGTGGTTTCATATAATTGCTTTGCAATTGATTAAATTGCTTTCTTTTAAAGGAATACATTAAAATTCCTTTAGGAAAAAAAGCAACATTTTTTTGAAAGAAGGGATATGCAGCTATAATTTCTTAAATATGCATAAAATGAACATATGTCAAAAATGCCGGCTATTCTTGCACTCCTAACATAGGAAAATGCTTTTTAAAAAATTAAAGAAAAAAGCCAAACATCCTTAACTTAAGAAAATTAAGGAGTTTTCACAATTCCTAAGTCAATATTTCTGTACTAAGAGCCTTGACTAAGAAGAGGCAGGAATATAAAGAACCTCAATAAAATAAATACAGTAAAAACAAAACAAAAACTTGGTATATAGAATACTTAAATCTTTTTTTCCTTTTATGAGAGCAACATTGCCGAACATATACTCTAGAAAGGAGGCTAACTGGAGGCTTTTTGTTGTATAACATTTTAGTCTAGTGAACTGAAAAGTTTCTTAGACATCCACTTATGCTAGTCCACTGCCACAGAACTAGTTTGCAGCCTCGGTATCTAGAAAGGATTATTCTTTCCCCTTTTTCATCAGTCAGATGAGCACTGGTATAATGATGGGGTGAAAAGTTACTGCAGCTCTGTCCAATTTAATTTTTAGTGCAGTGAGGACTGTGAATCTGTCTGAATTCCGATAAGGGAAGGTGGCTGTTGACCACCAACCGTGGACAATACTGGTCTTGGGTTTAGACGGGGTGGCATAGAATTAGCAGGGCGAATAAGAGGTGGTGGAGGCTGATTTAAAGTTGGCCGGGGCTGGATGAACCGAGCCTGTTGCTGGAGTGGAGGAGGCTGCCGGTGAAGAGCAGGGGCAGCAGGCAGTGTTGGACGAAGAAGTGGTGGAGGCTGGTTCAGAGTGGCAATGGGGGCTGTTGGTGTTGGAGTGGATGATGGGGCAGGAGGTGATGGACCCAGTGTCCGAGGAGCCTGTGGGGTCTGTGCCTAGAGGTGAGGAAACAAAAATACACATATGAGATGTAAGTCCTAATGAACTTAATACAATATAGTTTGGGCTGTCACAGGAAAAACAAAACAAATAAAAACAAAACAAAAACATAACACCAGTGTTTATTGGAAGCACAAGCTTCTTTTATTTTAAACAAAACAAAACAAAAAACAAAAAACCAACGAGGCTACCAAACAGGCATCTTTATTTGTAAACAGCTTAACACTGGAAATAAAAATAAGACTATGAAAGAACAATACACTCTCCATTCTTCTAGAATCAGAACTTAGCATGTCATTATGACTTAAGAGTCAATAGATGCACCACTGAGTAAGTGTATTGTCAACCTTTCATGCTCAATTTAGCTAGTCCTCTGACAAATTAACCTTACAGAACACCACACAAAATGGTGATTCCTCAACTCATATTAGCTCAAATTCCATACACAAACACACCTCCTCTTCTTCATCAGTGCTCTTCCCTGATGGCACATTAGAAGCACTTTTTGTCTCCTCCCCTAAAGTAGAAGCATCACCATTAGAAGCCTGGGTTCCTTGTTCTGCTTCCCACTCCTGCAATACCTCCTCTAAGTTAAACCGACGCCTGTAGTTTACAAAGAAGTTCTTCACTTGGCCAACAGTCTTGTTGCCAATTACATCTGCAATAGCTTGAAAATCTTTACCATATTTGCGGACACCTGGAAGGCAAAGTAAATAATACACCTGTGAAGGATCAATAAGGAGAGCTGTGTGTACTACACATCATGCACACACAAAAGATACCAGCAATGAAAATCCTTTCTGATAAACTCTGCTCATTTCTCAATTCTGAGATAGAGGCTAAGACATCAGGGTCACAGATGAAAACTATCAGTTATGTCATTTCATCGAGCCAGCCACTTGCCTTCAACTGAACAATCAGAAACTTACCATTTTTTACATACTCAGTTATTTTCTCCAATCCTCTCTTGAACTCTCAAATACAGTCCATTTATTGTAAAGCATTGAATTCTTTGTTCCATCCTCAATTCCACATTCATTTATTTCCCTAGTAGCCAGTCACCTAAATTTGAGCAACATCGTTTGTAAACAAAACTGGATGGGAATGAGCCATCTCTCTTATCCCCTCAATGGACTGAGTGAGTAGCCTTAGGGTTCCCCCATTAAGAAAAGCATTATAATTTTGGTCTTAATACTAACTTCAACAGGAATATTTGCCTATACCACCAAGGTACCAACAAATTGAAATTAGTTAAGAACTTAAACATGAAAAGCAGGAGAATCATCACAAGATGATGGATTTAAAAAAGGGAAGGTTTTTTTTTTCAGAGTCAGTTGGATTTTAACTCATCTAGTAGTTTTAAAGATTGAATGGATGAAAGATTACAGCTTAAAGAGTAAGGTAACAGTAATGACTACCTGAAGAGCACTTGTGTTCATCATCACTACCTTAAACTGAAGAAGGGATATATATTATTAACTGAGAATCTAACTTTACACTAAAGAAGTTTCATTATAATGAAGGGTAATAATTGATTTAAGAAGTTGAGATTGTCAACTATACTACAGAATTTTAAATGGATAATAATTTCCTCTTAAGGGAATTCTAAAAGAAGTTCACAGACTCATTCTAGAAAGAGATGCACTTAGCTCAAAATGGAAAAATTGTTGAAAACTTTTATAATTGGATAACTGCTTTCAAAAATACCAGAAAACAGTAACTCATTAATGAAAGAGATGAGAAAGGAGACAAAAATATGGGGGCTTAAATAAACAACATGTATATGATCACAGATGAGAGAATAATAAATGGATATGTTAATACCCAGCAGAAATGCTATTCTTACCGATACCAATTAATATGAAATAGTCAATTACTCTAAAGCACCAACAGGATGTAACACAAGTTCACTTTTAAATTCTGCTTTATTTTAAATTGAAAAGTTGAAAATAAGCATCTCTGGCTACATTAAAGTAGCTGGGCTTGACTCTGAGGGGAGTTCCTTTATCTAAGAGCTTTCTGGACAGGAGGTCTGACATTATTATCCTCTAATTATATCCCATTTTTAAGGTAGAGTGTTGCGTTTGTAAGCTATGCTCATTTGCTGTGTTCTGAAAAGAAAATACATGTACATGACAATAAAGTAAAAATAGACATTGTTTATAATGTTTTATCACCATAAATGAATTTATACTCCCTTTAAACACATGAGGTTGATTTCTTTAAACTTCACAGTTAAGTATAAATTCTAATAGTGACTGGATTCAACTGAGAGTTTATAGGAGCTACTGTTATATATTAAAGTACTTCTCTACTACTTTTATATTTTAGAAAATAACAACTCTTAGAAGGGTGAGTCTCTGTGCCATTTCTAAATTCTAAATTTGAGTTTGCTGCATTGAAGAATAACTACTAATTAGAAATCAAATATAGTAAATATAGTGTTCTATCAGTTACAAATTTTCATAAGGGACACTTAATTTACATTCTAGCAATGGCCAACCCTACCGAATACACGAGTTTAGGAGTGAAAATCTTAAATAAGTCTAGGATTAGAATGTATTTCTAGGAAGCAGCCACATTAAGACTAACTCTGACTCCAACTCTAAGATATCATAAACCTCAGAACACTTATTTTGCAAAATATATGCCAAACTCTAGTTGTCCCCAAGTCTGATTTCATTAAATTAAATAAGTGCCCCTTCTTCTGACTATACTCCTTTTGATCTTCCACTTCTTGATTTTTTCTTGTTCAATGGACTTTACCTTGTCACCAAAGTTTTACATTTTTTTAATTATAGACCTTAAACTCAAAACTACTTCCTGTAAGAGCCTTAGAGTTTCTAGAGACATTCAATGTCAACATCTTTTTCTAACTCACCCAAGTATGCTTCTAAATTAACTATAATATGCTTATAATTAACTCATATATGCCAGTCTAAACTCTCAAGGCTCAGAGCACACTGTAGATTTCTGTAGTTTAGCTGAGGATTCCAATCAACGTCCTGAGAACAGATGTGCCTAGATATTAATCCCCTCAGCCTGAAGGATAGCTGGACTGGGTCTGGAATAGCTGGAGCTCCTTGGCAGTCTTATTTGGATAAGAGCAGCTTCATCTGCTTGCCTAGTATGCTGTGACAGATTTCATAATTTTCTCTGTGTACCATGATGTGAAAAAGGTTGGAAAGTACCGTCCTAGAAAATACAAAGCAGCACTAGTATTACTACAATGCTGAGTAAACTGGAGTGCTCAGAAAATAAGGAAATATGATTTTTCTTCCCTATAAAGCTTATTCTTCCCTAAACCGCAAGAGGTATTAGATATATATGGCTGAATTATTCACCGTCACACTCAGAATGGCACAGTTCAACAGCATTTTGGTTAGAAGATGGAACTCTTAAGCTCTATACTGTTGCTAGCAACTAGGCAAACTAGTGAAACTCCAACTGACTCAGTGACACTGCTCTTTTAAAATTATCTCCAGCTAGGCTTCTGGAACAACCAGCAGGTGGTAGTGATGAGCAGCAACTAACTTTAACAACTTACGGCATCAGAGCTATCCTAGTTTCAATCTGTGCCTGGGGAAAGGGCACTCCACTATTTTTTCATAGTTGATAATAAACAAAGTGATCGGATTGCTTTCTCAGGAAGAGAGCTAAATATGATGGTTAAGTCAACCTCACTTCCTGAAGATGTAAAAGGTACACTTGAACCATAGTTGCTAAAGTCTCACTTCTACGGCAAGAGGTTGCTTTCAAAGGTTAGTGGAATAAACATTTAATTACCCTAGAACAGGCAAATAATGTTTCCTAGGAAGAGAAAAAAATTGTTTTCAGTCAAATTTCTAAATTTCATTTGAAAGTTACAATGAAACAACTTTGCTTTCTATGCTGGCAGATGATACCTTATAATCTTTAATATGTAAAGTTTTATTTGGGAATTAACATAAAAATATGACTCATTAGGATATCCTGCTATCATTACATTTTATGAAAGCCCACATACTCCAACCAGGAATCTAAATTACTCAATGCAAAAGCATACTTTTTTTAAAAACATGTCTTGTTAATACTTTAAAATTGCCAAAGAAGATATTTTTATTAGCAGTAGAGACTTTAGCATAGCCATTATCTGAATTATCAGACATTCTGAATTAGTAGAGTCTGTCCATACATTTTTTTTTTTTTAAATCTTTGGCTGGTAAGAAGGTGATAACTTCAGGAGAATTTATATGATGTTTCCCAACTCTAAAAATGGAATCTGAAACTTTCTTTTTTAAGCTAGAAGGGATAGCATGAATAGGCGCCTTTGGTAAGTTTAAAACAATTTTTTTAAATTAGATTTTGGGGCCAGGCATGGTGGCTAATGCCTGTAATCCCAACACTTTGGGAAGCCAAGGCAGACAAATCACTTGGAGTCAGGACAAGACCAGCTTGGCCAAAGTGGCAAAACCCAGCTTCTATTAAAATACAAAAAATAGCTGGGCATAGTGGTGAATGCCTGTAGTCCCAGCTACTTAGGTAGGCTGAGGCACGGGAATCGCTTAAACCTGGGAGGTGGAGGTTGCAGTGAGCCAAGATACTTTTATTGAGCTCCAGCCTGGGTGACAAAGTGAGACTCTGTCTCCAAAACAAACAAACAAAGAAAAAACACAACCCCAAAAGACGAAATATGGTAAGCTGCTTATAGTTAGTGAAATTTCAGAGGATTTTTTTCTGGCTTTCACAACAAAATTTCTTAAAGTGAACATGTACTTAGTTTAACTGTGAAACATTAATTTTTTCAAACATATATTTTTGAAATAATAGAAATATAAGAACATCTAGCAACTCCAGAGATATGATTCTTTTCTATCATTAAGACATACATTTTAAACTTAAGCCATTTGGGAGTGTGCATTTCTCTCCACCTCCTGCAAATCTCTTCAAGAATTCCGTATTAGAAGGTAGAAGATGTATCAATAGCAATGGAACAGTGACTGATGTATATATGGAAAGGGCTAAAAGTCAAAATCACATAAGTTACATTCCATTACAAAAATGCTGGAAATTTTGAACCACAGATCATTTAATGTAAGTGTATCAGAGGGCTGACCATTATATTTTTGAACCTCCGTTCTTATGGTAGCTGCTATAACAGAAAAATAATCTCTAAAGCAAGAGTGCTTTTCAGATGTAAAGATATGAATTTCCTCATTCCTCTTCCTTTTGATCATTTGTGTACTGTGTTACCATCCTTTTATTTTTAATTAACTGCCAAATCTATTTTTTCTCCTTTACAAACCTTTTTGTTAGTATGAGATAAAATTAGAAAGAAGACAATTTCTAGACTTGCAACTTTATCTTTAAAAGGTGAATGAAATACAAGAAGAGAGGGTAACTTTTACTATAAGCATAAGTCACCTGAACACAGTTCTGTCATTTTCTGTTTTATACAAAAAGGTAGAAATTATAAAAAATAACTAAAGTTAACATCAATTGAAAAAAATTTGTTGTTTATCCTAAAGTAGCATAAATTTTAATTGGGAAGCATTTTTTTCTTAAGCACTAATGACTAGGAAACAAATATATTTAAGAGGTGACTTATAATTAAAATGGCAAATACTGTATACCATGCTTCTAGCCTCTACATACTTTAAAAAGTGTTTTGTACTATAATTTAAATGCATTGTTTTTTTGAAAACAGCTAATCATTGTTCCATTTTACATGGAAAAAAGATACACGTAAAATAATCTAATTCCTTTTTAAATATTTTTTTTGAGTCAAGAGTTTCACTCTGTTGCTGAGGCTGGAGCGCAGTGGTGTGATCTCGGCTCACTGCAACCTCCACCTCCCAGGTTTGAGCAATTCTCCTGCCTCAGGAGACTACAGGTGCACGCCACCATACCTGGCTAATTTTTTTTTTAGTGGAGATAGGGTTTCACTATGTTGTCCAGGCTGGTCTCAAACTCTTGGCCTCAAGTGATCCACCTGCCTTGGCCTCCCAAAGCGCTGGCATTACAGGTGTGAGCCACCACGCCCGGCCCCTTTTGAAATTCTTAATTTCTGAATTCTGTTTATCATATGAATATCAAGTTGGATTTTAGGATAACTTCTAAAAGTATTATAAGGTTAGGAAAAAAAAATACACACACACACACACACACATACACACATACATACATGCTACAAACAGGAACATTTTACCATTAACACAATAGGGAAATATCATTATTGGTCATAATAAAATTTGGTCATAATAAAAATTTAGATACTTAGGATTGGAATACATGACAGAAACTGTAGAAGTACCTTGCCTGGCAAATATTTTAAGAGGATTAAATTAGCAGTTTTAATGATATCCTACCTGGAGACTCTTGAAAAATTCTATTAAAATTGTAACATAGGTAGAACTAGAATTAACATAATAAAGTGACTGATTACAAAAGTGTAAACAGACATTCCTATTTGATCTGAGCATGGTTTTCCCTCTCTTCTAATTAAGAGAAAAAGAAGGGAAACTTATTTAAATGACTAACATTTATTTAACAACAGTATAAGTAGATGGAACAGGAAAGTAAGGTGGGAAATACATATTTAAGCCCTAGGAAAGAAAACGGTCTTAATATGCTTGGTTTAAAAAGAATTGTAACAAGGCCGGGCGCAGTGGCTCAAGCCTGTAATCCCAGCACTTTGGGAGGCCGAGGCGGGTGGATCACGAGGTCAAGAGATCGAGACCATCCTGGTCAACACGGTGAAA
>NW_016107353.1:8778139-8782527 GCF_001604975.1 Cebus imitator | reverse complement strand
CTTATTTAATAGTAAAATTGTAAATCTCACTAATTGCACCAGAGTCAACATTTTTTTCTGCAGGTCACTGTAATAGTATTCTACTATGAGCCAGATAAAATAAAGCATTTAACAAGTAAGTGTCAAATCTGAAATATATGTGTAAAATGTCTTGAATATACAGTGATATACAAAGTAAAACATGTTAATATCAAAACATAGTTTATTACTTTGTAAAACTAAATTGGCCATTAGAATAATATACATAAAGGTTTACCATAAAGATTAAAAAAAAAAACAAAAACAAAAAAACGGCCTGCTAAGAGAAGTACTTGTAGATAGTAAACTGTGTATTATTAAAAGACCCCACAATTACGTATTATAGCTGCACTGAAATTCAGGTACAAGGGACATTACTACATGATTATACTATTTATAAGACACACTTCTGAGCACTATATAAATACATGGGCACATAAGACAATATGATACTTTTAAATTCTCTTTAAAATAGCTATTTTGGGCACAAATGTCCTTATATTGTTTTATTTTATGTAACAACAACAAAAACCTACAAATGAAAACAAAAAAATCCAAAGAATAAAAATAAAACAGAGACATTAACACCATTAACACATTATTAAGAAAGTGCCTTTGAAATCCTGAGAACATGTGTACTTCCATACAAACTGTTATTAGTGTAACTTACTTAAAGGGTTACTTTTTAAAAATGTACATAGTATAATACTGAATATACCTCAGCACAGAGGAAATGTTTGGTTATACATACGACTATTCCATTCTTTTAATATTTAATTATGTCTACATATATAGTTCAAACTATATATTTAGATATTACTGTTGTTCTTCCATTGAATGCAGCTTTGAATATCCAACCCAGCCATAAGATTCAGTGGACTCTCTCACTTAAAGTACTGCTGTAGAGCAGTATCAAATCCTGAGTGCTGTACAGAGAAGTATTAGCCTAGACTTTCCTATGATATCCTTTTCAGAAAATTCTTTCATTGGGATAATTTCTTTAAAATACAGAGTTAACATACTAATCTTCAAGCAACTTAATACTGGAAACCAGGTGCAGTTTTTACCAGGCTACGATGATAGAAAAATATAGGCTTTACATGAATAAAATAATGCCTATTCAAAATGACTATACTAAATCTGTAGGCCATAACTCTAAATGAATATAAAGCAGCCACTGAAATCCTCACTAATTTTTTAAACAATAATTTAAATTACCAGAGTTTAATTTAAAAACAGCTATTTTTAAACATTATGAACTAATTAAACCTTGTTCTGACTCATTCAGAAACTCAGTTCTACAATTACAGATGTGTTCAATGCACATCCAGCACCCTGTGTCATAGTATCAATTCTTTATGAAATGACTGTGCTATGCTGCACAGGCCTAAGCAAGGGCTGACATCATCCTGCTGGCACCCTCCTGTGACATTTTCAAATCATGCTGGCTGGCTAATTCTTTCTCCAATCGAAACTGCAGAGTCATCTATCAGTTAATCAATCGGAATGATGCTTCCAAAGCATTTTTGTATTAAACATGTTCTCTTTAGACTATTTGGCAACGTTTTAAAAGGTATGCTTATATGTTTCACTGAGGCCCCACTCTCTCACAGTGGTTAACCTAGATAAAAAAACTACTAGCACTCAACACAAAGAAGTGCTCAGCCAGGAAGAAACAAAATGTAGATCAAACTTTAAATTGTACAATTGGACCTGCACATAATTTATCATAAAGAGGAAAATAATCCGTAACAATGAATAAAAATATACAATTTGTCTTTCTTTAAGTAATTTAAACATGAGAAAATCCAAGTTTATAATGCTTCCCAGTTGCCCATGAGTGTTCATAATACAAAAAGCTTTCTGCCATATAATTCAACAAAAGATTCTTAGAAATAGTGCATTTAAAATGCTGTATGTGATTTTTTGATATCTCTCTTAAGTCTCTTTTTAAAAATATATCTATTTTAAGTCAGGTTTCTAAGCATTTAGTGGTACATCTCTTAAGGGAAGTATGAAACACTGAAAGTTAGGCATGTAGTTAATATTTTCAATACCTGACATTTATCAGATAAACATTATTTTACAGAGTAATCAGAAACATACTATAGCTCATTTATGCTTTTAACTATAAGTTATCAATGAATGATATACAGTAAGAACGAACCCAGTTGGAGGAATATCAAAGGAGAAGCACAAAGAGCCCATGTGACTTTTTCATGCTTAATCATCATCATCAATTATTTAGTGCTGAGAATACATTACGTGCTGTTCAGGACTCAAAATGCACATAGACTTGAATATGTCACATCCACAAATACAACACAGAATTCCTGGTCACCAGGACTTTGTCATAAACACAAGAGCCCTTTCTGGATCAATTTCTAAAGGAAGGGAAGAACTAGGGTAGTCACCTTTCATGACAAATTAAATAATTATTAACAACAATAACTGCTTATCTTCAATATACCTTGCACTGCTAGAAGCTGCTCCTCTGTGGTCCAACGGGCATTAATTTTCTGATTTGACTACAAAATTAAAGAGAAGTTTCCTAATGAGGATATGAAGACAGACATTTTCCAAAGTGCTTATTTTTTTAACTTTTCATCAAATCACAGACATGAGATTACTACAACTCTGATTCATGAAGATTCTATTTTTAGAAAGATAAAATATATTCTGAGTTACCTTTTATCCATGCAGAAAGATAATGAAAGGGAAAGGTACCAATTTGGGAGAAGGAACAACATTCACATTTATGTTCTAATAAGAGATATTAAAACATGAGAAAATCTATTAGTCTCCCATTTTCCACCTATAATATTCCTATTACATATTGTAGATACTATATTAGCCTAGTTTTAAACATTTAAGAGACTTTTTTTTCCTTTTTTTTTTTAAAGACAGAGTCTTGTTCTGTTGCCCTGGCTGGAGTGTGCAATAACATGATCACGGCTCACTGCAACCTCAAAATCCCCAGCTCAAGCAATCCTCTTACCTGTCTCCCAAGTAGTAGCTGGGACCACAGGAACCTCCCACCACACTCAGCTAATTTTTTTTAATTTTTTAGAGATGAGCTCTCACTACGTTGCCAGGCTGGTCTCAAACCTCTGGCCATAAGTGAGGAACTTTCTCCCCCTGATGCCCAGGCTGGAGTGCAGTGGTGTGATCTTGGCTCACTATAACCTCCACCTTCCAGGTTCAATTGATTTTCCTGCCTCAGCCTCCTAAATAGCTGGGATTACAGATGCCCACCACCGTATCTGGACAGTTTTGTATTTTTATTAGAGATAGGGTTTCACCATGTTGGCCCGTCTGGGCCTCCCAAAGCGTTGGGATTACAAACGTGAGCTACTACACCCAGCCTAAACTTTTTCTTTAAAGAGGATCTATAGCTCTAAGATTTCTTCCCTTCATGTTTAAGACTGAACCTATCCTTACTCCCCCCAGAACAGTGGTATAAATTAGCATAGGACTACAGAACAGGTCTAAATCCTAAAATACTTCTTTAAATTTCTGAGGCAGAAAGTGATTCTGATAAGAATATTTTTTTCTCAAGACCACCCAATATTTATCCCCCCCAAATCCTCCTAAATTTAGGATTTTTAGTATGCTAATATTACAGGAACAAATATCTAATCAGATTTCATTAGTGTATACCCACTGAATGGTAAATCAAGGACCTTTGGCAGTAGATGGACAGAAATAACTACACCAGTGTGCAGAGGTTTCCAGAAGGAACTGCCAAGATAAAGTGGCGTGGTGTAATACCTGGGCATGTTGGGCAAAACAGAAACAGGGCTTCTTTTGAGAAGGGGCATTTAGGTCTTAGCCCACTCATGGTCCTAGCAATAAGAGTTTCTATAGCACACAGAAGTAACACCAACTTTCTCACCAAAAGTAAAGAGGTGTAAGTACTCAGAATGAAGAATGAAACAAAACTCCAAAGTTAAAAAAATATTTATTAGAGGAGAAATGAAAATGTAAAAAAACATAACTTAAGAGTAAAGGAGAGAAAAACCTAAAACAAATCACTGTATTCCAGACGAGATTAAAAAGGGACAGCAGGGCAGGCAAGGTAGTAGACAGTAGATAAGCCTCAAGACTAGGAACCTGGTGATGAGGCAAAGGAGAAACAGTAAAAAGAAAAAGAGAAAAGTGGGGAATAGGAAAAAACTATGAGTGACATAAAGAAACAGTAATAAAAGAGTGAATCAAATGTAAAAAAGTTAAAAAAAAATGAAAGAAAAAGGAGACAGGAAAAATTATAAACATATGTTCCCCCAAAAAGGGAGTAACATGAATGGTGGAGAAACTCTATTAAGAAGGAATATGGGCCAGGTGTGGTGGCTCACACCTGTAATCCAAGC
>NW_016107353.1:8772212-8777619 GCF_001604975.1 Cebus imitator | reverse complement strand
TGCAGTGGCATGATCTCGGCTCACCGCAGCCTCCGCCTCCTGGGTTCAGGCAATTCTCCTGCCTCAGCCTCCTGAGTAGCTGGGATTACAGGCACGTGCCACCATGCCCAGCTGAATTTTTGTATTTTTAGTAGAGACGGGGTTTCACCATGTTGACCAGGATGGTCTCGATCTCTTGACCTCGTGATCCACCCACCTCGGCCTCCCAAAGCGCTGGGATTACAGGTGTGAGCCACCGCGCCCGGCCGGAATATATATTGTTAATTGGGAACCTAACTTTACACTAAGAAAGCTTATACTGAGTTCATACACAAGGCAATCTGATGCTACCTTGGCTGTGGAAGGTGGATAAAAGAGGCCCTTAGTACCCAAGGATAATTGGTACTGAAATTGATTTAAAACAGGTCAAAATATTTTAGAGTAAATAATGGTAAAAAAAAAATAAAAGGTTGATTGCAATTCAACCTGAAATGTGAAACAAAAACCTGTAAAAATTAGTTCTTTTAAAAAAATAGTTAATGACTTGTTTAATATGCTTTACTTTTTGGCCTATCTTTTCTGACTATACAATGGTGCAACATCCTTTGACTTTGAAATTCACATGGTTCACAAAATGGGTCATTTTGTTTTAAAGGCTTATTGAAATAATTTTCTAAAGGGCCTTAATTCTTTGTTACTCAAATTACTCTTTTTTTGAAGTGCCTGCCTATGAGTCATCACTTTTTTCTTCAGTGGTTAATTCTGCTGGATACTCATCTGTCAATTCTGTAGATGACTAATGTCATTCTCTTGCAGTTTAACAGACTTCATGAAGTTTCCCATCTTTTGCAAAGTATCCAATTTCATTTTGGTTTGTGCTGTATTTGCACTGCATTACCAAGAGAGTGACAGAGAAGGATAATGATGTAGTGAATGGGCAAATAACAGCTACAGTTATTTAGGAAGAGTTGATGAGTACAGCCTAATTTTATAAATGATTGGTTTACTAGTCAATGTTCTTGTTCGGGAATTTTTGCTTCTCCATGCATTACATGGATTAATGACCACTTGGATATCAAGGATCTTCTGTACAAACAACTTGCAAAATACCTTTGTTGTAGGTTAATCTAAGGATTAAATACAACTAAATATGAGGATATATTTAGAATATATCTTAAAAGGCATCTGGCACACTGCCTGAGCAAATCAAAGTTGATCAATTCATGTTTGTTAAATCTAAAAGACAGAAACTGGAGGAAAAGGTATCATTAATGAAAAGGAAACAAAAAATGAAAGAAAAATAACATGTATTATGACATTTCTTTTTAATCTAAACTTCAGAAAGCTTACAAATCAGAAGATGAATGAATACAAATAACTTTAAAGTTAAAAAGTACAGAGTAGACAGGGGAATTTAAAGATAGGAGAAAAAGTCACAATGATTTAAGTGGGGAAACATAACAAGGAAGGGTTGGAGATTGAGATGGGTTTTTAAATAGGAAAAGCTTCTGAAAGGCAAATAATGGGAAGGCAATCCAGGTGTAAGGGAAAACAGGATTTGTGTCAGTAAGAAGTTGTAGCCTGAAAAGTTGGTGATATTTAACTAAATTAAAATATGGTAAGGGCCATCCACTTTTGGAAGGGTAGTAAAAATCAGAGTTGGTAAGTTTACACTAAATTTAATAGTGTAAACTTACCAACTAAGCATTAAAATTTTTAAATTAAAAAAAATTTTTTAAGATTTAATGTACATTTATTCTTAACACGTGGAACATACAGTATAAAAATTTCATACTGAATAAATGATATTCATTAAGCCAAAAAAGGAAAAAAAGGAGAAATTTACATCAAGTTTTAGCTACATTGTTGAAATAAAAATATGCAGATTTTATCACTGAAAAAAATCTCAATTGTGTTTCCTCATCAGAACTTCAATTGAGCCGGGCGCGGTGGCTCAAGCCTGTAATCCCAGCACTTTGGGAGGCCGAGGCGGGTGGATCACGAGGTCAAGAGATCGAGACCATCCTGGTCAACATGGTGAAACCCCGTCTCTACTAAAAAATACAAAAAATTAGCTGGGCATGGTGGTGCTTGCCTGTAATCCCATCTACTCAGGAGGTTGAGGCAGGAGAATTGCCTGAACCCAGGAGGCGGAGGTTGCGGTGAGCCGAGATCGCGCCATTGCACTCCAGCCTGGGTAACAAGAGCGAAACTCCGTCTCAAAAAAAAAAAAAAAACTTCAATTGAACCTAGAACTTTTTCACACCTCGATTAGAAAGAAAACAAAACAAAAACCCAGAAAAAAATAAACTGTAAGTTGACTGGCTGCTGAGACAACAGCAAGGACTTTAGAGAGACCTGTACAGCATCAAGCCAAAAGGGGTGACGTCTGCTAAGAGATTAAATAGCTGTGTCTTGCTTTTAGCAGGTCACCAACTTGTTAACTCATCATACTATAAAGGGGTAGCTGGGAGGAGGACCAAACTATAGGGATTCAAGGGCATGTGCAATGTACAACATCATATATATACACTTGTGGCAGCACAGCCACTACCGCTAAAGGTTAAAACCAGTTCTAAGAGGTGATCCCAGGGTTATTCACACAATCAAGGAAGAGAGAAAGAGGTCACGGTGTTGTAGGTTCACACATCATACTTTGGGGGAAAAGCCTTTTTTCCCCCTCCTCAATGTTTAACTAAAAACATTTTTAAAAACTACAGCTTGATGCTGACCCAGCGTTTTCTCATTTCCATGTGAGACATTATTATTACAATATGTTTATAGCATCAGGTGTACAGTACAGTACATGAAAGCGTCTACACTCTACTGCACAGGCCTCTCCAGTGAACACGGTCTGTTCACAACTGCGAACTTCTTGGCTCCTGCAAGATTGTAAATGTACAACAATAAACCACACAGTTCAGCTGTCACCTTTTTTGTCCTTCAGGTTTTTTTTTTCTTTTGGTATTTTTTCCTTTTTTTTTTAAGCATTAAAAACAGTTATGAAATGTGGTGTCCCGTTGATGCAAGGACTGGGAAAGCCATTTTTTTCCCCCAAACTCACTGTAAAATAAAAAAGTCTTCTATGAAGGCAGAGCTTTGTCTTTTCAAAGAGGGTGGGTGGGGTCCTGAGGGGAGTAAGGTGAGGACAAGGAACAGAAAGGTGTGAGGTGGTGGAGGGGGGGCGGGAGGTGGAAGGAAGAAAGAGAAACAGGAGAGACTTTTTCCCAAGGGAGAAGCTGGACAGCATAGGGTCAATTGGATTCTGAGGTGGTTTTGTATAAACACAGGGCAGCAATCAGTTTCTAAGTTCTCCACACACGCACGCGTGCACACACACACACAGTGGGGGAGGTGTTTTGTTTTGTTTTGGGGGGCAAGAAGTCAGGGGTATGATTATAACTAAAATAAGACTAATCCTAGAAAGCTGGGAGAGGGACAATGCTGTTAAGAAATTTGATTTCTGAGAAATCAAGAAATGCTGATGTGAGAGATGTGGGAAGGTAAGGCTAAGATTTAATTTGGGATATACCGAGAATGAGGTAGTAAGACATTCAGGTGGAGTTCAGGTTCCACTTGAGGCTAAAATCAGATTTATTTATTAAAACACAGTTTTGAAGAGTCTGGGAAATTTTTATAACACACACACACACACACACATGGTCTCTCTCAGTTCAAAGAGATACATACAGATACATAGGAGGCATGTAGAAACTAAGACTAAGTAGTGGATTCTCAATTCCCAGTTCACCACTGCGCACTTTGGGGCATACACTCAATAAATGGAGTGTAAGCAGAATTGCCAGCACTACTACACTTGCTATTGCTAAACATTCTTTTTTTCTCTTTTATTTGACTGAATGTCTGGATGAATTTGTATAATTTAAATGAACATATGACTAACACAGTAAAATAATGAAACTGTGTATCCAAGACAGGAAAAATGAATTTTGAGGACAAAAACTTGGGAGAATGCCTATATCAGAAGAGTTATAAAAGAAAACATAACTTCTCAAAAGTTAAAGGAAGAAAAAGAGGGGCAGTTATCTATAACAAGAGCTCAGAAAAAGGCAATGGGAATCGAAGTTAAAAGTTGTGGAATGTGGTCATCTGTGCCAATGCTAACCTTTGAAGAGGCAGCTCAGTGGAAAAATGCAAAAGGGGCCAAGCGCGGTGGCTCACACCTGTAATCCCAGCACTTTAGGAGGCTGAGGCAGGCGATTACTTGAGCCCTAGAGTTTGAAACCAGCCTGGACAACATAGCAAGACCCCATCTCTACTAAAAATACAAAAAACTAGCCACGTGTGGTGGTTTGCCTGTGGTCCCAGCTACTCAGGAGGCCGAGGTGGGAGAATCACCTGAGCCTGGGAGGTCAAGGTTGCAGTGAGCTGAGATCACACCACTGCACTCCAGCCTGGGCGATAGGAGTAAGACCCTGTAAAATGGAAGGGAGGAGAAGGGGAGGGAGAGGAAGAAAGGGGAGGAGAGGGGAGGGGAGGGGAGGAAAGGGGGAAAAATGCAGAAGGGATGGTTGAAAGATTAAACAGTATTGTGATGAAATGGAAGCAGAGGAGGTGGAATAGTGAAGAAAAAATAGGGTCAAAATTTTAAATATACAGGACTCAGGTAAGTTGCTGATTTTAATCATTGTCTTTTAAAACTGAGAAACTTTGGTAGAGATTAAATTTAAAGACAATTAGAATATATCTAGGAATCTAAAATTGTGTGGTAGCTGTAGTTAGCTAGATCGTATCACAGAGTACATTCTTCTACAAAAACACCCATCTGAAATTGCTTTAAAAATAACAATAATATAAAATAATCTAATTTATAATAATATGAAAGGTCCCAAAAAGCATGACATCCTTAGTGAATTCAGCATTTTTACTTTATCCTTTCCCTGCTAAACTGTTTTCACCTTTCCCATTTTTATCAGTGGTAGGCTCAAACTATCTGAGTCGAAAGAGGTAGAAAAGATCACCAAGTTAAACTTTCTACTCAATGCTAAAAATTCCACCCAACATCTATAATGAAAGGATGTCGTCCACCTTTGCGTGAAAACAACCATAGATGGGGAATTTATAGCTTCAAAAAGCACTCCTTTTTCAGTTATACTTATTCTTACTTTTTGATTCATCAATCTTTCCTCCACCTACCCATTTACCTCCATCCAAAACACATCAAAGCAGAAGACATGCCAGTGACACCCTCAACACTCACAAATACTTTCAAGGGGCCGGGCACGGTGGCTCAAGCCTGTAATCCCAGCACTTTGGGAGGCCGAGGCGGGTGGATCACGAGGTCAAGAGATCAAAACCATTCTGGTCAACACAGTGAAACCCCGTCTCTACTAAAAATACAAAAAATTAGCTGGGCATGGTGGTGCGTGCCTGTAATCCCAGCTACTCAGGAGGCTGAGGCAAGAGA
>NW_016107353.1:8764965-8771872 GCF_001604975.1 Cebus imitator | reverse complement strand
AAAAAAAAAAAAAAAAAAAAAAAAAAAAAAAAAAAAAAAAAAAAAAAAAAAAAAAAAAAAAACCAAATACTTTCAAGGAGACGTATTAACAGTTTCCTACCTTGCAGTGTTCTTTGGATTTACTACTTGCTTCCATTCCTATAACTAATACCCAACCTTACTGATACCCTTTTATCATTTATGACTTACATGCCTAATATTTTAGCAACTATAAAGTTTCCCTGTTCTAATTTATCTTGTATAATACCACGGTAATTTTCCTAAATTAAAAAAAATTTTCTTTACATCCTTCTGTACTAAAGAAACTACAGGGTCTTTCCATTTGACTTAGTTTATAAAGCAAACTTCTCTTTCTGGCTATCACAAGGACTTTATGCCCTGACCTTGCCCACGTATGTCTATCACAAAGATGCCCCCATTCAACCCTGCTAACATCTCTCATACACCATGTTCATTCCTTCTCTGCATCCAAGTTTGCCTCCTAAGTAGACAATATGCTTCTTAAGGCTGTTTTATGTTTCCACGGAATTCTCAATAGCAATTAATTACCACAATATTGAGAATGTAAGTGCTCAGGGAATACCTGCTGATTCATTTTTAAAAGTGCTTTTTAATTTTCTCCTACTAGACTTATATTTTTGAATGTAATGTTCAACACCAAACCATTGCTGATATTATTCCCTCTGCCTACAATGACCTCTTTAGTCCTTTTTGTCAGTGCAAAAAAATCCCTCTTATCCTTCAAACCTCAGCTGCAGTATTCCCCCTCTAAGAAGTCTTCTCTAACTGTCCTTGCCAAAATGAATAATGCCCACTTATGTTCCTGTACACTTTGCTTATAAATCTATCACACAACTTTTATCAGTTTGTCTTATAACATCTAGACTGCAAGTTCCTTTTTTAAAAAGCAGGTGTAAAAAAAAATCACCTAATCTTGTCCATATCTTTATGTGTTCCCCCTTCCCACACACTTTTCACAGGGACTAACACAGTGCCTCATATGAAATAGCTGATCAATAAATACTTGTGGAAGTAAATGAACTTTCTTCAACAAATTTTTCCCTAAATGAAAGTAAGAAATACAACCAAATTAGTAAGTAAAGCACTTTAGTGACAGCTTACTTTCAGTAGAGTTACTTCATGTGATGGCTTATTGTAATTATTTCAAAAGTTATTAACATTCTTTGATTCAGTATGGTTTAACCTAAAGTAAGGAGATAGGTTACCTGATTCATCAAGTTCTGTACTGTAACTGTTAACTGAAACACATCTCTTCAAGTTGCCCTCCTCCCCAAAGCAGTAATAATAATATGACAAATATAAATACATCCTGGGGACTCTTTAGATGATAAAACACATATTTTCCATCTCATATAAGTTCAGTAAATCAACCCAAAGTAATATCCAACTTCGGTGTATGGATGGTAGCATGTTAGCATTTTCGTTATTTTATTTTGATCATTATTTTTATAATAAATCAAAAAATACAATAAATGTTTGATAACTTCTTACCCAATAACTACATTAAAATGTGGAAATGTAAAATAATTTTGCTATTATACAAAAACTTAAAATGTAAGAGGTAGCATGATATATACTAATATAGAAATCCAATCAGGACTCTAAAAAGATAAGATATAGCCAGAGTTTCATTATTTACTCGTTCGGTCACCTTGAAGTAGTTGGTTAACTTTCCTGATTTCCAGTTTCCTCATGTGAAATAATAGTATCTGGTTCATCTATCTGTATGGATTTACATAAACATCAAATAAGATAGCACATAGGAAAGCTATAAAATGCTACTGGACTTTCACATCTTTCTTTCTATTTTTTTTTTTTTTGAGATGGAGTTTCACTCTTGTTACGCAGGCTGGAGTGCAATGGCGCGATCTCGGCTCACCGCAACCTCCGCCTCCCGGGTTCAGGCAATTCTCCTGCCCCAGCCTCCTGAGTCGCTGGGATTACAGGCACGCGCCACCATGCCCAGCTAATTTTTTGTATTTTTAGTAGAGACGGGGTTTCACCATGTTGACCAGGATGGTCTCGATCTCTTGACCTCGTGATCCACCCGCCTCGGCCTCCCAAAGTGCTGGGATTACAGGCTTGAGCCACCGCGCCCGGCCTTTCACATCTTTCTTTACATAAAGTTAATGAGTGAGACTGTCCTGTAATTTTATGGAAAATCTGAGATTAGAATTATCCTTTTCTTGAAAATTCAGTAAACCTTTTCTGTAAAACTGTCTGGGCCTGGTATTTTCTTGTGAGAGAAAAATGTTATTTATCCTTCGTTTTACTTAATGATTATCAATTATTCAGCTTTTCTTTCTTTTTCAAAAGGCAATTTTGATAAGACACATTTTCCTAGGAATTCCCATGTTTTGTTTTTCACACTTGTTAACATAAAGTTATTCCTGCTATTCTCACAATGTTTTTAATATCTGTGGTATTTTATTTAACTTTTAGATAACAAAATTATAGACATTTAAAATTCTTTGCTTTCATGAATTTTTAATGCATAACACAAATTAAAATAATTTTTGTTGCAATAACAAAATAAAATGGTAATTTTTGTACTATATTATCCTTAAATAATCATTACGAATGTTTGTCAGTTTACCTGTGGGCCAGGAATGAGATATCAGTCTTTGTATTATTTTTTGCTCTTTTCCATAAACTAACCATCTTCAAAGAGATTATTTAAAACAATGAAAACAACGTTTTTCATAAGTCTTCCTTTCTGAAAGACACTGATGACTAAGATGGCATATGGTACATTATTTCTGAAGTACTACTATTCTGCCTCCCCATAGCACCTCACATATATTTCATCTGTAGACATTTCAGTCAACCTAAGTTTCCCCCTTGTGGGGAAAAAAAGTTCCTATAAGACCAAATAAGATTATTTGATTATTACATACACAGAAAGGCAAATCCAGGATATGAAGCATAATATGGAAGTCTTAAAAAGAAAGAGAGAAAAAAAGATAATAGAAGCTCCTAGAAAAAGATCTGAAGCTCCTAGAAAAAGACCTGATTGGACCTTAAGAAAATATAAGTACCCTTGTAATTACCACGAACAGCAAAAACATATTTAGGTTTCAATTGAAATAGGAGACTTAAGAAAATGGTCAATCCATACCTTGTTTTTATGTAGAAGAATGTAAGTCCTCATACTAAAATCATAAGTGGAAACTGAGCCAAAAGACAATTATCTTAAAATAAAAACTTGCTAAAATAATTTTTTTTTTTGAGATATTTTTCTTGCTGTGTTACCAATTCACACAAGCAGGAAAGGGCTTTGAGCAAACATTGCTGAAGACCCAGAAATATACTAGCTTGCTCATCAATGAGCTTCTAGTTTCACATACACTGTTCTTACTACTATTTTCCCTAGTTACGTTGCTTGCTATGAATTTCTAAGGGCAAGAAATAAATAATTTAACTTAAATACAAACCAATTAACCAAGCCTCATAAGATCATTTAAATAAAAAAAAATAGAGACATAATATATTATCCATATTATGCAATCTTCAAAGTATTAATGATGCATGTGACCAAAATAGTACTTGAACACTGAATAACAGAAAAAACAAGTTTTCACTATACTTAATCACATATATTCTTCAATAACATACCTCAGGAGGTTTGAATTCTTCAATTCCACCTTCCATTTTCTGTTTAAGTGCACTGTTTACTTGCTTAGCATTCTGAACCTTCAACAAAATAACCCCAAATGTGAATCAGATCGTGTACTTGAGTAAATTTTTGAGTACTCAGTAAGTGAAAAGAATATATTCCAAAACCCTCTTAAATTTTATTTTAGGAGATTAGTCATACTAATCACACTTAGGGCATGACATGCCACTAATTCAACTTACACACATATCAACTAATTAAACATCTAACAGACTAAAAGACTCAGTATCTTTGAATATCATGGTCTTGAAAATCTTTTAGCAACAACTTTTATAACCAAAGACAACTGGCAAACATACAGATTAAATTCCATCAATACTTCTCATTACAATGTTTTGACTAAATAACAATATTTCCAATAATAATGATGATGATGGTAGCTAACATTTATTAGTTATTTATTATGTATAAAACATCATTCTCAGTCCTTCATATGTAATAAATCACCCTGTGAGGTAAGTACAATCAGTTCTGCTATAACATGACAAATACATTAAAAGTCACTGAACTAGCCAGGTACAATAGCTCACACCTACAATCCTAGTGTTTTGGGAGGCCAGGAGTCTGAGACCACCCTAGCAATATAGTGAGATGCTGTCTCCACAAAAAAATTTTAAAAAAAGAAAAATTAGCTGGGTATGGGAGGCTGAGGTGGGAGAATTGATTGAGTCCAGTAGTTCTAGGTTACGGTGAGCTGTGACTGTGTCACTGTACTCTGGCATAGGTGACAAACCAAGACCCTGTTTCAAAAAAAAAAAAACCAAAACAGAAAAGGTCTGTGTGCTATGCAAGATCCATAATAAACACCACAGGGCTTGTAGGGAAAAGGAGATTGGGATATAACATTAAAAAACTTCAATGACCACATGAGACAGGAACGTAACAAAAATGGCAACACAGTTTTACACATTCTAAATGTTTTCTAAATCCATAAATGCTACAACAAAGACAGTACTTTACCTTGGAAAAAAAGACCTGAAGTTTGCCTATGGAAGTGGGAGTCAAAATGGCTGCAGTTTGTAAATTACTGTGGAAGTGGTAGGAGGGTTACCTGAAATTTTAACACCAGATATGTATGGTTCATAATACACAGTGAATTGGGGTAGCTGTTACATGTTTGAGATGTGTGCATGCTCACTTCAGCTGGGTGCATGTTTTTTGCTGACAAAAATAATATACAAACAAACAAAAAATTTGTGTTATGCTCAAATTGTTCCCAAGTATATTAATTGCATTAGAACAAATCCACGTTTTCAAAAAAAGTTATAGCAGAACAGACTCTACTCATAAACATTTTACGGATGAGGAATACAAGGCACAGAGAAGTTAAAAAACTTTCCTAAGGCTAGAAGATACAACCTGAATTTAAACCATACCAAGTTTGTTTGTTTGTTTGTTTGTTTGGGACGGAGTTTCGCTCTTGTTACCCAGGCTGGAGTGCAATGGCGCGATCTCGGCTCACCGCAACCTCCGCCTCCTGGGTTCAGGCAATTCTCCTGCCTCAGCCTCCTGAGTAGATGGGATTACAGGCACGCACCACCATGCCCAGCTAATTTTTTGTATTTTTAGTAGAGACGGGGTTTCACCGTGTTGACCAGGATGGTCTCGATCTCTGGACCTCGTGATCCACCCGCCTCGGCCTCCCACAGTGCTGGGATTACAGGCTTGAGCCACCGCGCCCGGCCCAACCATACCAAGTTTTTAACTTCTACTCTACTAGCAATATTATTAGTCTCCATTTAGACTGCTAAAGGTTAGCATTTTTTGCTTACTTTTTTCCTCTGTTTTTCCCCCCTAGTATGGACAATGAAATACTTATAATTTAAGAATTTTTTTTCACCAGAGATCTTAAAACCAAAGCTAAAATGTGTAAAACCTAGGACAGTTCAAGGGTAGTCAGTTGGCCATGTTAGATAGACATATAGAGATAAAAAGTAGTCTCAATTCTCAAGGATTTCGTAGACTAGTGGGGAGATAAGTAAATATAAAAAGTATGATAAATACTAAAACACCTAACATAGGCATGCAGAGATAAAGAGGGAGAATGAGAAAGTAAGTGTGCTTGTATGTATGTTGATAAACAGGTGGTGGGGAAGATTAGAGAAAGTGTTCCAGAGGAGAAGACGCTAAACTAAGTTTTAAAGAATTTAACTGGCAGACAAGGTTGAGAGGAGGATATGCATTCCAGGCAGAATAACGTGTAGGAAGACAGAAAAGCCCTAAGGCAAAGGCAAGAAGTTAGGCTGGGGCCAGACTGAGGAATTTTAATTTTGCCTAAAGATTGAAGGATATACCTGAATTGAACCTTAGAAAGACTGAAAAAAAAAAAAAAAGATTGGAGGAAACCTAAAGGATTTTTAAGCAAGGGAACAAAATGATCATATCTGCCTTTTAGAAAGATACTTCCAGTAGTAATGTGAAGAACAGTATAGGGTAAAGAGAATGGAAATTAATTTAGCAATCCAGGCGAGAAATATTAAATAATTAAGAAAGCTTTCATTAAAATTGTAGGAATGAAGGAAGGATGGCAGTGGTATACAGAGGTTAAAGAAATAAATTAGAGGCCCAGCATGGTGGCTCACACCTGTAATCCCAGCACTTTATCAGGCCAAGGCAGGCGGATCACCTGAGGTCAGAAGTTTGAGAACAGCCTGATCAACATGGAGAAACCCAGCCTCTACTAAAAATACAAAATGAGCCAGGCATGGTGGTGCATGCCTGTAATCCCAGCTACTCAGGAGGCTGAGGCAGGAGAATTGTCTGAACCCAGGGGGTGGAGGTTGCAGTGAGCCAAGATCGCACCATTGCACTCCAACCTGGGCAATAAGAGCGAAACGCTGTCTCAAAAAAATAAAAAACAAAAAAAAATAAAAACTTGGAAACAAAATTAAGACATCTTTGTAAACACTTGATTGTGTAGAATTGGGGGAATTGAGGATAAGTGGTCACTGGCTTCAGTGACTGAGAGTATGTGGCACTACTCACTGAGACAGAGAATACAAAAACTGGAATAGAAAACTAGGGTGAGTGTGGAAGAATTTAGTTTGGACACTGTATACGAGATGTTTGTGACATAAAAGTTGCAGTGGTTAACAGAATTTTTAAACTCATGACACTTTACTGTGTCACACATCAAATGTCAGACATCAAATAAATAACCAAGATAGGACTTTTTTTTTTTTTTTTTTTTTTTTTTTTTTTTTTTTTTTT
>NW_016107353.1:8762636-8764336 GCF_001604975.1 Cebus imitator | reverse complement strand
AAACAAAAAAAAAACAGTACCTAAGTATAGTAAGAGTAGTACAGAGAATTAAGTATGAATACAGGTGACTGAGTACATTTTATTCCTTTATATTTTTAGTGCATTTAAAGAATTACAGGCAAATGTTTTAGAAATTTTCTAAAGAACAGTGCTGTGGTTTGGAAGATGGGCATCTTGCATTTATAGTCTGACTAAAGGCTAAGCATTTAACCAAATATGAGACACGTTGCTGGTATAGGGGTAAGCACAGCTGCCTTCTAAATATGTACTATTTCATATGTACTATACACATACATACTCAAGAGAGTCACAAAGTCAAGTGAAAAAAAATCCAAAAAGAAAGAAATGGTTGACAGTATCAAACATTACTGAGTAGTCATAGGAGTTAAAAACCAAGAAGGCAGCATTAGATGTGGCCACTTGTTCATAAATGATCTTTTTTTTCTACTGTAAGCCTTAACTCCTAGGCTCAAGCAATTCTCCCGCCTCAGCCTCTCTTGAAGAGCTAGGACTACACTACAGACACACACAACCACGCTTGGCTATTTAAATTTTTTTTTTTTTTTTATAGAGGTGAAGTCTCGCTATGTTGCACAGGCTGGTGTCAAAACTCCTGGCCTCAAGTGACGTTCCTGTCTTGGCCTCCCAAAGCATTAGGATTACAGGCATGAGCCACCATGTCAGCCCATAAATATCTTCAGATAGGTGTTTCAGTAGAACTGGCATACTATACAGGGCAGAAACTGGATTAGAAAGGGTTGAAGAATAAGTGATGGTAAGAAAGCAGAGGAAGAAAATGGGGTCTATGTTTATTAAGGAAGAAAAAGAGTTAATAGAAAAGCAGTTGGGGTGAATAACAAGGAACAGAAAAATCTGAACATGTTTAAGATAGAGAATCTTGATCAAACACCATACTGTTGCAAGGTTCCTATATTTTTTAAGTAGTAATATATAGTAGTCCTCCCATATCTACAGGGGATACAGTTCAAAACTCCCAGTGGATGTCTGAAACTATGGATAGTACCAAATCATAACATATACAGGTTGAGTATTCCCTTATCCAAAATGCTTCAAATTTCAGAAGCATTTTGGGTAAGGGAATACTCAACCTGCATATGTTATGATAGTGTTTCAAATTTCAGGGAATTTTGGAATATTTGCATAATACATACCAGCTGCACATCCCTAATCCAAAAACCCAAATCCAAAATGCTCCAATGACCATTTCCTTTGAGCATCATGTTCAAAAGTTTCGAATTTTGGAGCATTTCAGATTTCAGATTAGGGATGCACAACCGGTACTGTTTTTTCCTATGTATACATACCTATGATAAAGTTTAATTTATAAATTAGGCACAATAAGAGAGTAACAATAGCTAACTAAAAATAGAACAATTACAACTGTAATAAAAGCTAGGTGAACACAGTCTTCCTCTCAAAATATCTGCACTACAGGTAACTGAAACCATGGAAAGTGAACCCACAGATTAAAGGAGGACTACTGTAATATTAACTAAGTATACAGGGATAAACTAAGGATGAATACAGTAATCCCTAAAGCAACTACAAAAAAAGCACAAGAAAATGCAAAAAGATAGAGCTAAAAACTGTAAATATGACCATGGTCCACCTTTCCTTAAAGTCCTTCAGTAGTTTCCTAACTCTGGACGAATTTCAAATTTCTTTTTTTTTTTTTTTTT
>NW_016107353.1:8756823-8760136 GCF_001604975.1 Cebus imitator | reverse complement strand
AGCATGGTTCACTGAAGCCTTGACCTCCCAGGCTCAAGTGATCCCCCCACCTCAGCCTCCTGAGTGGTTGGGACTACAAGTGTATGCCACTATGCACAGCTAATTTTTTTTTTTTTTTAGAGATGGGGTCTCATCATGTTGCCCAGGCTGGTCTTGAACCCCTAAATTCAAGTGATCTGCCTACCTCAGGCTCCCAAAGTGCTAGGATTACAGGCATGTAATCCCACCATGCCCAGTCTAATACTCCGATTTATTAGAAAAAGAACTCTTAGAAAAATTCATTAAAAATTTTTTTTTCTTTTTTTTTTGTTTTTGAAATGGAGTCTCGCACTGTTGCCTGGGATGGGCTGCAATGGCACAATCTTGGCTCAGTGCAACATTCGCATCCCAGGTTCAAGTGATTGTACTGCCTCAGCCTCCTAAGTAGCTGGGATTACAGGCATACACCACAACACCCAGCTAATTTATTGTATTTTTAGTAGAGACGGGGTTTCACTATGTTGGCCAGGCTGGTCTTGAACTCCTGACCTCGTGATCTGCCCACCTTGGCCTCCCAAAGTGCTAGGATTATAGGAGTGAGCCACTGCGCCTGGCCTTTTTTTTTTTGAGATAGAGTCTCGCTCTGTCGCCCAGGCTGCAATGCAGTGGCGCAATCTCGGCTCACTACAACCTCCACCTCCTGGGTTCAAGTGATGTTCCTGCCTCAGTCTCCCGAGTAGCTGGAATTATTGGCACCCACCACCAAACCCAGCTAATTTTTGTATTTTTAGTAAAGATGGGGTTTGCCATTGTTAGGCAGGCTGGTCTCAAACACCTGACCTCAGGTGATCCACCAGGCTCAGCCACC
The DNA here is from genome assembly GCF_001604975.1 of Cebus imitator. Classification (NCBI taxonomy): domain Eukaryota; kingdom Metazoa; phylum Chordata; class Mammalia; order Primates; family Cebidae; genus Cebus; species Cebus imitator. The sequence continues at coordinate 8,759,289 of NW_016107353.1, read as the reverse complement.
CAAAGTGCTGAGATTACGGATGTGAGCCACTGCACCTGCTAAAAATTTATTATGAAGCATAATTCACTTTATTGCTCAAAGCCAACTCCAAGCAACACATGGCAGATCTGATGTTCAGAGAAACTCCTCCCAGTAGAGCACTGCTAAAATTGCTGGATCAAACATTTTTTTAAAAGTCTTTTAAAATTCACTTCTAAGCTGGTAGAGAAGTGAGGAAATTCTTCCAAGGTCAGAAATGATGAGAAAGCAAGAATCCAGAGGGAGAAGCAAGTATGCAGTAGCTGGTATTTGCCTAATGCCAGGATTCAATGGACAACAGGTGCAGGGCTCAGGGGACAAGCCAGAATGCTAAAAGGGGAACTCCATCATCGTGTGAAGTAGGAAAACAAACACCCCGGCTCTGCAGAGGGAGGGGATAATTAATGGGAGTTGTGCCCATTTCACTCTTGGCTGGGTATAAAGAAACCAAAAAAAGTGTCCCAAGAGTGCCCCAATCACAGTCCTCCATTCAGGCAGGTTTGGGGCCTAAATTTGTATGATCTGTTTGCCTGAAAAACCCTAAATCAAGAATTTAGTATAAAGTCTTAGATTGGTAGCACCTAGAGACAACTACCAGAAGCAAATGCAAATCCTCTCTAGAACAATGCATTTTAAACCCGGGTCTCAAAAACTCAGTTTATGACCAACAGATCCTCACTAAATGAACTTCTAAAGGATGTATTGCAGGGAAAAAAAATTATTTTAAACGAAAGCCCTTGGATTCAAGAAAGAATGGTGGGCAAAATAAAATTTAAAGATGTGGGTAAATCTAAACAAAATGAACCATATGTTTGATTTGTGAGATTTAAAAAACCAAAATGTAACAAACTGTAGACAAAACTAGTATATAAATCAGGATGGGGCCGGGTGCAGTGGCTCACGCCTGTAATCCCAGCACTTTGGGAAGTTGAGGCAGGCGGATCATGAGGCCAAGAGATCAAGACCATCCTGGCCAACATGGTGAAGCCCCATCTCTATTAAAAATACAAAAGCTAGCTGGGTATGGTAGCGTGTGCCTGTAGTCCCAGCTGCTCGGGAGGCTGAGGCAGGCGAACCACTTGAACTCGGGAGACGGAGGTTGCAGTGAGCTGCGATTGCGCCACTGCACTCCAGCCTGGCGAAAGAGTGAGACCCCATCTCAAAAACAAACAAACAAACAAAAATCAGCAGAGTAGTGGGCGAGTCAAAGCATTCTAAGGGCCTTCTATTAATCAGAAAGTCAATAAAGACATCAATATTAGATTTTAAGTTAAAATCCAAAACAAAATTTTCAGCATATATAGTAAGGATAGCAACATAGAAATATCCAAAACAAGTAGAGACAGAGAGGGGAAAAAATGGAGTAAGAGATGGATTCTTAATTCCCAAAAATAGGACATAAAAGAAGGGAAAGAGGACTAGAAAAATCAAGTTGCATAGAAGGTAAAAAAGAGAAAGAACGAAAATACAAATACATCAGCTAAACATGATCAATATAAATGGGCTAAACTCTTCAGACAAAATGTTAATATAAATGCCCACCTATATGCTCCTTGTAAGACACATACTTAAAATGTGAGGACACAGAAATGTTGAAAGTAAAATAATAAAGATAAACTAGGCAAATATTTAACAGAAAAAAATGGTAGGGCTATTATATAACAGACAAAATAATCTTTAAGGTAGAAGCCATTACAAGAGACGAAAGGGTCACACTTCTTATGACCCTACGTATTGATAAAAGGCTTAATTCAGCAGCAAAATACAATAATTTGTATGTACCTAATAACAATACCTTCAAAATATAAAAAATTACTTCTTAATAACTGATCAGAATAGTTTATCACATAAGCAAACAACAAAAACCAAGCTATCAAGCAGGAAAGCAGTAAGAAATGGATTTCAACCACAGAACTGACAAACCTAAATTAATGAACACACATAAAACCTTGTTACCAAGATAATATCCTTAAGCACATATAGAAAAATTTATGAAAATTCCATACTCTGGGCTTAGAGGTTTAAAACATGTCAACAAATTCCTCAACATTACTGCCATGGAGAAGTAGGGGTCTATATTCATTCCCTTTGATTTGGAACCAACTTTAGTGACTTACTTATAACCACTGAATGCAACAGAAGTGACTGTGAGTAATTTTCAAGGCCAGGCCAGAAATAGCTGGGTGCTTTCCACTTAGTGCTTCTGGGATTGACTACTTTGGAGGAAATCAGCCATTAGGGCAAGAAGTCAGATTACTCAGAGACCACCACACTGGAGAGGCAAAATGGAACTGTACCAGCCTACAGCTAGCATCAACTACCAGCAATGTGAATGAGTCAAAAACCTTTAATAAGGCCAGGCGCGGTGGCTCAAGCCTGTAATCCCAGCACTTTGGGAGGCCGAGGCGGGTGGATCACGAGGTCAAGAGATCGAGACCATCCTGGTCA
>NW_016107353.1:8754466-8755871 GCF_001604975.1 Cebus imitator | reverse complement strand
AAAACTCCGTCTCAAAAAAAAAAAAATAAATAAATAAATAAATAAATAAATAAATAAATAAATTGCTATATAGGAAATCAAAAATAATACAAATGAGTTATGAAGAGCAAAGGTCCAAGAATAACCAAGATGTTCACTCTTTAAGAAGAACCACCAAATAGTAGAACTTATGCTAGCAACCATCAAGACTTAAGAGGCTTATTATAAGTAACAGAGAAAATGTAAGATTAGCAAGAAATATTTAACTAACAGAAGCAGAATAGAGAGTCAGGCATGTGCATAAGCCTCAGATAGAATAAAGCTGGTATTGCAGACCGGTTGAAAAAGATACTCAATTTCATATTAAAAAATAAATAGCCAGGCATGGTGGCTCACACCTGTAATCCTAGCACTTTGGGAGGCCAAGACAAGGGGATCACTTGAGCCTACGAGCTCAAGACCAGCCTGGACAACATAGCAAGACTCCATCTCTAAAAAAAAAATTTTTTTTTAATTAGCTGGGTGTGGTGGCACATGCCTGCAGTCCCAGCTAGTCAAGTGGCAAGAGGATGGCTTGAGCTCAGGAATTTGCAGCAGCAGGGAGCTAAGATTGTGCCACTGGCACACCAGCCTGGGTGACAAAATGAGACCCAAATTTTAAATAAAATAATCGATCTCTACCTTACAACATGAACTTATTTACTGCTACAGCAAGGACTTCAATGTAAGAAGAAAAACTTTAAAACTTTCAAAAGAAAATGTAAAAGAATATTGGAATTTAAATTTAAAATTTATGTTTTTGATGAAATAGCTGTTTACTTCCCTGTGGAGAGTAAAAAGACAAATCACAAATTGTTAAAAGATCTTTGCTGTTAACCAAAGGACTTGTGCCAGAATATACAAAGATAAGAAAAAACTTTCATATTCAGTGTTTAAGAAAAAGACAAATATCCAGTGGAAAAATAACACTTCTAAAAAGATATAACAACAGCTAATAAACAGATGGAAAAACATTCAGCCTCATTAGTTACCTGATGAATGAAACTGAGGACACAATGAAATGCCATCTCATGGTGTCAGATTTGGAACATTTTAAGAGTCCGATCAAGTATTGGCAAGGAAGTACACAAATGGGTATTCTCATAGCCTACTGGAGGTATATCAGCTATAGAAAACAATCTGCTATTATCTAGGAAAGTTTAATGTGGCTATTCCCTAAAATAGAGTGACTCCATTCCAAAGAATCCCAGGACATTATTACTCAATAAATCACTGTTGGCATTTTGATGAAACAATCTGTGCTTTGCATTTCATTCTAGTTGTCATCCCTTTCTTCTACCCACTTGACAACTGAAATGCCCCCCAATCACTAACAATGAAAATATCTCTGCCGGGCGCGGTGGCTCAAGCCTGTAATCCCAGCACT
>NW_016107353.1:8749809-8754156 GCF_001604975.1 Cebus imitator | reverse complement strand
AAAAAAAAGAAAATATCTCCATAATTTCTAAATATTACTTAAGGGGTCAGTGCTAAACCTAGCTAAGAATTATCATATCAAAGAAACTCTTAGACATATGTATCCAGAACATGTTCATATCAGTATTGTGCATAATACAAAAAAACTGGAAATTAAGTCTATTAATTAGAGTAAGTTGTAGTATATGTATACAATGGAACACTATAATATAGAAATAAAAATGAATCACAAAAATAACAAAAGGCAGGTTCTGAATTATACATAACATGAATCCACTTAAATAAAGAAATAAATAAAACTAAATGATAATCATTCAGAAATATATATGTGATAAAACTATAAAGAAATAAGTGAATAATCCATTTCAGCACAGTGGTTCCCTCCGGAGAGAAGAATATGCAATTGAGGCCAGGCATGGTGGCTCAAGCCTGTAATCCCAGCACTTTGGGAGGCTGAGGGGGGAGAATCACCTGAGGTCCGGAGTTCTAGACCAGCCTAGCCAACATAGCAAAACCCTGTTTCTACTAAAAATACAAAAATTAGCCAGGAATGGTAGCACATGCCTGTAGTCCCAGCTACTCAGGAGGCTGAGGCAGGAGAATTGCTTGAACCCAGGATGGAGAGCTTGCAGTGACCTGAGATCGCGCCACTGTACCCCCAGCCTGAGAGACAGAGCAAGACTCCCTCCTAAAAAAAGAAAAAAAAGAATATGCAATTGAGGAAATACTCACAGGACTTCTGTTTCTTCAGCTCAGTGGTAGACACATTGGTATTTATTATTTTTCTTTAAACTGTACATACTCTACAGTATACAATTTTTTAAAGTTAAAATTGAAACTTTCTAAGTAATATGTTAACAACATGCAGAAGCAGCTACAAAGATGTGTATTAAAAGCAATAATGTAGTGTCTTTCCCTGCCTGGTATCCCGATTGTTTGTAAATGAGCAGAAAAATGAATGAAGCTGCTGATATATAGTGCTAGCCCTGGACCACACCTCTTCAGTATCCTCTTAAAACTTAACTTGTACTCCCCTCATGCTATTTTCTGGTTAAGATGATATCATAAGCCAAGAAAAGACCAAATGAGTATATATCATCTTGCATAATTGAGAAAAACCATATATTCCATATATATACTTTCTAGGTAGCAAATTCTTAAGTTTTCAGGTTTATACCATAATTAAGAGCATATAGCATATATTCTCATTCATTACAATTTTACTAAAAGCTTACTATGTATCAGCCCCAGGGAGTGGAAAAATAAGTAAAATATATTCTTGCTCTTAAAGAAGCTCACCATGCAGGGACAGAAAGGCAGGGAGAGGGAACTGTGAGTAAACAAGTACTACTCAGTACAATTAATACTGCAATAGATTTAAGGAGAAATAAGGAGGTTGCCAATTGAAGATAAGGCACAAGATTTCATAGAGAAGCTACAACTTGTAGAGTTGTGAGGAATTTCCTAAGCAGATTTGGGAAGAAACGCATTCCTCAAAAAGAGACCAACATAATCATAGGACAAAAGCCAGGGAACTAAAAGACGTTATCTAAAACACTGTTAGTAATCTGAAATAAATGAAGAAGGGTAGGGAATGCCTAGAGAGTTTGTGTTTTATCTTATAGACAATACCACAAAGGATTGCAAGCAGTGAATCTGCAATTTTACAAAAGATTGCTTTGGCAACAGGGTAGCCAATGGACTGCAAAGGGTGGTGTGGAGAATCTGGAAAGGGATATAATCAGAGAAAAAAACTGTTATGATAATTCAGGGAAGAGAGGAGAACCTAAGAAGAAGGTGATCACACAGAGAAGAACAGAGAGATCAAATCTCACAGTCTTTTGAATGACAGAATCAAAAACAATAATGATAAAAGGAATAGAGTTAAAAAAAAGATGCCACTGAAATTGAGACACAATGGTTAAAAAGGTAGACAGGAATCAGAATGGCACTACAAAAGTCAAAGACAGCTTTTCAGGAAGGGAGGGGTCAATAATTTGACATAGCAAGCACAAGTGGAATACAACTGATCGCTGGATGTGGCATTTAGGAAATCACTGGTAACCGTCAGCAGTTTCAGTGAAATGGTAGGACAGAAGCAGTCTGACTGAAGCAAACTCAAAAGTGAAGTAGTGCTAAGGAGGATGATTTTTTTCTAGAGAGGTTAAGAGATATGCTTTTAAATGCATGACTTGGACATACTTTTTGGCTGCACTGAAAGGTTGAAAATATGGGAAAGACAAAGAATAACTGGTGGAGAAAGTCTCAGAGTAGATACGAAGGGATGGATAGGATCACACAAGCAGTGAAACTACAGGACAAGAAAAAAAAATCTTTCTTCCTATGAGAAAGGGATATTAAGGCACAAGACTATTAATTCAACAAACATTTATTGAATATTTGCCGTATACCAGTCACTGTACAAAGTGCTAGGGGATACAAATGAATAACTCAGTCCCTGACTTCAAAGAGTTTGCAGCTGGCCAGGCACAGTGGCTCACGCCTGTAATCCCACCAATTTGGGAGGCCGAGGTGGGCGGATCATGAGGTCAAGATGTTGAGACTATCCTGGCCAGCACGGTGAAACCCCGTCTCTACTAAAGTAAATACAAAAAAATTAGCCAGGCGTGGTGGCACCGGCCTGTGGTCCCAGCCACTTGGGGGGCTGAGGTGGAAGAACTGCTTGAACCCAGGAGGCGGAGGTTGAAGTGAGTCAAGATTGCGCCACTACACTTCAGCCTGGTGAGAGAGCAAGACTCCATCTCAAAAAAAAAAAAAAAAGAGTTTGCAGCTTAGTGGGCAAAATACAATAACTGTTATATGTTCTGAATACAAATACACCACTGTGGAAAGGCCAGTATGGTAGTACAGAGGTTAGAGGAAGGGCTGGAATTTCAGGGAGCTTCTGCCTGACACTTTTTCTGGGACACAGATGAAGTTATCTGCCAAGTGTTTTTAGGGGTGGAGGGGTATTAGGCAATGTGTAGGAAGGGAAAAATGTTCAAAACAGCTGCCCAGATAAAACAACAGCAAATTGTATCCAAGATTTGTATGTGCTGGGCACTATAAAAAGTGCTTTTATACATATTTCCTCTTTGATTTTCAAAACAATCCTATTATTTTCATTTTACCAAGAAGATTAAAAACTGAGAGAGACACTTAAGGACTATGGCAAGACTGGAAACTTTTTCATAGTAGCAACAATTTACATAATTGTATCACTTTCTCCTGCTGTGTCTTTTAGACCATGAATAGCAACTAATCCAGCACCCTTACAGGGTTAGAGATGGTACAGCAGAAGGATGAGTGAAGTGAGGAGTTAAAGGAATGGGGAAATCGGAAAGTGATTCAAACAGTTGATCATTGGGATGATGGCTCTGGGAAACAAAGGTAAGGGAGACTTGGGGGAGTAAATGAAGGAATCAAGGAATTTTAGAATATTGAGCAGTAGAAAGAAAATTAGTAAAACACAAAGTAGGATAGGATTTTTAAAATATCATTAATCAAAGAGTTTAAAGTGATGAATGGCCCATAGCATTGAGTTTCTTCAGAAGAATGAGAGTCATTAAATTGGATGAGGTCACATATCTAGTAAATGCTGTTTAAACAAACTCAGATCTGTTTCCAGTTTCAATGTTACTACTCCACAGGTAGGTCTATATGTTACAAACTTTTACCCATCAATATTTCGACTTAAAATTATGAAATTCCTTGTCTATTTAAAAAAGCATGCATAGCAATTTAGCCTTTCCTTAAGTATTTTAAGTTATCATTATTATCAACATACTGAAATATAAGTGCTTTTCTGGATGGATATTCTTCATCTCTTCCTTTGAGGCAGCTTTCAATTTCACACTGTTGTCAACATACCTCTACTACTTCTGATTTGCTAGAACATGAAACATAAATGTTTCCAATAAAAACTGGGTGACAAAACCAAAAAGTTTAACCAAAATACTTATATCATCTAAGGGTGATTTTTATTTCTTTTTGTAGATTAAAGACTGGAGTCATGGCAGGGTTTTTATACTTTGGAGTAGATGAGATAACCCAAAATTACTCAACAATTTGGCTAACTGGGGTTCTACGTATGACTGTATTGCTAATTAACAATGAAATTTACTATCACATAAAACACTACATTAAAAAGTTTTTCTTAATATGAACTGTTAGTCATTCTTTTTCAGCAGATTTGTAGAACACTCACAAGCACTTCTAATGATCATCATTACCTCTTTTTTGGCTTCTTTTTTGGGATCATAATCACTATCATTCCCATCCATTGGATGTGGTTCTTCTACATCATCATCACTGAAACAAAAATTAGTATACTTAATTCCCTTCTTTA
>NW_016107353.1:8747231-8749354 GCF_001604975.1 Cebus imitator | reverse complement strand
GGGATTACAGGCACGCGCCACCATGCCCAGCTAATTTTTTGTATTTTTAGTAGAGACGGGGTTTCACCATGTTGACCAGGATGGTCTCGATCTCCGGACCTTGTGATCCACCCGCCTCGGCCTCCCAAAGTGCTGGGATTACAGGCTTGAGCCACCGCGCCTGGCCATATTCTAGTGTTCTTATCAAACTGTAATATATGTTAGTAATTTCACTAAATATTATTTAACAGAATAAGAGTTGTACTTGGGAAGATGAGCTTTTAATTAACATTTCTGCAGTATTCAGAAACACTTATCTCATTGGGTACGCAGTATCTTTTTAGCAAACACTTCTAGGTCAAAAACAGAGACCCAATGAGAAAGGGATTTAAAAAGAAATATCACTTGGGAAATGGTAACACATACAATTTAAAACTTAAATTTCAGTCCTCCAATTGGAGAATGAAGACAGACAAAAATGAAACAAAATAATTTTATACTATCAAAAGATTTAGCCTCAATAATAAGGATCACAGTTACTCAGGTAATTATAAAAAAAGCTTCTTTCACAGAATATATACTTTCTTTTTGAGATGGAATCTTGGCAGTGTTACCTGGATGAGAGTACAATGGCACAATCTCAGCTCACTGCAACCTCTGCCTCCTGGGTTCACACAATTCTCCTTCCTCAGCCTCCCAAGTAGCTGGGATTACAGGTACAAACCAACACACTCAGCTAATTTTTTGTGCTTTTAATAGAGACAGGGTTTCACTATGTTGGCCAGACTGGTCTTGAACTCCTGGCCTCGTGATCTGCCTGCCTTGGCCTTCCAAGTGCTGGGATTACAGGTGTGAGCCACCACACCCCAGCCAGAATATACTCCTTAATACATTCTAAATATGTGTATTGAATGTATCAATACTAAAAGGAAGCATCTGTGATTAAAATGAAAAGAGGTGAAAGAGCTCTTCATATTAAAACTTTAACCACTTGGCTCTTCTTGTCAGAGCAGAAACATGAATGTAAGAATACGGAATACTTACAGTGTGTTATGCTAACTTTTCTGCCTTAGGAAATGTAAGCAATCAAATGTAGTGTCCCTAACAATATAACTATATAAAGATAACCAACATACCTGTCACCCTGATTATGTCTATTAGCTAGTTTACGAGCCTGGCGATCCATCAAACTTGTCCGAGAGCGAGTTTTTTTCCAGGAATAGTAATATTTTACAAGGCTTGCAATTGTCTTATCTGGAAGCTTAAAAAAATATCATGTTAATATCAGCAAGTTTAACTCAAACAAAATGAATTTTTTAATGATATTCTTTATTAATAAAGGCATAAATAAAAAATATTTCATGGGTACCTTTTATGAATTATAGAGCTAAAAAGTACTGTTACAGTCAGTATCCCATATCAGTTTCACTGACATTTGTAAATGAATATTCATTCCTATTTGTTCCAGGACAGGAGGGAAAGAGGTCAAACTAACTTGGTGAGAATGTCCCCAGAAGTCCCCAGCACAGCGATTCAGTATTCAATATATGCTTTCCTAAAAGAGCTATTCAATTACTTTTTTCTCCTCTGTAAACTGGACTTTTTTTTTTTTTTAAGATATAATTCACATAAAATAAACTTCACTATTTTAAGTGTATATAACTTAGTGGTTTTGACGAATTCACTAACTTGTACAATTACCACCTCTATCTAATTCCAGAACATTTTCATATTCTCAAAAAGAAATCCTGTACCTGTTAGCAGTCATTCCCTATTTTCCGCCTCCACCAGTCCCTAGCAACCACTAATCTACTTTCTGTCTCTATGGATTTGCCTACTCTGGACATTTCACATAAAGGGAATCATATATGGCCGGGCATGGTGGCTCACGCCTATAATCCCAGCACTTTGGGAGGCCGAGGCAGGTGGATCACTAGTTCAAGAGATCAAGACCATCCTGGTCAACATGGTAAAACCCTGTCTCTACTAAAAATGCAAAAATTAGCTGGGCATGGTGGGGTCGCCTGTAGTCCCAGCTACACGGGAGGCTGAGGCAGGAGAACTGCTTGAACCCAGGAGGTGGAGGTTGCAGTAAGCAGACATCGTGCCATTGCACTCCAGCCTGGGTAACAAGAGCGAAACTC
>NW_016107353.1:8734573-8747083 GCF_001604975.1 Cebus imitator | reverse complement strand
TTTTTTTTCAGACAAAGTCTTACTCTGTCACCAGGCTGGAATGCAGTGGCGCCATCTCGGCTCACTGTAACCTCCAACTCCCTGGTTCAAGCAATTCTCCTGCCTCAACCTCCTGAGTTACTGGGATTACAGGCACACGCCACCACATCCAGCTAATTTGTATATTTTTAGTGAGATGGGGTTTCACCATGTTGGCCAGGATGGTCTCTATCTCCTGACTTCATGATCTGCCCGCCTTGGCCTCCCAAAGTGCTGGGATTACAGGCTAAGCCACTGTGCCCAGCCAAAGCTATTCAGTTCTTAACAATGAAGGTTTTTGAATCATTTTCTTTTAAATCCAGGTCTTAAAATGGTAAATAATGCAAACAGGCTTTGGCTATCAAATAGAGTCTCTGATTTTTTTTTTTTTTTGAGACAGAGTCTCACTCTGTTGCCAGGCGCCAGGCTGGAGCACAGTGGCACAATCTCGGCTCACTGCAACCTCTGCCTCCCCGGTTCAAGCAATTCTCCTGCCTCAGCCTCCCGAGTAGCTGGGACTACAGGCGCACGCTACCACACCCAGCTAATTTTTGTACTTTTAGTGGAGACAGGGTTTCACCATGTTGGCCAGGATGGTCTCCATCTCTTGACCTTGTGATCCACCCACCTCAGCCTCCCAAAGTGCTGGGATTACAGGCTTGAGCCACTGTGCCCGGCCTAAAGTCTGTGATTATTAAAATGACTAATAATCATGTGACAGTGACAAACAAGGACGCAACTTCCCCACCAAAAATGTTCTTTCATTATGGAAGACACCTACATATGTTTGCAAACTTTATCTAATTTTCATCTACTTAGGTTAAAATAGTTTAATGCAGCAACTTCTCAGATTTATATTATTTTGACCCAATACTAAAAATGTAGGAACTAGAAATACAGAGCAGTTTCTATCCTTAAAAAAAAAAAAAGAAAAGAAAAAACCAGCAGCACCATCTGGACAATACTGAAATAATATGGAATTTTTAAAAAGGGGCTTTCATATCCAAAAATATATAAATTGGAAAAAATCCTCATGTAAAGAGCAAAACATTTAAAAATAAAGTTGAAATTATTTTTTCCTGGAACAATAAACGTATGTAATAACTCTATTACATGTATATTATTACATGTTATTTAAGTCAAAATGAAAATTAATTTACTATAATGCAGTAGCACATAACTGTCATGTAAGAGTGGTTGCACTAAATAGGACTATATACAAATATATCTATTTCCAAATAGTTTTAAAAACAAAATTGAAGAACTTTCTTTTTTTAAGATAGAAACAGGGTTTCACCATGTTGGTCAGGAGGCTGGTCTCAAACTCCTGACCTCGTGATCCACCCACCTCAACCTCCCGAAGTGCTGGGATTACAGGCATGAGCCACCGTGCCCAGCCAAATGTTTTTCTATTTAATAATTAGGAAGTGTTCAATAGTAACTTAAGATATTGTTCACATATGAACCACAATAAGATTAAAATTACCATACCATTTGCTGAATCCTGTGAAAGCTCTTTCCATGAAAACTAAAGGCTTGTTCAAATAGGACTTTATCTTCCACTGTCCACTCATCCGGAAAGGGAGTGAAATTAGGGAGATCAGCAAGGGACTTCTCAATGTTATGTTTATGCCAGAACAACATGCCAAGTGCCTTTGAAGAGAAATCATTCCCCTTTGGTTTTAATGGATTTATGTTCCATCACACTTAAGAAAGTTAAACACAAATCAGATTAAAATCTTAAGCCTATGACTTCAACTAAAGATAGACTCACAGTTTGGGACTTTAAATCAGGGGCGCCCAGGTAGCAGACCTCATTTATTTATTTCTTTTAAATCAGGGCCTCAGAACAGTGAATGTTCTTACATACCATATTTGCTGCAGAATCTAGGAAAAACAGTGAGCTGAGGACAGTGACTACAAAGCAGACTTGTAGGTTCATACCAAGAGTTTAACCCACATTTTAAAATTTGTCAATATGTAGGAAAAAAATATGCTAACAGGAAAATGTCCAGTAAATCCATGCTTGAATGAAATGATCAGTTATGCCACAAAGCTAGAAATGCTCAGTTGGGGCTTAGAAGAGAGATATTTATGTTTTAATCTTTTACAAGTATATCACAAGTTAACCAGGTCCAAGAAGTAAAAGCACCTCCAATGCAACTTTAACAATTTTTTTTTACCACATTTAAGTTATTATCAGAACATATAAACAGATTTATTAGGAGGCATATAAATAACTGCAATGACTCGATTACCAAGTCATAACAAAGACTGAGATGGACAATTTCCAAAATTTCCATAACTTTCCCTTCTATTTTAAGTAGTAGGCCTTTCTCTTTATTATAGGGTATTAAGCATCATTTAGGGGAGAAACTTGTATTTTCTAAGAAGAGATATAGCAACTTTTAAAATAGTGAGTTTGATAATTTCTACACTTTGATAACATCCTTTAAAATACACAGAAAAATGAATATATGTAGTCATATTTTAAAGGATTAACTTTCTCAAATATTAAACAGAAAGGCAAGGCTTAAAAACAAAATATGAGAAAGGCTTCAAAACCCACAAAAAAGTTAATTACATTTAGATAAGATACAGATAAAATAAACATCTCAATTTCACAAAAATATTCCTTTACCATGTAACTGAACCATAAAGTTAGCTCTTGATAACCCAGGTTACAGATAATTTACCTTTCTTACTTATCTTAAAACAACTCTACCTATTTTACTATTAATTCTGATAGGTTGAAATACTTACTTGAAATCAGATGTAAGATCTCTTTCATTTCATTATTCCATATTTTTCATTCCCTCATTACTAGGGATAATGAACCATGTATTTGTCTCTCTATATATAGTATATTATACAATATATAATGCAGTATATTACATAATATACATTATATAAACACATTATAGTATATTTGATATAACTCATCTCCATGACAATATGTTACATTTACTAAATTCAATGACATTACTATATTTTGTATGCAGAAAAAGATTAATCTGTGGGTAGCCAATAGATCTAATTATAGTGTAAAATATTAAGATAATTTCTTGATTTTGTTACAATTTTTATTTGAAGAGACTTAACTCTCTACATAGAGACAGATATATCATATATAGATACATCCTTTTAAAGTTATCTAACAAAAAGAGCCTTTCGTGATTTCATTCAAAATTTAAGTCTTAAATATTCCATTAAATGTAAAGTTTAACTTTTAGATCCTGTAGAACAAAAAGTCAAGAGAATTATCTGTATCATTAAAATTTTTTATAAATAAAAGATTTGTTTTAAAGTTATGCCTATGTACATTTACTCCAAAATACACCAAAACCTTAACTTTTCATTTTGGTAAGCATTTGCCAGAGGAATACTAAAAGCTTCCAGAAACTTTCAGAACTCAAAGTAGAATAAGAAACAGATGTATTCAGAGAAATATTTAAGCCCTTGAGATAAATAATTTTTATAAAAGCAAACTCTTGCCGGGTGCGGTGGCTCACGCCTGTAATCCCAGCACTTTGGGAGGCCGAGGCGGGTGGATCACGAAGTCAAGAGATCGAGACCATCCTAGGGTCAACATGGTGAAACCTCGTCTCTACTAAAAATACAAAAAATTAGCTGGGCATGGTGGCGCGTGCCTGTAGTCCCGGCTACTCGGGAGGCTGAGGCAGGAGAATTGCCTGAACCCAGGAGGCAGAGGTTGCGGTGAGCCGAGATCACGCCATTGCACTCCAGCCTGGGTAACAAGAGTGAAACTCCGTCTCAAAAAAAAAAAAAAATAGCTGGTCAAGTTTACACACTCTCTTAGGACAGAAACGATCATGAGATACTCTGGATTTGGTAAATATTGAGACAAGACTTCCCACTGAAGTGTTTCTCTACATACCTGCTCCACATTGTAGCCATGCTTCTCCTTTGCAATTGCAATGTATTCATCCACTGTAATGAAATAATGTTATATAATTAATTATTCTCATTTACTTCCTTTACCTCGGTCTACTTTTGTTCTTAACAAGCAAAATAAAATAACTTATATTGCAGGGTAAAAAAATAGCCAAAGGTACCTCCCATGAAACGTTACAAAAAAAGACATAATAGCAAGATTAGATGCTCACCTGGTTTAAAATTTTACTTAGTATAACTTATCTCTATGACTGAACATTATACTTACTAAATTCAGACATTACTATATTTTTGCATGGAGAAAAAGACCAATCTGTGGGTAGCCAATAGATCTAATTATTGTATAAAATATTAAGGTAACTTTTCTGTTCCAGTCTTTATTTGAAGAGACTTAGCTGTTTTAAGACCCTTTCACATATTCACAGTTGTTCCAAAGCCTTTCCCATTCCATTTTTTAAAGATGTATAAACGACGGTTTATCTGGCCATGTGTGGTGGCTCACGCCTGTAATCCCAGAACTTTGGGAGGCCAAGGTGGGCAAATCATGAGGTCAGGAGTTCAAGACCAGCCTGGCCAACATGGCGAAACCCTGTCTCTACTAAAAAATACAAAAATTAGCTGGGCACGGTGGCAGGTGTCTATAATCCTAGCTACTCAGGACACCGAAGCAGGATAATCCCTTGAGCCTAAGAGGCAGAGGATGCAGTGAGCCGAGTTTGCGCCACTGCACTCCAGCCTGGGAGACAGCGCAAGACTCTGTCTCAAAAAAAAAAAAAAAAAAAAAAATAGTTCATCCATAGTTTCGCCAGCTATACATAATAATGACACATTTAAGTATGCTTCAGTACTCCTAAATTTTCTTCAGTTCTTTCTGCTTGTTATACAAAGCGTGTTTTCATTTATCTTCCACATGTATTTAAGCCACAGAGTTATTTAGATAAGCAGTTTCAATGATGATAAACTGGCTATAATTTCAATGCCTCACCGCTGAGAAGTCTGCCACATTCACCAGAACTCAGTTTTATGCGAACTCCATATAATCACTCTTCCTTGATTCTAATTAATTTTTATATGTGTGCGTGTATAAATTAATTTTTTGTAAATATTTTTGAGAAGGAGTGGTTAAGAATCCTGATCCTGGAACAGCTAGACTCCCTGGGTTTAATTATCAGCTTATTGCTAGCTTTTTGACTTTGACCAAGTAACTTTTGACCTTTTGGACCTCAGTTTCCTCACTCTAAATTGCTGTTAAAAACAGTATCTCCCTCCAACGATTAAATAAGTTAATAAAAAAGAACAGCACTTGGTACATTTAAAGAATTGTGTAAGTATTTGCTGCAATTATTGGTCAGTACAGTCTAATACATGAATATGCTATTATAATAATAGCCAATTGAATTAGCAATTAGAATAAAATTTTTAAATGTATGCTATCAAAGCTCCCCCCAAAGGGTAAGCTTTTTGTGTAGAAAATCCAAATCTTATGTTTTGTTTAGATCCCAAAGCACTTAAATACATGACAGGTCTAAATATATGCTGAACAATATCAACAGTATCAACTGACCTGTGGTTCCCAACCCTGGCTATTCATTACAATCAGTGTGAGAGCTTTTAAAAAGTTAGACTCCACCCTTGAAGTCTATGACTTAATTGGTCTGAGAAAGACACTAGACGTAAGTACTTACAAAATAAAAATTAAAAACTCCCCAAGTGACTCCAAAGCACAGCAAGGGTTGAAAACTATCACCCTAGACCTTCATATAGACATTCCACATGAACACTACACTACCAGGACACGCTGGCTAAATTTTGTTTTCCACTTTGCTAAGAAATGAACCATTGCACTAAACAGAATTAAATCAGCAAAACTCAATAATACCCTGATACTCAGTTTGTAAATGAAAACGTTTGTTTGTAATGAGGATTGAACCTGGAAAACCAATAGTCTCTTTCAGGTCCTCATTAAACAGTCCCAGGCCATATGAGTAATTTCATGTTTTCTGTTAGGAATGCTTCAGGGGCACACAATTTCTAGACTACCAGCTAGACCTTTTACTGATGTTCTATAGCTCTTAAATAGAAAGATTTATTAAATATGCAGAAACATACTCAGTTTTCAATTTTTAGCTCTCTTACTGCATCAATAAGCATGATTTGACTTAATACACACGACAGGATATCATTAATTTTCATGGGACGAAATAAATCACAGACATCTTTAAGATGTTAATAAATATTCTAGAAAGACAAGCTTATCTTATAGCTGCTAGAATTAACTGTTCAGTGTCATCATTGTTGTTGTGGTTGTTATTTAATAAATTCAATGATAACTGAATGGAGGGGCGGGGATCTTAGTGTTGTTACCTGCACGTATCCTATATCTGATGTGCCGCAAAGGATCAGGTCCGCTACATCACATTGAAGTCTAAAGCCACACCATGATTCAAGAAGTGCATGGTCAATGATCCAGAAGGTCTCCGTCCAGAAATGGAGAGCACAAAGATGACCTGATGGCTGCTGAAGTCAGTTCTTTCCCCTTTCCTCTTTAAAATGGTAATGATAGTGGGCTCTTTGAAGTTTGAAGGCATGTCTTTACAGCTCCATATACTGAGGAAAAGCCTGTGCAGATGTCTACATAGTAACTCCCTCCCCTGCTTGAGGATTTAAGCAGCAATGCCATCAGATCCTAGGTCTTTTCATTCTTCATGGGCCTGACACAAATTGGAATGATCAACCCACTATCTTTCAAAAGGAAAAACATTCTAATATAACAACCTCCATTTAAAAAATAAATAAATAAATAAATAAAACAAAGACAAAACTGTTTTCTTATGAGAATCCAAAAAGCCCAAAAGCAAATATAAGTCACATGTTGAATTGACTGATAAACCCCTGCTGACAGTAACATTCAATTTCAGAAAACTTACATTTGGCATCTGGGATACTGTGATATGGAGACCATACAAGCATCCCTCCATTGTCTTTATCTGTGTACTTTGTAGCACCTGGGGAAAAAAATTAATTACTTTGAATATGATGGATTTTATTTATATTGAAAGTAAGTATAAACTAAGCTTTATTTCTATTTTAGTACAGTACATGCAAAGGAGGACAAAGAAAGAAAATATAGGAAAACAAAGAGAAGGAAAACAGATTTACATTACATATAGTAAGTGTCTTGTTTACAAAAATTAAGGAAATTTTGCAAATGCCGGTTTACCCCTTTTAAACTAAAAAAGATTTTCTTCAGTACATTACATAGCTCTACTTGACCGAGGGTAATAAATCTGATTTAACCTTCCATACATTACTTAGGGATCATTATTAAAAATTCAAGACTTTTAAGCCAGAGAGAATGCCTCGGGTTCTGTTTTGCCCCATATCTAAATGGGCCAAAATAGCTGTAATTTTCAAACACTTATGTCTGCTTTTTTTTTTTTTGGAGATGGAGTCTCACTCTTGTCGCTCAGGCTAGAATGAAGTGGCGCAATCTCAGCTCACCACAACTTCCACCTCCCGCGTTCAAGCGATTCTCCTTCCTCAGCCTCCAGAGTATCTGGGACTACAGATGCCTGCCACCACATTCGGCTAATTTTTGTATTCTTCGTAGAGACGGGGTTTCACCATATTGGCAAGGCTGATCTTGAACTCCTGACCTTGTGATCTGCCCACCTTGGCTTCCCAAAGTGCTGGGATTACAGGCATGACCCACCTCACCCAGCCTTCTGCCTGCTTTTTACTTAATTGTATTTGTTGCTAAGAGTCTGCCAGCTATTCACTTTTAAACTTAAGTTCCTTTATTACATTTTATATTTATAAACTATATACTCTATATTAGAAGTCAAGATAAAAACATAAAAAAGCCTAGGTGCAGTGGCTCAAGCCTGTAATCCTAGCACTTTGGAAGGCCGAGGCAGGCAGATCACATGAGGTCAGGAGTTCAAGACCAGCCTAGCCAACATGGTGAAACCTTGTCTCTATTAAAAATACAAAAATTAGCCAGGCCTGGCGGCACATCCCAGCTACTCGGGGGGGCTGAGGCAGGAGAATCACGTGAATCCAAGAGGTGGAGTTTGCAGTGAGCTAAGATCATGCAGCTGCACTTCAGCCTGGGTGACAGTCAGACTCCATCTAAAAACAGAAAGTCAAGATAAAAAAGTTAATGCAATTTCTTGTTAATACAATCCGAAAGCTTACCTCTAATCTAGAAACATAATATTTTCTAATTTCTTTCTTTCTTTTTAAAAATGTGAAGTCTTACTATGTTGCCCAGGCTGGTTTCAAACTCCTGGCCTCAAGCGATCCTCCTGTCTCAGCCTCCCAAGTAGTTGAGATCAGAGCTGCATGCCACCACACCCAGCCACTAATTTATTTCTAATATTTTATAATCTAGAAAGTCAGAAAAATCAAGTCCTATTAAAACTTCATATAAAGCCGGGCACAGTGGCTCAAGCCTGTAATCCCAGCACTTTGGGAGGCCGAGGCGGGTGGCTCACGAGGTCAAGAGATCGAGACCATCCTGGTCAACATGGTGAAACCCCGTCTCTACTAAAAATACAAAAAATTAGCTGGGCATGGTGGCGCGTGCCTGTAATCCCAGCTACTCAGGAGGCTGAGGCAGGAGAATTGCCTGAACCCAGGAGGCGGAGGTTGCGGTGAGCCGAGATCGCGCCATTGCACTCCAGCCTGGGTAACAAGAGTGAAACTCCGTCTCAAAAAAAAAAAAAAAAAAAAAAACCTTCATATAAATTGGCCGGGTGTGGTGGCTCACACCTGTAATCCAAGCACTTCGGAGGCCAAGGCGGGCGGGTCACCTGAGGTTGGGAGTTCAAGACCAGCCTGACCAACATGGTGAAACCCCGTCTTTAAAAAAAACAAACAAACAAAACTTCATATAAATTAAGAATCAACAGCATGAATGAAGGCCTGAGACAGCCATGTCAGAGCCAAGTTACATGCCTGTAGATTCTTTTATTTTAATAATTCAGTGACATTTTTCTGGTCTATCTAATTCTTAGTTGTATCTAATTCATTAAAACTATCAACAAATGAAGCATTGCTGCCACATGTTTTAAGACGACTTTTCTTGGAATACATCATAAATGACTTCTATGTAGTAGTAATACCTACCACTAAGAGCCAAAATTCCAAAATTACTCACACAAAATATTAAAATAATTCTGAGGTTAAACTGTAATCTTTTATAAAGTTATAAGATACTTGGAATAAAAGAACACTCATTTCTAGGGGTAAGAGAACTACTATTATAACCTCCATCTAGAGAAGTTATCTACCAGGCAATAATTTAGTATCATTCAATATTTTTATTTTTAGAGAAGCATCATACATTACTACTATCAATAAATTTTAAAGAATCATACATTGCTAGTAAAACAGAAAACTAAATTTATTTTTAAAATCTATGTATGTTACAAGGAAATTTAAGAGAAATGAAAGAAGAAACACTACCAAAGTATTAGAAAGCCTTCTGTATCTTGTCATATTTTTTTTTTATAATTTCATTTAAGGTACTGCAAAATCAAGTATTGTGTCATATCTTTAATAAAAGAGGACACAAAAGCATGAGCTGAGAATTTAGGAAAATATACAAGTTAAGGTTCATTATGTAAAATTTATGTTCAATGAAAATAAACTTTGAGATATCATTTTAAAACTTTAATATTAAGATACATATTTAAGTTTTAACCCTATAAAATAAAAACATAAACACAAAATAGGCAACCACTCAATGGTAATAAAACAAAAATCCTATTTAAGTTGGTCAGAAGCCTTTACTCAATTCATAAAATTGACTTTGTTATACAAAGTGACTATCCTAAACTTCAATCCTTTAACATGGAACTGATTTATTTTGCATGATGCAATCGCGACAGTAAGATCACTTAAATCCTACTTAACAGAACAGGAAATGC
This sequence comes from Cebus imitator, assembly GCF_001604975.1. Taxonomy (NCBI): domain Eukaryota; kingdom Metazoa; phylum Chordata; class Mammalia; order Primates; family Cebidae; genus Cebus; species Cebus imitator. The sequence continues at coordinate 8,737,217 of NW_016107353.1, read as the reverse complement.
AACAAAGAAAGTTTTCCATTAAGTCTCAAGTCTTAATGGCATATCATGCTAAATATTTAAACATAATTGCCCTGTATCTCATTTTTTGCCTTACAGAAAGTCTGAATTAAAATGACTTCATTAAATGTCCCTTCTTAAATAGATATTAAACTTTTTTTTCTTCCTCCATAAAAAAGTAACAGACACAGGCTGGGTGCAGTGGCTCATATCTATAATCCCAGCACTTTCGGGAGCCAAGGAAGGTGGATGGCTTGAGCCCAGTAGTTCGAGACTAGCCTGGGCAACATAGTAAGACCTTGTCTCTATTAAAAATACAAAAATTAGCTGGATGTGGTGGTGTGCACCTGTAGTCCCAGCTACTCATGAAGGTAATGTGGAAGGATTGCTTGAGCCCAAAAGTTCAAGGCTGCAGCAAGCTGTGACCACACCACTGTACTCCAGCCTAGGTAACAGAGCAAGACCCTGTCTTAATAAATAAATAAGTTTCAGGCCGGGCACGGTGGCTCAAGCCTGTAATCCCAGCACTTTGGGAGGCCGAGGCGGGTGGATCACAAGGTCAAGAAATCGAGACCATCCTGGTCAACACGGTGAAACCCCGTCTCTACTAAAAATACAAAAAATTAGCTGGGCATGGTGGCGCATGCCTGTAATCCCAGCTACTCAGGAGGCTGAGGCAGGAGAATTGCCTGAACCCAGGAAGTGGAGGTCGCGGTGAGCCGAGATCGTGCCATTGCACTCCAGCCTGGGTAACAAGAGCGAAACTCTGTCCCAAAGAAAAAAAAATAAATAAATAAAATAAAAATAAATAAATAAATAAATAAGTTTCAAAAAAAAATTGTTAGCATTGTAGTTGAGGATCTGATCTGACAGAAACTGGCATCCAAGCTGCGGGAACAGCTCTTCTAACACGGGTGATCGGGTAGAGGACAGAGGGGTGGCAGACATACAGTAATCGGTCTGATAACAGAGAATGCCTAATTAGGCATTTCACAATGTTCCTTCCCTAACTCTGAAATGGATTCCACTATTTTCAATTACATATGTGTCAGCTAGGTCCAAGAGATGACTGACACAAGAAATGAGGGATATTTTAGTGCAAATGGTTAACAGTGTGAACTATAGAGCCTAACTCCCAGAGTCTGAATACCAGCCCTGCTACTTGGTAGCTGTGTTACCTTGGGTAAATCTATTTAATCTATCCAAACCTCAGTTTTCCTTATCTGTAAAAATATGGATGATGAGAGTAACTACCTGACAGAGTTGCTCAAAAATTTCATTAATTAAAAAAAAAAAAAATTAATTAATTAAGTACCTGGCATATGGTAAGCATTACATAAGACAATTATTATTACTAATATATGCTTATTGAAGACAGTTCTTTCTTAAGTTCCTTCCTTCTTTATCCTAAAAAGGCTTCTTCTCACCTTATCAACTAAAAAGCAAATGAATAAAATCTCAAGGGGGTATACCTCAAAAATGGCTGATGTCCTCTCTAACCAACCCCTTGAAAATGAAATTGAATAGCTATAATGACCTTTGTTTTTCTGACAATTCAGACTGATTCCTCTCCTATAAAATAGGAGAAAGTAACATGTGCTATTAAAAATAATTTATATACCTCTTAGGATGCTTTATGTCCAATAAAGTTTTACCTTTTTCACTGTAAAAGTCAGAATGAATTATAACGTTAAGACGCTAACCCCATATTGATTTTGTTTTTTTCTGTAACAATATTTAAGATTATACCTCAAAACTATCTGATATTTATTAACAATACTGATACTCAAATCTGACTCACCAAGAAAACCATGCCTTAGAAGTACCTTAGCTTCTGAATAGATTAAAAAACAAACCAAAACCTAGACAGCAAGCTACCATAATTTTATAAGACTAATAGTAGCATGTCAGTTCTGAAAATAAAATTGTTGAAAAATCCATTGTGGCCAGGTGCCATGGCTCATACCTGTAATCCCAGCAGTTTGGGAGGCAGGTGATCACCTGAGGTCAAGAGTTCGAGATCAACCTGACCAACATGGAGAACCCCCATCTCTACTAATAATTAAAAAATTAGCTGGGCGTGGTGGCACATGCCTGTAATCCCAGTCACATGGCAGGCTGAGGCAGGAGAATCGCTTGTGGTAAGCTAAGATCGAGTCATTGCACTCCAGCCTGGGCAACAAGAGGGAAATTCCATTGAAAAAAAAAAAAAAAAAGAAAAATCAGTTGTTTTAAATTTTAGATAAAACATTTAAAGGTTAATCCCTTTGAAATTATTTATACCTTTTAACTGGAGTCTTATATTTATAAGACTACTGGAGAAAACCAACAACTAGGAAATGAAAATATAATTTGATAAACTAGGATTTCCACATCAATAAAAATCTATTACTTTTTAGATTTCCTTTAAGACATTAAAAATAGGACTTTGGGCCGGGCACGGTGGCTCAAGCCTGTAATCCCAGCACTTTGGGAGGCCGAGGCGGGTGGATCACGAGGTCCAGGGATCGAGACCATCCTGGTTAACATGGTGAAACCCCGTTTCTACTAAAAATACAAAAAATTAGCTGGGCATGGTGGTGCGTGCCTGTAATCCCAGCTACTCAGGAGGCTGAGGCAGGAGAATTGTCTGAACCCAGGAGGCGGA
>NW_016107353.1:8726075-8734340 GCF_001604975.1 Cebus imitator | reverse complement strand
CAAAAAAAAAAAAAAAAAGCTGGGAAGATCTAGTGAACAATGGAAAGAAAATAATCAGAAATCCAGTTAGTAAAGACAGTATTAACAAGTTCCATAATTAAGGTAAACCGTCCCTAATCTCTTAACTTCAATAATTCCAATATAAATCCCAATTCTTCTCATATTTCCTAAAATAATCGCTTAAATAATTCTTTCCTTTTTTTTTTGAGTCTGAGCCTCATTCTGTCACCCAGATTGTAGTACAGTGGTGCCATCATAGCTTACTGTAGCCTCAACTTCCTGGATTCAAGTGATCCTCCCAACTCAGTCTTCTGAGTAACTGGAAGTACGGACGTGGTAAGCCACAACACTTGGCTAATTTTTACTTTTTGGTAGAGATGGGGTCCTACTATCTTGCCCCTGCTGGTCTCAAACTCCCGGGCTCAAGTGATCCTCTCACCTCGGCCTCCCAAAGTTCTGGAATTATACACGAGTAATGGCCCTTGGCCAATTAATTCTTTACCTGATTAATTTTTATCATCATCACTATCACTTTTTCCAATAAAACTGGCCTCCATAAAAAATCCTCTTAATTTTTCTACATACTGATCACCGCAAATTTTTACAATCTCAGCACCCAAAGAAGTTTTCTTCCAAATGACTTCTAGAGCTATGGGTCAACAATCTCCAAAGATGGATTAAGTGGTTTAGGAGACAAAGATAATGAGAAACAGGAGAGAGAGGAGCTGATCATTTCTCAATTTCTATAATTAATTAATAAATATCTTTTTGGCTGGGCACAGTGGCTCAAGCCTGTAATTCCAACACTTTGGGAGGCCAAGGTACTTGGATCTCTTGAGATTGGGAGCTCAAGACTAGCCTGTCCAACATGGTGAAACCCATTCTCTACAAAAATACAAAAAAAATTAGCCGAGCAGTAGTCCCAGCTACTCAGGAGGCAGGGGCAGTAGAATCGCTTGAACCCAGGAGGTGGAGGTTGCAGTGAGCCAAGACAGAACCACTGCACACCAGACTGGGTGACAGAGCAAGACTCTGTCTTAAAACAACAACAACAAAAATTTTTCGTCTATTATTTTTTCCAAGGCAATGTGTTTATATTCTCATTTAATTACATTGATGTGTAAAACTTCACAACAGCACAACACCCATAATAAGAATAAAATACATCAGCAGTATAAAGTTGAATGGCAGAGGCCCAGTATTTCCCTGTAAAAAATGCCCAATAACTGATAATCTACATTTGATTTTAAGATTAGCCTTTACCAGGCATAAAAAAGCCCTCCTAAGTTTAAATGGTAGCAGTTCTGTTTGTTTTGTTTTTTTGAGACGGAGCCTTGCTCTGTCACCACGTTGGAGTGCAGTGGCATGACCTCAGCTCACTGCAAATGGTAGCCAGTTTTAATTGTGTCCTTGTGTTTGGTATGCTTCCGGAGAAGACTATTAAGCAGAAAATGAGTAAGTGAATTTCAAGAATGTGATGTTTATCCTTATTCTAATAAAATCCACTTACAGTCTGAGTAAATAAATTGAAAATATGACTTTAAAAATAGTAACATTTTAGTGATTTTTTTTTTCCTTCTCAAATATTCTATTTGGGTCCAAAATAAGCAAAATATTATCATCAATTAAGCTGGTTAATCCAAACAGTGGCATGTAAAACCACCTTAATATTATTATGTTCAACCAATTATTCTCAGAATTTTGAAATTTGTTCCAGTGTTTAGTTTATCCTGAAACAAAAACATGCTTTCCAATATAATGCTACGGCACATACAAGTTTGTTCCAGCATTAAGTCTGGCTCTTAAACACAAGACTCCCTAATCAAACTGTATATAGTTGTCTATGAAATAAATACTGACTCAGAAATATACCCATTGGGGCAAAAAGATAGGTATGTTTATTAACTTAAGAAATTAATTGTAGCTGCTGAGGTCTAATTTGGAAATAACTATTAACACCAAAAAAAAGCACAGACTCCCAATGAAAGCCCAAATCAGAAAGGTATGAATATATCCTGAACAATTCTTCATAATTATAAATATTAATCTTTATAGAATAACTGCCATATGCCCATCATTTAATTCTGGCAAGAATTCCATGAATTAGTTTTTTTTTTTTGGGGACGGAGTTTCGCTCTCGTTACCCAGGCTGGAGTGCAATGGCGCGATCTCGGCTCACCGCGACCTCCGCCTCCTGGGTTCAGGCAATTCTCCTGCCTCAGCTTCCTGAGTAGCTGGGATTACAGGCACGCGCCACCATGCCCAGCTAATGTTTTGTATTTTTAGTAGAGACGGGGTTTCACCGTGTTGACCAGGATGGTCTCGATCTCTGGACCTCGTGATCCACCCGCCTCGGCCTCCCAAAGTGCTGGGATTACAGGCTTGAGCCACTGCGCCTGGCCCATGAATTAGTTTTTATAGGCCAGGCGTGGTGGCTCACACCTGTAATCCCAGAACTTCTAAGGGGTCGAGGCGGGCGGATCACAAGGTCAGGAGTTCGAGACCAGCCTGGCCAATATAGTTATACCCTGTCTCTACTAAAAACACAAAAATTAGCCAGGCATGGTGGTGCCTGCCTATAGTAGTCCCAGCTACTCGGGAGGCTGAGGCATGAGAATCGCTTGAACCCAGGAGGTGGAGGTTGCAGTGAGCCAAGATCGCACCACTGCACTCCAGTTTGGGCAACAGAATGAGACTTCCATGTCAAAAAAAAGCTAGGAATACTGAGGCTCACGGAAAGCGTGTGACTTGCTGAGAGCACAAAGAGGGGCGTTAGGAATTGAATTCAGTCTCTCAAAGCCAGAGTGCTCTTTCCAAATATCAAATGAACCCAAAGAGAGCAGAGTGGTGTGAAAGTGCCATTTACCTACTAGCAACAATAAAGAAAATTAGTTTCATAAAACATTTAAAATTATTTGAAGCCCATCAGTATACACAGTCTTTGAATAAAATGTATTCACAGCCAGTCATTTAAAAAGTAACCCAAATCTAGTGAACACTCTTGTATCATTGTTTTCACCTATTAAAAAAGAGACTGTCCCGACAATCACTTTAACACTCATTACTTTTTATCCTCCTCACTTGGGATAGGAGGAGCTCTAGCTGAACTCCAAACGGTTAGTAAATATCATTTTGCATTGTCCTAATGGGGAGTGGAACAGAAAATACGCCTCTGTATCCTAATAATTAGACATTCTGTTTCTCCCCAAGAAAATACAAGTAAGCTCTATTAACAATCTAACACAGAAATCCAAGGTCTGACACAAACACAATATTATGAACGGACACTGGGCGAAAAAACTGACGAACTGTTAGGAGAAAAACGAAAAGGCGGGCGTCTTTCAAAATCCGTCCAAAGCCTGAACCGAGGAGGGTCTGGGGCAGGGTGGGGAGAAGGAAACGCGCTCCACTCCGAGAGGCTCCAACAAGGGCGCCTCCATATGCGGAACTCTCGCCCAATCCCCGCACAGGCTGAAATCCCGTGACCGCTGGGGAGCCTGTTTGGAGAAAAGTAGACAGGGAGCCCGCAAGCTGGGTTGGCAGAGGACGCTGGAACCTGGCTGCTCGGGGAGAAAATGTCTCCTTGGCAGCTGCAGCCACTGTCCTGTGGTCTAACTTCCCAGGGCTGGCTGGCGAGCGAGGTGTGCCAGCCGCTGGCGTCTCCCCACCCCCTTCCCCTACCCATTTCTCTCCGCGGCTCCTGCACTCCGCAGAGCTGCCGCGACCAAAGCTACACCACCTAGCCAAAAAGAAAGAAAAGAGACAATCCGGGGTGCGCGCGGGCCGGCTGGGCTCGCCCTCGTATTCCCCGGCCGGTGACAGCCGCCCCAGCCTTCGCCGCCCGCCAGCAGAGCGCAGCCCTCGGCGCTGGGGCGGGCGAGGTGGCAACTGACATTTGCACGGTTCGTCCACACAGCCCGCACGCCCGCTCCTCCCAGCCCGCGGCCTCGGACCCGGGACTCCGCCGAGGGCCGTCTCCCTCTGCTCACCCGACCCTGCTCCAGCTCATGGGCCAGGAAGGCGATACCACCAGCGGGCAAGTGGCCTCCGAAGGGAACCATGTTAACCTTGCAATGCACACATCTGCCCACACGCCCAGTGTCACAGCCCGGCCAAGCCTGACAGCCTCCCCGCCGCGGATGCCTGCCCAGCCCAACCCCGCATCCCCTCCCGGACCTATGCCCGGACCCCTAGCCCGTCCACCCTAAACCAAACCCAGGAAAGGGGAGATGGGATTTTGTTTAGGCAAATACATCTACCTGGGTCAAATTCAGGGATCCGAGCTTGGTATTCGGCTCCGACTCTCATCCCAACATCTGCAAAGCAATGCCAAAAAATATATATGTATAATAAAAAAGAAGAAAAGAAAGAAAAAGGAAGAGACACTTAATAAAAAATAAAAATCGCTGGATGGAGGAAAGAAGCGGCGGGTGGATGGGAAGATATTAACTCGGGGCACTCCGGGAGATGGAAGCGGATGGGGGGCGGGGAACGGGGGGGGGCAAGGGCGGAGGATTGGTCGAGGGCGGAGGGACGGGGGTCGCGGGGGTGCTGCTGCACTGCACCGGGAGTTCGAGGCTACCGCAGCGCCCGGGCTCTGAGGGGAGGGAGGGCGGTAGAGCGGCGAGGGGAGGGGGCTGGGGGAGGGGAGGAGGGAGGGGGGCAGGCGGGCTGGCGGGGAGGAGTTCGAGGCTACCACCGTGCTCGTCGTCGCTGCTGCAGCCGCTCTCGGGCTCCGAGTAGTGCAGCCCGCCGTTGGTGGACGAGGCGCCGGTGCCGCCGCCGCCCGCAGGGCTCTTGGCGCTGCCGTTGGCCGATCGGTTCTTCCCCAGTAACTCGGGCCCTTTCTCCATCATGCCGGGCATGGTAGAACAGGGGAGGGGGAAAGGTGAGGGGAAGAGGTAGGCGTCAGGGTGAAGGGGGAGATGGCTTAGAGCGCGGGCGGGAGTGAAAGGAGGAGGAGGAGGAGACGCGGCGGCGGAGGAGGAGGAGGAGGCTGTTAATATGGAGCCGCCATAACCGCCCCGCTCCGGCAGTAGCGCAGTCGCCTCACAACAACCCGCCCCGGCCCCGCCTCTCTCCCCTCCTCCCTTCGCCGCCGCCCGCCCCGCGCAGTCCCCGGCGCCCCTCTAGGCCGCGCCGCGCTTTACGCCGCCGCCGGTATCACTCCGCTCCGCAGGGAGGTTCCGGCCGCCTGGGGGAGGAGGGGAAGGGGGGAGGGGCGGGGAAACCCCGCACGCCTGCAGCCCGGCCACCCCAACCGAGCGCTAATAAAATCGCCGCCGATGCATGGCCGCCGCTCGAGCTTTCTTCCTAGGGGGCGCTCCGGAGCGCGGGCGGGAGGTGCACGCGAGGAAGCGGGACTCTTTGCCCTCTCTGGGCGGAAGGAACGCGGTCATCCTGAGAAAGGGCGGTCGCGACTCGACCGCGAGACCGGGGGGGAGCGGACCCAGTCTGCGGACACGGCTGCCGGCGAGCATCGGAGCGCGGCCCTCCTCAGCTGCAGCTCAATTCCCAGGTGTCTGCCGGCAGCTTCAAGCTGGGGGCGTGTTCTGGCCCGCCTTGTAGTCGCGCAGTCTACCAGGGCGGCCTTGGGGTTCTGAGGCCCAACCGGCGAAAGAAGTGGACTCGGCCCTAACGATCTTGACGCTGCAATTTTTGTTTCTGGATCGCTGAACTGGGGCCTGATTCCCTGGAGAGTCTGGGGATGAGTTTCCGGGCCTGAGGGAAGCAAGTGTATTTTGCTGAAGCTTCTCTCCCCAGTCCTAACCCTACTGTCTTCTTAGTCCCACCTTTTTTTTTTTTTCTGTTTTAATAGCTGGGGAGTGAATGCTGTGAGTGGGGAAATAAGATGAACATGAATCCTGGCTCGGTAGTCGCGTTTTCAGTTCTAGCAGACCTGCGGTCTCGGCTTGGAGCGCTCGGGGAGAGGGCGGAGTCCCCCTGCGGAGGTGAAGCGAGTTCTGTGTTCTGGCAGCATTTCCAGCCTGGAAGAAGATGCGCTCTGTAATGATTTTCTGAATTGCATTCGGCGAAAGGAGTAGGGAACTGCGTTTATTCCCTCACCAGATTTGAGGGCGTCTGCTGCGTGCCAGGCTGCCTGGTATTGGGGGCTGTTTATGACTTCCTTTTTTTCTCATTTCCCCCCCCCGTCACGAGTAAGTAGAAATAAGTGAAGACTTAACTGTGAGCGTCTAGTATGCAGGTGTATGCTGAGTGGTATCAGGGTTCAACAGATGCTCTCCAAGCACTTGAAAATAAAGATTGTCTTGTAACAATTCTATTACAAATTAGTGCAGAGTGGTTCAAACCAGGAATGAACCTCTCCGGCCAGAGCAAACCTTACTAGGAGAAATAACATATCTAACTCAGGAATTGAGCTGAAAAAACCCTGGGAAATAAATATTTCTAAAAGGAAAAGTCTCCTGTATGTGGACAAAACTATCTGGTTCTAGTAGTAGAGATAGTTTCTCTATTAAAGCGTAATATGATTCCTTTAAATATTTGAATCATAAAACTGAACTTTTTATTCTGTTCCTTTACTCAATAAATACAGTTCTGAATTTTTTTTTTTAATTCCCATATGGTTTTCCTACAAGGAGAGAATGCCCTGGCCAAATGAAATGAATGGCCATTTTCCTTGACAGTCATATTTTTCAGCACAAATTAAATACACTGGTATGTTGGTTTTTATGCCGCAGCTTCTAACGAACATGATTCAGCTGCTTTGGTCCTGTAACAAAAAAGCTAGACCCTGTTCAAATGCTACTCACTCTGAGGCCTCTTAGCCAGCCAGCTTTCTAACAACTTTGTGTCACTCCATGTAGTTTCCTACAGAAGGGAGTCTGCATATACATCAAGAACCAAAACATTAGGAAGATTTGGGGATTTTTGTAATTTCTGTTAATTAGTAAAACCAGTAAAATGAGAAGATTCCACTCGAGCATAGCAAAATAGGCCAGACCAGAGAAGACTGCATTCCACCTTTGGGAAAAGAACCTGGGTGAGGGGACAGTATGGCGCTTTCTGAAAAGGAAAGTATAGCAGGTTTCTGTTTTGTTCCTGAAGAAAAGGAAAGCACCTGAAGCTGGCCTGGTCTGAAGAATAATAATGGACCGTGAAATGTTTCCCAATAGCTAACAAGGACTAATATACAGAGAAAAGGTATAAGGAGAAATCTTGGAAATATGCCTGTCTGTAATGGGTAAAAAGAGGAAAAGAACAAGCTGGATAAGAAGAAGAACGCTTTAAGAATGAGTTAATGGCCAGGCGTGGTGGGTCATGCCTGTAATCCCAACACTTTTGGGAGGCCCAGATGGGTGGATCACGAGGTCTGGAGATCGAGACCATCATGGTCAACATGGTGAAACCTCGTCTTTACTAACGTTCTCTGCTTCATAGATGTTGTCTTGTTGCTTTATCCTCACAAGGCAGAAGAGTCAAGGCAGTTCTCTTCAACATCATTTATAAGGGCACTAGCCCCACTCAAGTCTTAATCATTTCCCAAAAGCCTATCACATTGAGTATTAAGTTCCAACATATGAAATTTGGGGGAACATACACATTCAGACCATAGCAAGACCTAACTAAATCACACGAGAACATACAAGATGAAAAATATAATGAGCTGAGAATGGGAAGGAGGGGAACACTAACATTAAAGGGTCTAAAAGGAAAAGAAATTGGTGAAAGGAATTGAGAAATAGGAAGAGAACTAGGAAAGTGTGCTTTACAGAAACCAGGAATACAGAGAGATGCAAAGAGAAACAGAGTCACCAGGCCAACAGAGATAAGACTCAAATGCTTACGCAAGTAAGAGTTCATGACGATTCTGGTAAAAGCAATTTTATTGGGATCGATGGGCTAAAAAGCCAAGCTACAGTGGATTGAGAAGTGAAGGAAGGAAATAGGAACAAAAAATGTAAGCCTACTTCAGAAAAGTAGTCATATGGGAAAGGAGCACACACACACACACACACACACACACACACACGAGACTAAGTGTCTTAAAGTAACTACAGAGATATAGCCAACAATATGTATATATCTAACATTTTAAAACTTGAAGTACAAATGCTATTTCCTCACTGTTACCATTTCCCCCCAATTATCAGATAGATGTTTGAAGCTGCAACTTTATGTTTAGAAAAAAAGTAGGCCGGGCGCGGTGGCTCAAGCCTGTAATCCCAGCACTTTGGGAGGCCGAGGCCGGTGGATCACGAGGTCAAGAGATCGAGACCATCCTGGTCAACACGGTGAAACCCC
>NW_016107353.1:8722719-8725015 GCF_001604975.1 Cebus imitator | reverse complement strand
AAAAAAAAAAAAAATTAAAATTTTTATTTGTTTTTGCTGTTACTGGTTTTTAGCCTTTAAAATTAACATATACAGGCTGGGTGTGGTGGCTCACGCCTGTAATCCCAGCTCTTTGGGAGGCCAAGGTGGGTGGATCACCTGAGGTCAGGAGTTCCAGACCAGCCTGGCCAAAATGGTGAAACCCCATCAAAAAGAATGAAGCATTCTACTTATACCATTATAGAACAATATTAAAGGTATTTTAAGTAAAAAGGTCAATGTTCAAATATTAATAAAGCATTCACATATTTTCATATGTATTTGTGTGTACACATTATTTCTAGCTGCCTATACATATTCAGACTATTTTTGAAAGAGTACATCAAAACTGGTTATCTTTAAGGAAGAGGTGTCACAGTCTGGGATGGAAAGGGGGACTTTATCTTCCTGTGTATATTTTTTTGCATAGTTGGACTCTTACCATGTATAGATATTATGGTTTAAAGGAAATAAGTGTTTAAAGAATCAACTAATAGACAAAACACAGATAATTATAGTAAAAAATATATATATATAAAATTAAAATTATAGCTAATTGAAGTTGAAAAGTAGAATGGAAAAGGCAAGATGGAAAGAAGATGGAATGTTAGTATCCTCATTTTAAAAAATAAAATTTTCAGCAGGGCAGTCATTGTGGACTATACCTTGATTCACCAGCTGTGTAGACACATAGGAAAGGCCTCAATTGAGCTCCTGTTTTATTCACATTATTCAGGTTAATTATGATTTTCTTTATGCTACCTTTTTTTTTTTTTTTTTGAGACAGCCTTGTTCCGTCACCAGGCACCAGGCTAGAGTACAGTGGCACCATCTTGGCTCACTGCAACCTCCACCTCCCAGGTTGAAGCAATTCTCCTGCCTCAGCCTCCTGAGTAGCTAGGACTACAGGCGCGCACCACCTAATTTTTTTGTATTTTTAGTAGAGACGGGGTTTCACCATGTTGGCCAGGATGGTCTCGATCTCTTGACCTCGTGATCCGCCTGCCTCGGCCTCCCAAAGTGCCGGGATTACAGGCTTGAGCCACCACTCCCAGCCTATGCTACCAGTTTTGCTGAAGAGTTTATTGATTTGTTCTTTGATTTTCCTTCACTATCACTTTGTTTTTGAGACAGCATCTTGGATCTTGCTATGTCACCCAGGCTGGTGTGCAGTGGCATGATCATAGTTAACTACAACTCCACATTCCTAAACTCAAGCAATCCTCCTGCTTCAGCCTCCTTCCTGAGTAGCTAGGACTACAGGTGTGCACCCCCACACCCAGCTAATTTTTAAAAAATGTTTTGTGGCAACAGGGTCTTGCATGTTGCTCAGGCTGGTTTTGAAACCACCTTTGCAAAAATTGTAACTGAGGAAATTATGACAGGGAAAGAGGCCAGATCCAATCAACAACATCTTGCTTCTAACCTTTAAGCTGTCTTTGTTCATTCCTGGGCATAGGCCCAACTAACTTTGGGAAGGAATTCAGTTCATGGTTTGACTCTGAAACAAAATTGATAAGAGCCCTTTCTTGCCTGGGAACCAGACTGCTTTTGCGGGATTGACAAATTAGCTACAAGATTAGAAATTAGAATCTACAGGCTATGCAGCCTCTGGCTCCAAGAGTCTGAACCTCTCCAAATTGCTCCTGGGGATAACTTCACTATTGTAAAACCTAAGATGAGTGCTTGAGATATTTTGGAGACCCAGCACTGGATGGATCCACTGACACCACCCGGAATGGTAATCTGGCTCAATCAGTTCTGGCATCCCACCCAGCAACAGAAGAAGGCAAGAAAACCTCACTTTACCCTAGCTGTGATTACATCTCCAACCTGACTCATCAGCACTCCCCACTTCCTAAGCCCCTACCCACCAAATTATCTTTTAAAACTGATTTGAGTAATAATAAGACTCCAGTCTCCCACACAGCTGGCTCTGCATGAATTACTCTTTCTCCGTTGCAAGTCCCCTGTCAGGATAAATTCCTGGCCTGAAGTGATCCCCTCTCCTCAATCTCTCAAAGTGCTGGGATTACAGGTGTGACCCACCTCACCCAGCCTCATTATTACTTTAGAAGTGTTGGTCTGACACTAGATGCCACCTGGTTAAAGAAATACAATCGTGTCGAAGATTCACTAACAGGTTCATCCACCCAACGTCAATGAACAAAGCCATCACAAACAAGACATTTTGGAATGCACCAGCAATATTATTAGGCAATGCTGTATACTGTTCTCTACTTCATAGTAGTACCCTATTAATGATTTCCAGAATGAC
>NW_016107353.1:8720235-8722224 GCF_001604975.1 Cebus imitator | reverse complement strand
TTGTAGTTTTAGTAGAGACGGGGTTTCACCGTGTTGACCAGGATGGTCTGGATCTCTTGACCTCGTGATCCACCCGCCTCGGCCTCCCAAAGTGCCGGGATTACAGGCTTGAGCCACCGCGCCCGGCCGGAACTTTAATTTTTAAATGTTTTTCAATTTTTATTTTAATTAATTTTTTTAGAGCTACTGATCCCCACAGCCAGAGAAATCATGTAATCTTTTTTTTTTTTCTGAGGGGGAGCCTCACTCTAGCTTCGCTCTAGCCTCACTCAGCCCAGGCTAGAGTGCAGTGGCGCGATATCGGCTCACTACAGCCTCTGCCTCCCGGGTTCAAGTGAGTCCCCTGCCTCAGCCTCCCCAGTAGCTGGGACTACAGGTGTGTGCCACCACACCCAATTAATTTTTCTTTTTCTTTTTTTGTATATTTAGTAGAGACGGGGTTTCACCATGTTGGCCCGGATGGTCTCAATCTCTTGATCTGCCCACCTTGGCTTCCCAAAGTGCTGGGATTACAGGCATGAGCCACCACGCCCAGCTGAAATCATGTAATCTTAAAAGCTGCTAGAAATTTTAGGGGTCTGGTAGGTAACCTTGTTTTTCTTCACCTCCTGGAATAGGCACAATTTCTGAAACTAGACATTTAAACAGCTTAATTTTAGTATCTCCATTTAAACAGATACGGAGATAGATAACCATATCACAGAGTAGATCATGTTTTTTTTTTTTGAGACAGAGTCTGGCTCTTGTTGTCACCAGGCTGGAGTGCAGCGGCTCAATCTCGGTTCACTGCAACCTCCACCTCTTGGGTTCAAGTGATTCTCCTGCCTCAGCCTCCTGAGTAGCTGGGATTACAGGTGCCCACCACCATACCTGGCTAATTTATGTACTTTTAGTAGAGAGGGGTTTTTGCCATGTTGGCCAGGCTGGTCTCAAACTCATCTCAGGTGATCGGCCCGCCTCCGCCTCCCAAAGTGCTAGGATTACAGGCGTGATCCCAGCCAATCATTTCATTTTCAAAAATGTTTAAGTCTTAGAAAATAAACGGGCTTTTTTTTTTTTGTACCCAAAGTTCACCTACATACAAAAGAAACCCCAAACAGCAGTGTCTTAAAACAAAATGAAATTTTGTTTCTTTTCATGTAAAAGACACACAGAAGTAGGCAGTATTGGGCTGAAATGACAACTGCAATGATAGTCAGGAATCCAGACTTCCTCCATTTTGCCCCTCCGCTGTTCCTGGAGCGTAACTTTCGCCCTTGTGATCCAGGATGGCTGCTTGAGTGCCAGTCAGGCCCCTACTCCATGCAGCAAAACAAAGGAGTAAAAGCCAAAGGCAAAAGCCCTCTCATTAAGGAGACTTCCTGGATGTCTTCTAAACCACTTATGCTGATATATCAACATCCACAGCTTAGTCACATGATCCATCTAACCTCAGAGGGGGTTGGGAAATGTCAAAGTGCCCCACTAAAAAGCAGGGTTCCATTGCTAAGGACTACAGAGGAAATAAGTACTGAAAAGCAGCTAGCAATCTCTGTCACAGTAGCTCTTTAAATACTTAAAAACAGCAATCAAGTCCCACTTAAGCTTCTTTTACAGACTAAACATCATTGTTCCCTTTGACAAATCTTCATTGATATTGTTTTAGATCCCTCTCCTTTTTGATTGTCTCATGAAAATGCTCTAATAATTTGTACTTCAAATAAGGCAACCCTCCCACCCCCTCACCCGTGAGATCTGACTGATGCAAAATCAATTGGAAATATTTTGGGCCCTTTGCATATTTTTATTAATCCATCCTAAAATTAGCTTTCTTGGCAACAACTGCACATGGTTACTAAATTTGGTGTCATCTGCATCCCCTGGGTCTTTTTTACATCTGTAGTTACTTAGCCTGGTCTCTCCCCATTTACACTCCATCAGGCTTTTTATTTTCCTTTTCTTCCCCCTCCTGAATATGTACAAATGTATTGCTATTTAATTTCACCTGGC
>NW_016107353.1:8716230-8718275 GCF_001604975.1 Cebus imitator | reverse complement strand
GCTGGGATTATAGGCACGCACCACCATGCCCAGCTAATGTTTTGTATTTTTGGTAGAGACGGGGTTTCACCATGTTGACCAGGATGGTCTCGATCTCTTGACCTTGTGATCCACCCGCCTTAGCCTCCCAAAGTGCTGGGATTACAGGCTTGAGCCACCGCGCCCGGCCTAGGAATCTATTCATTAAAATCAGTCTGTAGAAGCCCAGGCTCAGGGGCTCACGCCTGTAATCCCAACACTTTGGGAGGCCGAGGATCACTGGAGGTTGGGAGTTTGAGACCAGCCTGACCAACATGGAGAAACCCCGACTCTACTAAAAATACAAAATTAGCTGGTGTCACATGCCTGTAATCCCAGCTACTCGGGAGGTTGAGGCAGGAGAATCGCTTGAACCTGGGAGGTGGAGGTTGTGGTGAGCCAAGATCATGCCATTGCACGCCAGCTTGGGCAACAAGAGTGAAACTCCATCTTAAAAAAAAAAAATCAGTCTGTAGAGATTTCTGGGATCCAAATTATGAGGTAATCTGAAGATTTGGGGATAAAATTAGATGTATCAACCACTAAAATGGAAACAAAGTGACACATCGATTTGTGGAAATAATCCTAAAAAATAAAATGTTTCAGAAACTTGCTGCTCATGAGATTAGGAGACTCCTAAAATACTTTCTTGGAGATTGGAAATAGTAATCTAAATGTAATGTGTAGAATAATCTATAAATTTGGCATTTAGGCATTAATGACAAAAACACAGTCATTAATGTTAATTATCATTAGTATTATGTTAATTATTGTTAGTAGTATTAAATATAGACATTAGAAATCACATCAAAGCTTCTCCAGGATTGACCAAGGAGATGACACCTGAATCTGTACAGTGGTCTCTTATTTAGATAGGAATAATCCTGTAGATAATAATACAAATAAATGGGTCCCCTGGAGAATCTTATTAGGATATAAAGAAGATTAATTGTGACAGGGTCCTGCTGTATTGCTCAGGCTGGAGTACAGTGGCATGATGATGGTTTGATGCAGCCTCAAACTCCTAGGCTCAAGTGATTCTCCTGCCTCAGCTTACCCAGTAGCTGGGACTACAGGCATGCGTTATCACGCTCTGCTAATTTAAAAGTTTTTTTTTGTAGAGATAGGTATTGCTATGTTGCCTAGGCTGGCCTCAAACTCCTGGACTCAAATGATCCTCCCACCTCTGCCTCCCAAAGTGTTGGGATTACAGGCATTAAAAAAATGTAACTGTTGCCCTCTTTGGCACACCTCACACACATGCACATACACACACCACCACCTCCCCCACCACCCCTGCATATAGGGTTCTCCTAGCTATACCTTGATCTTATTCCATTATTTTGGTTGTCACAACAATGTCATTCCATTCAGCATAAACCAAATTTGTGACTCTTGGGACTTGGCCTTCATGTGGTGCCCTTCACTCACTTCTCTCAGTATTTACAGCTCTGATCTGGTCTGTGGAGGAAGAAGCAGGTAAATTATCTTCTTCTTCTTTTTTTTTTTTTTAATGTGTTATGAGAGTTCTTTATTTTCTCATACATTTAAAATATAAGGTGTTTAAAAAGTGAAAACCCAAGAGTAGGCAACAGGATCTTTACAAGCCACATCATAAGACTATATGAAGTAGTGACTTGGAGAATGGAGTTTTCATACTATTTTAGTTGTTCAAGCAATACTTCCTAATATCTCTTTGGTCCATAACGTACATAGGGCTTGGGACAAAACTGACGTATCTGACACTTGAATTGTTCCTTAAATCGTAGCAGAAACTAACTTTGAGCTAAGTGTCCTGGCTTGCACCTATAATCCCAGCTACTTGATCCCAGCCTGGCCAACACAATGAAACCCGGTTTGTACTAGGAACACAAAAATTAGCTGGGCATGGTGGCTGGCACCTGTAATTCCAGCTACTTGGGAGGCTGAGGCAGGAGAATCGCCTGAACCCGGGAGGCGGAGGCCTCAGCGAGCTGAAATGGCACCACTGCACTCTAGCCTGGGCTATAGAGCCAGACTCTGTCTCA
>NW_016107353.1:8714613-8715800 GCF_001604975.1 Cebus imitator | reverse complement strand
AAAAGTTAACTGGGCATGGTGGTGCACACCTGTAATCCCAGCTACGAGAGAGGCTGAGGCAGGAAATAATCACTTGAACTGGGGAGGTGGAGGTTGCCGTGAGCCCAGATTGCGCCACTGCACTCCAGGCTGTGCGACAGAGTGAGACTCTGGCTCAAAAAAAGAAAACCAAAAAAAAGTTGTGCCACTGCACTTCAGCCTGGACAATAGAGCAGACTAAAAACAAACAATAAAATATATAATATATACATACACATTTGCAACTATCGCTAACTTCTTTTGGCCAACATCTAGACAATTAGATTGGATAGCCTTAGAGAGTAACACTGGACATTTGGGGAAATAATGAGTAAGAAGACTGGAAAAAACCCTTTTGGTCATCCTCTGCATCATGCTGCTTCAGAGTGAAGGGAAGTGCTCCCAGATCAGATATATTTAGGGCAGGGACAAAATGTGAAAAGAACCACTAAGGATTATAATTCATAGATGCCTGCATAGCTGCTCTTAAGGTGAGAACATAGATCTATTTCAACTTATATATTGGTCTCTGATGAAAACTTTAAATGTTAACATTAATTATATTCATATAGTGAAATAACCCATTATATTTGTAGACTGGCTACAAAGTACAAAAGTGCCCTTTAAAAAAAAACTGGCATATTTATTTATGTTTAAGACAGTTTGCTGTTGTTGCCCTGGCTGGAGTGCAATGGCGTGATCTCTGCTCACTGCAACCTCTGCCTCCCAGGCCCAAGCGACACTCCTGCCTCAGCCTCACAAGTAGCTGGGACTACAGGCCTGGGCCCCCACACTAAGCTGTTTCTAAGATAGCAGCCTTCTCAGCTAATTTCTTCCTTCACCCCAACCAAAAATGTAACAAAGACTTATATTTATGCAGTATTTTTACTAACTGAAACCCTAGGTGAAATCTGGGTAAAGTCAACTAGAGGAAAAATGGTTGTTTCATTCATTTGTACCTAAACCCGCCAAAGTAGTACTAATGTCATTATGATTCAGCAAATATAAGACCTCTTCCTGGCCGGGTGCGGTGGCTCACGGCTATAATCCCAGCACTTTGGGAGGCCGAGACGGGTGGATCACGAGGTCAAGAGATCGAGACCATCCTGGTCAACATGGTGAAACCCCGTCTCTACTAAAAATACAAAAATTAGCTGGGCATGGTGGCG
>NW_016107353.1:8702700-8714118 GCF_001604975.1 Cebus imitator | reverse complement strand
AAAAAAAAAAAAAAGAGTGAGGAAATCAATAAAGTATGTTACAGCGTAACCCTTTACCTCAGAGTTTTTTTAATTTTTTTTTTTTTTTTTTAAGAGACAGAGTTTCACCAAGTGGCCAGGCTGACCTCAGGTGATCCGCCTGCCTTGGCCTCCCAAAGTGCTGGGATTACAGGCGTGAGCCACTACACCTGGCCATATCGGTTTTTAAAAAATAAGCAAAGCCTCCCAATCCCAAAAAATAGGAACATACCTTCATCACACCAATTGGTACTTTATTTCTTATTCTTGAGGTTAGATTCTAAACCCTAAAGATATCCAAACTAGTATTAGATCTACTTATCTATAGCCAGAGACAGCTTCTATCATGGTGTCCTTAGCAGCCAAGATTATTAAAATGTCTTTTCTCCAGGAAGATCCAATAGGAAAATATGATTAGGCTCCAACCATACCTCACACTCCATTCAAATTGACTGGATAAGCATAATGTAAACAGAACATGTTTTCCAAACAAGAAAAATCCTATGAGGGAGGGGAGGAGGGGAGAGGAAGTGTTCAGCCAGTGCTCAGAGTGAAACCGAGTAATAACAATTTCATTCATCTTCACACATCTTCAGGGTGCATGTTCATGGAGTAGTTTAGGAATAAATCCATGGCTTGTGGAGTACTCAGATACCAAGTGGTCTACTGTATTACATTATGGTTTTCCCCAGCAGTTTCCAAGGCAGGCTCCAAGTCACTGGCAGGAGAATTTGACTGGAACTGCATGCAGGACTGCAGAGATTCCTCTCCACAGTTATAGAAGGGACTGTTGCAGGCCTGAGTATTCCAGAAGTGGGTGCACCAGGTCTGAGTGCACCAAGTCTGAGTGTTCCAGGAGTGGTTGCTCCAGAACTGGATGTTCGGGTCTGGTTGCTCCAGGTTGAATTGCTCCAAGTCTGGTTGCTCCACATTGGAAGGTTCCCAGCCGTGTTCACCAGGCGTCCCTGCTGGTAGGAAGAGTAGAGGCTAGGGTAAGTGGGTGTTGAGGCCTGAGTCACATCATTGGTATTCTTTGGCCAGTCGTTTTTCTGCCACCTCTTAGATTTCATTCTCTGGTTCTGGAACCAGGTCTTCACCTGTTTGTAGCTGAGGTTCAGGATGCTGGAAAGTTCTTACATCTGCTGAAGGTTGAGGTATTTCTGTCTCTGAAATCTATCATTGAGTACACACAGCTGGGTGGAAGAGAATACAGTTCTGGTCTTCTGTTTCTTGACTGGGACCTTGTCTTCCTTTGTTGTGGTGCTACTCTCTGCAGCAGTGGGTTGTTTGCCTTTGGGGCTGGTGGAAGAATCAGGGCTCTCCTGAGTAAGCAGATCCATGGAGGAAGGAAGAGGGGAGAGAGTCTTTGTGTGAGGCATCTCAGCAGAACACATTTGCAAGGATGGATAATTTTCTTCAGGCTCACAAATCACAGGCATAGGTGAAGATTCTCCACAGTCAGATGTTTCAGAGCAAACAGGCTTGTGGACAAACTGGATCCATACTCATGTTATTATTGGGGAAGAGGAGGATAGAATTTAAGACTTGGACTGGAAAAAAGGCCGGGGCAGACTTAAGACTTTTTTCTGGAAGACTTTAGAGAAATATGACCTACAGAAGCGAAAGTATCAGGAAGTTGGGATGAAGTGAATCACCTCGGCAGTAACTGGAGGCCGATTGTCTTATTAATACTTCACCGTCTATGACCAGGTTGTAGTCTTTATTCTATTGATTATTGCTGTTTCTCTGAATAACGCTCACTGGGTATAGCAGACCCTAACACATGCAATATTTTTGTTTGTTATTGGAAGTCCCTCTAGAATCCTCCACTTGTATGTAAGATGCCCCTTGGTATAAAAGATACGGCTCAATCTTTACTTCTTCCACTGTCGCTTAGCCCATATAGGGGGTGATGCACCTCATAGCTCTTACTACTGTGACCTCTCACCCAATGGACAGCCTTCTTCGATGGAGCATCAAAAACATAGTATCAAGTTCATAATAATGGGAATTATAAATTTAGACAGTTATTAGAAATTATTACTTCTCATTACTTGTGAGCTATGAATTGCATTTTGAAAACAAAGTTTTTCAGTTGTACGATATTTGAAGCCTTTGTGAAGGATCTAATACTTTATAGACTGAAGTGTAATCATAATGAGTGGGATAGGATAGTTTTATTTATTTATTTTTTTATTTATTTTTTGAGATGGAGTTTTTCTCTTGCTACCCAGGCTGGAGTGCAATGGCGCGATCTCAGCTCACTGCAACCTCTACCTCCCTGGTTCAAGTGATTCTCCTGCCTCAGCCTTCTGAGTAGCTAGGATTACAGGTGTGTACCACCACACCCGGCTAATTTTTGTATTTTTAGTAGAGACGGGGTTTCTCCATGTTGGTCAGGCTGGTCTTGAACTCCTGACCTCGGGTAATCCACCTGCCTCAGCCTCCCAAAGTGCTGGTATTGCAGGTGTGAGCCACCGTGCCTGGCCTATTTATTTTTTTTAGACAAAGTCTCATGCTGTTGCCCAGGCTGGAGTGCAGTGGCATGATCTTGGCTCATTGCAGCCTCCACCTCCCGGGTTCAAGCAATTCTCCTGCCTCAGCCTCCTGAGTAGTTGGGACTACAGGTGCACACCACCACACCCGGCTGATTTTTTGCATTTTTAGTAGAGACAGGGTTTTGCCATGTTGGCCAGGCTGGTGTCAAACTCCTGACTTCAGATGATCTGCCTGCCTCAGCCTCCCAGAGTGCTAGGATTACAGGCGTGAGCCAACATATCTAGCCAGAAAGTATGAAGTTGAATTAAGTTGTGGGGAAAAATTCTTACCTTTGCTTCTAATATATAATTTTATATAGTATTTCAGCTAGGAATACTGCAAGGAGATGGATTATAAATAGAATGAATGAAATACGTCTGTGTGAACACCAGGGGTTAATATTATTTATAAGTACTATTGTATTAATAAGATCTTCCTGCTTAAGTTGCGAGAGACAGAAATCTTGAAATAGCTTAAGAGAAGCAGGGGTTGGATGGGCCCTGTGGCTCATGCCTGTAATACAGCACTTTGGGAGGCCGAGGTGGGAGGATCACCAGAGGTCGGGAGTTCGATACCAGCCTGACCAATATGGAGAAACTCTGACTGCACTAAAAATACAAAATTAGCCGGGCATGGTGGCATATGCCTGTAATCTCAGCTATTCAGGAAGCTGAGGCAGGAGAATCTCTTGGACCCAGGAGACGGAGGTTTCAGTGAGCCAAGATCATGCCATTGCACTCCAGCCTGGGAAACAAGAGCAAAACTCCATCAAAAATAAAAAAAAAAAAAAGAAAGAAAAGGAAAGCAGGGGTTCTAACAATAAGCATTTATTTTCACTCAATTGTTGTGGGTTGGTTAGGGCCGGCCGACCTATGCTGAACTCACCTAGGTGGTGCTGCTGATCTTGGCTGCAAATGTATCTGTGAGTGGTTGGTGGTTGACTGACAAAGGCAGAGCCTGGCTAGGTGGTTTAGCTCAGGTGGCTCTGCCCCACATACCTCTTATCCTGTTATTGATACCTACAGACTAACCTGGGCATATTTTTCTCATGGAAATGGTGGAAGTGCAAAACAGTAAGCCCAGTTGCACAACTACTCATCAAACCTTTGATCATGTCACATCTGCTATCATTCTATTAGCTAAAGCAAGTCATATGCCAAGCCCAATGTCAGGGGCAGAAAAGTATACTCCATCCATGGAGATGAGAAGAATGAATCTCTCTGAGCAATAATCTAATCTATCAAAAACATAAATATAACTGAATCAAAAGTTTCACAAAACAATTTTTACCAAGTGGTTTGTGATGCATGAAAATATTTTCTATTTCATTTCATATTAATTTGCTGGTTAACACTCACTGCATTGATTTCACAACCCTTCAAGATCTTTAGTTTGAAAAACAATGCCCTAGACAAAAACTGATTCAGACACGCATGATCTGCATCTTAGAAGCATCGGCTGAGTACCAAACAAAAATAATTCCGATAGTTCTCTCTCTAGCCTCATTTAACTAGGGTAGGATGTTGGTGTGGGGATATAGGGAGTTGCATTAGTGTTATTCTAGTCAATGTTACTCAAGTCAATGTTACTCAAGATGTAGTCCACAAACAAGCTAGATCACAGATAGGTACCAATCCACAAACTTCATTACCAGTCCTCAGTGAAATAAGAGACCTTTGCCAGAATGTAATTAACACACTGCTTCTTTCATTGATGAGGTCTTGCTTAAAAAAAAAAAAAAGAAAAAAAAAAGCCAGGTAAATGAAACTGCACGCTAATTGACATAGTTGCTTTACACTGTGATGAAAGCTCCTTATCTCAATCTGACTAGTAACAGACAGTTCACAGACCAGCACTCTGAGTAGCATCATCTAAGGAATGCCCAGAATCTTCTAGACAGGAATCTCCATAAAATAGTTATCTTGTGGATCTGAGACAAAGGAAGAGTGTTTTGGCGAAGTAGATTGTTAGGCATTTTATAAATATTGTAGGGGAAGCAAACAATAATGAGAAAGGGGACCAAGAAATAAGAACAGAGAAGGACTAAGTGATAGAGCAAGATTTTGGAGAATGAAGAGGAAATAGGGACAAGGTGACTAGATCGGTCAGAATAGGAGGCAGTCAGTATACCTCCTCCCCTGAGACTAGAGAAAACCAAAAAGGGGACACCTACCAATAAGTTTCTAGGTAGTGATGTTGGACAGTGGAGCATTTCTCTTTTCTACAATTTTTAGTTTTTAGTTTTTATTTTTGCTTTTTTGAAGTAGAGTCTTGCTCTATTGCCCAGGCTGGAGTGCAATGATGCGATCTCCGCTCACTTCAACCTCTACCTCCCGAGCTCAAGCAATTCTCCTGCCTCAGCCTCCCAGGTAGCTGGGATTACAGGCACCTGCCACGACACCCAGCTAATTGTTATATTTTTTTCTTTTTTTACATACGAGGTTTCATCATGTTGGCCAGGCTGGTCTTAAACTCCTGACCTCAGGTGATGCACCTGCCTCGGCCTCCCAAAGTGCTGGGATTACAAGCGTGAGCCACTGTGCCCAGCCTAATTTTTATATTTTTTTTGTAGAGACAGAGTTTCACCATGTTGGCCAGGCTGGTCTCAAACTCCTGCCCTTAAGTGATCCGCCTGCCTCTGCCTCCTAAAGTGCTGGGTTTATAGGCATAGGCCACTGCGCCTGGCCAGACTGTGGAACATTTCATGCCTGATGGTATCACTCTTCTCAGTGAAGTAAGAGGAAAGGCCATTTGCTGAAAGAGCAGAGAAGGGGGTAGGTTTTGAGCAACATATTTGAAAGGAGCAGTGAAGTTATAGAAAACTTCATACTTTGCTCTATTTTTGTCTTGTTACTGCCATTTTGTAATTGGGGAGATTTGAATTAAACTACATTTATTTAAAATCCCAGTAAGGTTGTACCAATTTATTCTATTTAAAAAATATTTTTCTATTTAATGTAAGAAATTTTTCATCATAACCTATGTACTTCAGAGCAATTTCTTTTTCCAAATATTTTGTTATAAAAATTAGCAAACACAGCTGAAGCAGTGGCTCATGCCTGTAATCTCAGAACTTTGGGAGGCCGAGGCAGGCAGATCACCTGTGGCCGGCAGTTCCAGACCAGCCTGACCAACATGGAGAAACCCCATCTCTACTAAAAATACAAAATCAGCTGGGCGTGGGGGCACATGCTTGTAATCCCAGCTATTTGGGAGGCTGAGGCAGGAGAATCATTTGAACCCAGGAGGTGGAGGTTGCAGTGAGCCAATGTCGAGCCATTGCACTCTAGCCTGAGCAACAAGAACAAAACTCTGTCTCGAATAAAAAAAAAATTATCAAACACACAGGAAAGTAGAATTATACAGGGAGAATTAATTTACCCCCCACCTGGATTCTATAATTTATTTTTATTTCAATTTTTAGGAAAGCTTTTAGGAAATGATTATAAATTTTTTTCTTTTTTTTTGAGATGGAGTTTTGCTGTTGTTGCCCAGGCTAGAGTGCAGTGGCATGATCTTGGCTCACTGTAACCTCCACTTCCCGGGTTCAAGTGATTCTCCTGACCCAGCCTCCTGAGTAGCTAGGACTACAGGCACATGTCCCTATGCCCAGCTAATTTTTTGTATTTTTAGTAAAGACTAGGTTTCACCATGTTGGCCAGGATGGTCTTGATCTCTGGACCTCGTGATCTGCCCACCTTGGCCTCCAAAATGCTGGGATTACAGGTGTGAGCCACTGCACCTGGCCTATAATTTTGTTTACCAAGTTAGCAGATACTTGTGAAGACAATGGGAAGCAAGTTATTTCTAAATCAACAGGCTAGATCCTAAAGTTCTCAGCCTGGTTTTTATTCAGCATTCTGCAGAGAAACAGAACCAAAAGGAGACATTATATATATTATGTGTGTTATATATAATATATATATAAAATAGGAAACTGGCCCACATAATTATAGAGACTGGTGAGTTCCGAGATCTGCAGGGTGAGTCTGTCCGCAAGGTGCAGACCCAACAGAGCTGATGGTTTACTTCTGGTCTGAGTCAGAATAGCTGAGAACCAGGGGGGTTAATGCTGTAGATCCTGATTGAAGGCTGGTTGGCTCTTGACTCAGGAAGAGCTGATGTCTTAGCTCAAACAAATGCTATTAGGCAAAAAGAATTACCTCTTACTCAAAGGAGGGTCAGCTTTTTTGTTCTATGGCCATACCACCCTGAATGTGCTCAATCTCATCTGATATTCTCAATTTATTGGATGAGGACACCCACATAATGGAGGATAATGCACTTCACTTAGTCTTCTGATTTAAATGTTAATCTTACCTCGGAACATCCTCCCAGACACACCCAAAATTATGTTTGACCAAATAAATACCTGGCTCCCTTTGGTCCAGTAAAGTTGACACATAAATGTAAACATTGGCCGGGGGCGGTGGCTCACACCTGTAATCCCAGCACTTTGGGAGGCCAAAGCAAGTGGATCATGAGGTCAGGAGTTTGAGATCAGCCTGGAAAATATGGTTAAACCTTGTCTCTACTACAAATACAAAAATTAGCTGGGTATGGTGGTGTGTGCTTGTAAACCCAGCTACTTAGGAGGCTGAGGCAAAAGAATTGCTTGAACCCAAGAGGCAGAGATTGCAGTGAGCCGAGATCGTACCACTGCACTCCAGCTTGGGCAACAGACAGAGCGAGACTCTTTCTCAAAAAATAAAAATAAATAAATAAATAAACAAACATCATAGCCTCTCTATGTTATGGCTTTTTAGGAGAATGGTAATTATCACCAGTCTATATCTCAGGAAGCTCCTTCTACACCTTCACCCATGAAAATCACTGAAACACTGTTGTTTCTGGAAGATGTGCCATATTTATCTTGTAGTTTTGTGGATCCACTGAATATCCTTAGGGGTTTAATAACTCACTGTAAATACTGTCATGGGTTGCTTAATGACAGGGAAATGTTCTGAGGAATGTGGTGTTGGGCAATTTCATCACACAGCGGCCGGGCCCAGTGGCTCCTGCCTGTAATAGTAGCACTTTGGGAAGCAGATGGATAATGAGGTCAGGAGTTTGAGACCAGCCTGAACAACATGGTGAAACCCTGTCTCTACTAAAAACACAAAAATTAGCTGGGTGTGGTGGCACTTGCCTGTAATCCCAGCTACTTGGGAGGCTGAGGCAGGAAAAGTGCTTGAACCCAGGAGGCAGAGGTTGCAGTGAGCTGAGATCATGCCACTGCACTCCAGCCTGGGCAACAGAGCAAGACTTTATCTCGAAAAAAATTTTTTATATATATATATGTGTGTGTGTGTGTGTGTGTGTGTGTGTGTGATATAAAAGATTAAATAAGAATACTGCACCTTTATAAGGTCCTTACCATGAGTGGAGCTTGCAGACCAGAAGTTGCTCTGGGTGAGTCAGTGGGTGAGTGTTGAGTGACTGTGAAGGCCTAGGACTTGCTGTACACTACTATAGGGTTTATAAACACTGTCCATTTGGGCTACACTAAATTTCCTTCTGGAATATCTCCTGAAGGAGTTAACATTTTTTTAATAAATAGAAGGAGTACACTCTAAAATAACAATAAATGTACAGCACAGTAAATAAATAAACCAGTAACATAGTTTTTTTTTTTCATCATTATCAAGTATTATGTGCTGTACATAATTGTATGTGCACACTTTTATACAACCGGCAGCTCAGTTCAGTAGGTTTGTTTTTCTCCAGCATCACCAAAAATAGGTGAGTAATTGCAGTGTGCAGTGCACTACAACTTACTGTGGCTACTTACCCCCTGCAAAACCACAAGCCATCACATGTTTGCCACCGAATTATAAACCAAGCTTCTAGCTCCCTTTTCCTCACAGATGTCTATGTCATCTACTGTGGAACGATAGTGGGGCAGGTTCAGTCTTACTTCCCCTTAAGCTGCCCACCCAGGATCCGTTTAGGTGTCTGCATTTTCCGTAGTTCACCTGTTTCTTACTGCTCTCTGAACTACTGGCCCGAGAGGAAATCTGGGTCATAGTATCCTTCCAGGAAGACATAGGACTGGGGAAGACTATCTCTTTCTTCAGCTTACCCAGGACCACCAGTCAGACTATGCAGGTATATGTGAATCTCATTACTGATGGGTTGGCCCACTTTTTTTTTTTGAGACAGAGTCTCATTCTGTCTCTAGGCTGGAATACAGTGGTGCGATCTTGGCTCACTGCAACCTCTGCCTCCCAGGTTCAAGCAATTCTCCTGACTCAGCCTTACTACAACTTACCATGGCTACAACATAATTGGGTGATAGGAATTTTTCAGCTCCTTTATAATCTTAAGGACTACTGACTGGTAACGGTGGCTCATTCCTGTAACCCCAGCACTTAGGGAGGCCAAGGCGCGCAGATCACTTGAGCCTAGGAGTTCGAGACCAGCATGGGTAACATGGTGAAACTCCATCTCTACAAAAAATACAAAATATTAGCTGGGCCTGGTAGCACAGACCTGTAGTCCCAGCTACTGAGGAGGCTGAGAGGTGGGAGGATCACTTGAGCCCTGGAGATCCAAGCTGCAGTGAGCTGTAATCACGCCACTCCACTCCAGCTGGGGCTACAGAGGGAAACTCAGTTTGAAGAAACAAAAACAAAAACAACTTAGGGACTACCATTGTATGCTAACATGTTTATGCTGTCCATCCTTGACCAAAACATTGTTATGCAGCACATGACTCCTTTTTAAACAAGGCTCTTATGTAATTGTATTTTTTTTCTACAAACACACATAAAGCAATTTTAAATCCCCGTGGAACAGAATGGAATATGAATACACATACAATTGTTTATACCAACCAAATGTTCAAAAATTTAAACTATTTTTCTTTTTCTTTTTTTTTTTGAGATGGAGTTTCACTCCTGTTACCCAGGCTGGAGTGCAATGGCGCGATCTCCGCTCACTGCAACCTCCGTCTCCTGGGTTTAGGCAATTCTCCTGCCTCAACCTCCTGAGTAGCTGAGATTACAGGCACGCGCCCCCATGCCCAGCTAATGTTTTGTATTTTTAGTAGAGACGGAGTTTCACCATCTTGACCAGGATGGTCTCGATCTCTGGACCTCGTGATCCACCCGCCTCGGCCTCCCAAAGTGCTGGGATTACAGGCTTGAGCCACCGCGCCCGGCAGTAAACTATTTTTCTTATAAATCGAAAGCTTTGTTTTAAGTTGGGTTTTAAGGTTACCTTGTTCTTCATTTTATTCTTTCCTACTTATTAATAAAACACACATTTTCTAGTTCTTAAATATTTTTTCCTACTTTTTCATAATTTCTTAGTTTGAAGGAGCAAAAAAGTCACAGACTAACTCTGAAGAATCTATAGGCTTTAAAATTAATTCCAGCATTTATCCCATGACCATGTATCTAAACTTAACTGTGAAATATTTGGGACCCAAAAATGAATGAGGCATAGTCCATTGCTTTAAGGGGCTCATAACTTTGTAAAAGAGACTTGCCAAAAGCATCATCCTGGAATGTCAGAGTTCTTTTTGTTCAATCACACCAGATTTCAGGCTTCCTCTTACTAAACAAAAATTCAACAAAGCTGAAAGAAGTATTCCCCCATTGTAATTAATACAATTAATTCCCATTTTATATATATTCAAGGATTTTGTGCTCCAACAAAAGGACACAAAGAAATACATTTTTTTTTCTTGTGAGAGAAAGAGTCTTGCTCTGTCACCCAGGCTGGAGTGCAGTGGCACGATCTTGGCTCACTGCAACCTCCACCCCCCAAGACTGAAGTGATTCTCCTGCCTCAGCCTCCCGAGTAACTGAGACTACAGGCACCCACGACCACACCCGGCTAATTTTTGTATTTTTAGTAGAAGCGGAGGGTTTCACCATGTTGCCAGGTTGGTCTCAAACTCAGGTGATCTGCCTGCCTCTGCCTCCCAAACTGCTGGGATTATAGGTATGAGCCACCATGCCCGGCCTTTAATACATTTTAAATTTAAAGATTAAACATTAAGTACAACTGAAAATTATAACAATTTAAATATTAAATGTAAATCATCAGTCTAATATGGGTTGTTGGCAGATAAACAAATGAACTAAGCTAAATGCTATCTAAAATAAAGAAAATGTAATACATGTATTACCAAAAAAAGAAGAGCCGGGCAGGGTGGCTCACGCCTGTAATCCCAGCACTTTGGGAGGCTAAAGCTGACAGATCACCTGAGGTCAGGAGTTTGAGACCAGCTTGGCCAACATGGTGAAACCCCATCTCTACTAAAAATACAAAAATTAGCTGGGCGTGATGGCGGGTGCTTGTAATCCCAGCTACTCAGGAGACTGAGGCAGGAGAATCACTTGAACCCGGGAGGTAGATGTTGCAGTGAGCTGAGGTGGTGCCGCTGCACTCCAGCCTGGGTGACAGAGACTCAGTCTCAAAAAAAAAAATCTTTTTTTTCAAAAGTTGTTTCTCTAAGTGTGTCGATTGGTTATTATTAGTGAACTTATTTTTGTGCAAATTTTTCCTGCTGCTGAAAAAGCTGTTCGTGGTTCTATAATAGCTGGAAAAGAGTAACAGTCAAATCCCAGATGGAGAGGGAGAGGCAAGCACCATGTGCTGGAGCTGAGGTATTGCCGGGTTACGCCAATGGGAAGCTGGAAGAATGCACAGAAAACTGGTCATCACAGAAGCGGTTGGAATAAAAGGCGAGGTGAGGCCAAGACACTCTGAAGTGTGGCTGGGCGTGGTGGTTTATGCCTGTAATCCAAGCATTTTGAGAGGCTGAAGTGGATGGATTATTTGAGGTCAGGGGTTTGAGACCAACCTGACCGACATGGTGAAACCTCATCTGTACAAAAAGTACAAAAATTA
>NW_016107353.1:8698592-8699870 GCF_001604975.1 Cebus imitator | reverse complement strand
TTTTACTAGAGACGGGGTTTCACCATGTTGACCAGGATGGTCTCGATCTCTTGACCTCGTGATCCACCCGCCTCGGCCTCCCAAAGTGCTGGGATTACAGGCTTGAGCCTCCGTGCCCGGCCTTCAACAACCACTTTCACTGACTCCTTTGCCGTTTATCCTGGATCTGCAGAGAAATTCTTTTTACATGGGCATTTTAAACACTGCGAAGAATGTGTGATTAACTTTTAGAGATTAAGTAGACTAGAATATCAGAACTATAGGTTATAGTCCTAAGATACCTTTTTTTTTCTGAAGAGCAAAGACTGTGGCCATTGGGATAAAATGAACAGAAACTTAGTAAACAGAGAAAGACAGGAAAGGGGGAGATGTCAAGCAAATGTTTGCATGAAGCTGCATGATCAGGCTCCTGCCTACCCCTCCATCCTTATCTTGTGCCATCCTCCTCTTCATTCACTAGGTTCCAGCCACTCAGGTCTCGTTTCTGTTCCTCCAGCATCCCAAATACCTTCCTTAAAGGCTCTCTGTTACCGTATCTAAAATAGCACCCCCATTTCCTTCCATCAGATAATTTTGTAGAGTTCAATCATAGCATGCAACACACTTTGCATAAGTGCTTTGTACATTTAAAAAAATGGTTTCCAGTGGACACAATGACTCATGCCTGTAATCTCAGCAACGCGGGAGGCTGAAGTGGGAGGACTGCTTGAGGCCAGGAGTTCAAGACCAGTCTGGGCAACATAGTGAGACCCCATCTCTACAAAAATAAAAAAAAAATAGCCAAGTGGCATTGGCATGTACCTGTAGTCCCAGCTACTCTGGAGGCTGAGGTGGGAAGATGGCTTGAGTCCAGGAGTTTGAGGTTTTGAGGTAGCAGTAAGCTATGACTGCATCACTGCACTCCAGCCTGAGTGACACAGAGAGACTCTGTCTCCAAAAAATAAAATAAATTAAAATAAAAGATTTATTTCTTAGAATGTGAGCTCTTTTAAGGGAGTGGCCTTGTAGATCCAAATTTCCAGTCCCTAAAACTGGACTTGACCCTTAGAAGTGGTCAGTCTTAGTTGAATGAATGAATAAAGCTTATTTTGGCCGGGCGCCTGTAATCCCAGCACTTTGGGAGGCCGAGGCTGGTGGATCACGAGGTCCAGAGATCGAGACCATCCTGGTCAACACAGTGAAACCCCGTGTCTACTAAAAATACAAAAAATTAGCTGGGCATGGTGGTGCGTGCCTGTAATCCCAGCTACTCAGGAGGCTGAGGCAGGAGAATTGCCT
>NW_016107353.1:8693142-8697407 GCF_001604975.1 Cebus imitator | reverse complement strand
TAGAGACGGGGTTTCACCATGTTGACCAGGATGGCCTCGATCTCTTGACCTCGTGATCCACCCGCCTCGGCCTCCCAAAGTGCTGGGATTACAGGCTTGAGCCACCGTGCCCGGCAAACTGCCAACTATTACTCTTCCTGAGTTCCTTTCATTATTAATTTATTTTTTCAGGGAAATAAATACCTGCTTAAAAATAGTTCACATCCAGGTTCATAGTCTGTACTATGAGTAAGATTTTGATGATAGCTGTAAGTAAGAACTGATGTGTTTTTCTCAATCCACTGTGAAGTTGGAAGGGAGGATGCTGGAATTCTCTTTTAGCCCACCCTATGCTCAGTGTGCAATCTTGACAAGTTTATTAACTTTTTGAATCTTAATTTTATGATCTATGATCATGGATTTATAGAATATGTGTTTGAACCTTATAATCATTCTACAGAAGTAGAATCTTATTAACAGAAATGAAAATCAATATTCCCAGCATGTATAGCTTATCGCGATTACAAAAATAATGTACACACCAGAGTAGAAAATGTTGAACAGACAAAAAGCATACAGAAAAATATAATCTGAATGCTATAACTTTAGAAACTACCCTGTCCCCATTTTCATGTTGACTTTAACTTGTTTTTAAACTGTCTCAAGGTAGTGATTTATTATTATTGCTACTCTCTCCCTTTCTTTCTCCCTCTCTTCTTTCCCTCCCTCTTTCCTTTGTTTTCTTTTCCTCTGTTTTCTCTCTCTCTCCCTCCATTCCTCTCTTCCTTCTTTCCTTACAGTCCATACTTGTTTAGTGTTACCAAAACATTTGCCAATATATTTACTCCCACTACTTCTTTCTGGGTTCATTTAAATTTTCCCTAAGAAAATCCTTTAGTTGTTTTTTCACCTTATTAGTACTAAACTTATTAGTACTAAACTTTCATAGTTCTTTTATGGCCAGGCATGGTGGCTCATGCCTGTAATCCCAGCACTTTGGGAGGCTGAAGCAAGAGGACTGCTTGAGCCAAGGAGTTCCACACCCACCTGGGCAACACAGTGAGATCTTGTGTCTACAAAAGATAAAACACTTGGTTGGGTGTGGTGGCTCATGCATGTAATCCCAGCAGGCAGATCATGAGGTCAGGAGTTCAAGAACAGCCTGTCCAATATGGTGAAATCCCGTTTCTACTAAAAAATACAAAAATTAGCTGGGCATAGTGGTGCACACCTGTAGTTCCAGCTACTTGGGAGGCTGCGGCAGGATAATCACTTGAACCTGGGAGGCGGATCTTGTGGTGAGCCAAGATCGTGCCACTGCACTCCAGCCTGGGTGATAGAGTGAGACTCCATCAAAAAAAGAAAAAAAAAAAAAACTTAGTTGGATACGGTGACACGTGCCTGTAGTTCCAGCTACTTGGGAGGCTGAGGTGAGAGGACCCCTTGAGCCTAGGAGGCCAATATTGCAAAGAGCTATGATCAGGCCAGTGCACTCCAGCTTGGGCAAAAGAGTGATAACCTCATCTCTTTCCCTCTAAAAAAAAGAAAAAAGAAATTTTATAACTGAAAGTACTTTATTTTATGCTTATTCTGGAAAAATAGTGTAATAAACTCCTTTTCCCTTCACATCTATTTTTTTTTTTACCATAAAATATAGCAGGAGATATCATGTATTTAAATTCTCTGTTTTTTTTTTTTTTAAACCTCGCCAAGGTATCATCATTGTTTTAACAGTCAAATATTCATCTAGTTTTAACTATATAGCTACCATTTCTTTATATACCTGTGTTATTGAGCTTCAATTAGGGATCATTTTCCTTTTGTCTGGAAAAATCTCTTGGTATTTCCTTGGGTGTAGATCTGCTAGCATTAAATTTTTCCAAGTTTTTGTGCACATGCAAATGTCTTTATTTCACCTTCACTTTTGAAGTATATGTATATAAAACTGGATATATATTTCTTTTTCTTTTTCTTTTTTGAGACATGGTTTTGTTCTGTTGCCCAGGCTGAAGTACAGTGGCACAATCTCAGCTCATTGCAACCTCTGCCTCCCAGGTTCAAGCAACTCTCCTGCCTCAGCCTCCTGAGTAGCTGGAATTATAGGCACCCACCACCACGTCCAGCCAATTTTTGTACTTTTTTTTTTTTGAGGCGGAGTTTTACTCTTGTTGTAAAACTGAGTGTTTGGAGTACAATAGCATGGTTTCAGCTCACTGCAATCTCTGCCTCCTGAGTTCAAGCAATTCTCCTGCCTCAGCCTTCCGAGTAGCTGGGATTATAGTCATGCACTACCATGCCTGGATAATTTTGTATTTTTAGTAAAGATGAGGTTTCTCCAAGTTGTCAGGCTGGTCTAGAACTCCCGACCTCAGTTGATTCGTCTGCCTCAGCCTCCCAAAGTGTTGGGATTACAGGCATGAGCCACCACGCCCAGCCTAATTTTTGTATTTTAGTAGAGACAGGGTTTCACTATGTTGGCCAGGCTGGTCTCGAGCTCCTGACCTCAAGTGATACACCTGTCTCGGCCTCCCAAAGTTCTGGGATTATAGGCATGAGCCACCATGCCCAGCCTGGAAATAGATTGCTTTCTCTTTCTTCCTTTTTTTTTTTGAGATGGAGTCTCGCTCTGTCACCCAGGCTGAAGTGCAGTGGCGTGATCTTGGCTCATTGCAACCTCCACCTCCCAGATTCAAGAATTCTCTGCCTCAGGCTCCTGAGCAGCTGGGACTACAGGCATCCTGCCACCATGCCTGGTTAATTTTAGTATTTTTAGTAGAGATGGGGTTTCACCATCTTGGCCAGGCTGGTCTTGAACTCCTGACCTCGTGATCCAAAGTGCTGCCTCAGCCTCCCAAAGTGGTGGGATTACAGGCATGAGCCACTATGCCTGGCCAGATACAGATTTCTTGGTTGGTTGTCCCTCTCTTTCAGCCCTTTGAATATTTTATTCCAATGTTTAGAGGCTTTCATATTTTCTATTAAAGGGTCAGCTATCAGTTTTTTTGTTACTCCTTTAAAACCATGCATCTCTCCTATTTCAGCCACTTAAAAAATTTTTTTCTTTCTCCTTAATTCCAAACCATTTTACTATGATATGTCCAGTTATGAATTTCTTTGTATTTATTTTGGTTGAAGTTTTTAGAGATCCTTGAATCTGTAATTCAATATCTTTCATCAATTCTGGAAAATTCTCAGTAACTATCTCTTCAAATATTACTTTGATCATTCTATTTCTCCTTATTTACACATATGTTGCCTCCCCCCCTTTTTAAAAAACCACATCTTAAAAGTTTATTTTACAATTTGTTTTTTCGATTCTTGTAGTTTTTGGAGACAGGGTCTCGCTCTGTTACCTAGACTGGAGTACAATAATGTGAAATGGTTTACTATAGCCTG
Organism: Cebus imitator; assembly: GCF_001604975.1. NCBI lineage: Eukaryota > Metazoa > Chordata > Mammalia > Primates > Cebidae > Cebus > Cebus imitator. The sequence continues at coordinate 8,694,032 of NW_016107353.1, read as the reverse complement.
GCCTTCCTGGTCTCAAGCAATCCTGGCTCAACCTCTTGTGTAGCTGGGACCACAGATATGCATAATCATACCTGGCTAATTTTAAAATTTTTTGTAGAGGAGACTCACTTTGTTGCTCAGGCAGGTCTCAAACTCCTGGGCTCAAGCAATCCTCCTTTTTTGGCCTCTCAAAGTGTTGGATGGCATGAGCCACTGCACTGGCCCTTCCAGCAGTTAACTAGAGACAGAGGTCATTAATTTTGATCAGGCTTTGAGATGGCAAGAAGTTGAGTTTAAGGCTCTTAGAGGCATGCTATATTATGGTTACACCCTTGAACCTAGAAAACAGTCATTCAGGGATCTCTATATAAAACCTGGCATGTTGTCCAGGATTCTTTCTCCATTTCAGGCTCTGAACTCCAGTTTTTGTCTGTTTAGCTCCTTGAGATTTCCCAGATCGCTGCTTATCCCTTAAACATCTTAACAATTGTGTTTTGTTTGTTTGTACTGTAACTGCTGCTACTCCTTTCCCCATTCTCCAGTGACTTAGGATTCAGAAGTTTCCTTGAGTTAAAGTCCTTGCAAAGTTTCACACTCATTTTTCTGTGATTCTCTTCTCTCTGGGATCCTGACTGTTCATGTCTTGGCTGCTCCACTTGTCTTGAACCCCAATTTTTGTCTTCCCATCCGCATAAACTTACTGAAAGCTCTTGGCATTACTTTCTGCTATACCTCTGTCTCCTGGCCAGAAAATGGCAAATGCCCCAAGAGAAAACATTGGTGGAGAATGTCTGATTTATTCCGATTTGTTTCCTTTTCCTTTAGGATCTTGACTTCCCTGCCCTGGCTACCTTGGCAGCTTCTCGATATCTTCACATAACTGTTTTTTTTTTCTTTTTTTTTTTTTTTTT
>NW_016107353.1:8691235-8692937 GCF_001604975.1 Cebus imitator | reverse complement strand
TTTTTTGTATTTTTAGTAGAGACGGGGTTTCACCGTGTTGTCCAGGATGGTCTCGATTTCTTGACCTTGTGATCCACCTACCTCGGCCTCCCAAAGTGCTGGGATTACAGGCGTGAGCCACCGCGCCTGGCCTTTTTTCATATTTTATCTAGCTTTATAAATGTTCTTGATGAGAGTATTCATTTGATAAGAGTTTCTCTTAAAAAGCTTAACTTTAGACTTAAAAAGTCTAAAGCCTATACAGCCTTTTAATATTAAAAGAGCCATTCCATTTCCAATTGCTACTTAGTAAGCTCTCTTAAATTGTTCACATATTCTAGTTATGTGAACTAGAATAGTTGATGGCTTTTATAGTTCTTAAAATATTTCTTCTGCCCTCCTCACTTGTGGGATAATCATACAACTGTTCATTGTGTATCTATCTCTTCCACTGCATTTATCCCAACGGAAGCGTCTCTGATTAGCAACAAAATAAAAACTGCCAAATGGATTAGTTGAAAGGAAGGAATACAGCTCTTTCTTTCTTTTTTCTTTCTTTCTTCTTTCTTTCTTTTTTTTTTTTTGAGATGGAGTCTCACTGTGTCACCTAGGCTACAGCGTAGTGGCATGATCTTGGCTCACTGCAACCTCTGCCTCCTGGGTTCAAGTGATTCTCCTGTGTCAGCCTTCTGAGTAGTTGGGATTACAGGCGCCCAACACTGTGCCTGGCAAATTTTTGTATTTTTAGTAGAGATGGCATTTCCCCATGTTGGTCAGTCTGGTCTCAAACTCCTGACCTCAGGTGATCTGCCCACTTTGGCCTCCCTAAGTGCTGGGATTACAGGTGTGAGCCACCGCGCCTGGCCTCTTTTTTTTTTTTTTTTTCCAAGAGACAGAGCCTGCCTCTGTTGCCCAGGCTGGAGTACAGTGGCATGATCTTGGCCCACTGCAACCTTGATCTCCTGGCTTCAAGCAGTTCTCCTGCCTCAGCCTCCCGAGTAGCTGGGACTACAGGTGCATGCCGCCACGGCCAGCTAATTTCTTTTGTATTTTAGTAGAGATGGGGTTTTACTGTGTTGCTGAGGCTGGTCTCGAACTCCTGAGCTCAGGCAGTCTGCCCACCTCGGCCTTCCAAAGTACTAGGATTACAGGCATGAGCCACTGTGCCTGGCCCAGTACTTTCTTTCTTTCCTTTTTTTTTCGAGACGGAGTCTTGCTCTGTTGCCAGGCTGGAGGGCAGTGGCGCAATCTCGGCTCACTGCAACCTCCGCCTCCTGGGTTCAAGCGATTCTTCCGCCTCAGCCTCCCGAGTAGCTGGGACCACAGGTGCATGCCACCACGCCTGGCTAATTTTTGTATTTTCAGTAGAGACAGGGTTTCACTATGTTGGCCAGGATGGTCTCAATCTCTTGCCCTCCTGATCCGCCCACCTCGGCCTCCCAAAGTGCTGGGATTACAGGCGTGAGCCACCAAGCCTGGCCCAGTTCTTTCTTAAGTACATAATGTTGATCTTCTAATCTGTGGTCAGATGCATTATCCATTGTGCCACTGGCCCTTCATGCTAAGTAAATAATGTTGAACCAAACCTTTGCTTTTTGTCCATTGAGAATCAGGGTAGTGGCTTACATCCGGGCATTTTCCTTCTTTTTTTTTTTTTTTTTTTGAGACGGAGTTTCGCTCTTGTTACCCACACTGGAGTGCAATGGCGCGATCTCGGCTCACC
>NW_016107353.1:8688771-8691072 GCF_001604975.1 Cebus imitator | reverse complement strand
CACCGTGTTGACCAGGATGGTCTCGATTTCTTGACCTCGTGATCCACCCGCCTCGGCCTCCCAAAGTGCTGGGATTACAGGCTTGAGCCACCGCACCCGGCCCTCCTTCTTAAGGAACTATTAGGCTGGTGCAAAAGTAACTGCAGCTTTTGTCATTACTTTTAAATTACTTTTAATGGCAAAAACCACAATTACTTTTGCACCAGCCTAATAAGTCTCTCTGGTCCTGCCTTCTATAGCATATACCTCAGATTGTGCTTATCATAACAGTGACTTTTCAAAATGCAATTGATACATGCCTGCATTTGCCACTAGAATATATTGGTCATAATTTTTAACACTTTTTGAGCCATCACTGTGTTTATCCACGACTCACTGATTGAATGTTTTTTTTTCCCCTCAGGCTCTGAGGATATGGTAGTAAACAGACACATGTTGTTTTAGTCTGCGATAAAAATGACATACCTCAAGGAGATGAGGCAGGTAGAACTTAACCCCTCTTCTTCCTGAATACTGCCAGGCTGCTGTGCTATCTTGATTCACAGTTGTGCTGTCGTCTCCCTCACTGATGCCTCTGAAACTGTGTGGTTTGTAGGGCTGGGAGGTTGCACGTTGCATATTGTTATTCTGATTTTGATGGTAATAATGTCTTCTTTCTTGTTGACATCTCTCTTCTCCATGGTAACTTCTTGAAGCTGCCAGAATGATGTAATTTTTTTTCTCTTCCTCTCTGTTGAGTCACTCCTGCATGGTTGCCAAGGAAACCAGATAAGTATTAAGTATAATATTAATTTGAATATTATACGTTTAGATAAAGTGCATGACTTGTATGACATCTATTTTAAACTAGCTTCAGACTCTTCCTGTATTTACCCTACTTTGGCTTTTTTGTTTTTGTTTTTTTTGAGTCTTGGTTTTGGTTCTCCAAGATAACTGAGTGGACCCAGTCAATGAGGCTTGGGAACTCAGCTGACTGGCCCTGTACCTGGTTCTCATAGTAACTTGTATTTAACACTTGTCATATGGTTATCAAATAATTATTTCAGTAATTTTTAAATGTTTGTTTGCCAGACTGGGCTGCTTTTTTAGGTCAGGGACTATGTCTATATTGTTCTTTCCTATATTTCCAATGTATAGCACCGTGCCTGGTACAAAGGTATTAATTTTTTTGTGTGTCAAATGAGAAACAAGAGAAAAAAAGATAGGATGCAAAGACCACAAAGAACATGATCCAACATGCCCCTGTTTAGAAGTGACCTACTGATCTAGATGCCCAGGACCTCATTTGCCTCTAAAGAGCCTATTCCATTGTTTGAGGCCACCCACTAACCAGGAGTAGAAGTTAGGAAATAAATTGGTACACAGTTGCTGTCATTCCAAGTAATCTCACAATAAAAGAGGACTTCAAGATTTCTGATACCGGAAAAATAGTACATATAAAAATCTTTCAGCTAAAAACACCTAGAAATACTAGATGAAAGTTAACAAGCATTATTTTAAATACATTTATGAGATGAGTCTTGCTTTTTAAAATTTATTCTGAGCCAGGTGGGGTGACTAAAACTGGGCATGGTGGCACATGCGTGTAATCCCAGTACTCTGGGAGGCTGAGGTGGGCAGATCACCTGAGGTCAGGAGTTCAAGACCAGCCTGGCCAACATGGTGAAACCCCATCTGTACTAAAAATACAAAAATTAGCCAAACATGGTGACACGTGCCTGTAATCTCAGCTACTCGGGAGGCTGGGGCAGGAGAATCGCTTGAACCCAGGAGGCAGAGGTTGCTGCAAGCCAACTTTGCACCACTGAACTTCAGCCTGGGTAACAGAATGAGACTCCATCTAAAAAAAATATATCTGTTCTTATAATTCCTTCCCTGACCCTTTTTTCAGTGCCTAATCCATTAACATTTAATATAATAATTAATATGATTTGATTCAGGTCTGCTATTTTATTATTTATTTTCTGTTAGTATAGGATCTACTTCATTTGTATAGGTCAATTTAACACTCTACCCACCATTTTGTGCTATATTTATCATATGTAGTGCATCTACATACATTATAAACTTAAAAAAATGCTATAAATGGGGCCGGGTGCGGTGGCTCAAGCCTGTAATCCCAGCACTTTGGGAGGCCGAGGTGGGTGGATCACGAGGTCAAGAGATCGAGACCATCCTGGTCAACATGGTGAAACCCCGTCTCTACTAAAAATACAAAAAATCAGCTGAGCATAGTGGTGCGTGCCTGTAATCCCAGCTACTCAGGAGGCTGAGGCAGGAGAATTGCCTGAACCCAGGAGG
>NW_016107353.1:8683634-8687872 GCF_001604975.1 Cebus imitator | reverse complement strand
CTCCTGCCTCAGCCTCCTGAGTAGCTGGGATTACAGGCACGCGCCACTATGCTCAGCTGATTTTTTGTATTTTTAGTAGAGACGGGGTTTCACCATGTTGACCAGGATGGTCTCGATCTCTGGACCTCGTGATCCACCCACCTCGGCCTCCCAAAGTGCTGGGATTACAGGCGTGAGCCACCACGCCCGGCGACAGTTTAATTCTTTAAGCTCTTGAAAAATATCATTCACTGCCCCCTGGTCCCCACAGCTTCTGATAAAAAGTAAAATGCTATTGAATAATTTTCCCCCAGTATGTAATATATTCCTTTTTTTCTTGGCTACTTTCACAGTTTTCCGTGAATTTTTGGTTTTCAGCAAGGTATAGGTTACTTACTGCTCTGTAACAAATTGTTCCAAAACTTAGTAGCTAAAATAGTACACACTTATTATGTTATAATTTCTATGGATCAGGAATCTGGGTGTGCTTTCTTGGTCCTCTGCTTTGGCTTTGAGTCCCCTCACAAGGTTATAGTCTTCTCAGGCTTGACTGTGAAGAATTTTCCCATTCTTCAGGTGGCAGTTGCTAGCATTCTGTTACTTGTGGCTATTGGCCAGAGAAGTCCCAGTTATTGGCCAGAGAAGTCCCAGTTTTTCATGAGCTATTGGCCAGAGGCCTCCCTTAGTTCCTTGACACATGGTTCTCTCCATACAGCATCTCACAACATGGCAGTTTACTTCACGTACACACACACACACACACACACACACACACACACACACACACACACACACATATACACACATGGAGTGCACTACCAAAAGGGAAGTCACATTTTTTATAACCTAATCATGGAAGTGACATCCCATTAGTTTTGTTGTATTCTATTCATTAAAGCAATTCATGTCACACTTGAGGGAAGGGGATTATACAAGGGCATGAGCACCAGTAGGTTGAGGTCAGTGGGGGCCATGTCCAAACTGTCTATCACAAGTAGTCTGACTAGGAAATGTCTTGAAGTAGTTTTCCTTGCGTTTATTTTGATTGGGGTTTCTTGAATCTATCACTTGTCTTCCACCAAGTCTGGAGAGTTTTGTTGCTATCATTTCTGCACACATTTTTTTTCCTACTGCATTTTCTCTCTTCTGTCTTTCTGGGGCTCCAGTTACCCCTGTATCAACCCCTTTGATGTTGTCTCTCTGCTTCCTAAGGCTCTGTTAGTTTTTTTCAAAAATGTTTTATTTGTTTTTCAGATTGGATAATTTTTGTTGTTCTATTAACTGACTTTCCTCTCTTATGTTTGTTCTGCTATAAAGTTCATCCAGTGACTTTTAAATTTCAGATATTATATTTTTTCAGTTCTATACTTTCCATTTAAAATATACAACAATGTTGTAACCATTATTACTCATTTCTCCAGATATTTTAGTATAAAACAGTAGCCTCAAAAAATAGAAGTGATAAGGCCTCTTGCAAACTCTGAAAAGACTTCTACTTAGCAGGTATTCACAAATGTTTGTTGCCTTCAATTTAATTGTAACAAAGTGGAAGAAACAAGCGTAGAAACCCAAGGAAGGAAGCAAGGAACATCAGGTATCTTTACTGACTTGTTGTGAGAAATCAGGCACATTGATAAATTTGATTAGTGGAATACCAAAAATACATATATATATATATGTATATATATATGTGTGTGTGTGTATATATATTATATATACATATATGCATATATATATACATATATACACACATATATGTATATATATATGTGTGTATATATATATATATATATGTTTCATTCACAGACAAGGACTTTTTTTTTTTGAGACAGAGTCTGTCTCTGTTGCCCAGTCTGGAGTGCAGTGGCATGATTTCAGCTCACTGCAACCTCTGCCTCCTGGGTTCAAGTGATTCTCCTGCCTCAGCCTCCCAAGTAGCTAGGATTACAGGCACCCACCACCACACCTGGCTAATTTTTATATTTTTAGTAGAGATGGGGTTTCACCATGTTGGCCAGGCTGGCCTCATACTCCTGGCCTCAAGTGATCCACCTGCCTTGGGCTCCCAAAGTGCTGGGATTACAGGCGTGAGCCACCACACCCAGTTGGAAGATTTTATTTTATTTATTTATTTATTTTGAGATGGAATTTCACTCTGTCGCCCAGGGTGGAGTGGCATAATCTTGGCTTCCTACAACCTTCACCTCCCTGGTACAAATGATTCTCCTGCCTCAGCCTCCCAAGTAGCTGGGATTACAGATACACACTGCCACACCAGGCTAATTTTTGTACTTTTAGTAGAGATGAGGTTTCACTATGTTGGTCAGGCTGGTCTCAAACTCCTGACCTCAGGTGATCCACCTGTCTCGGCCTCCCCAAGTCCTGGGATTATGGGCATGAACTACCACACCTAGCCACAGACAAGGAAGATTTTAAATCTGTGTGGCAGACAGACTGTAAGGTGGCCCTCATGATCTCTGCCTTCTAGTATTCATGTCTTTGTGTAATCCCCTTCCTGTGAACATAGACAGGACTTGTGACTTACTTTTAACCAATAGAATATGACAAGGTGATGGGGTGTCACTTCTGTGATTATGTCATCTAAGTCTCTGTCTTGCTAACAGACTCACTTTACAGACTCTCCTTGCTAGCTTGATGAAGTAAATGGCAGATTGGGGAAACCCATATGATAAGGTCATGCAGATTACCTCCAGCCTCCAGCCAGCAAGAAGCTGGACCCTCAGCCTTACAACTGCAAAGAAATGAATTCTGCCCACCACTTGAATGATTCCCCTAGTTGAGCCTCCAGATGAGAACACAGCCCAGAGAACACCTTGATTGCAGCCTTGGGAAGGACCTAGCTCAGCCCTTCCTAGACCCCAGACTTACTCCAGACTTATTATTACTGAAATAATGAAAGTGTGTTGTTTTAAGCCCATACGTTTGTGTAATTTTTATGCAGTGATAGAAAACTAATATAATCTGCATAGTTATAGAATTTTGCTATCTCTTATTTTGTTGAGAGTGATTTTTCAAACTGATTTTTATACTTAATATACAGCTTGAGCTTTAGGAAATGAAGTGCTCTGAGATCAGCAGTTTTATAGTATAATCATAGGAACAACAGGACTCTGGGGAAACCCACAAGAAAAGCACTTTTTTAAAACAAGATCTCATGCCAGCAATTTCACTCTTGGGAATCTGTTCATAGAAATAAAAGCCTATTCAGCAACTGAGGATAAATATATAAGTGTTTTTAAAATTGCATCGTAGTGACAAAGGAACTGGAAACAAATTTTTCATAGCTATTGCCAAATTGCTATCAAAAAAGGCTGTTAAAATGCCCATTTCCACCAGCAATGTGTACCTACCCTTCTCCTTATCTTCCTGTAATGGAAAACTCCTGTCTATCTATATTAGTTTCCTAGGGCTGCTGTAATAAAATTTCCACTGACTAGATGGCTTGAACAACAGAAATCCATTTTCTCACAGTTCTGGAGGCTAGAAGTCTGAGACCAAGGTGTCAGCAGGGTTGGTTTCTTCTGAGGCCTCTCTCATTGGCTTATAGGTGGCTGTCTTCTCCCTGGGTCTTTACATGGTCTTCTCTCTGTATGTTTGTCCAAATTTCTTCTTCCTATAAGGACACCAGTCTTATTAGATTAGGGCCCACCCAAATGAACTCATGTTAACTTGATTACCTCTTTAAAGACACTGTCTCCAAAAACAGTCACATTCTGATGGAATGGAGGTCAGAATCTCAATTTATGAATTTTTGGAGGACACAATTTAGCCCATAACACCATCCTTGTGGCTCAGCTTAAGTATCAGTTCCTCAGGAAAGCATTTTTTTTCACCCTGAGAGAGGTCTGCATCCCTCCATCATATGTATGTATGTGTGTCATACATATATAGATACATATATGCCTGTATATATGTATAGGTATTTGATCATACTTGTCTTTCATGACATCATAATTATTATGTTATTCTATTTTCATAAAACAAACAATGATGACCTTCCTTTATGTAGATATTTCTATGTTTGTGTGTGGCCATATGACTATGGTTAAAAGTATGGGAAGATATAATTTAGATTGGTAACATTGGCCGCATGGGGATTGGAGGGGAGGTTATGGTAAGGAGAATGGGAAAGATGTAGGAAGCAAACAAAAATCAACCACAAAAACTTACAAAAATATGGTATTCATGTAACACAACCATGTATGCATGAATAATATAATGCAATTTATGATTTTTAA
>NW_016107353.1:8680795-8683413 GCF_001604975.1 Cebus imitator | reverse complement strand
AGTAAATGGGTGCAATTTATTTCCAGGTTTGAATTGCTTCAATTTTGTTCATGTGTCAGCCTAGGCTACCACAGGTTTTTTTTTTTTTTTTTTTTTCACAAGCTTCTTCTCCTTTTTTTTTTTTTTTTTTTTTTTTTGAGACTGAGTCTTGCTTTGTCACTAGGCTAGAGTGCAGTGGCATGACCTTAGCTCACTGCAATCTCTGCCTCCCAGGTTCAAGGAGCTCCCCTGCCTCAGCCTCCCTAGTAGATGGGACTACAGGCATACTGTACCACATTGGGCTAATTTATTGCATTTTTAGTAGAGACGGGGTTTTACCATGTTGGCCAGAATGGTCACGGTCTCCTGACCTTGTGATTTGCCTGCCTTGGCCTCCCAAAGTGCTGGGATTACAGGGATGAGCCACTGTGCCCGGCCAGAAGCTTTTCTAATAGAGTTGAAAAACCTTCATATAACAAAAACCACTCTTCTCTAACCTAAAAATGCAACTTTTCTCTCGTTTACCCAGGTATTGGCTCAAGGAACTTAGAGGCACATGCTCTAGATTCAAGCACTAAATAATTTCCTGAGTTTAATTTTAAAATGCTCTTTGGTTTCTTTTATACTGCGTAGTTAACAGGCAGGCTTTGAGACTGCTTTATCCTCTAGGTGTGCATGTGGTCAGGCATTTTAGAACAAGATGTAGGAGGTAAGCCTTTTCTCCACACTCTGGCTAGAGAGACAGGAAAAAAACTAATGTCTAGAATTTGGGGTGTTAAGGTAGATGGAAAAGGTTTCAAACACTTGGACAGGTGAGAAGGGGACTCTGTAGACAGAAAGTGGAGACGAGCTGAGGAGGCCACTGGTCTCCTGACAAGCTTGTCAAGTTTGTTTCAACATGGAGAGCAAAATCAGATTGACAGACAGTTAACCATCTGGACCAGTTCTCAAATTTTTTCTGTATTACAGCTAAAGAAGTTTGAAATTTACAGAGATCCAAAGTAAAGTAATTTTCTCCTCATATTTCAAATGGGTAAAATGTATTAAGAAAAATAAATGAAGGCCGGGCGCGGTGGCTCAAGCCTGTAATCCCAGCACTTTCGGAGGCCGAGGCGGGTGGATCACGACATCAAGAGATCGAGACCATCCTGGTCAACATGGTGAAATCCCGTCTCTACTAAAAAAAATACAAAAAATTAGCTGGGCATGGTGGTGCGTGCCTGTAATCCCAGCTACTTGGGAGGCTGAGACAGGAGAATTGCTTGAACCTGAGAGGCAGAGGTTGCAGTGAGCTGAGATTGTGCCACTGTACTCCAGCCTGGGTGACAGAGAGAGAGAGACTCCATTTATATATATATCTGACTATACATTTATACATATACACAAAGATTTTTATGAAAAAATGGGTCCCAAATGAATGGGAGTTATCCAAACATGTTAAGAGTTTGAAATAATTTATACCTTTTGTTTCCTTTACTTTGAGTTGTATATTTTATTTTATTTTTTGCCATGCATGCACTGTTTGTATAATCTAACAAATCACAAATTTTATTAGGGAATAAGAGTAATTTTTTTCAGATGAAGGGGATGGTGGTGAGGGGAAGGGCAACTAAGCAGAGAAAGCCCTCCAGAATCAGGCTGGCTTTGGGCACAGCCATGAATCCATGAATAACTCCAGGAAAACTTTTCTGACTTTGCCAACATTATTTTGGTCATTATGCAAAACCACTAAGTTATGTAGATATTCACCTATAATGTGATATATTATCATTGTAATTTAATAATTATTTTATTCTATAGAAAAAGAAATGAGAAAATCATAGATCCCCAAAACCTAGCTGCCCACTGATCACCCAGGGAGTTTTGTTGTTGTTATTTTACTCTGAGACAGAGTTTCACTCTTTCGCTCAGGCTGGAGTGCAGTGGGGTGATTGCTGCTCACTGCAACCTTTGACTCCTGGGCTCAAGCCATCCTCTTGCCTCAGCCTCCTGAGTAACTGGGACTACAGGTGTGTGCCACAACACCAGGCTAATTTTTGTAGTTTTTGTAGAGACGGGATTTCACCGTGTTATTCAGGCTTGTCTTGAACTCCTGGGCTCAAACAATCCACCTGCGTCAGCCTCCTAAAGTGCTGAGATTACAGACATGAGCCACCTCGTCCAGCCCCAGGGAGCTTTCAAAATGACACAAATATCAGAGCTCTACTTGCTGACTCAAGTAGATGAGGTGAGACTTGGAAATCAGCATTTTCACAAACTCCCAGATAATTTTTGTAATTACTCAGGTTTGGAAACCACTGGATCAAGCCAGTGGTTGAAGACTTTTTCCAGCCGTTCCTCTCCCATTTAGATAAACAGATTTCTCACAAAATGAAAACTGAATTGCGTGATCGTCTATGGGTCTCTCAGCTGTCCTGAAGGATTCACACCAGTTGTTTACATTGCTGCCGTGCACTCCATGTTGCTTGACTGTGTAGGCTCAGATCCTGTAAGTAGCTATGAAACATGGGCCTGATCCTTGGGGTAACCTATTTATATACTTCTTGGGGAGACGGATTTACTTTGTAAGTGAAATTTAACAGTTCATAGAAATTCTGACCTCCATGCAGAAGACTTTCTTTTCTTTTTTTTTTTTTTTT
>NW_016107353.1:8669059-8679575 GCF_001604975.1 Cebus imitator | reverse complement strand
AAAAAAAAAAAAAAAAAAGAAAAAGAAAAATAAATGAGCCTAAACGAAAAGTACGAGGATACATGCTTTTTTGTTCTCTTGTGCATTTCAAGGGTTGGAAAATTCCATCTCCACCCTTTGCATCTTAAACATCTCACTTGCCCAATTTTGGATAGAGTCTTATACCTCTAGGCAGTAAAAATTAAACACAAAGTCCTATCAGGTACAAAGCATCCCAATTTAGCCAGAAGTTTGACCAATTTGTCTCTTGTGTCAATAATTAGGAGGTGCCAAGAAGAAAGTGCCAAACAAATAAAAATGTGATTAGAATTACAAATGAAAACGAAAGCCACCAAACTCAGACCAGAGAATGGTTCTGTTGAAATGTACTCTAGGGGAATGCCATCCTACTGTGGCTAGCCTGAAGGAGTTCCGACATGGCTCTTTCCCTTGATTTTTCCACCGTTATTCTTCCCTCATAGCAGGCCATTTATCACTATGTCAAAGGGGGTAATTTCTTTAAAAAGCAAAAACAGAATGTCCATTTCTCCTAGAGATATTCCATTTATCCAAGGTGAAAACACTGCCTTCACTTCTGAAGGAACACAAACTCCACCATATGAGTATTACTTCACTTTAGGATGTCTTGGAGAATATTTGCATGTCCAAATTTACTCAGTAGTTTTATAAAAAATAGTTACACATTCACTTCCAATTTGAAGTGGTAAAGTACTTTGAAAATCCTTTAAATTTTTCTGAAGTGCAGCTAAAATGTAGCATTCAAGTTCAGTAAATGGGTGCAATTTATTTCCAGGTTTGAATTGCTTCAATTTTGTTCATGTGTCAGCCTAGGCTACCACAGGTTTTTTTTTTTTTTTTTTTTAAGACAGAGTCTTGCCCTGTTGCCTAGGCTGGAGTGCAATGGTGTGATCTCAGCACACTGTAACCTCTGCCTTCCGGGTTTAAGTGATTTTCCTGCCTCAGCCTCCCAAGTAGCTGGGATTACAGGAAACCCCAACCATGCTTGGCTAATTTTGGTATTTTTTAATAGAGACGGGGTTTCGCCGTGTTGATCAGGCTGGTCTTGAACTCCTGACCTCAGGTGATCCATTCGGCTCGGCCTCCTGAAGTACTAGCATTACAGGCATGAGTTACTGGGCCAGGCATGGCTACTGCAATTAAATCAGTCTTGGAAATAAAAGGACAAGTTCAATTAAATAAGTTTATTTTGTGCTAGCATTTGGCCCTTGCTAAGAGAAGAGTCTTTTCTGCTAAGTAAAGGATAAACAGATTGGGAAGTGTCATGTCAATGAGGCATATGGGTTAAAAAGATGCTAACGCAGTCTAACACCCTAGGGTTCAAAAAGGGCAGAAGGGCATAGAATATTCTATATCTCTCTCCTTCTGTGGCCATTTGAACATATGTTAAACTGTATTCTTATTCCAACCCCAAAGCAGTGACTCAGCAGGAGATAACAGAAGGAAAGGAAAGGTTCAGATGAAGAACCATTCTGGAATGTTTAACAACTGCTTAAAAGCAGTGGGTTAAACAGCATCACTTCTTCCATCACTCTTCCTAAACTGAAATCCTTGAATGTAACTTGTTGCTCAAACGTTTGCTTTACCTTACAAATCCAAGGATTTGTTTATTCCATTAATGCTAAGGGCTTAACCAAAACTCTATCAAAAGTTACTGAACAATTCAGATTGCTTTCATTGCTTTACAAGGACCAGTGAGATTGTTATGGATTAAGTGTTTGTGTTCCACCCTGCCCAAATTCTTGTGTGGTAGCCTTAACCGCCCCCCTACCTCCTTTGTGATGGTATTTGGAGGTGGGGCTTTTGGCAGATATTTAGGTTTGGATTAGATCATGAGGGTAGTGTCTTCATTATGAGATTAGTGTCCTTATAAGAAGAGGAAGAGGAAGCAGAGCTCTTTTCTCTCTCCATCATGTGAGGACACAGCAAGAAGGTAGGCAGCTACAAGTCAGAAGGAGGAGCCTCACTAGGAAGTGAATTTCCCAGCATGGTGATCTTGGACTTCCCAGCCTCCAGAACTGTGAGAAATAAACAGGTGTTGTTTAAGCCATCCAATCTATAGTATTTTGTTATAGCAGCTTGAGCTGACTGATAGAGATAGGTTCAAAGGAGTAGTTGCCATGGGATGCACAGAGCAATCTTAAAAGTAGGTGATGGTGCACATCAAACAGAACAGAAATATAGATAGAATGAGTGCAAGGTAATCAGTAGGTCTTTTGAGAGCCAGATTTAAAAGGAATGTATGGGATTTTTATTTCCAACCGTTACCAAAGTGATTGATCTTGGATTTTCTTTTCTACCATATACAATAAGAAAACCAGACAAAAGATATGCTTTTAGGGTTTTTCTTTGTCTGTGATTTTTAGCAGTTTGACTCCAATGTGCTAACTAGCTGTGGTTTTCTTTGTATTTATCCTGCTTGGGTTTTGTTGAGCTCATTAGATTTGTAAGTTAATATTTTTCACCAAATTTGGGAAATTTTCATTCATTATTCGTCAGATATTTTTCCTGTTCCTTTCCCTTACCTCTTGCATTCTGAGACCACATTTACCTTGTGTCACAGGTTTCTGAAATGGTTCAATCTTTTTATTCTTTGTTCTTCATGTTGGATGGTTTATTTTTATCTCTTTTTAGTTCACTGCCCCTTTTACTGACTTCTCAAATGAGATGTTGAGTCCATGTAGTGAACTTTTTATTTCTATCGCTTTACTTTTCACTCTAGAATTTCCATTTGTTCTTTTTAGAAAATAATTTCCACTATGTGTTGAGATTCTCCATCTGTTCATATATTGACACATTTTAATTCTTTATAGTAGCTGCTTTGAAATCTTTGACTTCTATACTCAGCAGAAGTCCATAGACTTTTTGGCCCCAGGATGGGTTCTGTTGAAAACAATTTTTGCATGGGGGCGGGGGACAGTTTCGTGATGAAACTATTCCACTTCAGATCATCAGGCATTAGTTAGATTCTAATAAGGAGCACAACCTAGATTCCTTGCATGCACAGTTCACAATAGGTTTCATCCTCCAGAGAGTATCTAATACCACTGCTGATCTGACAGAAGGCTGAGCTCGGGTGGTAATGCTCACTGACCCATAGCTTACCTCCTGCTGTGTGGTTGGGTTCCTATCAGGCCACAGACTGGTATTGGTCCACGGCCCAGGAGTTGAGGACTCCTGACATACAGCACTTGGAGTCACTGTCTATTGATTTCCTTTCGTTCTGAGTATGGGTCATGCTTTCCTGTTTCTTTGCATGGTTAGTAATTTTTGGTTGAAAACTGAATATTGTAGGTGATACATTGTAGTAACACTGGACATTCTTATGTTCTTCTGATGATTGTTGGCTTTTTATTTTAATAGACAGTTAACTTGCTTGGGCTAAAACATGGGACAATAATAGTCCCATCAGTTTCTCCCATGCACTCTTAATGATTGATCAGGGATATGGAAAGATTTATAGAGCATGCAAAGATTTTGACACTCTTGCACTTGTAGAGTTATAAATTTCCAGCTGCTCTTTCATCCCTGAAAGAACTCTGTCCTCTGTCACGTTCAGTGGTTACGGCTTCAGTTTTCTGCTTCTGGAGATAAGGAGTTTGGGGAAACAGCCTAAGGCAAAACCATCACAAATTCACAATTTTGACCCATTTCCAAAGTGGATTTTCAAGTGTAAACTCACTTTTGGTTTCTAACTCCTTCTGGTCACTTTTAAATGCCTTTAAGTAGTTGTTTTTTAAACAATATTGTGTTCAGATTTCATAATTGTTCTCTGTGGAAGGATTTCCTTGAGCTCTTCACTCCATAAATATGGGAAACAAGACTTTCACTCTTAATTTTGGAAGGATTTTTGCTGCATTTAGAATGCTGTGTTAAAAGCCTTTTCTTGTTTATTTTTAGCATTTAAAGAGGTGTTCGTTTCTTCTCATCTCTATTTTTTCTAATGAGAATTTAACTATCTTTCTTATCATTATTCTCTTGTATGTAATATATCTCTTTTTCTCAGACTGCCTTAAGAATTTTGCTTATTTTTGTTTTTTAGCAGTTTGACTTTGATGTACTTGGGGTGTTGAGTGAACCCCAGCTTGGACTCAAAAGTGCTTGGACTGTGTTGAGTGAACCCCAGCTTGGACTCAAAAGTGCTTTGGGCTGTCTGTGTGTGTGTGTGTGTGTGTGTGTGTGTGTGTGTTTGACTTTGGAATATTTGCATTGTACGTATCAGGTGAGCACCCCAAGTCCAAAAATCTGAAATCCAAAATGCTCCAATGATCATTTCCTTTGAACATCATGTCACCACTCAAAAAGACCTGGATTTTTGGAGTAATATATGGGTTTCAGATTTTCAGATTTGGATGCTCAATCTGTATATATTTTTCAAAAAATTTAGGAAATTTTTGGCAATTGTTTCTTCAAATGTATTTTCTGTTCCCTTCATTTTCTCCTGTTTCTGGAATTCCAATCATACCCATTAGACTGCTTAGTTTCTTAAAAACTATTTAAAGCAAAAATAGTAACATTACATAATGGAATTTATTACATATGTAGCAATGAAGTATATCACAAAAATGGCACAAAATATGAAGGGATAGGAATATAATTTTACTCTCTTACATTTTATGTGTACAATATTAGCCCCAATTAGACTAGAGTAGGTTTCAAGTACATATACTCCCCTGAGCAACTACTTAAAACAATTCAAAGCTATATAGCTAGAAGTCCAATAGAAGAATTGAAATGTAGTCTTAAAAATATCTGATTATACCAAAAGAAAAAGAAACAGTATAATGAGAAGAAATAACAGATGGGTTATATATAAAACTAAAAGCAAGATAGTAAACTCAATCTCAATAATATCAATAATTATAATCACTATAAATAGATTACACACCCAATTAAAAGGCAAAGATTAGGCTGGGCACAGTGGATCATGACTGTAATCTCAACATTTTGGAAAGTTGAGGCAGGAGGATCTCTTGAGGCTAAGGGTTCAGGATTGCTTGAAGCCAGGTGTTCAAGGCCAGCCTGGGCAACACAGTGAGACCCCATCTCAAAAGAAAAAAAAAAGAAAGANTAAAAAAAAAAAAAACAAACCCTGAGACAGGACGTGGGTATAGGAAGTTTATTTATGAGGCGATCCTAAGACGCAGAGATGAGGAAATGGAGAAAGTGAGATAGGGAAAGAAGAAAAGAAAAAAAGTGTTTTACTGAGTAGATTTGTGCTATGGGTAACTACAGCTCAGTCCTGCTTCAGATCCTCTGAGAAACTGGGTGGATTGTACCTCAGAATTGTCCGCTGGAGGGTGAGGAGGCCAGGGCACTTACCCACCTACTCCACATCCTGTTGGTTGAAGACTGCCCCTATGGGTGTTCACCCACAACCCCACTTCTCTGTGGCACCTCATTGTAACAATGCAAGCTCTCAAGAGACTGAAGAAAGCCTTCAGGCAAAGAAGAGGCCAAGGCAGGAGGACTGCTTGAGACCAGGAGTTTGAGACCAGCCTGGGCAACAGAGCAAGACCCCTGTCTACAAAACAAAATAAAAATTAGCTGGGTGTGGTGGGGTGCACCTGTAGTCCTAGCTACTCAAGAGACTGAAGTGGGAGGATCACTTGAGCACAGGACATCAAGGCTCCAGTGACCTATGACTGCACCACTGTAGTCTCCAACCTCAGTGATACGTCTCTTTAATAAAAAAAAAAAATCAAAAACTGATGGCCGGGCATCTACTGTGGAAGGATAGTGGGCGGGTTCAGTCTTACTTCTCCCTTAAGCTGCCCACCCAGGATCTCTTTAGGCACGTGCATTTTCCCTGGTTCAGTTGTGTGTTACTGCTCTCTGTACTACCAGGCCCTGAGAGGAAATCTAGGTCATAGTATCCTTCAAGGAAGACATGGGACTAAGGAAGATTATCTCTTCAGTTTACCCAGGACCACCAGTCAGACTGTGCAGATACATGTGAATCTCATTACTGATGGGTGGGCCCAATTTTTTTTTTTTTTTGAGCGGGAGTCTCCCTCTGTCACCCAGGCTGGGTGCAGTGGCATGATCTTAGCTCACTGCAACATCTGCCTCCTGGGTTCAAGTGATTCTCCTGCTCAGCCCTCCCCCTCCCTGCCCCACTGAGTAGCTGGGACTACAGGTGTGTACCACCATGCCCAGCTAATTTTTGTATTTTTTGTAGAGACAGGGTTTCACCATGTTGGCCAGGCTGGTCTTGAACTCCTGAGCTCAGGTGATCCACCTGCCTGGGCCTCCCAAAGTGCTAGGATTACAGGTGTGAGCTACCACGTCTGCCCATCTCAGTCTCCCAAAGTGCTGGGATTACAGGCATGAGCCTCCATGCCTAGCCTTGGAGAGCAATTTCCTTGCTGAATATCAAGTGTTTGTGAGGCCCTGATAACATGTTTTAAAATGATATTTTATTAAAAACTTTAGGATCCTTGAAAAGAGAAATTACTTTTGAAATAGCAATCATTCTCTCTTTTCTAGTTTGCATTTTTCATCACATTATCTCCAAGTGCTTTGGTAAGAGGCTGGTATGGAAGGGCTTTGAAACAAGAAGAAAAGTCTTTCCTACCTCAAACTTATGGTAATTTTCAGTGTGAAATCTGCAAGCATCAAGGGGGTTGTTCAAGAACAAAGCTTCATCTGTTACCTGTTCTTATGCATTTTAATGCACTGTATCCTAAGACTAAAGAAAGAAAAAGGTTTAATAAGCTTCTGACTTTTGATTAAAACTCTTTTGGAAGGTTTTTCACATAAACATTTTATAACCCAGAGAGTTAAGTAAGGATGTTGTTTTTAAAGGAGCTAAGCTTCAAAAAGCATTCTTCTGGAAAGCTAAAGCTTAGCTGACTGCATCCCGGTTTTAATATATTACTGTGGTTAACAGGATACCACGGTAGGGGACATTAAAGAGATGGTAAGTTGGTACTGATAAAATAATTATATTTTTGTATTGAATATTGAGTTTACCTTTACAGCTAGAATAAATTTACATTTCGAATAGCAAAGAAAATTCTGCCAAGGACCTCTACCACCACCAGACCCGTTATCTATTGTCTTCAACAACCACTTTCTTTTTTTTTTTGAAACGGAGTTTCACTCATGTTACCCAGGCTGGAGTGCAATGGCGCGATCTTGGCTCACCGCAACCTCTGCCTCCTGGGTTCAGGCAATTCTCCTGCCTCAGCCTCCTGAGTAGCTGGGATTACAGGCACGCACCACCATGCCCAGCTAATGTTTTTGTAGTTTTAGTAGAGACGGGGTTTCACCATGTTGACCAGGATGGTCTCGATCTCTTGACCTCGTGATCCACCCGTCTCGGCCTCCCAAAGTGCTGGGATTACAGGCTTGAGCCACCGCGCCCGGCCCAAAAGGAGAAAATTAAAGGCAAAAAAGTATAAGAAAGAAAGTAAAAAAGAGCAGAAATCAAGACAGTAGAAAATGTACAAACAATGAAGAGTAACAGTTAAGAGCTGTTTTTTTGGAAAGGAGTAAGAAAGTTAACTGACCAAGACAAAAAGAGAGAAAACATAAAACTACTAAAACCAGGAATGAAAGAGGGATATCACTATATAGATCCTACAGATGTTAACAAACTTTCTAGGGTGATGGTAATATTCTATATCATAAATGATACATTGTAAAAGGTGAAAGATGTGTTCATTCTGAAGAGAAACCAGACCTTCATATATTGTTATATATATATGCATTTGTTAAAACTCATTGACTTGTATATTTAAGATCTATGCATTTGACTATAAGTAAATTTTACTTCAATAAAAAAATTAAATTGAATGTGTAACGCTCTCAGTTGGCTTATTTACTTCCTTTTTTATATGCTTTCTTGCAAACCAGTGTTTAGGTAGGACCCAAATTTATTCAATCCGTTCTCTAATTTACAAATGCAGTCTCTGACCTATTCATTTTGCAGTTAAATTGTGTGTTTCTGTTTCCTTTCTTCTTAGATTATGAACTCCTTAAGAAGACTGGCTCTTCTGTACACTGTGTTCTGAGAGCCTCATATGGTACCATGAACTTTGTGGGTGCTTCACAAATATCTAATTTATTTCTCGACTCTCAGCATTTGCTCATAATTAAAGTTGGCTGAACTAAACCAAGATAGGATAAAATATCAGTCATTTAAGGGGGTGAATTAGAGCATGCCTGGGAGTGTTTGTGCTTGTACAGTACATCTCTCCATTCCAAAACAGATGAATAATGATTTGGGTTCATTTCATATTAGCTATTTATTTTTTCTTAATTACTGAACATGATTAATATTTTCTATTTTTAATGGGTCCAGGAAGTCACTTCAAAAATGTTGTAACAGCATCTTTAACAAAGTTAAAGATTACTGTGACCCGATTCCTTGTCAGAAACTTCATTAATGGAAATGATATTACGTAGGATGCATAGCATGCGTCTAAGAAAAAACCCCCTAATGTCAGCTAAATGAGTATACAAGTATGTACAACATCCCCCTGGAACACACTAATTAAAAGCAATTTAAACGGGAGGCAAATATCAAATACGAATTGGTATCTTGAACCTAAGAGAGTGAATAAGGTTAACTACTAAGGGTGTGTCCTTGGGAGACAAGAAAGGATAAAAGGGAGAAACTCTGGGCAGACGGAGAGAAAGAGAAAGAAGTGGAGGACAAATGGGAAGACATTTATTTTAAGACATCAGAAGTTTGAATTCATCAGTTCAGGGGCCCCATGTGCTCCTTTCTTTCATCCTCAGCATTTATTGCGCATTGATTTTGCACCAGGTGCTTTGCGAGGCAGTCTAGGATATCATAGGCATGTACAAAGGATCCATAATCTCCAACATTTGGGTAACTGTCTCTCTTATTGCATTTATGGATCCTAGCACTCTACCTGCTCCCTATTTAGGTTTTAAACCCTCACGAAGATCCTGCTGTATCTTATAACCTCCCTTTTCCTTTCCCAGAGCATTTTAAGCCGTGGAAGTAGCATAGTGTCATGGCCCTTTAAGCCCCAGAGAAGGGGTTTTTGCCTTGGGCCCCATGTCTTAGCAGGCTCCATGTACCACGAGCACAAAAATATGTTTATTAAAAAATCCATGGGCAGGAGTTACCTGTGGTATGGTCTCAGCTCTGGCACAGCATGACCTGTGATCCTAAACAGCCTCTTTCAAGATTAATAGCAGCATTCACCTTGCCATCTTTTGTCCTGTGTTCTTCAAATAAAAGGTGATTGTGCTGGAATTCTGTGAAGGTTGTAGTTTGGGCCACTGCCAACTTCAGAAACATATTATTTCTGAGGGAGGTATTTGAGCAGTAGAAGTGCTTAGGTAAGACAAAAAAGCAAATTATCAGTTCTTTCCTCTCAGATCATATAAATATATTTTTGCATAATGAATTATATCCCAATACTGCCCAGCATCCATTTACTTGCTTGCTCTTAACATGGCACCTGGGAAACATTTTGCAATATTAAATGATTTGTATTACTCATACATCTACCTATGTAGATACAGATATGTAGGTTTAGATATAACATTCATGAAGCATGATACTGATTCTTCACATAAAAGCTTGGATATTGATATTGATTTTAAATATGGCAAAAATAGTATATGCTAATGATTTATATGATGGAATTAAGTAGTCTATAATATTTTAGCAATTATAATAATTTATCATATGTGGCTTCATTACAATGTTTAGACACAAAACATAAAGTTCATGATTTGCTTCTGAGTCTAATTATTGCTTTAGAAATTTTATTTCACTTGCTGTTGTCTCAGTGCTGTTGTTCTCCAAATTGAAATTGGTAAAATAGAAAAAACAAACTTACATAGGGACTTCTGTGGCTCAAGAAAGGCTATTTAATTTGGAGTTACTTATAGTAGAAGGACATAATGTAAAAATCTTGATTATGACCACATAATTAGTGATTTTGGTAAAATGAAAGCAAGAGTAGTAAATTTTACAGAATCAGTGTAATTAATGAATTATATATGCCTTTGTTACTCACCCAGTTTTCACTGGCTCATCAACAGAACACTCTGACATGTGCAATTGTAATTAAATTCGATTGTCTTTGATATTTACCTGACTTGTGATCACATAGAAACATTGTTTTAGAGCCCCTGCCGAGTCGTTGCTTTGAGGAGACATGTGCGAGTTGTCTGCTGTGCCCGCTCTTCGTGCTCTCTCGTTTCCATCAGCGCGCCAGCAGGATGGCCCACAAGCAGATCTACTACTCGGACAAGTACTTCGACAAGCACTACGAGTACCGGCATGTTATGTTACCCAGAGAACTTTCCAAACAAGTACCTAAAACTCACCTGATGTCTGAAGAGGAGTGGAGGAGACTTGGTGTCCAACAGAGTCTAGGCTGGGTTCATTACATGATTCATGAGCCAGAACCACATATTCTTCTGTTTAGACGACCTCTTCCAAAAGATCAACAAAAATGAAGTTTACCTGGGGAATATCAAATATTTTTCAAATTTAATGTATATG
>NW_016107353.1:8661385-8668369 GCF_001604975.1 Cebus imitator | reverse complement strand
GCACGCGCCACCACGCCCAGCTAACTTTTTGTATTTTTAGTAGAGACGGGGTTTCACCATGTTGACCAGGATGGTCTCGATCTCTTGACCTCGTGATCCACCCGCCTCGGGCTCCCAAAGTGCTGGGATTACAGGTGTGAGCCACCGCGCCCAGCCCAACATTTTCTTCATGGTTAAAATTGTTATCCTTTTTAAAAACAGTGCTTTGACTTGCTGAGAACCTTTTTCTAGCAGTTTGAGAAAAAAGTTTCTCTTCTGAACAATGCTGATGTTTTAAAATGTAACCTTTGGCTTCCTTTGCCTTTCTCTTTCCCTTTCCCTTTCTGAAAAGTTCAGTTATAGGCTGGGTGCAGTGGCTCATGCCTGTAATCCTAGCACTTTGGGAGGCCAACACGGGCGAATTAGCTGAGGTCAGGAGTTTGAGACTGGCCTGGCCATCATAGTGAAACCTTGTCTCTACTACAAATACAAAAATTAGCCGGACACGGTGGCATATGCCTGCAGTTCCAGCTACTCAGGAGGCTGAGGCAGGAGAATTGCTTGGACCTGGGAAGCGGAGGTTACAGTGAGCCAAGGTCGCACCATTGCACTCCAGCCTGGGTGACAGAGCAAGGCTCTGTCAAGAAAGAAAGAAAGAAAGAAAAGAAAGAAAGAAAGAAAGAAAGAAAAGGAAGGAAGGAAGGAAGGAAGGAAGGAAGGGAGGAAGGAAAGAAAGGAAGGAAGAAAGAAGAAAGAAAGAAAGAAAGAAAGAAAGAAAGAAAGAAAGAAAGAAAGAAAGAAAGAAAGAAATGAAAAGGAAAAAAAAGGTTCAGTTATAAAGTCAGGATTGTGACAGAGCAAGGTGGTTATCACATTGTGAGGTGGGTGGCTTCAAGGGGGAACCAGGTCTCAAGCAGGGTGTGAGGAGTATCCTTTTAGGGGTCAACCTGATCACCTGACTAGGTTAGTCAGACCCTATGTGGGAGGAAGAGGCTGCCACACAGGGGTGAACCCTTGAGTGGGGTAGGGAGGACATTCATGAGGAGGGGGGCTTCTGGTGGGGAGTGCCAGTGCCCAACCTGGGTGGGAAGGTCACTAGGCATGGGGGCAGCCTGGCAGGATAAAGAGGCCCTCTAGGCAGGAGAGACCTGGCAGCAGTCATGGGAGACCCATTACAAACAAGAGGCTTGATTAAAAAGGAAAGATCTCAAGATAAAGGGAAGTTAAGATTTTTGCTGTCTAATGGAAAGGGAGAAAACTACAATGAATTCTATGATGTTAGATTAGAATTGGTTCTATGTATGTGAACTCATGGCTTTCAGTAAATACAATAAATTAAATAAGATAAATATAGCACTAAAAATAGATAGGGGTGTGTGTGTAGGGGGGGGCGAGGGGGGGCACTTGCAGTAGCAACCAACCACCCAAAAGCAATAAGCACAATTTTTGCCCAGATTTTTGAATGTCATTTTCTACTAAAAAGGATCAGGGGTTTCCAGAGATAAGACTAATTCCAATTTTAGTTAAAACTTTTGGAACATCTTGTTGAGCCAGAGACCAAAAGATTGCTCTTGAAGGAGATTTCACTGCTCAAGTTGAGCATCAAATAAGTAATATCTATCATCTAAGGGATTATAACCCATTGACTATAATAGGATATCATAAGTCCATGCTAATAAAAATTAATAAATAGAACATCTGATAAAGAATGGGTTATTTACATTGTTTCAAAGTGATTCCACAAAGAATATTCATTAATTATAAAGAGAAGAGTAAGTTTATAGTGGAGATGCCTGGCAGACAGCACCTTAATCAAATGATTAAAGCTGATATTAACAGTAAAGGAACAAATAATAATGTAATGAGAGGAACACATCATAATTTCTGTAATATTCTTGCTGAAGGCATGTAACCTGAATTTAATAATTTCTCATGAATTTAATCATGAGAAAATATCAGACAACTCCAAATTAAGAGACATTCTATAAAATAACTGCTCTGTAATCTTCAAAAATGTCAAGGCTATGAAAGTCAAGGAAAGACTGAGGAACGGTTCTAGGCTAAAGGAGACTAGAGACAGGACAACCCAATGCAATATGTGTATGTGATCTTTTTTTTTTTTTTTTTCCCCACAAGACAGAGTCTCGCTCTGTTGCCCAGGATGGAGTTGCAGTGCCTGATCTCCGCTTACTGTAAACTGCGCCTCCCAGGTTCAAGTGATTCTCCTATCTCAGCCTCCTGAATAGCATACCTGGCTAATTTTTGTATTTTTTAGTAGAGATGGGGTTTCACCATGTTAACCAGGCTGGTCTTGAACTCCTGACCTAAAGTGATCCACCTGCCTCGGCCTCCCAAAGTGCTGGGATTACAGGCATGAGCCACCGCGCCTGGCTGCAATATGTGATCCTTAACTGGATCTATAAAGGACATAAATGGGACAATTGGGGTCTGAGGATGAAATTGTATTGTAGTATTAGTGTTAGTGTTAGCTTTCTAATTCTAATGGTTGTGTTGTGGGTTTGCAGGAAAATGTTCTTGTTTGTAGGAAATACATGCTAAAGTACTTGTGGGTATTGGGGTTTCAGGTTAGAAACTTTTTTTTTTTTTTTTTTTTTTTTTTTTTTTTTTTTTTTTTTTTTGACGGAGTTTCGCTCTTGTTACCCAGGCTGGAGTGCAATGGCGCGATCTCGGCTCACCGCAACCTCCGCCTCCTGGGTTCAGGCAATTCTCCTGTCTCAGCCTCCTGAGTAGCTGGGATTACAGGCACGCGCCACCATGCCCAGCTAATTTTTTGTAGTTTTAGTAGAGACGGGGTTTCACCATGTTGACCAGGATGGTCTCGATCTCTTGACCTCGTGATCCACCCGCCTCGGCCTCCCAAAGTGCTGGGATTACAGGCTTGAGCCACCGCGCCCGGCCCTAGAAACTTATTTTCAAATGATTTCTTCCAGAAGAAAAGTTTTTTGAACTCCACTTGCAACTTGTCTGTAAGTTTGAGATTGTTTCAAAAAAAAAGTTTATACTAAATATAAACATTTAAAAATTATCCTTTAAATTGGCTAAATATAATTCTGAAAATGAATTAAAAAACAACAAATCAGGCTAGGCACAGTGGCTTACACCTGCAATCCCAGCACTCTGGGAGGATAAGGTGGGAAGATATCTTGAGGCCAGGTGTTTAAGTCCAGTTTGGGCAACATAGCAAGGCCCCTTCTCTACAAAAAAAAAATATATATATATATATATGTATTTTTAATTAGCTGGGTGTGGTGGTGTGTGCCTGCAGGACCAGCTACTTGGAAGGCTGAGTGAGAGAATTGCTTGAGCCCAGGAGGTGGAGGCTGCAGTGACTGCACCACTGCACTCCAGCCTGGATGACAAAGTGAGGCCCTGTCTTATAAATAAATAAGTAAATCAACCCATCAATCTATTTTAGCCGACTACCTAAATACACTCCCAAGAACACAGCTTATATAGGACAACCCAGGTGTCTGTGTGTGTGTGTGCATGCATGCATGTGTGTGTGTGTGTGTGTGTGTGTATGTGTGTGTGGTGTTCTAATGAAATAGCAGGTACTCAAAGCGTACGAAGTTTTAGTTACACAGGAGGAATAAGTTCTGTAGATGTGTGTTGTACAGCATGGCAACTATAGTTAATACTAATGTATTTGTACACTTGAAAATTGCTAAGAGTATTTTTAAATGATCTCACTGCAAATAATGATAGTTGGTCAGGTAATGCATATGTTAATTAGCTTAAATTAATAATTTCACAACGTGTGTGTGTATATATATATATATAAACATCATGTTGTACCCCATAAATATATACAATAAGAAAGAAATGGCAGATACAATGTGACAAATGGTGTGCCTTGTAAGTGATAAATAAGCACAAAGTGCCACATAGCAAGGGGGAGAAGCCTGTATTTGTGTGAATACTGATGAGCACTCAGGACTGAGGTCTGAAGTGGACTACTGAGAGGAAAGTCTATTTCTACATTGTTAGAGCAAAAAATAGCATGTGTTTCTGTCCGCTAAGGCAGAGCATCGCAAATGGCTGCATTAATTGATTGATTCATCTTGGCTCTGCTATTCCTGTGAGACCCAGACGAGTCACTTAATCTCCCTCTGCCTCAATTTCCACATATATAGAATAAGGATAACAGTGGCTACCTCATAGGTACTCATAGGGTGAACTTAAATAAGTTAATATATGTAAAGTGCTTAGAACATTGCCTGGTACAGAACAAGAGCTACATGAAAATGTTAGCTATTATTTTTGTTTTGTTATTTACTTTTTTTTTTTGAGACAGGGTCTTACTCTGTCACACCCAGGCTGGAGTGCAGTGGTGTGGCCATGGCTCACTGCAGCCTCGACTTTTCAGGCTCAAGTAATCCTCCCACCTCAACCTCCTGAGTAGCTGGGACTACAGGCATAAACCATGCCCAGATAATTTTTGTGTTTTTTGTAGAGATAGGGTTTCACCATGGTTTTGAACTCTTGGGCAATCTGCCCTCCTTGGCCTCCCAAAGTGCGGGGATTACAGGTGTGAACCACCTGTTATTGTTATTAACTCATTCATCAATGGTACAATTTGCATTCCTAAATATTTATAATGGTAGGGTGATGGTCCTTCTCCTTACCAGGAGTTGAAAGAAACTTTCCCTGTTGCGGAAAAAGCTCGTACCCTGTAGTCTGTGTCCCTTTGGACTTTCCTTAATGGTGAAACATCAATACCCACCACACTCTGATCCCAACTTTTCATCCTGACCCTGGAACCCCTCTTGCTGAGCTGGGAGCCCTTGCCAGCACAGAATGTATCTTATATTTTCTGGCAAATGGTTTGTTGTTTTCCTTCATTTGACTCTGCTTTTATAGTTACCTCTTCTCCATCTCCTTTCAGAATGAATCAAACTTGGACTATCGATCAAACTTCGCCTTTCTCTGTGTCTCACAGTCTATCTGCTTTGCTTTATTTCAAAGTCAACAAAGTATCTTCAGTACGTTTGAAACAAATACTTTGGCATTTTTATTTGATGTTTTGTATTTTCAATAACCATTCAATGCTAAGGCCTCAGAAATCTATGATTATAGAGCACATTGAACACTGACCCAAGAGGGTTTAGGAGATTTTTCTTAGGCTCATATGGAAAATTCTAAGCTTCACTTGTTGTTATCAATCAATACTTAGACTTCAGTTCTTTTTTGTTTGCATCTGTTTGTGGACTCATTTGGGCAACTCTTTTATAGTCTGTGACTCATTTATGTGTGCATTTTATTGCTGTGTCACTGTGAAGAGTAGACGGCAATAAATAAATGTTGACTTGATTTAAGGACTTGAATTTCCCTAGCATTTATAGATTGCCATTTTTAATGCTGCCATCTCTTTTAAAGTCGTTTGCTTGTGAACTTCTAAGAATATACAGTAAAAGCTTGTGTTTTCTTCAGCTAATCTAACACTCATGCCTAAATGTATACATCTGTGGGTAGAACAGGAACTTCAGAATTAGTTACAGCTGGGTTTCACTGTTGGCGCCTCAAGAAAGTAGTTGATAATAACTGTATGTTTGGGCAGATCTCTTCATCTGTAAAATATTGGTAATTGTCTTTCCAAAAGACCACCAGAAAAGAAAAACAAAACAAACTATTGCTCAAACAAATCTAAGTGTATTAGACTTAACTGTAATAAGGGCAAAGCATCACCTTGACAGAGACGTAGTAATATCTCAGAAGGGAAAAGTCTAAAGGATACTTATGGGAGTTAGGGTGAAGGCTGGGTAGTTTTAACGTGGAGAACTGGTTGAGGATTGGGCAGAAATTATGACACAGTAGCTTTGATTTGGTGAGCCCAAGTGAGGCAAGCATATAACTAATCTTGGAATTAAACTATTTTAGTTGGCTCATGGTCTTGTCTTTCGGGAGCAAGTAGCTAGGTTATTTTTGCTTTATTCTCAGTATGGTTTGCACAGAGGTATGTCCAGTCTTAGGACTGTTTAACATAGTGTATGGTTGACACACCTGACAGCATAACTAATAATGGCAGATGCACCTGAACATGTGTTTGCAGTTCTGAGCTAAGGAATCTGGGAGTGGCCAATCTGAAAAGTCATTTCTTATTTCTGGAGGAATGTCTGAGCTCCCATCCTGTCCCGTGGAACGTGGGCTGTCCAGGGGATTGAGGCCCCTTATTTGGGATTAAATGAAGGTTGCCAGGTGGAGGTTAAGGGGAGAGTGCTAAGGGAAAATGCTATATAAATTGCGTGATTTGTTTTTGTTTTTTACAAGCAGTGGGTGTTCTTCTGCCAGCCTGCCGCCACGGGACTGCTCTGTATGTAAGTTTCCCGCTAATAAAGCCCTGTCTCCTTCGCTGGCCTCCCTTTTCTTCGGCCTCTTGAACCTGGTGCCATCTCTATTGAGGTTAGTAGGGGTTCCGCATGACACATTGGTATGGGAAATTTTACTAGTTTCAGTTCTCAATGATCATTTATGTCATGAGATTATTGTGAGTATGAAATAGAATACTGTAGCCAGGTGCAGTGGCTTACACCTGTAATCCCAGCACTTTGGGAGGCTGAGGCAGGCAGATCATGAGGTCAGGGGTTCGATACCAGACTGACCGACATAGTGAAACCCCATCTCTAATTAAAAATACCAAAATTAGCTGGGCGTGGTGGTGTGCACCTGTAATCCCAGCTACTTGGGAGGCTGAGGCAGGAGAATAGCTTGAACCTGGGAGGCGGAGGTTGCGGTGGGCCGAGAGCACACCATCATACTCCAGCCTGGGCAACAGCGAGACTCCGTCTCAAAAAGAAAAGAAAAAAAAGAAATAGAATGCTGTATATAAACGAGACTGGCAGTAAGTAAGTGTTCATTAAAATGTTAGTTTCTTTTCTCTCCTAACACAGCTGCTTCCCAACCCTTCACCTGTATTTTTTTAATATTGGGATTTCATCTAACTTTTTTTTTTTTTTTTTTTTTTTTTTTTTTTTGAGACGGAGTTTC
>NW_016107353.1:8642127-8661290 GCF_001604975.1 Cebus imitator | reverse complement strand
TCAGCCTCCTCAGTAGCTGGGATTACAGGCACGCACCACCATGCCCAGCTAATTTTTTGTATTTTTAGTAGAGACGGGGTTTCACCATGTTGACCAGGATGGTCTCGATCTCTTGATGTCGTGATCCACCTGCCTCGGCCTCCCAAAGTGCTGGGATTACAGGCTTGAGCCACCGCACCCGGCCATCATCTAACTATTTTTTATTTTCTGGGACAGAGACTCACTCTTGTCACCCATGCTGGAGTGCAATGGCACTATCTTGGCTTACTCCTCCCCCTTGGCTCAAGGGATCCTCCCACCTCAGCCTCCAAAGTAGCTGGGATTATAGGTGCGAGCCACCACAACTGGCTAAGTTTTTGTATTTTTGGTAGAAATGGGGTTTCATCATGTAGCTCAGGCTGGTCTCTAACTCCTGAGCTCAAGCAATCCACCTGCCTTGGCCTCCCAAATTGCTGAGATTGCAAATGTGAGCCACCATGCCAGGCTTCATCTGCCCATTAACAGCATCTAACTCAATGCTATACCACAGTAACAGTACTCAAAAAATGTTGAATGAGTGAATGAAAATCAAAAGGCATAATTTTAAAAAGCCAAACCAAGTACTTCGCAGGATTTTAATACCAGTTTAAGCCTGTAAAACTTGTTTCTTCCTAACATAATTAACTTATTGTCTTAATACAGCTCTCTCATTAACTGCTTCTAGAAGACAGCTGCGTTCTAGAAACTTGAATCACTAAGGGGAGGCACTTCGATTTTGATCCCAGATATTTAAGTAAATTATTTAACTTAGCTCTCATGGGGAAAAGGTTATTTAAGCTTGTTAGCGGTCATTATTTAAAGAAGGCAAGATATTCTAAAGATGCTACAGCATCAGAAAAAAGTGGGAAGTTTGCAGATCAGGTTTCTATAGGGATATCTTTTCCTCTTTGAACTCGTATTCTTTGCTTTTGATCACTTTCATTGGAAAATAATTTCAGAAACTGTTTATCCAGTTTGCTTCTACTTTTATTGATAATATGAAATCTATAATCTATTTTTTCGCAACTCTCTCTCTAGAATGTTTTTTTTTTGAGATGGAGTCCCGCTCTGTTGACCAGACTAGAGTGCAGTGGTGCTCTGGATGAAGACACCGCCTAAACATGCTTTGTGTAAGCAACAAGGCTGTTTTTTCACTTGGGTACGAGTGGACTGAGTCTGAAAACAGAGTCAGCAGAAGGTTGTGGGATAGAAGCTGGTTTTATAGGTTTGGCATAGGCAGTGGAAAGTAACAGTTCAGGGCAGTTTTTGCAAGTTGGGGGTTTGTACAGGGTCCAATGTCACAAGGTTGGCTTATCAGTTGAGATAGGAACAATGGCAGAATGTTACAAGTTTGGTTAATCAGGCACTATAGAAGCTAGCTATTCTTCTTTTCTGGTTTTCCTGTTACCTCAGACTTTCCGGCTCCAGGAGGCCATCTGGAGGTGTACGTGAGGGTGACAGGGGTTACTATGGCTTGGCTATGGTGTAGTCCGTGGTGTAGTCAGTTTAAAGGACTTTGCAGGTGCGATCTTGGCTCACTGCAAACTCCGCCTCCTGGGTTCAAGCAATTCTCCTGCCTCATCCTCCCAAGTAGCTGGGATTATAGGTGCATGCCGCCATGCCTGGCTAATTTTTTTGGTGTAATTTTAGTAGAGAGGGGGTTTTGGCCGGGCATGGTGGCTCACGCCTGTAATCCCAGCACTTTGGGGGGCCGAGGCGGGTGGATCACTTGAGGTCGGGAGTTCAAAACCAGCCTGTCCAACATGGCGAAACCCCATCTCTACTAAAAATACAAAATTAGCTGGGCATGGTGGTGCATGCCTGTAATCCCAGCTACTCGGGAGGCTGAGGTACAAGAATTGCTTGAACCTGGGAGGCAGAGGTTGTAGTGAGCCAAGATCGTGCCACTGCCCTCCAGCCTGAGCAACAAGAACAAAACTCCATCTCAAAAAAAAAAAAAAGAGAGGGGGTTTCACTGTGTTGGACAGGCTGGTCTGGAACTTCTGACCTCTGGTGGTCCTCCCACGTTGGTCTCCCAAAGTGTTAGAATTACAGGTGTGAGCCACTGTGCCCAGCCTAAAATATGGTCTTAAGGATACTCTCAACCCAGATCTCCTGTGGTTTCGGAGGAGCCCTGGATCCTCTTGGAGCCTTTCATTCACATCAGGTGCAATTGCTTGAATTGCACTCTTCCAGTTTTCAGTGGAGGCACAGAGCACATCTGGTTCCAGGCATGCTTCATTGGTTGAAAGATTAATAAAATTGTGACTTTTTTTTTTTTTGCAGGGATAGCAGGAGGGATAGCAGGAGGGTATGATGAACAGGAAAGGGAAATTGAGTACAGAAAAAAAATTCTTTCAAGAACTAGAACTCCCTTTACTCATTCATGTGTACTAGGTATAAGGAGATGAGGTGTCAGCTGACAGTTGATTATGAAAACCTCATCAAGAATGTCTGAATTTCCATAGAATTTAAAGCTCTAGGCTGATCTATTTTAGTTTCCAGGCAGGAGATAATTCTTATGGCTACTGTAGGGCTTTCTCACTCTTTCATGAGGCGTTGGACTAATGACAGCTACCATTTACTGGCAGCTGCTGTATTCTGAGAACAAATTCAGTACTTTCTCTATCTTGCTTAATACTCATGACAATGGTGAACTGGTATCCTTATATTACAGAAAAAGAAACTGAGGCTCAGAGAGATTAAATAATCAAAGGTTAGACACCAAGTAAACTGAAGAGCCAGCATTGAGACCCAGGGTTTTTAGCTCTAAAATGTGTATCCCAAAGGCAATAGTGATTAGGAGTGTGGACTCATTCCGGGGCTCAACCCCAGCTGTGAAAATGTGGGCAAGTTGTTGAACTCCTATGCCTCAGTTATTTCATCTAAAAATGGAGTTGTCAACCCAATTAAAAGAGGGCAAAAGATCAAAGATGGCACATAAGCCTATGAAAATATACTCCACATTCTATGCCAATAGGGAGTTGCAAACTAAAACAATAATGAGGTGCCACTACGTACCTATTAATATTAGAATAGCAAAAATCCAGAAACTGACATCAAATACTGGAGAGAATGTAGAGTGACAGGAACTCTCATTTATTGCTGGTAGGAATGCAAAATGGTACAGCCACTTTGGAAGACAGTTTGACAGTTTCTTACAAAGTTAAACACGCTCTTACCATAGGATCTAGCAATCATGCACCTTGGTATTTACCCAAATGAGTTGAAAACTTATGTCTACAGAAAAGCTTGCACATGTATGTTTATAACAGCTTTGTTCATAATTGCCAAAACTTGGAAGCAACCAAGATATCCTTTAGCAGGTGAATGGGTAAGCAAACTGGTACGTTTATACAATGGGGTATCATTCAACAATCAAAACAAATAAGCTATTCAAGCCACAAAAAGACATGGAAGAATCATAAATGTATATTGTTAAGAGAAAGAAGCCAATGTGAAAAGGCTACATACTGTATGATTTCAAACACATGATATTCTGGAACAGACAAACTGAAAAGTGAAAAGATCAGTGGGTACTAAGGTTTGGAGGTGGGGAGGCAGGGATGAATAGGTGGAGCACAGAGGACTTTGGTGGGCAGTGAAACGGCTGTGTGATGTAATGGCGGTTACATGTTACTACTACACTTATCAAAACCTGTAGAATTCCACAACATAGAGCCAACCCTGATATAAACTGTGGACTTTTAACAATGTATCAACATTGGCTCATCAATTATAACAAAAGTACAACATGAATACAAGATGTTAATAAGGAAAACTGTATGCTGAGGGTGGGGCTGGGGGAAAGGATGGTATATGAGAACTGTCTGTATTTTCCACAGGATGTTTTTAATAAACTTAAAACTTCTCTAAAAATTCAAATTTTTTTTTTTTTTTTTTTTGGAGACAGAGTTTCGCTCTTGTTACCCAGGCTGGAGTGCAAAGGCGCGATCTCGGCTCACCGAAACCTCCGCCTCCTGGGTTCAGGCAATTCTCCTGCCTCAGCCTCCTGAGTCGCTGGGATTACAGGCATGCGCCACCATGCCCAGCTAATTTTTTGTATTTTTAGTAGAGACGGGGTTTCACCATGTTGACCAGGATGGTCTCGATCTCTTAACCTTGTGATCCACCTGCCTCGGCTTCCCAAAGTGCTGGGATTACAGGCTTGAGCCACCGCGCCCGGCCTTAAAAATTCAATTATTTTAAAAAGTCTACCTCAAAACAAAAAAGAAAGAAGATTGTGAGGATTTGATGAGTTAATATATAAGACACTTAGAGAAAAGCCTGGCATATGCCACACATTGAGTGGTGGTGGTGAGGATGATTCCTGTTGCCTTCTCGGAGGTAAATGGACATTTATTTACTTTATGGTGTGTGGGGCTGCCTGAATGTTTGATGGTAAATGTAATGTGACCTTGGACAAATAACATAACCGTTATACCTTAATTTCTATCTCTATAAAATGGGGTGATAATCATGCCAATCTCTTATGTTATAGTGCAGATTTTTTTTTTTTGAGACAGATTCTTGCTCAGTTGCCCCTGAGGCTGGAGTGCAGTGGCACAATCTTGGCTCACCACAACCTCCGCCTCCCTGGTTCAAGCTCTTCCCTTGCGTCAGCCTCCTGAGTAGCTGGGACTACAGGTGTGCACCACCACGCTCAGCTAATTTTTTTGTATTTTAGTAGAGATGGGGTTTCACCATGTTGGCCAGTATGGTCTCGATCTCGTGACTTCGTGATCCACCTGCCTCGGCCTCCCAAAGTGCTGGGATTACAGGTGTGAGCCACTGCACCTGGCCTATAGTGCAAATTTAATGCATTAATACATACAAAGGGTTCATAACAGTGCCAGCGTGTACATGTATTATTGTTTCTATACTATCTTCCAGTTCTTAGCACTCCACAGATCCCTGCTCAAATACATCATCTATTTTTTTTTTCTCCTTTCCTTGTTCCCATTTCAGCCCCAAAGCCCTTGAGTATCTTTCATCTCAGTAACTCTGGCCCTTGGATGGTGTGCAGCATTTGAAGATTCCAATAGCTGCTGAACAAATGAATAGACAGAGCTATAGGACTGAAACCTAGACACAGTGCTTCTCCTGCAAGGAGCTGTTTAGCACTCCGTGTCATAATAGCATTCAAGTTGTAGGTCTTACATGTGGTATGACTGATAAGTAGTGGTCTTGTTTTCCTGGAGGTACTTCTCCTTTACTGTCTAAAGTATCTGAGGCTCTTCTGTTAGCTTCTCAAGTTATTCCAACATTTTCGCATTTTCCCTATAACATCTACTTCTCACCTCTTCCAGGTTTTACCACCTGAATTATATTTAATTCAGTGCAATGATTTGCAGCCATTCGATCACCCCAGTGGCCATAAGTTCATAGCCCCATGTTTTTTTTTTTTTTCTTTTCTTTTTTGAGTCAGAGTTTCGTTTTTTTTTCCTCGGTTGGTGTTCAATGGGGGGTTCTTGGTTTACCGCAACGTCCGCCTCCTGGGTTCAATCAATTCTCCTGCCTCAGCCTCCCGAGTAGCTGGGACTACAGGCACGCACCATCATGCCCAGCTAATTTTTGTATTTTTAGTAGAGACGAGGTTTCACCTCGTTGACCAGGATGGTCTCGATCTCTTGACCTCGTGATCCACCCGCCTCGGCCTCCCAAAGTGCTGGGATTATAGGCGTGAGCCACCGCGCCCGGCCCATAGCCCCATGTTTGACCTTGAGATTTGAAAGCTATTCTTTCTGGTATATTAAATTCCCTTGATCAAAAAAGTTTACCTAGAGTTTAACTTCACAGTCTAATGTGAATTCCAGGTTTCAAATAACCTTTAATTTTTGCGGGGATGAATTACAAATAGTCCACCAAAGTTAATTTCTTTTTCTGGAATGGTCTGTCTATTTATCTGTATTTGTGTATATATAAATGAAAGATATGTATTGTTTTGTGTTTCCTTATGAATTCTACAGATATTAATCTATGTAGAGACAGAATGTTCTCAAAAGAGACAATTACATTTTTGTGAGTACATAAAGCTGGAAATGTTTAGGTACAGCTCTGTAGAGAAGGTAGAAAAAACACAGTTTTAACAACAATAAAAGAGAACCTGTTGCTTCGTGTTTGCGGATGTGATGCAGTCATGAACTGTATGTTGATGTTTCAGTCAACTACAGACCACATATATGAACTGTAGTCCTATAAGATTATGATACTGCATTTTTACTGTACCTTTTCTGTGTTTAGATATATTTAGATAAATAAATACTTGCCATTGTATTACAGTTGCCTATAGTATTCAGTACAGTGACAGGCTGTGCATGTTTATAGCCTAGGCTATGCCATACGGCCTAGGTCTGTAGTAGGCAATACCTATAGGTTTGTGTAAGTATACTCTATAATGTTTGTACAAGAATGTTATCTCCTAAGTCTGCATTTTTCAGAACATATCCCTGTCTTGAAGTGACACATGACTATAATTATGAACTAACATTAATGCATGAAAATTGGGATCAAGTTATTCCAAACTAAAATATCTAGGGAAAATATATATCCAAGGTATGCTTATAGTGTTAGTGATTATTCTCAGGTTGAGAAAACATATATATTGTTTACAAACAAACTAAAGCATAGTTTGTTTACTAGTCCTCTTGATTAGTGCATCCTTAGAGTTCTCAAACATAAATCTTAATCTTTCGAACTAGCCTGGGGGATACGTTTGATTTGTCAGTGATGATGCCATAGAGCATCCCCAAAGGAGAGACCATTCCCTCTCTGGATAGTTTATCGATTTGTCTGTGAATACTCAGTCCTGTTAATGAGTCAAAAGACTGTGGTTGTTGATTATTCCAGCTTCACAAGGAACCAGTAAGCTATAAAACAATGTTATAAAGTGCTTGGTGTTCCTCAGAAGAGAGACAATTTGCAACAATAAAATGAATATATCTTTAATAGTTCAAGTTCCTTTGGAACACTAGAAGTTTATTCTATCCAGAATACCTTGCATATAATAGATCCTGTATAATTATAATAAGGAAGGGAGGACTCTACACACCCAGGTGCAAGGTGTGAACCCCAAATATCTGAGACAGGTCTCAGTCAATTTCGCAAGTTAATTTTGCCAAAGTAAAGGACGTACACCTGTGACACAGCCTCAGGCGGTCCTGATGACATAAGCCTAAGGTGGTCAGAGCACAGCTTGGTTTTATACATTTTAGGGAGACATGAGTCATCAATCAATATCGGGACAACTCAGAAGTAGGGAGAGGGTTTCCAGGTCATAGGAAATAAGAGACAAATGCTTGCATTCTTTTGTGTTTCTGATCACCTTTTCCAAAGGAGGCAAATCAGATATGCACTTTTCTCAGTGAGCAGAGGGAGGGAGTTAGGTTTACCGTAAGCAGTTCAAGCTTGACTTTTCCTCTTAGCTTAGTGACTTTGGGGCCCCAAGATTTATTTTCCTTTCACAAAGGCAAATCTCAAAGGTGAGAAGATTAAGCTCTCAGATATTCACATGACTTTTCAATAGCCTATATTAAACTTGTCTTTCTGTCTGATTTACTTACACCCACTGCAAATGTATAGATTACTATAACTTCTATAATAGTTATTACCGTCAGGTCACCGCCAACTGGTCTCCCTGTCTCCAGGCTTAGCCCATTTCAACACATTCTTTACTTTGCAACTGAAATGTTATTTTATTTATTTATTTTTTTGAGATGGAGTTTCACTCTTGTCGCCCAGGTTGAAGTGCAATGGCATGATCTCAGCTCACTGCAGCCGACTCCTCCTGGGTTCAAGTGATTTTCCTGCCTCAGCCTCCCAAGTAGCTGGAATTACAGGTGTGCATCACCACACCTGGCTAATTTTCTTTTGTATTTTTAGTAGAGCTGGGGTTTCTCCATGTTGGTCAGACTGGTCTCAAACTCCTGACCTCAGATGATCCATCCACCTCGGCCTCCCAAGGTGCTGGGATTACAGGCATGAGCTACCGCACCTGGCCTGAAATGTTATTTCTAAAATGTAAATGTAATCCTATATCTTCTGTCTTTCAGATCCTTCAGTGGCCTTCTGTTGCTCTTGGATAGAGTGACTCTTTACTAGGCTAATAAGGTCTAACATAATCACCCACTTAACTTCTTCAAATACACCTCGACCCATGCCTCCTCTAACTCTTAGATTAAGCTACACCACTTTTTGGCCTTCTATTTACTTAGCCTGTAATTCTCCCCACTCCCGACATTGACCCTCAGGAAAGGTAATTCCTTCAGATCTTAATTTAGATCTAATTTCCTCCTCTCCCATACTCTGTTCTTACTCATTCTCCCAATTCTGCTTCATAAAAGACCTAGAAACTGTGATAGCAAAGCGCAGACACTCTTTGATCTTTCTGGGCATGCTGGGAAGTAGAGAGGCAACGAGGGCACATGTAAGGAACAGTCCTGCATCAATAAATTTTGTCTCTAGCATATAAATGACTCAGATGTCTGTACCAGGTAAGATCAAAGCTGGTTGCTTCTTTTCCTCAAGACCTTGTGTAGCCTCATGGTTCCTGCTGTGGATAAGAAGCTGTATTATAATGGTATGCCAGATTCTCTGGGTCTAAGGATCTAGCCTTTTTTCCTGGGTAAGCTATCTGTCCCTAGGTTTGATTATCATGTTTCTCCCATGTTTCATAACTCTAAGAATTGGTGAGAAATATTATTGTGTAAGACACTACTTAATTTATTATGCTTTGAATTTACTGTGGTTCCCAAGGCGCTACCATTAGAGGTGTGCTGGTAAATGTGTAACAACTAGCCCACTGGGGAAGAAGGGGAAGCCCTTATTTGCAGTATTCTCTTGTTCCTGTGGTGTAAATATTCTCATCATGGTCAATTTAAAGCTACTGATGCAGGACTTTTTGCTCCTTAGTTAGCTCTGGGTTCTTGTCTCATAACCAGGAAAAAGTAGGCATGTGGACACTCAAAGAGTGGGCAAGGCAGGGAGTTCCCTTGAGTGATGAAACAGATTTTAGTGGGGAGGGGTTACAGGGATGGTCCCCCTACTTGAAGGCAGGAAAGTTCTCAGTATGGCTGTGCCCAGGGCCTTTTATGGCTCAGAATAGGGAGTATGTGCTGAATGGTTTGTGAGTATGCAAAAACGATCAAAGCAAAGACACTACTCAAAGGTGGGCACAACAGTGTAGAAAACCAACTAGGGAAGGGTAGGTATATGTAAAATAGGTGAGGGATGAGGATCAGAGGAAAGTGTACCAGACGGTACACTTTGGGAAGGTGGGTTCCCAATCTGGTTGAAGGATTTAACTTGTAGCTTTGGTTTCAGGCTTTAAACTGTCTTTGGCTGGTAGGTGGGGTTTCGCCGGGGACCAGCCCCTGTCTGCCTAGGCATTTGGCTGCCTCCTGTCACTATCACTATCAACACATAGTACTCATCAAAATGATGCATTTTAACTGGGCAGATAAAATAGATGCTAATAACCTCAAGAGGTAAATAATAGTAAATAGTAAAATAATATATTAAAAAAATAGCGGCCGGGCGCGGTGGCTCAAGCCTGTAATCCCAGCACTTTGGGAGGCCGAGACGGGTGGATCACGAGGTCAAGAGATCGAGACCATCCTGGTCAACATGGTGAAACCCCGTCTCTACTAAAAATACAAAAAATTAGCTGGGCATGGTGGTGCATGCCTGTAATCCCAGCTACTCAGGAGGCTGAGGCAGGAGAATTGCCTGAACCCAGGAGGCGGAGGTTGCGGTGAGCCGAGATCGCGCCATTGCACTCCAGCCTGGGTAACATGAGTGAAACTCCGTCTCACAAAAAAAAAAAAAAAAAAAAAAAATAGCAAAATAATTAGGCAGAGATGAGTTTGAGTAGTTGATATCATTATTTTAAAGTAATTTAGTTATATTTAAATTTAACTTTGCATAATGGCTTGCAAAATTTCAAAAAAAATTAACAATCGATTCTCATAAAATGATATGAGCCACCTGTAGCATATCAGCAAATACTATTTTCTCCTCTTAGCATAAAGTTCTGTTCACATTAAAATTAAGCAAACATGGAACTCACCCTCCTAAATACATCTTTAGGAAATTAACTTGTGTGTAAAAGTAGAGTTGTTAGTTATTTTATTTTATTTTATTTTTTTGAGACAGAGTTTCGCTCTTGTTACCCAGGCTGGAGTGCAATGGCGTGATCTCGGCTCACCGCAACCTCTGCCTCCTGGGTTCAGGCAATTCTCCTGCCTCAGCCTCCTGAGTAGCTGGGATTACAGGCACGCGCCACCATGCCCAGCTAATTTTTTGTATTTTTAGTAGAGACGGGGTTTCACCATGTTGACCAGGATGGTCTCGATCTCTTGACCTCGTGATCCACCTGCCTCGGCCTCCCAAAGTGCTGGGATTACAGGCTTGAGCCACCGTGCCCAGCCCGAGTTGTTAGTTATTGAAACAATTGTATAAAACAAACAAAAAAAAATATAAAGTATTACACTGATCTTTTCTCACTATCAGGCTATTTTTGTTTGTTTCAGTATGTTTTTCTTCCACCTAAAAAGAAAACAGACCAACTTAATAATATACGCAAGCTTATATCTCATGGGTTACCATGTTGCTCAACTGTGGTCTACGGACTCATAGCATTCTCATCACCTGGTATCTTGTTGGAAATAGAGAATCTCAGATACCATCCAGAACTCCTGAATCAAAATCTGCATTTTAACAAGATCCCTAGCTGGTCTAAATGCACAGTAAATTTTGAGAACACTGATGCACTGAGTGAAGGCTTGATGTCAGACAAGCCTGGCTCTATAATAATACTTTCCAGTAGAACTTTCCACAATAATATTAATAGAAATGTTTTATATCTGTGTTGCTGAAAACATTGGCCATTAATCACATTTGGCGGTTGAGCACGTGAAATGTGGTTAGGGCCTGAGGAAGGTCCCCTTGAGTATTAAGCAGAGTACTGATTGGCACATGTGTATGAGAAAATTATCCAGACTAAACAAAGAACCCAAGAAGATTAAAGAGAATAGCACTCAGCTCTACCACAGAGCAAAGAATAGTGCTTCCTTCAGTAATCCAACCTGGAAAACCTTGTAATTCATGGGACATTTAGTAGAGTACTCGAAAAGCACTTGCCTCAGTGGTGGAAAATAATCTAGACTAAGTGTGCCTCTGGTCTCACCTAACATCTTAAAAGCAAGACCAAAAATTATTTTCAAGGAAGATACCCACATCTTAGAACAAAGTTCAAGAAAACCTATGGGAATATAAAAATATCCAACACATATGCAGATAAAATTTAAAATGTCTGATATCCAATCAAAACCCATGATGAGGACCAAACAAACAAACAAAACACAAAAATCAGTCAATCAAAATAAAACAGATTTTTTTTTTCATGTCTCTATTACTAAGCACAATTATAGGCATACCCTTTTTTAGACTGCATTCTAGCCTGGGCAATAAAGCAACACCCCCGTTCTCTCTCCCTCTCCCTCTCTCTTTCCTCCTCTCCTTCATTCTTTTATTTTTTTATTCTTTTTTTTCTTTCTTTCTTCAAAAAAAAAAAAGATGTTGACACAAAATGACACTGATTTTAGAACTAACAGATAAAGTCACTAAAAGGTATTATAAACATTTTATATATATATTCAAAAAGATTAGTAGATACTTGAAGATAGAAAAAAAATATCCAACCTAAACTTTTAGAGTTGAAAACTGCAGTGTCTGAGATGAAAAATACACTGGATAGGATTAACATAAGAAAAGATGATTGAACTTGAACATATGGCAATAGAAAGTATTCAAAATGAATCAGAAATAATTTATTTTAAATGAAAAGAGCAGTGAGCTGTGAGACAATTTCAGTGTCCTGATACATGTGTAATTGGATTCCCTGAAATAGAGATGTAGGACAGAGGCAAATATTTAGAAAAATAATGGCCAGGCTGGGCATGGTGGCTCACCTCTGTAATCCTAGCACTTTGAGATGCTGAGGAGGCTGGATCACAAGATCAGGAGTTTGCGAATAGCCTGGTCAGTATGGTGAAACCCTATCTCTACTAAAAATACAAAAATTAGCTGGGCATGGTGGCATACACCTGTAATCTCAGCTACTTGGGAGGCTGAAGCAGGAGACTTGCTTGAACCTGTGAGGTAGAGGTTCTAGTGAGCCGAGATTGCCCCACTGTACCCCAGCCTGGGTGACAAAGCAAGACTCTGTCTCAAAAAAAAAAAAAGTCCAAATATTTTCCAAATTTGATGAAAGCTCAATAATCCAAAGCTCAAGAAACATGAAGACAATGACATTAAGGCACATATGAATCAAATTTCTCTCTCTCTTTTTTTTTTTTGGAGATGGGGTTTCACTATGTTGTCCAGGATGGTCTCAAACTCCTGATCTCAGCTGATCCACCTGCCTCAGCCTCCCAAAGTACAAATTTCTCAAAACTAATCATATAGAGAAAATCTTAAAAGTAGCCATATAAAAAAGATAAAGATTACATCAGATTTTTCATTGGAAACAATGAAAATAAAAAGACAGTGGGATAATCTTTACAGCACTTGATGGAGAATAAAAAGTGCCACCTCGAATTTTATATCCAGCAAAAAATCTTTAAAAAATGAAGGCAAAATAAAGACCATTTCAGACAGACAAAAATTTAAATAATTTCTTACCAGCATATCTTCACTATAATGTTAACATTTTTATACTGGAAGGAAGTGACACCAGGTAGTAATACAGATTTACACAAAGTAATAAAAAGCACTGTAAGTGGTAACTTTGTTAATGAATATATGAGAGTTTTAGTTATTTTAAAAATCTCACAAAGATAATTGACCCTTCAAACCGAAGTAACAACAGTATATTGAGGGGTTTATAACATCTATATAGGTAAAATATGTGTGACATTCAGAACAAGTAATACCAATTCCACATAAACTCTTCCAGAAAAATATTCCTTACAGAGGAGGAAATATTTCCCAACTCATTTTATGAGGCCAGCATTATTCTGATACCAAAACTACACAAAAACATTGCAAGGAAAGATAACTACAGACCATTATTCCTGATACGGATAAACAAAACTTCTAAAATCTCTCATCGGGAATCCCATTCCAATCGTGTTGTCAAATTTCTTGCCAGTAGTAATACTAATTTCCTAGTTGATATCTCTGCCTCCTCTCTCCTCACTCCTATTAATTTATATACCCTTGACAAATTAATCTTCCTTAACATGATTTGATCATGCCATTGCTCTACAGAAAAGTCTCCAATCGCTCCTACTGCATACTAAATAGATACAAAGTGGTAGGGTTATTATAGAAGAGGCTGAGAAATT
Source organism: Cebus imitator (assembly GCF_001604975.1). Lineage (NCBI taxonomy): Eukaryota > Metazoa > Chordata > Mammalia > Primates > Cebidae > Cebus > Cebus imitator. Next base: position 8,647,926 of record NW_016107353.1, on the reverse strand, counting down.
TTTCCACTAGCAGGCTACTAGGTAGAGTATCCAAGGTGATAGATTATTTCTATGCACTTGTCCAATGTAGAAAATGTCATGAGGTGATCCTTGGTCCTTCTTATCGAAATTGTACTTTCTGACATCAAGCTCATCTGTAATAACATGGAATATTTATTGATCATGTGCTATGTGGTATTCATGATGTAAACACTTTACGTGCATTATGTCCTCTGTAAAATCAGGATGACAATAGTATCTGCATTGCAGAATTCTTATGGGGATTAAAAAGTACTTATAAAATGCTATACAGTGTGGAAAATATTAAGTGCCATAATAAGCTATCACTGCTTAAGTACTTAGTACTTAGCCATGATTGTTAATGTTGTTGTTTAAGTCTTATCTTTTTCTTTTTTTCTTTTTTTTTTTTTTTTGAGATGGAGTCTTGCTCTGTTGCTCAGGCTGGAGTGCAGTGGCATGATCTAGGCTCACTGCAATTTCTGCCTCCCAGGTTCAAGTGATTCTCCTGCCTCAGCCTCCTGAGTAACTGGGATTACGGGCTTGCACTACCATGCCCAGCTAATTTTTGTATTTTTACGGGGTTTCACTATGTTGGTCAGACTGGTCTCAAACTCCTGACCTCAAGTGATCTGCATGCCTCAGCCTCCCAAAGTGTTGGGATTACAGGCATAAGCTACCATGCCTTGCCTTAACGCTTATTTATAGGTAAAAACAGGCACAGAAAGGCTAAGTAACTTGCCCAAATCACATAACCAGTAAGTTGTAGAGCTTGGTCTTAAGTTGGATTCTGTTTGACTCTGAAGCTCATGTTCTTGACCACATTCTGACCTGGGTCCAATAAAACATTATTGATATGGTTTGGATTTATGTCCCCACCCAAATCTCATGTTGAATTGTAATCTCTAATATTGGAGGTGTGGCCTGGTGGGAGGTGATTGGATCATGGGGATGGTCATTCATGAATGGTTTAGCACCATGCTCTTGGTGCTGTTCTCATGATAGTGACTGAGTGACTTATCATGAGATCTGGTTGTTTAAAAGTCTGTAGCACCACCCCCACATGTCTCTTGCTCCTGCTCCTGCCACGTGAGATGTCTCACTCTCCTTTTCCCCTCTACCATGATTATAAGTTTCTGGAGGTCTCCCCAGAAGCTGAGCAGATGTTAGCGTTATGCTTTCTATACAGCCTGTGAAGCTGTGAGCCAATTAAACCTCTTTTCTTTATAAATTTTCTGTCTCAGGTATTTGTTTATACCAATGCAAGAACTGACTAATGAAGAAAATTGGTACTGAGGAGTGGGGCTTTGCTATAAAGATACCTGAAAAGGTGCAAGTGACTTTGGAACTGGCAGAAGTTGGAAGAGTGTGGAGGGCTTAAAAGAAGACAGAAAGATGAAGGAAAGTTTGGAACTTCTTAGAGACTGGTTGAATGATTACGACCAAAATGCTGGTAGTGATATGGACAGTGCAGTTCAGGCTGATAAAGTCTCAGATGGAAATGAGGAACTAACTGAGAACTGAAATAAAAGTCACTTTTGTTATGCCTTAGCAAATAATTTGGCTGCATTGTGCCCCTGCCCTAGGGATCTGCGAAACTTTGAACTTAAGAGTGTTGATTTAGGGTATGTGGTGGAAGAAAATTCTGAGTAGCAAAGTGTTCAAGAGGTGGCCTTGCTGCTTCTAACAGCTTATGCTTATATGTGTGAGCAAAAAATCAACCTAAAGTTGGAACTTATATTTAAAGGGAGGTAGAGCAAAAGTTTGGAAAATTTGCAGCCTAGTTATGTGGTAAGAAAAGAAAAGCCCATTTTCAGGGGAAGAATTCAAGCAGGCTGAGAAATTTGTATAAGTAAAAAGGAGCCAAGTGCTAATTGCCAAGACAATGGGGAAAAGGCCTAGAAGCCATTTCAGAGACCTTTGCAGCAGCATCTCCTATCACAGGCCTAGAATGGTTTTGTGGGCCAGACCCATGACCCTGGTTACCCTGCACAGCCTTGGGATGCTGGTCCCTGTGTCGTAACCACTCCAGCATCAGCCATAGCTTAAAGGGCCCAGGCACAGTTTGGGCTGCTGCTTCAGAGGGTACAAACTATAAGACTTGGGAGCTTCCACATCATATTAAACCTGTGGGGGCAAAAAGTGCAGGAGTTGAGGCTTGGGCACCTCTGCCTAGATTTCAGAGGATGTATGGAAAAGCCTGAATGTCCAGACAGAAGCCTTTTGCAAGAGTGGAGCCATCATGGAGAACTTCTACTAGGATATGGTGGAGGGTAAATGTGGGGTTGAAGAATCCCCAGCAGAGTTCCCCACTGGGGCACTGCCTATTGGAACTGTGAGAAGAGTGCTATCCTTCAGACCAAAAATGGCAGATCCACTGATAGCTTGCACCATGCAGCTGGAAAAGCTGCAGGCATTCAATGCCATCCCATGAAAGCAGCTGCAGGGGCTATACCCTGCAGAGCCACAGGAATGGGGTTGCTTTTCCATCAGTGTGCCCTGGATATGGGACATGGAGTCAAATGAAATTATTTTGGAGCTTTAAGATTTAATGACTGCCCTGTTGGGTTTTGGACTTGCATGGGACTTGTAGCCCCTTTCTTTTGGTTGATTTCTCCCTTTTGCAATGGGAGTACTTACTCAATGCCTATACCCTCATTGAATGTTGAAAGTAACTAACTTGCTTTTGATCTAATGGGCACATATGTAGAAGGGAGTAGCCTTGTCTCAGATGAGACTTTAGACTTTTGAGTTAATGCAGAAAAGTTAACAGTTTGGGGGACTGTTGAGAAGGGATAATTTTATTTTGCAATGTGAGAAGAATATGAGATTTGGGGGCTAGGGATGGAATAATATGGTTTGGGTCTGTGTCCCCATCAAATTTCATGTCAAATTCTAATTCCCACTGTTGGAAGTGGGGCCTTGGTGGCGGATTTCTCATGAGTAGTTTAGCACCATCCACTTGGTGTTGTTCTTGTGATAGTGTGAGAGTTCTCGTGAGAGCTGGTTGTTTAAAATTGTACAGCACCTTCCCCACTCATTCTCTCTTCTTCCTGCTCTGGCCATGTCATATGTGTGTTCCCCCTTTGCCTTCTGACATGACTGAAATCTTCCTGAGGTCTCCCCAGAAGCAGCAGCTGCTATGCTTCTTGTACAGCCTGCAGAACAATGAGCCAATTAAAGCTCCTTTCTTTATAAATTACCCAGTCTCAGGTATTTTTTTATAGCAGTGTAAGAATGAACTAATAGAATTATTTTTTTCTCTTTTGCTCTGCAGTACTGAGTGAGCTCTCAAAACAACTGTACCCGTCAAAGTGTTTCAATATAAGTTGATCCCCAAAAAGTGTTTGTGGTTGATAAGAAAGGTGGTCCTTCCCTGAACCATTTCTTTAAAAATGTCAATAATCCCTAGGAAGCTGTTCACACATCATTTCCCATTTTCCCCTGCACTAGTGCTAATAATATTTCTTAAATGCTGACAATATTTGAGAAGCTAGTTTTAGACTTTCCCTCTGCTAGAAACTAGAAGTGTAAAACAATGAGTTGGTAATCCAAACCACTGTCTGGCCTTCTCCCCATTACTTTGCCAATCACAGCATTGTTCTGTGTCCTGAGTTTTATGAGTTTATTTTAAAGTTTTCATTTTTTATAAGGTCCCTATGTAAAGTGATTTTTTGGCCATTACGAAATAAGATGTTCTGTAATTTGCAACTCTTCTCTTGTTGCTCTCCCAACTCCAAGTCAGCACTTCGTTGCCCTTGTTCTCATGTCATTGCTCAACCTCCAGGCACAGCTATTTCAACACACCAGCCACCTCCATGGCTCTCTATCATTTTCAAGACTAAGCTGAAGTTCATTATGCTTGGTTTATGTAACCCACATATCATCTATTACCCATTGAGAGCAAAATAAGTTCATTCCAAACACAAGGAAATCTCGGTTCCTATCTGAGATTTCTGTGTCTCTGTAGGGAGCATTTTTGGTGTTAGCACTTCCACTTCTGGGCTCAGGTTTTAGTGGGTTGTGACTCTGCAGCAACTAAGATCTGTAATTCTGTTCCTTTTTAAGTTCTACAAACACTCACAGAATCCCCTAGAATATGCCCGTAAAATCCAATGACGCAAAGCTAATTTTTAAAGGGTTTATGTTGTGACCATGCAAATGATGTCATCTTGAGCTTTAGGCAACCCTTTTTGAAACGCTTTTTGGCTACTTCAATGCCAAATATTTTTACTGCTCTTCATCTTACATGGTCTAAATTGTACATTATATTTTTTATTCTCTTCTCTCCCTCTCTTTTCAGGAGCTAAAACAAATGTCTTTCTTTGTTTTCGGAGATCACTTTAGCCACCTCCTAAAATGTTTACCTTGATTCCTGCTGACTTTCATGCCTTGTTTTCTCTCGCCACACAGCATTCCAAGTATTGCCTCAAATATTATAGTAACCTTCCTCAGAGGAATTCTCTTATTCGCTCTTAAGATAATACATTTTTTTTTAACTTCCATTACATCACAAAGTCCTTTTTTAAAAAAATATATATTATATTGCACTTTAGGTTCTGGGGTACAAGTGAAGAACATGCAGGATTGTGGCATAGGTGCATACATAGCAATGTGGTTTGCTGCCTCCATCCCCATCACCCATATCTGGCATTTCTCCCCATGTTATCCCTCCCCAACTCGCTACCCCCCACTGTCACTCCCCTACTGCCCCCTAACAGATCTCAGTGTGTGATGCTCCCTCCCTGTGTCCATGTGTTTTCATTGTTCAACACCTGCCTATGACTGAGAACATGTGATGTTTGATTTTCTGTTTTTGTGTCAATTGGCTGAGAATGATGGTTTCCAGGCTCATCCATGTCCCTACAAAGGACATGAACTCATCTTTTTTTATGGCTGCATAGTATTCCATGGTGTATATGTGCCACATTTTCCCTGTCCAGTCTATCGTTGATGGGCATTTGGGTTGGTTCCAAATCTTTGTTATTGTAAACAGTGCTGCAGTGAACATACGTGTGCATGTGTCTTTACAATAGAACAATTTATAATCCTTTGGATATATGCCCAGTAATGGGATTGCTGGGTCAAATGGAATTTCTATTTCTAGGTCCTTGAGGAATCGCCACACTATCTTCCACAATGGTTGAACTAATTTACACTCCCAACAGTGTAAAAGTGTTCTATTTCTCCACATCCTCTCCAGCATCTGTTGTCTCCAGATTTTTTAATGATTGCCATTCTAACTGGCGTGAGATGGTATCTCCATGTAGTTTTGATTTGCATTTCTCTAATGACAGTGATGATGAGCATTTTTTCATATGTTTGTTGGCCTCATGTATGTCTTCTTTTATAAAGTGTCTGTTCATATCCTTTGCCCACTTTTGAATGGGTTTGTTTGTTTTTTTTTCTTGTAAATCTCTTTTAGTTCTTTGTAAATTCCGAATATAAGTCCTTTGTCAGATGGATAGATAGCAAAAAATTTTTGCCATTTTATTCGTTGCCGATGCACTCTAATGATTGTTTTTTTTGCTGCACAGAAGCTGTGGAGTTTGATTAGGTCCCATTTGTCTATTTTGGCTTTTGTTGCCAATGCTTTTGGTGTTTTAGTCATGAAGTCCTTGCCTATGCCTATGTCCTGAATGGTTTTGCCTAGGTTTTCTTCTAGGGTTTTTATGGGGTTAGGTCTTATGCTTAAGTCTTTAATCCATCTGGAGTTAATTTTAGTGTAAGGTGTCTGGAAGGGGTCCAGTTTCTGCTTTCTGCACATGGCTAGCCAGTTTTCCCAATACCATTTATTAAACA
>NW_016107353.1:8625889-8639992 GCF_001604975.1 Cebus imitator | reverse complement strand
GTTGACCAGGATGGTCTCGATCTCTTGACCTCGTGATCCACCTGCCTCAGCCTCCCAAAGTGCTGGGATTACAGGCATGAGCCACCGCGCCCGGCCTTAATGCTGAGTTCTAATTTGATTGCACTGTGGTCTGAGAGACTGTTATGATTTCTATTCTTTTACATTTGCTGAGGAGTGATTTGCTTCCAATTACGTGGTCAGTTTTAGAGTAGGTGTGATGTGGTGCTTAGAAGAATGTATATTCTGTGGTTTTGGGTTGGAGAGTCCTGTAAATGTCTATTAGGTTTGCTTGGTCCAGATCTGAGTTCACGTCCTGGATATCATTGTTAATTTTCTGTCTTGTTGATCTGTCTAATATTGACAGTGGAGTGTTAAAGTCTCCCACTATTATTATCTGGGAGTCTAGAGTCTCTTTGTAGGTCGTTAAGTGCTTCCTTTATGTATCTGGGTGCTCCTATACTGGGTGCATATATATTTAGGATCATTAGCTCTTCTTTTGCATTGATTCTTTTACCATTATGTAATGTTCTTCTTTGTCTCTTTTGATCTATGTTGATTTAAAGTCTATTTTATCAGAGACCACGATTCCAACTCCTGCTTTTTTTTTGCTCTCCATTTGCTTGGTAAATCTTCCTTCATCCCTTTATTTTGAGCCTATGTGTATCCTTGCACATGAGATGGGTTTCCTTAATACAGCATACTGATGGGTTTTGACTTTTTATTGTTTGCCAGTCTGCATATTTTGATTGGGGTATTTAGCCTATTTACATTTAAGGTTAGTATTTTTTATGTGTGAATTTGATCCTGCCATTTTGATGCTAGCTGGTTGTTTTGCCCATTAGTTGACACAATTTCTTCATTGTGTTGATGGTCTTTACCATTTGGTATTTTTTGAAGTAGCTGGTACCGGTTGTTCCTTTTTGTGTTTAGTGCTTCTTTCAGGAGCTCTGTAAAGGCAGGCCTGGTGGTGATGAAATCTCTCAGCAATTGCTTGTTCATAAAGGATTTTATTTCTCCTTCACTTATGAAGCTTAGTTTGCCTGGATATGAAATTCTAGGTTGAAAGTTCTTTTCGTTAAGGATGGTGAATATTGGCCCCTACTCTCTTCTGGCTTGTAGGGTTTCTGCTGAGAGATCCCCTGTGAGTCTGATGGGCTTCCCTTTGTGGGTAGCCTGATCTTTCTCTCTGGCTGCTCTTAGTATTTGTTTTTTCATTTCAACCCTGGTGAATCTGACTATTATGTGCTTTGGGGTTGCTCATCTTAAGAATATCTTTGTGGTGTTCTCTGTATTTCCTGGACTTGAATATTGGCCTGCTTTGCTAGGTTGGGGAAGTTCTCCTGGATAGTGTCCTGAAGAGTGTTTTCCAGCTTGGTTTCATTCTCTCCATCACATTCAGGTACACCTATCAAACGTACATTAGGTCTTTTCAAATAATCCCATATTTCTTGGAGGCTTTGTTCATTTGTTTTTACTCTTTTTTCTCTAATCTTGCCTTTCATTTTATTTCATTGAGTTGATCTTCAATCTCTGATATCCTTTCTTCTGCTTGGTCAATTCGGCTATTGAAAGTTGTGTATGCTTCGCTAAGTTTCTGTTGTGTTTTTCAGCTACATTAATTCATTTATATTCCTGTCTAAGCTGTTTATTCTCTTTAGCACTTTGTTGAACCTTTTTTCAAGGTTCTTAGTTTCTTTGCATTGGGTTAGAACATGTTCTTTTAGCTCAGAGAAATTTGTTATTGCCCACCTTCTGAAACCTGTTTCTGTCAATTCATCAGACTCATTCTCCATCCAGCCTGTTCCCTTGCTGGTGAGGACCTGTGATCCCTTGGAGGAGGAGAGGGAGGAGAGGTGTTCTGGTTTTGGGTGTTTTCATCCTTTTTGCACTGGTTTCTTCCCATCTTTGTGGATTTATCTACCTATGGTCTTTGTAGTTGGTGACTTTCAGATGGGGTCTCTGAGTGGACGTCCTTTTTGTTGGTGTTGAAGTTATTTCTTTCTGTTTTTTCTTAGTTTTCCTTCTAACAGTCAGGCCCCTCTGCTGTAGGACTGCTGGAGGTCCACTGCAGACCCACAAGGTCCTTTTAACCTAAATTTTGCTTATTCTTCTAGCCTCACCTCTCCACTACTCCTGTGCCTCTTCTATTACCAGCATACCATGTTCTTGCTCATGATCATATCTTAAAAACATATCACTTTTCCCTATGTCTGGAAGCCTCTCCTATCCTCCAATGGAAAGATATATATTTTTAAAGAAAAAATCTGGTATCTTATAGAAATATAAACACAGGTCAAAGAATTTAACTCATTTATTAATGAAGGCATTAGTAACATGCTACAAAAAACAAAACAGATGCAAAGGAGAATCAAGTACAGACATATATTTGGCCATACAAGCCATCAGGAATACTTTTTTTTTGAGACTGAGTCTCACTCTGTTCCCTAGGCTAGAGTGTAATGGCACGATCTTGGCTCACTGCAACCTCTGCCTCCTGGATTCAAGTGATTCTCCTGCCTCAGCCTCCTGAGTAGCTGGGATCACAGGTGCATGCCACCACGCCCAGCTAATTTTTGTGTTTTTAGTAGAGATGGGGTTTCACCATGTTGGTCAGGCTGGTCTTGAACTCCTGACCTTGTGATCCACTTGCCTCGGCCTCCCAAAGTGCTGGGATTACAGGTGTGAGCCACCACACTGAGCTGCCATCAGGAATACTTAAATAAATTTGCTTTAAAAATGTAAAACTGGCTTCTTCAACACTGGGGGAAGAAAATCAACTGAAACACTGTCAAAAATAATTCATTTGAATTTCTTTGGACAAGAATAATTTGTATTGCTACCAGTCATCTATGAGTTACAGAGTTGTAAATCGTTCAAAGGCCATGAAAGGTACACAGACCCCATAGAATCAGATATCTGGGAAATGTGCTAGGTGCTGCCTATTTTTCTTTATTTCTCTTTTTTAAAAAAATTATTGTGGGCATATAATAGATATATATGTTTATAGGGTACATGAAATATTTTGATACAGGCATACAGTGTGTCATAATTATATCAAGGTAAATGGGGTATCCATCACCTAAAACATTTTTTCTTTCTTTATGTTACAAACAATCCAATTATATACTCTTAGGTATTTAAAAATGTACAATAAATTATTATTGACTGTAGTCACTCTCTTGTGCTATCAAATACTAGAACTTATTCATTCTAATTATATATTTATACATCTAATTATATTGACCACCCCCACCTCAACTACCCTTTTCATTCTCTGATAATGATCATTCTACTATCTAGCTCCATGAGTTCAATTGTTTCAATGTTTGGCTCCCACAAATAATTGAGAATCTGTGAAGTTTGTTTTCCTGTGCCTTACATAGTTCACTTAACATAATAAACTTCAATTCCATCCCCATTATTGCAAATTATAGGATCTCATTTTTTAATGACTGAATAAAATGGAATAATACTCCATTGTGTATATGTACCACATTTTGTTTATCCATTTGTCTGTTGATGGACCCAATAGTGCTGCAATAAACATGAAAGTGCAGATATTTCTTTGAAATACTGATTTCCTTTTTTTTGGATATATACCTAGTAGTGGCATTGCTGGATCACATGGTAGCTCTATTTCTAGTTTTTTGAGGAATCTCTAAACTGTTCTCCATGGTGGATATAGTAATTTACATTCCCACCAACAGTGTACAAGTGTTCCCTTTTCTTCACATCCTGGCCAGCATTTGTTATTGCCTGTCTTTTAGATAAAAGCTATTTTAACTGGGGTAAAATTATATTTAATTGTAATTTTGATTTGCACTTCTCTGATATCAGTGATGTTGAGGACCTTTTTCAAATATCTATTCGCCATTTGTGTGTCTTCTTTTTAGAAACATCTATTCATATTTTTTTGCCAATTTTAAAATCAGATTATGAGATTTTCCCCTGTAGAGCTGTTTGAGTTCCTTATATATTATGGTTATGAATCTCTTGTCAGATTGATAGTTTGCAAATATTTTCTCCCATTCTATGGGTTGCCATATGCAGAAAATTGAACCTGGGCCCCTTCTTTACACCATATGCAAAATCAACTCACGATGGATTGAAGACTTAAATGTAAAATCCAAAACTATGAAAACCCTGGAAAACTACCTAGGCAATACCATCCTAGACATAGGAACAGGCAAAGATTTCATGATAAAGACACCGAAAGCAATAGCAACAAAAGAAAAAATTGACAAGTGGGATCTAATTAAGCGTAAGAACTTCTGCATAGCAAAATAAACTATCAACATATTGAACAGACAACAGAATGGGAGAAAATATTTGCAAACTATGCATCTGACAAAGGTCTAATATCCAGCATCTATTAGAAACTTAAATACAGAAGATAAAAACAAACAGTCCTATTTAAAAGTGAGCAAAGGATATGAACAAACACTTTTCAAAAGGAGGCATACATACAGTCAACAAGCTTTTGAAAAAAAGCTCAATATCACTGATCATTAGACAAGTGCAAATCAAAACCATAGTGAGGTGCCATCTCACAGCAGTCAGCATGGCTATCATTAAAAGCCAAAAAATAACAGATGCTTGTAAGGTTGCAGAAAAAAGTGAACACTTACACACTGTAGGAGTGTAAATTTGTTTGTGGAAAACAGTATGATAATTATTCAAAGAGCTAAAAGCAGAACTACTATTTGACCCAGTAATCTTATTCCTGAGCATATACCTAGAGGAATATAATTTGTTTTACCATAAAGGCATGTGGAATATTCACTGCAGCACTATTCACAATAGCAAAGACATGGAATCAACTTAAATGCCCATTAATGACAGATTGGATTAAGAACACATGGTACATATATACTATGGAATACTATGCAGCAATAAAAAGAATGCGATTATTCTTTTGCATATGTATGAATGGAGCTGGAAGTCATTATCTGTAGCAAATGGATGCAGGAACAGAAAACCAAATGCCACCTGTTTTCACATATAAGTGGGAGCTAAATGATGAGAACTTATGAATGGAGAGAAAGAAACAACAGACGCTGGGATCTAACTGAGGGTAGAGAATAGGAAAAGGGACAGAAGCAGAAAAGATAACTATTGGGTAGTGGGCTTAATACCTGCATGAGGAAATAATCTGTACAGCAAACCCCCATGACACAAGTTTACCTATGTAACAAACCTTCACATGTACCCCTGAACCTGAAATAACAGTTAAAAAGATTAAAAAAATTAAAGTAGGCTGGGTGAGGTGGCTCATACCTGTAATCCTAGCACTTTGGGAGGCCGAGGTGGGCGTATCACCTGAGGTCAGGAGTTCAATACCAGCCTGGCCAATATGGTGAAGCCCTATCTCTGCTAAAAATACAGAGATTAGTTGGGCGTGGTGATGCATGCCTGTAATCCCAGCTACTTGGGAGGATGAGGCACAAGAATCACTTGAACGTGGGAGGTGGAGGTTGCAGTGAGCTGAGATTGCACCACTGCAACCCAGCCTGGGTGATAGAGTGAGCTCTGTCTCAAAAAAAAAAAAAAAAAAAGTAAAGTAAATTGAAAAAGGTGCATCATTAGGTTGTTTATTTGAAGTTTTTCTACTTATCTGATGTGGTCACTTATAGCTATAAATATTTCTCTTGGTACTGCTTTCGCTGTATCCCATAGGCTTTAATATGTTATGTTTCCATTATCATTTGTTGCAAGAATTTTATCAATTTTCTTCTTAGTCTCCTCATTGTTATATTGATCATTAAGGAGTGTATTTTTTGATTTCCACATGTTTGTATAGTATCCAAAACTCCTCTTGTTACCGATTTCTAGTTTTATTCCACTGGAGTCAGAGAAGATACTTGATATTATTTCAATTTTTTGAAAAAATTTTAATTATACTTTAGGTTCTAGGGTACAAGTGCAGAATGTGCAGGCTTGTTGCATAGGTATACACATGCCATGGGGTTTGCTGCACCCATCAACCATGATCTACATTAGGTATTTCTCCTAATGCTGTCCCCCCCGCCTTGACCCTAACCCCCCGACAGGCCCTGGTGTGTCCCTAACCCCCCTCCCTATATCCATGTGTTCTCCTTGTTCAATTCCCATTGAGTGAGAACATGTGTTGTTTGGTTTCTGTTCTTGTGTTACTTTGCTGAGAATGATGGTTTCCGGCTTTATCCATGTTCCTGCAAAGGACATGAACTCATCCTTTTTTTTAAGTCAGCATAGTATTCCATGGTGTATATGTGCCACATTTTCTTTATCCAGTCTATCATCGATGGGCATTTGGGTTGGTTCCAAGTCTTTGTTATTGTGAACTGTGCTGCAATAAACATACATGTTCATGTGTCTTTATTGTAGAATGATTTATAATCTTTTGGGTATATACCCAGTAATGGAATTGCTGAGTCATATGGCATTTCTAGCTCTAGATTCTTGAGGAATTGCCACACTGTCTTCCACAATGGTTGAACTAATTTATACTCTCACCAACAGTGTAAAAGCATTCTTATTTCTCTACATCCTCTCCAGCATCTGTTGTTTCCTGACTTTTTAATCATCACCATTCTAACAGGTGTGAGATGGTATCTCAATGTGGTTTTGATTTGCATTTCTCTTATGACCAGTGATGATGAGCTTTTTTTCATATGTTTATTGGCTGCATAAAAGTCTTCTTTTGAGAAGAATCTGTTCATATCCTTTGCTCACTTTTTGATGGGGTTGGTTTTTTTTTTTCTTGTAAATTTGTTTAAGTTCTTTGTAGATTCTGGATATCAGTTTTTTGTCATATGGATACATTGCAAAAATTTTCTCCCATTCTGTAGGTTACCTGTTCACTCTGATGATAGTTTCTTTTGCTGTGCAGAAGCTCTTTAGTTTAATTAGATTTTATTTGTCAATTTTGGCTTTTGTTGCCATTGCTTTTAGTGTTTTAGTTATGAAGTCTTTGCCCATGCCTATATCCTGAATTGTATTGCATAGGTTTTCTTCTAGGGTTTTTATGGTTTTAGGTCTTACATTTAAGTTTTTAATCCATCTTGAGTTAATTTTTGTATAAGGTGTAAGGAAGGGATTGAGTTTCAGCTTTCTGCATATGGCTAGCCAGTTTTTTCAACACTATTTATTAAATAGGGAATCCTTTCCCCATTGCTTGTTTTTGTCAGGTTTGTGAAAGATCAAATGGTTGTAGATGTGTGGTGTTATTTCTGAGGCCTCTGTTCTGTTCCATTGGTCTATATATTGGTTTTAGTACCAGTACCATGCTGTTTTTGTTACTATAGCCTTGTAGTATAGTTTGAAGTCAAGTAGGGTGATGCCTTCAACTTTGTTCCTTTCACTTAGGATTGTCTTGGCTATGTGGGCTCTTTTTTGGTTTCATATAAAATTTAAAGTATTTTAATTTTATATGAAACCAAATTCCAATTCTGTCAAGAAAGTCAATGGTAGCTTGAGGACAGCATTGAATCTATAGATTACTTTTGGCAGTATGGCCATTTTCACAATATTGATTCTTCCTATCCATGAGCATAAAGTGTTTTTCCATTTTTTGTATCCTCTCTTATTTCCTTCAGGAGTGGTTTGTAGTTCTCCTTGAAGAGGTCCTTCACATCCCTTGTTAGTTGTATTCCTAGGTATTTTTTCTCTTTGTAGCAATTGTGAATGGGAGTTCACTCATGATTTGGCTGTCTGTTATTAGCGTACAGGAATGCATGTGATTTTTGCACATTGATTTTGTATCCTGAGACTTTGCTGCAGTTGCTTATCAGCTTAAGGAGATTTTGGGCTGAGACAATGGAGTTTTTAAAATATACAATCATGTCATCTACAAACAGAGATGATTTCCTCTCTTCCTAATCGAATACCCTTTATTTCTTTCTCTTGCCTGATTGCCCTGGACTCAATACTATGTTGAATAGGAGTGGTGAGAGAGGGCATCCTTATCTTGTGCCTGTTTTCAAAGGGAACACTTCCAGTTTTTGCCCATTCAGTATGATATTGGTTGTGGGTTTGTCATAAATAGCTCTTATTATTTTGAGATACGTTCCATCAATACCTAAGTTTATTGAGAGTTTTTAGCATAAAGGGCTGCTGATTTTGTCAAAGGCCTATTCTGCATCTATCGAGATAATCATGTGGTTTTTGTCACTGGTTCTGTTTATACGATGGATTATGTTTATTGATTTGCATATGCTGAACCAGCCTTGTATCCCAGGGATAAAGCTGACTTGATCATGGATCATGGTAGATAACCTTCATGATGTGCTTCTGGGTTTGGTTTGCCGGTATTTTATTGAGGATTTTTACAAAAATGTTCATCAGGGATATTGACCTGAAATTTTCTTTTTTGTGTGTGTGTTTCTGCCTGGTTTTGGTATCAGGATGATGCTGGCCTCATAAAATGAGTTAGTGAGGATTCCCTCTTTTTCTGCTGTTTGGAATAGTTTCAGAAGGAATGGTACGAGGTCCTCTTTGTACCGCTGATAGAATTTGGCTGTGAATCCATCTGGTCCTGGACTTTTTTTGGTTGGTAGGTTATTAATGACTGCCTCAATTTCAGAACTTGTTATTGGTCTATTCAGGAATTCAACTTCTTCCTTGTTTAGTCTTGAGAGGGTATATATGTCCAGGAATTTATCCATTTCTTCTAGATTTTCTAGTTTATTTGAGTAGAGGTGTTTATAGTATTTTCGGATGGTAGTTTGTATTTCTGTGGGATTGGTGGTGATACCCCTTTTTCATTTTTTATTGCATCTATTTGATTCTTTAATCTTTTTCTTCTTTGTTAGTCTGGCTAGTGGTCTATTTTGTGGATCTTTTAAAAAAACAGCTGCTGAATTCATTGATTTTTTTTTGAAAGGTTTTTCGTGTTTCTACCTCCTTCAGCTCTGCTCTGATCTTGTTTATTTCTTGTCTTCTGCTTGCTTTTGAATTTTCTTTTCATTGTGATGTTAGGGCGTCGATTTTAGATCTTTCCTGCTTTCTCTTGTGGGCATTTAGTGCTATAAATTTCCCTCTATACGCTGCTTTAAATATGTCCCAGAGATTCTGTTAATGTTGTGTCTTTGTTCTCATTGGTTTCAAATAACTTCTTTATTTCTGCCTTAATTTTGTTATTTACCCAATAGTCGTAGGTGTTCAATTTCCATGTAGCTGTGTGGTTTTGAGTAAGGTTCTTAATCCTGAGTTGTCATTTGATTGTACTGTAGTCTGACAGACTGTTTATTTTGATTTCCTTTTTTTTCATTTTCTGAGGAGTGTGCTATTTCCAATTATGTGGTCAGTTTTAGAATAAGTGCAATATGGTGCTGAAAAGAATGTATATTCTGTGGATTTGGGGTGGACAGTTCTGTAGATGTGTATTAGGTTTGCTTGGTCCAGGTCTGAGTTCAAGTCCTGGATATCCTTGTTAATTTTTTTGTCTCGTTGATCTGTCTAATATTGACAATGGGGTGTTAAAGTCTCTCACTATTATTGTGTGGGAGTCTAAGTCTCTGTGTGTCTCTAAGAACTTGTTATATGAATCTGGGTGCTTCTGTTTTGGGCACATATATATTTAGGGTAGTTAACTCTTCTTGTTGCATTGATCCCTTTACCATTATGTTATGCCCTTCTTTGTCTGTTTTGATCTTTGTTGGTTTAAAGTCTGCTTTATCAGAGACTAGGATTGCAACCCCTGCTTTTTTCTTTTTCTTTTTTGCTTTCCATTTGCTTGGTAAATATTCCTCCATCCCTGTATTATGAGCCTATATGAGTCTTTGCATGTGAGATGGGTCTTCTGAATACAGCACACCAATGTGTCTTGATTCTTTATCCATTTTGCCAGTCTGTGTCTTTTAATTGCAGCATTTAAGTTTAATACTGTTATGTGTGAATTTGATCCTGTCATTATGATGCTAGTTGGTTATTTTGCCTGTTAGTTAATGCAGTTACTTCATAGCATCGATGATCTTTACAATTTGGTATGTTTTTACATTGCCTGGTTCAGGTTGTTCTTTTCCATGTTTAGTGCTTCCTTCAGGAGCTTTTATAAGGCAGGCCTGGTGGTGACAAAGTCTCTTAGAATTTGCTTGTCTGTAAAGTATTTTATTTCTCCTTTGCTTATGAAGCTTAGTTTGGCAGGTTATGCAATTCTGGGTTGAAAATTTTTTTCTTTAAGAATGTTGAATATTGGCCCCCACTCTCTTCTGGCTTGCAGGATTTCTGCAGAGAGACCCACTGTTAGTCTAATGGGCTTTCCTTTGTGGGTAACCCACCCTTTCTCTCTAGCTGCCCTTAACATTTTTTCTTTCATTTCAAGCTTGGTGAGTCTGATGATTATGTGTCTTGGGGTTGCTATTCTTAAGGATTGTATTCATGGTGTTCTCTGTATTTTCTGAATTTGAATGTTGGTCTGCCTTGTTAGGTTGGGGAAGTTCTCCTGGGTCATATCCTGAAGAGTGTTTTCCAACTTGGTTCCATTCTCCCTGCCACTTTCAGGTACACCAATCAAACGCATATTTGGTCTTTTCACATAGTCCCATGTTTCTTGGAGGCTTTGTTCACTCTTTTTTCTCTAACCTTGTCCTCTCACTTTATTTCATTGGGTTAATCTTCAATCTTTGATATCCTATTTCCTGCTTAATCAGTTCAGCTATTGATACTTGTGTATGCTTCATGAAGTTCTTGTGCTGTGTTTTTCAGCTCCATCGGGTCATTTATGTTCTTCTCTAAACTGGTTATACTGGTTAGCAATTTGTCCAACCTTTTTTCAGAGTTCTTAGCTTCCTTGAATTGGGTTAAAACATGCTCCTTTAGCTCTGAGGAGTTTGTTATTACCCACCTTCTGAAGCCTACTTCTGTCAATTCATCAAACTTGTTCTCTGTCTAGTTTTGTTCCCTTGCTGGTAAGGAGTTGTGATCCTTTGGAGGAGAAGAGGCATTCTGATTTTTGGAATTTTCAGCCTTTTTGCGCTGGTTTCTCCCCATCTTCATGAATTTATCTACATTTGGTCTTTGATGTTGGTGACCTTCAGATGAGGTGTCTGAGTGGACATCCTTTTTGTTGATGTTGATATTATTTCTTTCTGTTTGTTAGCTTTTCTTCTAACAGTCAGGGCTCTTTTCTGCAGGTCTGCTGGAGATTGCTAAAGGTCCACTCCAGACCCTGTTTGCCTAGGTATCACCAGTGGAGGCTGTAGATTAGCAAAGATTGTTGCCTTTTCCTTTTTCTGGAAGCTTCATCCCAGAGGGCCACCTGCCAGATGCCAGTCATATCTCTTCTCTACGAGGTGTCTGTTGTCCCCTACTGGGAGGTGTCACCCAGTCAGAATATATGAGGGTCAGGGACCCACTTGAGGAGGCAGTCTGTCTCTTATTAGAGCTTGAACGCTGTTTTGTGAGATCCGCTACTCCCTTCAGGGCTGTCAGGCAGGGATGTATATGTCTGTTGAAGCTGTGCCCACAGCCACCCCTTCCCTCAGGTGCCCTATCCCATGGAGATGGGGGTTTTATATATACGTTCCTTACTGGGGCTGCTGCCTTTTTTTCAGAAATGTCCTGCCCAGGTAGGAGGAATCAAGAGAGGCAGCGCGGTGGCAGTGGCTTTGCTGAGCTGTGGTGAGCTCCGCCCAGTTAAAGTTCCCAGCTTTGTTTACACTGTGAGAGGAAAACTGCCTACTCAAGCCTCAGCAATGGTGGATGGCTCTCCCCATCCCCAACCAAGCTTGAGCATCCTAGGTTGACCTCAGACTGCTGTGCTGGTAGCAAGAATTTCAAGCCAGTGGATCTTAGCTTGCTGGGCTCCGTGGGGGGTGTGCTGAGCTACACCACTTTGCTCCCTGGCTTCAGTCCCCTTTCCAGGGGAATGAACGGTTCTGTCTCACTGGTGTTCCAGGTGCCACTGGGGTATGAAAAAAAAAAAACTCCTGCTGCTAGCTTGGTGGCTGCCCAAACAGCTACCCAGTTTTGTGTTTGAAACCAAGAGCTCTGGAGGCATAGGCACTGGAGGGAATCTCCTGGTCTGATGGTTGTGAAGACTCTGGGAAAAGTGCAGTATCTGGGCTGGAATGCATTGTTCTTCCCAGTGCAGTCTCTCTCACCTTCCTTTGGCTAGGGGAATAAAATCCACTGACCCCTTGTGCTTCCCAAGTGAGATGATGCCCCACCCTGCTTTAGCTTGCCCTCTGTGAGCTGTACCCACTGTCCAACCAGTCCCAATGAGATGAACTGGATACCTCAGTTGGAAATGCATAAATCATCTGCCTTCTGTGTTGATCTCACTGGGAGCTGCAGACTGGAGGTGTTCCTATCCAGCTATCTTGCCAGCAAATAGCTATGTTTTGAACGTTTTAAGACTTATTTTGTGGCCTATCATATGGTTTATCCTTGAGAATGATCCATGTGCTGAGGAGAGTGTGTATTCTTGAGCCATTGGATGAAATGTTCTGTAAACATCTATTAGGTCCATTTAGTCTATAGTGCAGATTAAGTCCGATGTCTTTGCTGGTTTTCTGTCTGGAAGATCTGTCCAGTGCTGAGAGTGGGGTATTGCAGTCTCCAGCTTTTACTGTACTGGGCTCTAACTCTCTCTATAAGCTCTAATAATATTTGCTTTACATATTTGAGTGCTCCAGTGTTGAGTGTATGCACATTTAAATTTCTTATATTTTCTTGCTGAAATGACCCCTTTATTATTATATAATGACATTCTTTGTTTTTATAACTTAAAACTTATTTTTTCTGATACAAGTGTAGCTATTCCTGTTCTTTTTTGGTTTCCATTTGCATGGAATATCTTTTTCATTCCCTTTATTTTCAGTCTATAGGTGTCTTTATGGGTGAAGTATGCTTCCTGTAAGCAACAGATCATTAGGTCTTATTTTCTAATCCATGCAGCCACTCTATGTTTTTAATTGAAGAGTTTAATCCATTTACATTCAATATTATTAAGTACTTACTTCTGCCATTTTGTTATTTATTTATTTATTTATTTTTTGTAGTCTTCTCCTCCTTTCCTTCTTTCCTGTCTTCCATTTACTGAAGGTGATTTTCTCAGTGGTACATTTTAATTTCTTGCTTTTTATTTTTTGTGTATCAGTTGTATGTTTTTTGATTTAAGGTTATACCAAGTAACCTCAAATCAAAAAACAATAATATTTAAAACCCAAATAATATTACAAATAATATTTTAAAACCCCTTTTAAAGCTGATGACAACTTAACAATGATTGCATAAAACAAACTAACAAGAAAAGAGACAGCCAATAAATACTCTGCAGTTTAAATCCAACCCCCTGCTTTTGCTGGGTGTGGTGGCTCATGCCTGTAATCCCAGCACTTTCAGAGGCTGAGGTGGGTGGATCACTTGAGGTCAGGAATTCGAGACCAGCCTGGCCAACATGGTGAAATCCCACCTCTACTAAAAAATACAAAAGTAAGCTGGGTGTCATGGCAAATGCTTGTAATCCCAGCTACTTTGGAGACTGAGGTGGGAGGATCCTTTGAACCCAGGAGGCAGAGGTTGCAGTGAGCCGAGAGCACACCACTGAACTCCAGCCTCAGTGACAAAGCAAGACTCCATCCAAGATAAATAAATAAATAAATAAATAAATTCATCCCCCTGCTTTTCAACTTTTTGTTTCCATTTATATCTTATTGTACTGTCTTAAAAAGTTGATGTAATTATTATTTTTGATCAGTTCATCTGTTAGTCTTTCTACTCAAGATTGTAGTACTTTACGCACCATGTTTATAACGTTATAATATTCTGTGCTTTTCCATGTATTTAGTATTACCAGTGAGTTGTGTACCTTTAGGTGATTTCTTCTTGCGCATTAATATTCCTTTCTTTCAGATTAAAGAACCTCGTTAGTATTTCTTGTAGGACAAGTTTGGTGTTTATGAGATCCCTCAGCTTTTGTCTGGGAAAGTATTTCTTTTTCATGTTGAAAGGATATTTTCTCTGGATATACTATTCTAGGGTTAAAATTGTCCTTCATCGGTCGGGCGTGGTGGCTCAAGCCTGTAATCCCAGCACTTTGGGAGGCCGAGGCGGGTGGATCACGAGGTCAAGAGATCGAGACCATCCTGGTCAACATGGTGAAACCCCGTCTCTACTAAA
>NW_016107353.1:8624365-8625719 GCF_001604975.1 Cebus imitator | reverse complement strand
GACAGAGTCTCATTCTGTTTCCTAGCCTGGAGTGTAGTGGCATGATCTCAGCTCACTACAATCTCTGCCTCCTGGGTTCAAGTGATTCTCCTGCCTCAGCCTCCCAAGTAGCTGAGACTATAGGTATACGCTACCATGCCTGGCTGATGTTTTTGTATTTTTAATAGAGATGGGGTTTCACCATGTTGGCCAGACTGGTTTTGAACTCCTGACCTCAAGTGATCTACCCTCCTTGGTCTTCCAAAGTGCTGGAATTATAGTCCTTCATCACTTTAAATATGTCATGCCGCCCTCTTTTGTCCTGTAAAGTTTCTACTGAAAAGTCTTCTGCCAGACATATTGGTGCTCCATTGTATGGTTATTTGTTTCTTTTCTCTTGTGGCTTTTAGTATCCTTTCTTTATCCTTGACTTTTGGTAGTTTGATTATTAATTGCTTTGAGGTAGTCTTCTTTGGGTTAAATCTGCTTAGTGTTCAGTAACCTTCTTGTGCTTGAATGTTGATGTCTTTCTCTAGGTTTGGGAGGTTCTCTGATATTATCCCTTTGAATAAACTTTCTACTCCTATCTCTGTCTCCTCTTAAAGGCCAATAACTCTTAGATTTGCCCTTTTGAGGTTACTTTCTTGATCTTATAGGTGTGCTTCATTCTTTTACTTTTTAAATTTATTTCTTTTATATCCTCCATGTATTTTCAAGTAGCCTGTCTTCGAGCTCAGCATGTCTTTCTTTTGCTTGATCAATTCTGCTGTTATGAGACTTTAATACTTTCTTCAGTATATCAATTGCTTTTTTTTCTTTCTTTCTTTTTTTTTAGACTGGGTCTCTGTTACCCAGGCTGTAGTACAGTCATGCGATCTCGGCTTACTTTAACCTCCATCTCCCAGGTTCAAGCAATTCTCCTGTCTCAGTCTCCTGAGTAGCTGGGACTACAGGAGTATGCCATCATGCCCAGCTAATTTTTGTATTTTTTGGTAGAGATGGGGTTTCACCATGTTGGCCTGGCTGGTTTTGAACTCCTGACATCAAGTGATTTACCTGCCTGAGCCTCCCAAAGTGTTGGGATTACAGGCATGAACCACTGCAACTGACCTCAATTGCGTTTTTAAACTCCAGAATTTCTCCTGGATTCTTTTAAATTATTTTAATCTCTTTGTTAAATCCCATCTGTTAGGATTCTGAATTCCTTCTCTGTGTTATCTTGAATTTCATTGTGTTTCCTCAAAACAGCTATCTGGAATTCTCTGTCTGTAAGGTTGCATATCTCTGTGTCTCTGTGATTGGTCACTAGTACCTTATTTAGTTTGTTTGGTGAGGTCATGTTTTCCTGAATCGTCTTTTTTTTTTTTTTTTTTTT
>NW_016107353.1:8613702-8624309 GCF_001604975.1 Cebus imitator | reverse complement strand
TTTTTTGAGACAGAGTCTTGCTCTGTCACCAGGCTGGAGTGCAGTGGCGCAATCTCAGCTCACTGCAACCTCCGCCTCCCGGGTTCAAGCGATTCTTCCCCCTCAGCCTCCCGAGTAGCTAGGACCACAGGCACGTGCTACCATGCCCGGCTAATTTTTTTGTATATTTAGTAGAGATGGGGTTTCACTGTGTTGGCCAGGATGGTCTTGATCTCTTGACCTTGTGATCTGCTCGCCTCGGCCTCCCAAAGTGCTGGGATTACAGGCGTGAGCCACCGTGCCCGGCCTCCTGAATGGTCTTGATGCTTCTCAATGTTTGTCAGTGTATGGGCATTGAATAGTTAAGTTTTTATCAAAATATTCATAGTTTGGGCATCTTTGTACCCATCCTTCTAAGAAGGGATCTCCAGGTATTCAAAGGGACCTGGATATTGTGATCTAAGTTTTTGGTCACCATAGCTGTGTCTGCATTAGGGGCACCCCAAGCTCAGTATTTCTGTGTCTCTTGCAGACATGTAGCGGTATCTCCTTGGTGGTCTTGGATAAGATCCAGAAGAATTCTCTGGATTACTAGGAAGACTCTTATTCTCTCCCTTATTTTCTTCCAAATAAATAGAGTCTCTTTCTGTCTCTGTGCTCTCTCTCCAGTTGCCTGGAGCTGAAGTGGGGTGACACAAAAACTTTTTGTACTCTCCCTTCTTCTACCACCCTATGCTCTGCTCTCTTTTCCCATTTGATTTACCCATTCTGCTTCTCAGAAATTAACTCTTCTTTCCTGGTAGGTACTCTGACATAGTTTGGATGTCCCCTCCAAACCTTATATAATTTCCAATGTTGGAGGTGGTCATGGTGGGTGGGATTTAAATCATGGGGGTGGATTTCTTATGAATAGTTTAGCACTATCTACTTGGTGCTGTCTATGTGATAGTGAGTGAGTTCTTGTGAAATCTGGTCTTTAAAAGTGTGTGGCACCTCACCCCTACTCTCTCTCATTTGCTCCAATTCTTGCCACGTGAAACCCTGTCTTCCCTTCACCTTCTACCATGATTGAAAGTTCCTTGGGGCTTCACTAGAAGACCAGCAGATGCCAGCACCATGCTTCCTGTAAAGCCTGCAGAACCATTAGCCAATTAAACCCCCTTTCTTTATAAATTACACAGTCTTAGGTATTTCTTTATAGCAATGAATGAAAGGACTAATACATATTCCCAACTCATCTGTTTAATAACCTACCAGCAATTTGTCCAGAATAAGCATTTAGTTAAAGTGTAGTTTTCAAAATAATTCACTTCTTATCCCTTTTGAACAAAATCAAGAAAACATTTTTTTGAATTTAGGCTTTTAGTTCCTCTAATTTTTAATTCAGTGGGGCTTGGAAACTTGAATTAACTTTAGCTACAGTTTCCTAAGGTATTTTTTCCATATTTTAGACTTAAATTTTTTCTTTATGATGATAGAAAGTTGAATACAGTTCAAATATTATTCTCTTTAACAAAGTAGGTAGGAGCAAAAAGGATCTTGAGGAATTCCATATTTCCTATAGTCTGTTACATTTATATGCACGCGTATAATCCAAATGGTGGTCCTCTGCTTTACCTATGTATTTTCTTGTCCTGAGAATAAGATTTTGCTTACCTATAGCATTTTCCATGGTTCTCAGAATATTAAAGGAATTAGTCTCTGGCACTTGTTCCATGGGTTGATACAACCATTTGGCATTTATTTTTTGTTATTTTTGTACTTATATTCTTTGAAAGAGGAACTATTTGAATAGCCATAGATGCTCTGTTTTCTTTACGTTCCTCTTCACTTTCATCCTGATCAGGATGATTTATCAGAGTACTTTTAGAACTGTGTTGTAATGGTGAATAGTTTCTTTGCTCAGGTAAATAGAATTAAGGATCCTGAGTATTCATTCTATGTAGTTCTTACTAAAAGATAACTCACTAAGTGACCTGCTAGGTAGCCACAGAGGAGGCTGTTAATGCTGAGATAGTATTTACAGAAAGGATGACCATAGAGAGTAAATGAAATGGCATTTGAAGAGCAGAGGCAAGAGACCCCATGCTGGTGAAGAGAAAATCTGTGATAACAAGAACATGTATAGTGTAAATAAACCAAAGCTATCCAAACACACCAGTGATTCCCCAGTGACTTAAAAGCACAAAGAGCAGTAGTTATTCCGTGGGATTCAGAATTTTCAATTCTGAATCTGCAATTTTCAATTCTGAATCTTGTCCAGTGTTATGCAGAGAGGGAAATCCTTTTATGTTGCCCTCCTAGATTCTCTGGCTATAGCTGACAATCATTTGTGTGATTCAGGCTATAAAAACTGCTGCTTGCAAGGCTCTGGGGGAGTCAGCATCACTGGCCTGGGAAGGGAGAAGAAGGCACTGTCTGAGGTAGGCACTGTAGTGGTTGGAAAGCCAGTCTGGGGCAGGCAGGTAGAGCCTTAAGGACATTGTCATGCAACAGAAACACTTAAGGCCTCTGTCCACCTCTTCTCTTAGGTGAGACCTCTGCTACAACTTCCTGGAAAGATTAAGGTGGGATGGGAGGACTTTAGCTTCCAAGATAAACTCTTACAATTAATGGGTTCTCTTCCTTCTCCTTTCATGCAGTGAGTGAACTTCCCCTCAAAGAGCCTCTGAATTGCAGGCGGCTTAGCTGAATTTTCTGTTTTTAGAACAGTAAAAGGGAATGACAGCATGAAGTATATGAACAAAATAAAACAAACAATCAAGCAAACAATGGTGTGCCAGACATTGCTCTTATTGCTTTACATTTAATTTGGTTAATCCCTCCTTGTCACAACCAAGTGAAGTAGGTAATATATTATCCTCATTATTCAGATGTGTTGATTATATAAAATTACACACGATCCCACATTATTCAGCTATTCAGTCTTACAAAACAGTAATCCATTAAAAAAAAAGACTTTTCTTGTTTTATACAATTTACAATCATAGCTAATCCCAAACATGATGAGAATTAAGGGAAGGTAGTCCCTATTTCAGATTAATTGAGTCAACTTTTGCCTTCTAGACCAAGGCATTTTTTCCCCCTGATTCTCTTTTAATTTCTGAAAAAATAAATTCCCTTTATGAAGGTTGACCAGGTCCTTCTGCAGCTGGCCACACCTAGAAATGTAGATTAAGCATTTGACACCACTATTGAAATCACATTGAATCTTCCAACCACTTATAAATTATGTTTAACACACCTTGATCTATTTCCTTATTTGTTGATCTATCCATGATCTTACCTGGCATACAGCCACAATAGTAGGTCCTTAGATGGCTTGGAGTGTCTTATGTTTGATGACAATCTTTGGCTTATATACAGTAGTAATAGGGCTCCTTTCAATACTTTTTTGATTATTTGAAACTTATACATCAGGGTAATGAAACTTAACCCTGGTTTTGTGATTACTGAGGGTGTTTCTTGCTATCACCAAAAGTCGTCAGCACTATCACTGTTCCTATACGAATAATAACAGCTAATACAGATACAATGCTTGCATTGTGCCAGGTCCTGTTCTAATTCCTGTATATATGTTATAAAACTTAACCCTCTCAGTAACCTATGCAAGCCAAATGGATTTGACTTGTTCCCTTCTTCATGTCATTTTTTTCTAAGTCCAAGTCTCATGTGGAGGCAACTGAGTGGAGGACCCTAGGTCATGTGGTTAAACTTGATTGTGAGAGAGGCTGGCAATGCAGCTCCTGGTCTATGACTTGGGGTGGGATTCATAATGAAGGAAATGAACACAATATAGAAATGCACTTAAAAGATGTAGGAAAACCATAAATATCAATAGTGGCACTACAAATACACGGAAGAAAAAAAAATATGAGATCACAGAAGCCAAGAGAAAAGTATGCTATAAATGCCATCAAAAGGTCTGGTAATATGAAGGCTGAAAAATGTCCCCTGGCTTTAGTGATATGGAGGTAGTTAATGACCTTAGCGAAAACCATTTCAGTAGAGTGATGGGAGCAAAAGCAGAGGTATTGAGCTGAAGAAAGAATAGGATGTAAGAGAATGGAAATAGTGAGTCCAGGCAATTCTTTAAAGATTGACAGAAGAAGGGAAAGAGAAATATAGGAGAGCAGCTGGTAGTCAGAAGTAGTGTCAGCAGATTTTACTTTTTAATGCTAATATGAAGGATTCAGTAGAGAGAAAGTGACAGGGGATGGCATTCAGATCACACTATTATTTTGAAAGGTGGAAAAGATGAGAGGATGGTAGCTAGCAATTATAAACAGGTGTTTGGGTAGAAGCACAAGGGAACTCATACCATTGACTTTAATTTTTGGGAAGTGGGGGCAACATTGAAATTGGGAGAGTATAAAGGAAGGAAGAAGGCTTACAAGGGTGAAGAGCAGAAAGCAAGTTTATCTAGAGCAGTGTAACATGACTGCCAGACAGTGTTGAAGGCTCTGGTGGAATAGGAACTCATTAAGAGATAGCGATGCCAAGCTGCCTGGATGCATGCCAAGAGGGAGCAGATCGTGTGTTTATCACGAGTTAGGTATTATGAAAAGACAGAGAGACCAGGCAAGATGCAGGTGAGAAAGTTACTAAAATGACAGATCATGTTATCTAAGCTGACTTGGGAAGTAAAGACTGTGGTGATGCGGTAGTGGTGTTAATGAAGTAAGTAACTCGAATATCCCAAAGATATAGAAGAATGTGGTAGACAATGGTTGGTAGATGTTTATTCTCAAAAGTAGATATGATAAGCAGCCTCTAAGAAAGTGGTTCCTGCCTCTGGTATTCATGCCTGTTTCATCCCTTCCCCTTGCGTGTAAGCTTGATTTTTAATGAACAGAATATAGAAGTGATGGAGATGGAAGATTACTTCTGAGATTAGATCACAAAAAGACTGTATTGGGCTGGGTGTGTAATGTTCTGTAATGTCAGGACTTTGGGAGGCTGAGGTGGGCAGACTGCTTGGTCAGGAGTTCAAGACCAGCCTGGCCAACATGGTGAAACCCTGTCTCTACTAAAAATACAAAAATTAGTTGGGCATGGTGGTACACACCTGCAATCTCAGCTACTCAGGAGGCTGAGGTAGGAGAATTACTTGAACCCGGGAGGCGGAGATTTCAGTGAGCTGAGATTGTGCCACTGTACTCCAGCCTGGGTGACAGAGTAAGACTCCTTCTCAGAAAAAAAAAAAGGCTGTGTGGCTGTGGCTTTTGTATTGGACAGTCACTCTGTGCTCTGCCACTTGCTCACTCTGTGGGAAGCCAGATGCTGTGTTGTGAGCTGCCCTAGGGAGAGGTCCAGATGGCAAGGAACTGAAGGAGGCTTTTGTCTAACAACCTGTGAGGAATTAAAGTTTGCCAAAATCCATGTGAGGAAGGTTAGAAGATTCTCTGCCCAGTTGAGCCTTCAGATAAGAGTGCAATCTCAGCTAGCAGCCTGATTGCAGCCTTGTGAGACACCTTGTACCAAAGGTACCCACCTAAGTTACACTTGGATTCCTAACCCAAGTAAACAGTGAGATCATAAATATTTGTTGTTTTAAGCTGTTAAATTATGCAGTAATTTTTTTCAGCAATAGGTAAATTGTGGGGTTATCAAAGTTCTACTTGGATACTCCAATGCTTTGTTAAAGGATAAAATAAGGTTTTTTTTTTTTTTTTTTTTTTAACAACAGTCATGTTAAAATTGGGTTGCAGTAACATTTTAAAGGTTCCAATCTTGTGAATGAGCTGAGGAAGTCAACTAGAAAAGAAAATGTCAAAAGATCTTTTGAAAGGCTGAAAACAATCGAGGTACCCCTTACCTTAACATAATGGTACTTATCTCTAAAGCCCCATGCTGTAAAATAATTCTGATAGTTTATATTTTCTATAATAATTATACCTGCTCTACAGGATTATCTTTAGCTCCAGAATGAAATGATTAAAGGTGAGTGAAAAATATCTAAGTTTTAAGATATGAAAAACATATTTATTTTTGCCAGTCTCACTCAAGCAGAATTTAGGTATTTAAGGATGGAGCTGTTTTGTTGCTGTTCTTCAGCCTCCTCAAAAGCTCTTTTGAAATTTCTTGTGCTCCCCTTTGAAGGAGTAGCTCCATTGTATATTTACTTGTCCAGGCAGAATACTGGCTACCACTTTTGACTTTCTAGCTCAAATTCTTATAGGCATGGATTCACCAAGTTTTGATGATCCTGCTTCACACACAGCTCGTACATCCATACATTCTTCTCCATTTCCTTTACCATTGTCATAGTATAGCCCTTGCCTTCCTTATTCAACTCTCCCTCTCTGTCTGTCTGCATGCCCATTTCTTCCATTGCCAACAGCGATATTTTTATACAATACAAATCATGGCACGCACTTGCCTAAACTTTTATTACACTAGATTGTTCATAGAATAAACCCTGAATTCAGCATGATGATAAAACTTTTCTTGATCTGGCCTTAATTGGGATTTTCACTGTCCCCTCCCCAAATCGCTTGGGCAGTCACAGTGTCAGATCACTGTGCTTGTGGTCATTGCTTTGGTTTTCAGTTGTTTTTCTTCCTAAGGAATTTACTTGATTTCACTGGAGTTCAGTATTTATTTAAAAGGTTGTGTACACACACACACACACACACACACACACACGCACACATATATATATCTCCAGAATTTTTTGACATTTGTAGTAGGAGGGTTTTAAAGTTTTCTAACTTGAAATGTTGCCTGAATCTAAAGTCCTGTTATATATTTTTCTTTTTATTTATTTCTTTTTTTTTTAGAGATGGAGTCTTGCTCTTGTCACCCAGGCTGGAGTGCAATGGCACCATCTCGGCTCACTGCAACCTCTGCCTTCTGGGTTCCAGTGATTTTCCAGCCTCAGCCTCTAGTATAGCCTCTAGGAGCCTAGACAGGATTAAAGGCGCCTGTCACCAAGCCTGGCTAATTTTTGTATTCTTAATAGAGATAGGATTTCACCATGTTGGCTAGGCTGGTCTCGAACTCCTGACCTCAGGTGATTTGCCTGCATTGGCCTCCCAAAGTGCTAGAATTACAGGTGTGAGCCACTGTGCCTCCCCTCTTCTTTTTTTTCTATTTTATTTTTTAATTATTTAATTAATTTTTAGAAACAGGGTCTCACTCTGTCACCCAGGTTGGAATGCAGTAGCTCAATCATAGCTCACTGAAGCCTCAACCTCCTGGGCTCAAGTGATCCTCTTGCCTCAGCCTCCTGAGTACCTGGAACTACGGGTGCATACCACCATGCCAGCTAATTTTTAAATTTTTATTTATTTATTTTGTTTTGTGGAGACGAGGTATTGTTTTGGGGGCCTAGGCTGGTTTCAAACTCCTGGACCCAAGCATTTCTTCCACCTCAGCCTCCCAAAATGCTGGGTTTACAGGCATTTGCCACCACATTCAGCCTATATTTATTATTTTTTTACAGATAGGGTCTCCTTCTGTTGCCCAGGCTAGAGTGCAGTGGCATGCATGATCATAGCACTGGAGTCTCAAATTCCTGGGGTCAAGTGATCCTCGTTTCCCAAGTAGTTAGGCTGAAAAGCAGGAGCCACCACACCTGGCTAATGAAGACATTTTTTTTTATAGAGATGGGTCTCATTATGTTGCCCAAGCTGGTCTCAAACTCCTGGATTCTAGTGTTCCTCCTGCTTTGGCCTCCCAACACTGGATTACAGGCATGTAATTCTGGCCCATTTCTTTACATTTTAAACATTTTTATGTCACTATGTTGCGCGTGAGGTTCTTTTAAATCACCAAAAGGTGGTGGTTTTTTTTTTTTTTTCCGAATCCAAAAGTTTCTTTGAAAAAGCAAATTTAATCCCTTTACATTAACTGTGATTACTGATATATTTGAATGCATTTCGGTCACTTTTAATGTATTTACTATATAACATATTCATTTTTTTACGTCTGTTTTTTTTCTTTACATGGCATATTTTGGTTTGATTGTATTTTCTTTATGACCATTCTCATGAAAATAATCCAAGAAAATTTCCTTAATCTTGCTAGAAAGGTAGACACCTGGATATAAGACGTTTAGACAACAGCTATGAGACACTATACACAATGAATGTTACCAACACATATAGACAAAAACTGTGCAAGGTCAATGTTAAGGAAAACAAATCTTAAGGGCCGCTAGAGAAAAAGGTCATATTATATACAAATGGAACCTTATTAGGTTAACAGCAGACTTCTCAGCAGGAACTGTAAAAGCCAGGAGAGACTGGGGGCTTTTTTTCAGCATTCTAAAAGAAAAGAAACTTCAACTGAGAATTTCATATGCTGCCAAACTAAGCTTTTTAGTGAATGAGAAATAAAATCTTTTCCAGGCAAGCAAGCACAAAGGGAATTCATTACCACTCGACCAGCCTTGCAAATGATCCTTAAGGCAGTTCTAAAAATGGAAATGAAAGAATGATACCTCCTACCATAAAACCGTATTTAAGTATATGGCTCACAGACCGTATAAAGCAATCACACAATAGAGACCACAAAGCAACCAGCTAACAACTTCACATTAGGATCAAAACCTCACATATCAATATTAACCTTGAATGTAAATGATCTAAATGCCCCACTTAAAAGGCATAGAGTGGCAAATTGGATGAAAAAATAAGACCCATTCATCTACTGTCTGCAAGAGACTCATCTCACACTTAATGACACCCATCAGCTTAAAGGCAGAGAAAGGTCTACCACGCAAATGAAAAACAAAAAAAAGTAGGATTACTATTCTCATATCAGATAAAACAGACCTTAAACTAACCAAAAGGTTTAAAATGGATAAAGAAAATATATAATGATAAAGTGTTCAATTAAATAAGATTTAACTATTCTAAGTATGCACTCAATGTTGGAGCACTCAAATTCATAAAACAAACACTTCTAGACCTATAAAAAGACTTAGATAGCCACACAATATTAGGGAAATTCAACACCCCGCTGACAGTATTAGACAGATCATTGAGGCAGAAAATTAACAAAGAAATTCTGGACTTAAATTCAATACTGGATCAATTGGACCTAATAGACATCTGCAGAATACTCCATCCATCAGCCACAGACTATACATTCTTATTTGCACATGGAACATACTCCAAGATCAACCATAGTCTTAGCCATATAGCAAGTCTCAATTAAAAAAAAAAATCAAAATCATACCAACCATACTCTTGAACCACAGTGGAATAAAAATAGAAATCAATACCGAAAAGCTCTCTCAAAATTACACTATTGACTGGGCTTAGTGGCTCATGCCTGTAATCCCAGCACTTTGAGAGGCCGAGGCAGGTGGATCACTTGAGGTCGGGAGTTCGAGACTGGCCTGGTCAACATGGTGAAACGCTGTCTTTACTAAAAATACAAAAACCAGCCAGGCCTGGTAGTGTGTGCCTGCAATCCCAGCTACTGAGGAGGCAGAGACAGGAGAATCACTTGAACCCAGGAGGTGGAGGTTGCAGTGAGCTGAGATTGCACTACTGCACTCCAGCTTGGGCGACACAGCAAGACTCAGTCTCAAATGAAACAAAACAAAACAAAAACCACACTATTACGTGGAAATTAAACAACTTGCTCCTGAATGACTTTTGGGTAAACAATGAAATTAAGGCAGAAATTTAAAAAATTATTTGAAATCAATGAAAACAGAGACACAACATAGCCAAATCTTTCAGATGCAGCAAAAGTAGTGTTAGGAGGAAAGTTTAGTGCTAAACACCCACTTGGAAAAGTCAGAAAGATCTCAAATTAATAATCTATTAATAACATCATGCCTAGAGGAACTAGAAAAACAAGAACAAATTTGCCTTAAAGTTAATGGAATAAAAGAAATAACTAAGATCAGAGCAGAACTGAATGAAACTGAGACCCAAAAATCCTTACTAAAAAGAGATGGCCAAATAAGCACAATCATAAATGACAAAGGTGAAATTACAACCTTGCACAGAAATGGAAAAGATGCGTTGAAATTATTATGAACACCCCTACATGCACAAACTAGAAAATCTAGAGAAATAAATAAATTCCTGGAAGCACACAATCTCCCATGATTGAAACAGGAAGAAACTGAAACACTGAACAGCCCAATATTGAGTTCTAAAATTGAATCCATAAAAAACCAGCCAATAAAAGTCCTGGACCACATTCATTCACAGCCAAACTCGACTAGATGTAGAAAGAAGAGCTGGTACTAATTCTACTGAAACTATTCCAAAAAATCAACGAGAAGGGACTCCTCTCTGACTCATTCTATGAAGCCAGCATAACTCTGATACCAAAACCTGGCAAAGACGCAACAAAAAAAAGAAACTACAGGCTAACATCCCTGATGAACATAGATGCAAAAATCCTGAATTAAATACTAACAAACTCAATTCAATAGCATATCAAAGTGTTAATTCACCATGATCAAGTAAGCTTTATTTCTGGGATGCAAGGTTGATTCAAGATACACAAATCAATAAATGTGATTTACCACCTAAATTGAATTAAAAACAAAAACCATGTGATCATCTCAATAGACGTGGATAAAGCTTTCAATAAAATCCTCAGCCTCCCGAGTAGCTGGTATTACAGGCATGTGCCACCACACCAGGGTAATTTTT
>NW_016107353.1:8612175-8613131 GCF_001604975.1 Cebus imitator | reverse complement strand
CATGAACACCTCTAGCATTTTTTTTTTTTTTTTTGAGATGGAGCTTCGCCCTTGTTTCCCAGGCTGGGGTGCAATGGTGCCATCTCGGCTCACCGCAACCTCCGCCTCCTGGGTTCAGGCAATTCTCCTGCCTCAACCTCCTGAGTGGCTGGGATTACAGGCATGCACCACCATGCCCAGCTTAATTGTATGTTTGTATTTAATCTTTAAATCCCTTGTACTTTGACTCCCTACCAACTATTTCATTGAAAATGTTTCCACTAAAGTATCAAATGGCCAACTAATCATTAGATCTAATGGACATTTTTCAGTGTTTATCTGTACAGTGTACAACATATGTCACGGTTCATTTTTCTTTTCATTTAAAGACTTTTCCCATCTGAGCTCCTATAAAACCACTTCTCTCAGCTCCCTCCACTTCTAAACTGCTCCTTCTCAGTCTCCTTTGAAAGCTATAAACTGGTGATTTCCAATTTCAAGCACCACCCAGATGTTTCTCTTAGGTTCTAGATGTGAATATCCAACTACCTACTTGATATTTCTCTGAAATGTCCTGCAGGCAACTCAGCCTTTTCATAACTGAATACAATTTTCACCAGGTTTGTTGTAAGAATTGAAGAGAAGTATAGTGATGTTGTTATTGGTATCGAACTTTAAAGTAGGAGAAATTTTACATGAATGGAGGAGTAGTGGTTTAAATATGGCAATGAGAAACTAGACAAATTCTCACCTCAACTTCTGGCTTCTAGGTACATGAACTGTGACAGAATAAACATATTCCAAAAAAGTGGGATCTACAGGACTCTGAGACTTTAGGGGAAAGCCGAATCTTAGTTAAGAGGAGGAAAGAAAAGGAAGTCCCAGAAGACTGGGAGGCTGAGGTGGGAGGATTACTTGGGCCCAGGCCCAGGAGTTCAAGATGAGCCTGAGAAACATATAGGGTGACCCTGTCTCTA
>NW_016107353.1:8607701-8609940 GCF_001604975.1 Cebus imitator | reverse complement strand
AAAAATTAACCAGGTGTGGTGGCCTATCCCTGTAGCTACGCAGGAGGCTGAGGTGGGAGGATCACTCGAGACTGGGAAGTGGAGGCTGCAGTGAGCCATGATTGTGCCACTGCACTCCAGCCTGGGCAACAGAGTAAGACCATGTCTTAAAAAGAAGAAAAAAAAAATGAAAGAAAGAAAAATAAAGTCTTAAGCGAATAAGCCAAGTAAACTATAGTTTATTTACAAACAAAGGATAATTTTAGAGGGCACATTGGAGACAGGAAAGCAGTTGAAAGAAATCATGAAGAACATACACATTCATTAAGTGTTTCTTCAGTTTCTTGAGGGCAGGTGCCAATCATAACCATCTTTTAATCCTTAGAACCTATCCCAGTGTCTGCTATATGCTAGACACCATGCAAATGTTTGTTATAATAAAATGAGACTCTTATAAATGACTTTTAATTATTTCCCCCTGAGGGAAGAGTGTGATAAAAGATCCTTTTCTTTTTCGTTTACAGGAAATGAGAAAGAAGAATAGCTTAGGGCACTTAGAAGGATATAACCCAATTCTACAAATGCTTCACACTGTCTATTGGGTTAGCCACGGGTGAGTGTAGACCTACATAAGTGCATTTTTTCCCGGAGTCAATTAGATTTATCTAGAATTTCCACTGAGGCAGATTCTGTCTCTTCTCCCAACCCTGGGGAGAGACATCTATAGCAGGGAATCATTTTTGTCAATGGATATAGTCTTCCCAACCTTCATCCTGTAAGTTTATTAGAATAGAAGTTTTGTCAACAGAAATCACATATAATAAGTCAGTCAGTCATTGGATGATAGAGCTGAAATGTGTCATGCTGCAAATTCCTTCACTTTTAGATATTTAGATATTTTGTTCATGGTGGCTGAGTAGTAAAGTCGCCTCTATGTTCAGTTTCTCCTCCTCTTAAGTAGCTAATGATGATGTCTTCCTGGCCCGCCCCTTCCGGCTCCCAGGCCTTCTAGGACTCACAGGCAAGTTCCTATGTCAGAGAGGTTCCTGGCTTTCTAAAATCTGTCACCCACATCTTGTGGTCTTAATGGAAGGACAAATGAAGTTCCTGTCTTTACATGATGCCATTTGTCCCTTCTGATGTGTGGCATAGTCATCCTCTTCATTTGATAGACTTGTTGTTGGGGGGAGAGACGTTTCTGTCACCTCCTGGACTGTCTTCCCAGCCCGTCTGCAGACCTCCATCTCCATATTCTCTCTATAGCATTATGCCTCCATCACTAACTATTACTTTTGTGAACTCGCTAATTACAGTGTAGCTTAATAGCATTTATGAGAACAAAGATTGTTATAGTTTGTCTTTGTTTCGAGGAGCTCACCATCTACTATGTGATACAGACATAAACACATCTTACAGCTGAGGGGCAAACAAAATGCTGAGTGATACAGGAGGAAAGCCATGGAGGAGGACGGACGCCTAGAAACGGTAGAGTCAAATTTTAGAAGTTATTTCAAACTCTGTATCTGAACTCTGCACCCCTGCAGAAAATGGGCTATATTCTCTTTAGGGAAGGATAGAGGCCGTGGAATTGAAACTCTTGTCACAGTTATTTAAAGTTGTCCCTTTAAATGAAGGAGTGGCTTTGTCTGTTATGATTCAAAAATATAGGTGTTCTCAACTGGTTTGCCAAGGTACATTGGCCTATTGTGAATCCTTCACAAATCTGTTGCCAAGTTTTAGCAAATTTGTAAGATTAAAGCATACTCTGAGATTCCTATATTCCAGAGGTAGATTTCAGACAGAACTTTAAGTTGACCAGGTGCTGGAACAATGTCACGGAGGGAACAGAAGGTGGCAAGGAAAAGGTAAAAAGCACAATATCCTGTCAACTAGCACCAAGAAGGAGGGAGTGTTTACTGCAACATGTGCCACCATTATTTGTTAACTAGCACCTGTTAACTAGCACCACCTGTTAACTAGCACCAAGAAAGAGGGAGTGTTTACTGGAGCATGTGCCACCTCTATCTGTAAATATTGAGAATGTGGCTGTGGACAGGGCAGAATGTGATTCTGTTCCTACAGTCAGATGTGTTGTGAGTGAACCAAGGGAATGGGGGAAGAACTGGATGTACCTCCACAGACTGCAGGAGACACTGTCACATTGTGATGAAAGATTGCTGACTTTTTAACAATTTAACTCTACAATATTTATTTTATTTAAAAATCCATGAACACCTCTAGCATTTTTTTTTTTTTTTTT
>NW_016107353.1:8553285-8607526 GCF_001604975.1 Cebus imitator | reverse complement strand
TGAGTGGCTGGGATTACAGGCATGCACCACCATGCCCAGCTAATTTTTTGTATTTTTAGTAGAGACGGGGTTTCACCATGTTGACCAGGATGGTCTCGATCTGTTGACCTCATGATCCACCTGCCTTGGCCTCCCAAAGTGCTGGGATTACAGGCTTGAGCCACCGCACCCGGCCACCTCTAGCATTTTTTTTGTGTGGCAAAACAGCTGTTCACATAGTAATTATCTTCCTCTTGTATCCCCAGGGAATGACTGTGATCTTGACCTAAAAGCCATGCTAGTTAGTTTGAATAAGGAAGACCTTGAAAGGAAAGGTGACTGACTAGAAACATTCTTAAGAAGCACACAATAAAGAAACGATCATTTCTAAGCAAGTCCTTAAAGTGCCATAACACAATATAAGAGTGCTTTTACAAGCATCCAGTCTTATTTAAGCAAAAAGATATAAAATAATCTGATCGTGTTAAGGCACACAATCTGGAGGTTTAAAACTTTAAAAAGAGTACTTTGTAGTAGCACTACTTTGTTTTAGGTCTTTTAATTTCTTCAAGTGTGCTACCAAAAATTTTAGTATTCAAAAAGGTGCCAACACACACACACACACACACACTCACACACACAGAGACAGACACACAGACACACAGACACACAAGCACAGTACATGTTGAGATCCACTTCAGTAGTACACTTAAAATGGAAGACATCTCCTTATTTCTTTTTCTTATCTGGTAACCCACCAGGGCTTTAACATCTCTCATCTCAAACTAAAATCATCTGTTTCCTTTTTTATCTAAGCTGTAGAACATGTAAGCTCATTAAAACCTGAGAAACTATATTAATTCTCTATGATAGTTTTCCCCTCTGCATTATTTTATCTTCCTTTCACAAGCAGGATTATGAGGTTTCTTGATGGGTTTTTAATATTGTCATGAAAAATCTTCCTTTGGCATGTTTGTGCAATAACACAACCTTAAAAACCTTATTTAAATAAACTTATTAAAATGAAGTGGATAGGCAACAAACCGGCTCAGCTCAGTACCAAACACATTTCAGAGTCAAGTTCTCTTCAGCCACTGTTATCTCATTTGTAATAGAACAAAGAACCACTAGACGGAGCTAGGGTTTAAGAAATCACAGTTCTTGGCTGGGTAGCACACGATGGGCAGAAGGCTACCTTAAGGAAGAAATGTATCATTACTTTCATTTCAAAGCCTACGACAGCCTTATCTAACTGTCTGCTAATAGCAATCTGTTTACTTTGTGTCTACACAAGAGGAGACAAAGAGTGATGTTCGTAATAGCCCAATTTATTTAGCCACTCCAATAATGACATCTGACCTTGGCACAGCACTTTACAATGTAAGGTGCTGTCCCCATGCATAATCTTGCTTGATCTTCACAGCAACTCTGAGAGATTTCTGGGCAAGAATTCGTTCTTCTGTTTTTGAGATTAATTAATGGAGACAGGATGTCTTTGCAATAAGATGTCTTTGATTAGGCTATGTCAGGAAGGCTAACCCAGACAATTTTCAGGGTTACTTTGTTTTTTCCTCTTACATTTTTGTGTTGACTGTTGACTCAGGCTGAAACCAGTAAGCTCTCCATTAATTTCTTCTTCTGCGATGTATAGACTTAGTCTCCCACCACATCTACTGGGGATACATAGTAAAAAAACAGGTACAGAGTATGTGTGGGTCAAAATCCCCCCAAATCAGTGAAGAAACAACTATTGTCTTAGCCCCTGTCCGGAAACCTTGGGTGTATGTGGTTCTTCCTTATTCCAGGGGTGGGGTGTAAAAACTAACTGTATCCTCTGCACTGCAGACTACCCTTCAAGCCAAAGCCACAGTTGCTTAATTAACGCTGCCCCTCCCCTGAGCGTTCACCCTTAGAGACCAGGCCACCGTTTTGATGTCAGGCAGTTTGATACTGATCACACCAAGCATCAGGAGCCCGCATTTGTGTCTATGGTAAAAACAACCCAAGACAACTCTTCTGAAGCTGAATCTGCCAGTCACTCTGTAAATCTGCACTATTGCAATACAACTTCATTAATTACTGCTAAAACACTGGCTTAGAATCAAGGTGGGGCAACTTTCACTAGTCAGGCTAACAAACATTACAGGGAGGCAAGAAGGTGTTTCCAGAGCCTCAGAGATCCCGGGGTCCCCGGCCTGAAACAGAGCAAAGTTACATCACCACGCTCCCCCAAGACTTGCGATGGCCTTGTTGGGGGTGAAACCGCCCTGAGAGCTGCTCACAATGCCCTCCTCTCCACCGAGCCCAAGGCGCATCCTGAACACATTTCCCGGCTGTATCCAGAGGGTGGCGCTGCCGTCCCAGCCTTGGCCCGCGGCCGCCCGCCGCTTCCCGGCCGCTGCGGGGGCCCCCAGCTCGGTCTCCCGCAGGCAGGCGGGGGGCACGAGCCCGGTAGGGGGCGCCGCCGGCCCAGGCGCCGCTGCTCCCTCCGCCCACCCGGAGGCGGCTGCAGCGAGCCGAGGCCGGCGCGAGTGCAAGGCGAGGCTGGCCGCAGGGAGGGAGGCGCGAAGAGGGCGCGAGGGTAGCAGCCGGAGGGAGCCGCCAGCCTTGCCTGCGGGTCCCCGCGGGGCGCATGGGGCGCTTCGAGCCGGGACTGCGTGCGGGCCCCGCGTCCAGTTTCCTGCTGCCGTGAGAAGCCGCGCCAGGACGCCCCCCGGACCCCGAGCTGCTGGGAGGATGACCATGGCCGGGGGCAGGAGGGGACTGGTGGCCCCCCAAAACACGTTTCTGGAGAATATTGTCCGGCGGTCCAATGGTAAGCGGTGCATTCGATTTCGGTGACCCAGGCGTTTTATCCGTGCCTTTATTGCAGAGCCTCTCGCCGCTCGGAGTCAGCAGATGCAGCAGAACCCACCAGCTCTGCTAAGGAGCCGCGGCGCGGGCACCTAGGGCTGCCTCCCCGAGGCAGGGAAAAGGTGGGCAGGGCGGGGCGGGGTCTGATGGGCCCCCATGCTAACAGGAAAGCTCTTCTGGGGACGCCTTTTGGGCCTTTCTCGCGCCCTCTCGGTCGCATCTCCAAGGGTGCGTGACAGCTGCTGAGCAAAGTACTGGGAAAAGTGATGGAAAGCTGGCCGGAGCCGGAGCGCAGCGCGCGTCCCATCGCCACTGCCGACCCCTCCGCGGACGCTCTGGGGCTCTCGGGCTTGCTCCCGGAGGCACCACCTCTGCCCAGGGAGAGCCAGCAGTAGAGACGAGCAACTCCAGGTCCCCACCGCCTCAGAATGGGAGGATGCGGCTGCCTCCACCTTCCATCCCTGCAACTGAAAAGTCCGAGGTGGGGGGACGTGCTGTCGGGGCCTGATTCCACCCCTTCACCCACCCACCCCTTTAGAGGTGAAGTTAAGGCTCACCTTCGAAGTGAGGGGCAGAGTGTTTTCCTGGCGTCAGGTGGGAAGTGGAGGGCACAGGTGCGGAGCATACTAAATGGTCACAGGTACAAACCTGTTATATATTTCCTCTCTTCCAAACCCACAGCTGTGTTTTACACCACCCTTAAGTGTTGCTCACCTAGAAATTCCCAATCTCACCAAACCTATAAATAGATCAATTACCCAATAAACTGATCCTCGGCACTCATCTCTTTCCTTGTGGCATTAAGAGCAACGGTAGCATGAAGCCTTGAGAGAGTATAGGAGGAGGGATGGAAAGAAAGAATTCCAAACGCGTTTTAGACTCACAGCGGAGAGACCCCAGCTAAAGCACTTGCAGAGCAAATAGCAGTCCTGGCAGTTGGAAGGCTCAGCGCGCCAGCTCATCAAATGGCTATAGCGAAAGGCAGCCAAGCATAAGATGCTCTTTGCAGACTCCCAGGCCCCCCCATCCCGTCCCTTCCAGAAACAGATGACATTCTTCTACCGGGGGGACATTAGGAGCTAACTTAGGAAGTGGGTTTTAATAATGTGTAAGTATCACGATTTCAGAGCCGAAGGAGCTTCTGTGTAAGATGATGAGCTTCTGTTTGGATTTAGTTAGGGATTCCGGGGAGCGTGGTGATGTAAAGAGACTTATGCCACTAATAAATACTCTTTAATTAAAAAGTGATTTAATGTCATAATAAAACACATCAATTAGCATAGCAAATCATCATGTATTATTTAAGTACTTTCTTAGAAATGATAATTTCTTTATTGTGTGCCTCTTAAGAGTGTTTCTGGTCAGTCACCTTTCCCTTCAAGGTCTTCTTTATTCCAATTAGCTAACATGGCTTTTAGGTCAAGGTCATAGTCATTACCTGGGGATGTAAGGGGATGATAATCACTATGTGAACAGCCACAATGAACTGTTTTGCCATAAAAAAAAGCTGGAGATGTTCATGGATTTTTAAATAAGATAGCTAAGAATTACTGTGCTATTATTGCGATTGCTATAGGCCTGTTAAGTGGTAGGGAGACAATCTTGCAAATTTGGGATCCCATTGTCAGTGACATCAACTTTCTCATAAATATCAATGACAATTCTATTTTTCAGTAAAGAGGCAGCGTCCTGTAAGTTAGAGCGGAAACCCTGTATCTAATGTATACTGTGTGTGTGTGTTTTTGAGTGAAGGGAGCAGGAAGAGAAACTTACATGTAAAAGCCACAAGATGCCTTGGGTTTGTAAGAGAACCTTTAGAATCTTGGAGCTGTGAAGGTAGAATACTG
Organism: Cebus imitator; assembly: GCF_001604975.1. NCBI lineage: Eukaryota > Metazoa > Chordata > Mammalia > Primates > Cebidae > Cebus > Cebus imitator. The sequence continues at coordinate 8,602,847 of NW_016107353.1, read as the reverse complement.
TCTAGTTTAGTTGATCTTATTAGAGCCACTTTCCCTCTGTAAGCATAGAATGTCAATAGAATAAGTTACTGGGAATATTTTTAGGATGGGCATTACCATTTCAACATTGGTTTCAGCAGGTTGATTTCAGTTAACCAGTCAAATGAATAGCATCAACAAAAATGAAACATCTTGGGGGATTTGGATGAATTTTTAAAATTATCATTTCAGAAGAAATGGTTCTCATCTTGAAATGTGGGACCCAATATTTTCTTGTGATCCCTTTCCTAATTTTTCTCAAACACAAATGGAAGAAAAAATGTGGACTCCTAGAAATACCACAATATCTGTTTGTATTATATTATTTTACTGTGATGGAAAAAGTCTATTTAAAGATATTGATTGTCTCGTTCTAAAATCCCTGAGCCATTTTTTTGGATGTTGCAGTATTAAAATAGCATTTTACCTTTGAATGGCAATATTTTATGATCATTTTATGAGGTATTTTCTCCCAGTGGTCCTGTGCAATATTGATGTTCCTCTTTTACAGATGAGAAAACTGAGTCATAGGAATATTAAGTGGCTTATTCTAAGTGGCAATGCCTGAGGCTGGTGCTCCTTGGAGGATATCTATCATATGTCCTTCTCTCAGCATCATTATTTCTCCACCTTTTATGACGTAGTCTGTGGAACTATTTTTATCACCCTTTAAAAACTTCTCGTATGATAATGAATAATAGTACTGACTTTGTATTGGGTTACTTGAATATCTGGTGTCTGGAATATCTGAAGTGTAGGAAGAGACAGATCTTAAATATTATCTAGTCTGCCTCTCCTTCCCTATTATTGTATAAATAAGGAAATGGAAGCAAGAGCAAATATTTAAGGGCAGAACTGATGAGGCCCCAATCTGCTTGACTCTAATGTCATATTCTTTATGGTACACCATGCAAAAACACTTTTCTCATGTTACCATTATATTCTTTCAAGAAGCATAATTTTCCAGTGGAGATTAAATAAAATGTTATAACAACAAGAACAATATCCATCTTGGCTAACAGCCACACTACCACATCCAAACAGAATAATAGGGCAAAGGAGAGGCTAATTATATTTCAAGGAAGTGCAGTCTTTTCACCTTTGTCAGTGGTTTAGCTGAAGGCATAGGCGGGAATAATGGGCACTTAACATCTGTGTGCCCCATTATAAAGTACCAAGTCACTTTTCATAGAATATCACCCTTGATCCTCTTAAGCTTATAGAAGAGGTGCAGTGTCTCCATTTTAGAGTTTAAGGAACTAAAATCCTTAAACTAAAACTCACCTAAGAATCTTCAGTTGAAGTGATTCACCTACAGTTAGTAAGAGGCAGAGTTAGGAAAAGGCAATTGCAGACAGGTCAGGGACTAGCCGGCAGTTGTTATTGGTTTATTCATTCAACAAACATTTATTGAATGTATTTATGGAACACTGAGGATATAGTGGTAAACAAGAAACCCTCCTTGTGATTAGTGAATTACATTCTAGTGACTCTTAGTCCAAGGTTCTTGCCCCTGTTTTACAGTGTTGACTGGCTGCAACTGTTAGTTAGGCCTGTCACTGTATTTAAAAACATTTCTAAGGTATTTACTGATCTTGCTGGTACTAAAATCTACTTTAACTTTCTTTGGTACATTTTGAATCCCATTTGAAGGAAAGATTTGATAACTATCTGTTTTTTTATTGCTGTAAGTAGGCAACAGGAATAATTAATATTCCGTATTTTATTTGATTTTGCTCATAGTTATGTCAGTGATCATTTTAAAACCTGCTGGCTTTGTTGCCACATAGGCAAAATCAGCCTGTTTCTCTTTGTATTCATGGCTGGAAAGTGTTGTTAAGGAATATTTTTTGATAGTTGCTTAAGTCTGCAGGCACTTGTCAGAATGTTCGCTGAAGCAAATAGGAGATCTGTCTTAGAAAGGCTGGCAGACCTTGGTGCCAGGAATCTACAAAAATATTACTCTAAATGGTCCCATTCTAGGCAGAACATATGTTTTAGTGTTCAGGAACCTATATCAAACAATTGTAGGTGCCAATAAGAATCCATGCACATTAGCAGGAGAGAAACACAGCATCATTTTAGTACAGATTTATGTACATGTATAATTTACAGATTGCTAAATCAGCTGTGTTTTTGCATAGTGTTAAGTTGGTTCAGGTTGTTGATGTAATTAGCAAACAGGATGAGAGCCATCGGTAATGTTGTGCCTCCTCATGGATGTTTTGAGCCATGATACTGTTTATAAAACAGAAAACTGGTTAAAATCCATTGTGCCTCTAAAAGAGGGAATGGATGATAATCTGGATTATTAACAGCTCAACAGAACTTGTTTTTTCTTGCAAAATGTTCTAAGACAACCTTCAGCCAAGGCTTAGCTATCTTTCTCTGAAAGTGTCAAGAAGTTAAATCCATTGGCTGATGTTAGATGGGAATTGAGAAGAAGAAGCCTTGTGATTTAATGTTAAGGAAATAAAGCTTCCAAATTCCATGGTTTGTATGCAACTCATTTGTTTTAATACTCTACCCTAAAAGAATAGGTGCATTTGAGGAAGACTGTGGGTCAATTGAATTCTTGGCTTCGTTGTTTCTGATGCCAGCTCTTCATTTATGGTTGGACCCCACTTGGCAGTGGTTTCTTGAGCATTACCTTGAAGCTCTTCAATTCTTCCCTTCCCTTTATTTTTGATTAGTTAATGGCTCGTAAACAAACCTTAAAAATCTACTAGAGTATCTGCTTTACACATTTAGGATATTTGGACCATAATTTTTTTTTTCTGTTTTTCTGTTTCTCTAAGTGGCCACACCTATAACTGTTGAGAAAGAAATAGAATCACAGAATCTTAGTTCCGGAGGAACATGATATACAATTCTTTTCCACTGTTGTTTGAATCCTCTCCTGAACGTTCCTCCCCATGGTTTCTCAGCCTGTGTTTGACTAGCGTCAGTGATGGGGCACTCACTTTCTGTTCGTAGAATATTCTGTTCGTAGGCAACTGTAGTTCTGAACCCATTTCTTTCTTTTTGCCTCCTCTCTTCATTTTTCTCTTCTTCTCTTTTCTCCTCTTCCTCTTCCCTTTGTTGCCATCATTTGGTCTTACCAAAATCTGTCTTCTTATAGCCACCACTTATTTGCAGTCTGTTCAGTGGAACAAAACCGACTTAGCCCACTGCTTTTTCCAGCTGCAAACCTTTAAAAAGCTTTTGATAAGCTATTTTGTATTGATTCTTCTCCCCTTTTAACCTTTTTAGTTGTTCAGTACCACACATAGAAAAGCACACAAAACAATTTTATACAGCTTAACAGATTTGTATAAAGTGATACTGTATGTGATTGCTACCTATGTCAAGAAATAGGGTCTTGCCAGCACTCTGGAAGCCCCTACAAAGCCTTCCTTGATCCTAAGTCCCCCACTCTCCTCCCAAAGGGCACCGTCTCCTGATTTTATGGTGCTCACTTTCTTGCTTTTCCTTATAATTTTACCAGTTTGTTTTGAATTCCTAAAAAATACAAAAAACTACAGTTAATAAACACTACCATTTATTTTTATCTGTTTTGGAGGTTTATATACAGATAAAATGGGATCTGTATGGGATCATACAGCATGTATTCTTTTGTCAGGTGGCAATTCCTCTATGTTGTTGCATGTACTATTGATTAATTTTCTTTCTTTCTTTGTTTTTTTGAGATGGAGTCTCACTCTGTTGCCTGGGCTAGAGTGCACAATCTTGGCTCACTGAAACCTCCGCCTCCCAGGTTCAAGCAATTCTCTTGCCTCAGCCTCCTGAGTAGCTGGGATTACAGGTGTGCACCACCACATCCAGCTAATTTTTGTATTTTTAGTAGAGACAGGGTTTCATCATGTTGGTCAGGCTGGTCTCGAACTCCACACCTTGTAATCTGCCTGCCTCAGCCTCCCAAAGTGCTGTGATTACAGGCGTGAGCCACTGCGCCCGGCCTGTTGATTTATTTTCACTGCTGTATATGCTTTATCTGAGACTGTACCACACATTTTATCCATTCTGCCACCGATGGATTGTTTCCAGTTTTGTGCTACTAATGCTGCTACAACCACTCTTGGTATGTCTTTTGGGGCATGTGGGCACACATTTCTCTTGGGTATATACCTAGGATGCACATGGTTAACTGTGGCCGATACTGTCAAACAGTTTTCCAAAGGGTTTATATCAAGGTACTCTCACCAGCAGTGTATGAGCGTTTCCATCACTGCACATCCTTGCCAGCATTTGGTATTTTCTTCTTTTGTCTTTAATAGTGATATTGCCCAAACAATCTTGTAACTAAAAAAACAGGGTCATTGAGAGTTATGTTAATAGGAGCACAGGACCAAAATGAAATGAAAACAAAACTTGCTCTTGCCCTTTGGGAGGCATCAGTATTCGCTGTGGGTTGAAATGTTCTCTCTGAGGAGCTCCCTCACACATGATTGTAAATGATGTGAAAGACTTGCACGGTTAAAATTACGTGCAAAGGGTACATGCAAGGGTGGTGGGATTTTTTTTGGTGTGTGTGTATTTAGGAGATTCATTTTCTTAATTTGAGAAGCATGAAACCCTGGGGACAGAGATTATGCAAGAATTAGAGCTGGAAGGGAGAAGGAACTAGGAAGTGAATGATTTATATTTGTTTCAGTGAAATGAAAACAAAATGATTGAAGGAAAGGCACAGATTTAATGAAGGAATCAAAACTCAATGGAAAATTAAAACAAAAAGCAAAGGCTAGCTTATGGTTCAGTTTTATAAGCACAGTGGACCTCCTATGAGCCCAATGCTGTGCTAACAAGTAGGAGTACCAACATGAGGGCAGCTTTTGTGATGCTGGGTCTCACAGAGAAATCCATGGTGGAGGCCAACATGCTTTGTAAACCTCTCCAAAGATTTAAGGGATGTTATACTGATTCAACACTTACTACATATTTTTCCCTTATAAACACCTCACCCAAAATTATTCTTAGATTTTACAGCTATTTATTTTGCTGTGAGGTTGGGTGTGGGATGACCAGATCCCATAAGTGAATTACAAGAAGATTGCAGAATGTGTGACATTTTGTTCTGATGTGGTTGAGGTTTCTTTAAACAAACCTTATTCCTCTGGGATATCCCATTGCTCTGTCTTCTTTGGCATGCTGCTTTGGGTTGCTCATCCATTGGTGTGAGATTTTAGCACATCCTAGATGCTGGAATGTGTTTGGTGCTCTTGGCTGTTCTCTATGCAAATGCAGTCTTTTTTTTTTTTTTTTTTTTTTTTTTTTTTTTTTTTTTTTTTTTTTTGTTTTTTTTTTTTTTTTTTTTTTTTTGAGATATTATAGGATCTCACTCTGCCGCTTAGGCCAGAGTGCAGTGGTATGATGTCGGCTCACTGCAGCCTCTGCCACTCAGGCTCAAGCAATCCTCCCATCCTCCCACCTCAGCTTCCCAAGTAGCTGGAACTACAGGCAGGTACCACCGCACATAGCTAATGTTTGTATTTTTTGTAGAGATGGGTTTTTGCCATGTTGCCCAGTGGGGTCTCGAACTCCTGGGCTCAAGTGACCCACCTGCCTCAGCCTCCCAAAGTGCTGGGATTACAGGCGTGAGCCACTGTACCCTGCTGCAACTGTGGTCTTGCTGAACAGATTACAGTCTGGGTTATTTCAGTATCTCCCTTGGTTCTCATAGTTTCTGCTCTAACGGTGAAACATTCCTGTTAATGACAAAGCTACTTAAAATTCTCCTGATTAGGTATTATAGAGTTACATCAATACTCAATTTCCTTACTCATACTGATTGTTCATTATGTAAATTAAAATGACAACTCTTTTGATTAGTCCTATGTTGCATAAAACTGATGTTCTGAAATTAACTGAGTCAATTCTATAATTATTAATGTAATTATTAATGGAAAGCGACTAAAAGCCATCATTTTCCATAGCCTTTTAAAGGTTCTGCAATCACATCAGATACTTCTGCAAAGAAGAGAAATTGCCTTCCATCTCCTTTTTCTTCCCTTACAGCAATGATGGAGACATCCTCCACTGGCATTCTCAGAGTGCTGGAGTCAGCATGTGAAAGATGATACTATATTGGCAAGTTTTACCAACGTTTATCTATGGCTCAGGTTTGATTTATATTAAGAGTGAAGCTGGAAAATATGTCTTAGACTAGAACTTCAGGGCCATGCAAAGAAAATGGAGTTAATTTGAGTGATAAGACTATATATATTTCCATTAAATTGATGTTTAAGTTTTTATTTTATTTGCTTTCTTTTCCTCTCAGCATTATTGGGACTGAATATATTAGACGTCTACACTGTCATCATGAAGGCTGTGCTTTAAGCCTCTGTGTGGGCCAGGGTACTGAATAGTTTCTGTTTGCCTCCCTAGAACCACACTCTACCAGCCTGTGTCTTGTTGGAGGCTGGGAGGCTGATCTGTATCGATTATATCTGCAGGTTCCCTTGCTTTCTGGCTTCTGGCTGGCTTCAGCTTCTGAGGTATACCACTCAAAATAGGAAGGAAGAGAGAGGTTATAGTACTTATTCTAGTTCTCTCCTGCGAGGTCATCTTAGCCTAGCTGTTTTCCCTTGATTAAAGGTTACATCTCTAGCTTGCTCTCTTTGGGTTTGGATAGGGTTAGAGACTTAAAGCTTCCAACTTTCACTCACCCTGGGGTACTGCATGATGTCTTGGGGTTTTTCTCAGTGGTGCGCTGGAGCAGGCTGCAACTGGCTGGTACTACCTCTTAAGATCTGCTGATGTGCCTCTCTTCCTTATTCTTGGTTGAGGGACTTCACTTTGGAAGCTTGAAAACTGCTTATAGTAAGGTGTAAGGTATTTACACCTTAGAAATTGGCCAGTGTTGTAAATCGGGGCTCCTTTCTTCCCACAGTTGGCTTGCCAACACACTACTGCCTATACCTCTCCCACACCTTTGTAAATAGTTCCTTTTTAAACATTCCTCAAGTTACCCATTGAATATGTCATATTTTGCTGCTAAGATCCTAGCTGAGAGAGCCAGTTACTTGTTCTCTGGATAATGAGCTTTCTTAACCTTTCGTGCAGCCCATTTAGTCATGGGGGTGAATTGGTGAGGGGATGTGCGTTTACATACTCCTTTCAACACACAAAAGCACCTGTGTTCTGCCTGAAGAAGGCAGTATGTGCCTGCCCTTGCTTTTCAGTTCAGTGAGTTGGTCACCTACATTATGTTCCATTTCCATATTTTTTCATCATTCAAGAATGAGGAAATGTGTGTATACTGCATTTGCCATTTTGAAATGATAGCTGATACTTTTTAAAGGAAAAAGAGCTCCTGAATTCTAGTCACTTTCCTGTCGCATGAAATTCTCCTTTGTGCTTTCCCACCTGGCTGGAACACTGAGGGACTGTGCTCCAGCCTCACTTCATTGAGTGGCCACTTTCCTCTGTCTTCTCTTCTTTTAAAATGCCTCCTCCCCTCCATCTTCCCAATCCCTGCCTCTCATGTGTCTCTAGTAACACCGTATCTCTGGGTTTCCTGGTTTTCTTCTTTCTGTGTCTCCCTCTGGCTTTTGGTCTCACTCTCTCCCCTCAGTCTCTCATGTCCTCTCGTCTCTTGGTCTTTTACTCCCTTGGCTCACTCTCTGGGTCTTTCTATTGGCCGCTTGCTCTCGGCTCATGCTCTTATACTCTGTGGGCGTGGCCCCTGCGCCATGCCCTATGTCCCTTCATTCCCTCACTCTCTCCTCTCCTTTCTCCATCTGTCTGTCTTCCTGCCTGTCTCTGTCACTGTCTGCCTTTAGTCTGTGTCACCGTCTGTCACTATCTGCCATCTGTCTTCATCACTGTCTCTGACTACTTTTGCTGTGTCTGCCACTGTCCATCTCTGCTTGATGTCTCTGCAGTCTCTGCCTCCATCTGTCCATCTCTGCCCATCTGCCTGTCTTTCTGTCTGTCCAGTTCTCCCTTCAGATGGCCTCGTAGCTGCTCCCCTGTGTATCTGAGCTCCGTTTCTCTCTCAAGACCACTTTTCTCCATTTACTCAACAGCATGCATATGGTCAAAGATATCTGCTCAACTCTACAGATGTCTCAGCTTTAGTGTTTGAGTTTTGTTCTGGAGAGAGAATCTCACTGGCCCAGCCCTGACTGTTGGTTATTTGGCCAGCAGTCCACTCCAGGTCTAGTCTTCTGTTGTTCCCCTCCCCTTGTCCATGTGTTCTCAGTGTTCAACTCCCACTTATGAGTGAGAACATGCAGTGTTTGGTTTTCTGTCCCCATGTTAGTTTGCTGAGGATGATGGCTTCCAGCTTCATCCATGTCCCTGCAAAGGACATGATCTCATTCCTTTTGATGGCTGCATAGTATTCCATGGTATATATGTACCACATTTTCTTTATCTAATCTATCACTGATGGGCATTTGGGTTGGTTCCATGTCTTTGCTATTGCAAATAGTGCTGCAATAAACATACCTGTACATGTGCCTTTATAGTAGAATGATTTACATTCCTTTGGGTATATACCCAGTAATGGGATTGCTGGGTCAAATGGTATTTCTGGTTCTAGATTCTTGAGGAATTGCCACACTGTCTTCCACAATGGTTGAAGTAGTTTACACTCCCACCAACAGTGTCAAAGCATTCCTATTTCTCCGCAGCCTGGCCAGCATCTATAGTTTCCTGACTTTTTAGTAATCACCATTCTGACTGGCATGAGGTGGTATCTCATTGTGGTTTTGATTTGCATTTCTTTGATGATCAGTGATGTTGAACTTTTTTCATATGTCGACCTCATAAAAGTCTTTTGAGAAGTATCTGTTCATATCCTTCGCCCACTTTTTGATGGAGTTGTTTTTCTCTTGTAAATAATGTTTAGGTTCCTTGTAAATTCTGGATATTAGACCTTTGTCAGATGGTTAGATTGCAAAATTTTTCTCCTATCTGTAGTGCCTCCTATCACTCTGATGATAGTTTCTTTTGCTGTGCAGAAGCTCATTAGCTTAATTAGATCCCATTTATCAATTCTGGTTTTTGTTGCCATTGCTATTGGCATTCTTGTCATGAAGTCTTTGCCCATGCCTATGTCCTGAATGGTATTACTTAGGTTTTCTTCTAGAGTTTTTATGGTTTTGAGTTTTACATTTAAGTCTTTAATCCATATGGAGTTAATTTTTGTATAAGGTGTAAGGAAGGGGTCCAGTGTCAGTTTTCTGCATATGGCTAGCCAGTTTTCCCAGCACCATTTACTGAATAGGAGATCCTTTCCCCGTTGCTTGTTTTTGTCAGGTTTGTCAAATAGCAGATGGTTTCAGTTGTGTGGTGTTATTTCTGAGGTCTCTGTTCTGTTCCATTGGCCTATTTGTCTGTTTTGGTACCAGTACCATGCTGTTTTGGTTACTATAGCCTTATAGTATAGTTTGAAGTCGGGTAGTGTGATGCCCCCAGTTTTGTTCTTTTTGCTTAGGATTGTCTTGGCTATATGGGGTCTTCTTTGAGTCCATATTAAATTTAAAATAGTGTTTTCTAATTCTGTCAAGAATGTTAATGGTAGCTTGATGGGAATAGCATTTAATATATAAATTACTTTGGGCAGTATGGCCATTTTTGTGATATTGATTCTTCCTATACATGAGGATGGAATTTTTTTCCCATTTGTTTGTGTCCTCTCTTATTTCCCCAAGCAGTAGTTCATAGTTACCTTTGAAGAGTTCCTTCACATCTCTGGTTAGCTGTATTCCTAGGTATTTTATTCTCTTTATAGTGATTGTAAATGAGAGTTCATTCATGATTTGGCTTTCTGCTTGCTGATTGTTGGGGTAAAGGAATGCTTATGATTTTTGCACATTGATTTTGTATCTGAGACTTTGCTGAAGTTGCTTATTAGTTCAAGAAGTTTTTGGGCTGAGATGAGGGGGTTTTCTAAATATAAAATCATGTTGTCTGCAAACAGAGACAACTTGACTTCCTTAAAATAACACAGGAGACAAATGTAAAACCAACTTACCAAAAAAACTCTTTTTCTAATACTGATTAATGTTTGTATATTGCTTAGGTTGTGTACTTTTTTGAGTTCTAAGAGTAAATTTTTTTGTGTGTTATTCAGTTGTGGTCTAAGACTTTTTGTTCAAAATGCCTAAGATATATATATAGATGTGCATTAAGAAATTATTAAGACTGTACAAATGAGAATAAAATATATTAAATCAGGCCAGGCATGGTGGCTAACGCCTGTAATCCCAGAATTTTGGGTGGCTGAGGTGGGTGGATCACCTGAGGTCAGGAGTTCAAGACCAGCCTGGCTAACATGGTAAACTCCATCTCTACTAAAAATACAAAAATTAGCTGGTTGTGGTGGCACACACCTGTAATTCCATCTGGTCATGAGGCTGAGGCAGCATAATTGCCTGAACCAGGAGATGGCAGTTGCAATGAGCCAAGATTGCGCCATTGCATTCCAGCCTGGGTGACAAGAGCAAAACTCTATCTGAAAAAAAAAAAAAATATATATATATATTGAACCAATCAATTCAATAGGCTGATTATTTTGAACAATTTATTACACAAATATTTCTTAGCGGTAATTCAAGATATCACTGTTCTCTTATTTCTTAAGTAAAATATCATTCAGTAATAAAAGTCTTATATTTCAACACATTTTCATTTTCTTCCATGCTTCTTGTGACACTGATTGATCTGTTTTTATTGTTTTAAAATTAATTTGATGCTGAATGAAGATGGAGGTCATGCTTTTGAAATCATGTATTTAGAGGTAACTACCCAGTAAATGAAGTATTAGAGTTTGCTTTTGAAATTGAAATCTCTCTCTCCATTGTAATTTACTGACAATAAAAAATATATTTCTGTAGGATATTAAAATCAGAGAAAGCAAATAACGAATCTCTTGGAAGTTCAGTTTGTTTTGTGCAAAGATTAGGCTCTTGACAATTTAGAATAGTCATCTTCATGGGACTTTATTGCTGAAAATCACAGTAGAGCCTCAAGATTACTTTTGCTGATATTAAGATTTTAGATGTTTTATTTGGGTATATCAGACTGATTTAACTTCTTGTTTCTCATTCTGTCCTCTCCATTCTCCTAAATATTACCAAACCTTGATCTGTCTTTTTTTTTTTGAAGTAATTTCTACTATGGATTTTATTTAGGTTCAGGTAAATCAAACCATTGTTTTCTGGTCTTTGGTGAAAATCCATAGCCCTTATTCTCATCATTTATCTCAATCATTATCTTTCAATTCTTTAATTATTCTAAAAGAAGAAAACTATATTTTTACTCAAACTTACTTTTTGTAAAAGTACTGATATCCTTAGAAATCTATAATTGTAATTCCAAAGTGTTAGGAAGACATGTTGTCTTCTAAGTAAAGTATCTCAAGTTATTGGAAGTGTATTGTGAAATATTTACTGTAGCCCTCCAAATAACCAGTATTGGCAGGGAACAATATACTTGGGTGAACCACTTGCTGAATGTAGCTTTTACCTGCATAATTGCCAAACTGAGTCACTTTACTAAGTCATTGCTTTAGTTAGTTTTTCCTTTGCTATTTGTGGTAATTATGATTAAAAGCAATTTTTAATAATTTCTGAGAATATCTCTGTGTTATGCTTTATGGGCAAACAGCAGGTTTGGAATAATTTTGACACTTCTGACTACTGCAGAGTAGTTTGGCTCATGTCTCATCAGCTGGAGAAACTTTACACAGTAGAGGGAGGTGGGGAGTCTTTTAAATTTTTAGAGGATGCTTGTTTTATGCTGTGAACCAGAGGAAAACCGTGTGGGCTGAGGAAGGTTGAATTTAGAAAACCTTACACTTAATTGCACACAGTCTTGCAGCTACAGACCCTCGGGGGTAAAAAGGCTTCTGAAGGCAGCAGTGGAATCTGGCTAATTTGCATCAAAGACCTGGGACGCAGAGGAACTTTCAGATGAGAGCCAATGAATAAATCATGGCAAGCACAGCCAGGTTGAACCTATGTATTTTACAGAACAATGTAAGAAGGACTTGGTAAGTTCAGAAAATACAAATTTGGAGGCAGGCTTGGTGCTTCAGAACGGGCTATTGGCTGATTTTGTAATGTGTACTGTGAAGTTACACATTCTACTTGTAAAAGATACATATATACATATATGTGTTTGTGTGTGTATGTGTGTGTGTGTGTATGTGTATCAAGAGCATATTTGTTTTCAAAGACACATTTAGGCATTTTCCCCATATACGAATGGACCCACCAATATGTGATTCATTTCTACTGTCAAATCCTTTCACAACATGGTACATTCGAATATTAATACTGCACATAGCATCATATCCCAAATCCAAACAATCCCACTGAGCAAAAGCCTGATACAACATGGTTCACCTGGAATGTGGGTATTAAGTTTAGAGGGTGTTTCTGCTGTTTTGGATGACCCAGGTTACACAGAGTCCAGTATTTAGAGAAGTGATATTTCAGGGTGATGACTGGTTTGATTACTCCACATGGGTCCATGGCTTGCAGGTTGTGGGGCACCATCTAATTTGTTCTTTGTTATGCATCCGATTACTTAGGGAGTCAGATTTTGCTGCCAGAAGCATGGAGAGTTGAGCAGCCCCCTGTCTCCCACCAGATCCATAGAGCTGAAGTGACTCACCTGCAGCTCATTAGGGACAACACTGTGACTAGAATTCAACTTGTTGTCATCTTCTTTCTTGTCACAAATGGTGCTCTGGGAAGCCTAGGGATTGCTGGGGAAGGGGAAGAGTAGATGAACAGAGTGTCTTTTATCTGTCATTCTTCCATTGGTTTTCATTGCTGACTAGATTCCTCGGTTCTTCTACATGTAATCTCAGGACCTCTTTCTCTTTAGGTTGCTTCTGGTTGCACAGTTTCCTTATGGCTTCTTCTGCAGCACAGCCAGACTTCTCATATAGAAGCTCAGGCTCCCAAGAGTGCAATAGCAGAAGTCACCAGACCTTAAGGCTTAGGCCTGCAATTGGCCCAGCACCAACTTTACTGCATTCTGTTGGTTGAAGCAAACCATAGGCCCACCAGAGGGATTCCTCTTGCTCTTGACGTAGCTACGGACAGTTTGGTCAGTCTGATTGTGAAGGTATAAGTGGCAGGGATAAAAAAGGGGACAAAAGTATTTACCCCAAGACTTCTATTTAGAAGTGGGTGGACACTCCTTTCTCTCAGTGGAAACCCCAGGCATGGGAAGGTAAGCGTTGCCGTCATAAAAACTCTTTATCAAAACAGAGCTTTAAAATGGTACTCAGTCCTCCCAAACGCAGGGTACTGCTAGGACTGCGAGGGCGTTGAACATTCGCGAGCTGTGGCTCTGCTGACTCCATTAAAGACGATTGCAGAAGTTATAGTAAGGGCCTTGGCTGTGGTGTTTGTGGTAGCTAATTTTATCTGTGGGCCGTGGGGTGCCCAGATATTTAGTCAAACATTATTCTCAGTGTTTCTGGAATGAGTTTAGCATTCCATACAGATTTTAGGGTGATTTTTCTACTTATGTGAAAATGTCATCAGTTGTTTTTATAGAGGCAGGGTCTTGCTCTGTTGCCCAGGCTGGAGTGCAGTGGCATGCTCATAGCTCACTGCAGCCTTGACCTCTTTTGCTCAAGTGATCCTCCCGCCTCAGCCTCCCAAGGAGCTGGGACTATGGGCACATGCCATCATGCCTGGCTAATTTTTAAAAAGTTTTTATTAGAGACAAGAGCTGACTGTGGTACCCAGGCTGGTCTCAAACTCCTGAGCTCAAGCAATCCTCCCACCTCGGCCTCCTAAAGGGTTGGGATTACAGGTGTGAGCCATTATGCCTGGCTTAAAATGTCACTGGAATTCTGATAAGGATTGCATTTAATCTGTAGATCACTTTGGGTAGTGTATTAGAGTTCTCTAGAGGAACAAAACTAATAGGATATATGTATATCCTATTTTATATATATATATATATATATATATATATATATATATATCTCCTATTATATATATGGGATCTTGTGATCGTGTGAGTTAATACTTCATAATAAACTCCCATATATATGAGATATATACTCACACAATCATAAGGTCCTGCAATAGGCGGTCTGCAAATTGAGGAGCAAGGAGAGCCAGTCCGAATCCCAAAACTGGAGAACTTGGAGTCTGATGTTTTTGAGGACAGGAAGCATCCAGCATGGGAGAAAGATGTAGGCTGAGAGGCTAAGCCAGTCTTGCCTTTTCATGTTTTTCTGCCTGCTTTTTATTTGCTGGCAGCCAATTAGATGGTACCCACCAGATTAAGTGTGGGTCTACCTTCCCAGCTCACTGACTCGAACGTTAATCTCCTTTGGCCACACCCTCACAGACACATCGAGGATTAATACTTTGCATCCTTAAATCCAATCAATTTGACACTCAGTATTAACCATCACAGATAGTCTAAATAGGTTAACAATATTATTAATTCTGGCTAGGAGTCGTGGCTCACATCTGTAATCCCAGCACTTTGGGAGGCTGAGGCAGATGGGTCATTTGAGGTCAGGTGTTTGAGACCAGCCTTACCAACATGGTGAATCCTTGTCTCTACTAAAAATACAAAAGTTAGTTGGTCATGGTGGCGTGTGCCTGTAGTCCCAGAGGCTGAGGCAGGAGAATCGCTTGAACCTGGGATGTGGAGGTTGCAGTGAGCCGAGAATACGACACTGTACTCCAGCCTGGGTGACAGAGCAAGACTCTGTCTCAAAAAAATTAAAAAAAAAAAACAACAACCCACCCCACCCCACCCCAAAGAATTATTAATTCTTCCAGTAAATGAACATGGGATATTTTTCTATTTATTTATGTAGGAGATTATATATTTTTTGATATTTTGTCCAAGCAGTGCGTTACTTTGCTAAGTTTCACTTAGCTTAAAATTAGGTTTCTGTTTACTGAGTGTGAAAAATAGTAAATAATTCCAGAGTCGTTTATGTTTGGATGTAGGTTGCCCGTCTGTGCATTTGGCTAGAAACTCTGTGTCACTTCACTTTAGCTCTCTTATTTGGCATTCTCAACCATGGGGAATATGGCCAACCACCTGGAGGAATTAAGAAGCCTTGGCTAAGCAAAATTGGCTAGCAAAATTCTAGTCCTTGTACTAGAATTGATGTATGCTATTCAGGAAATTCTCATTTTCTGAGCCTGTTTATTCTTATGGCAGGCATACTTCTAGAGGCATGCTGGCAAATTTACTCAGACATACATAGGTTTCTTTCTTTCTTTTTTTTTAATTTAGCAGATCTAATCTTCCCCTTTGCTATTCCCTCCCATCCTACTGAACAGCAAAGGGAATGTGGTTAAGGGGACTCTGAAGTAGTATCTCAAACTCCTCCGGTATAAATCGTCTTTTGGGTAACTCAATCTCTTCTGGGTTCAGATTCCACTTCTACCCACCTCATTACTTCTCTCTGAGATGGTGTGTGGGGTGGAAACAAGTGGCACCTGCATAGCCTCTGGAGCCTCAGAGTCCTGGATGCAAAGCCCTATTTTTCCCCTCTTGTTCCTTGGGTCTCTGGCAATGGTCCCTGCTCTGCTGGTCACTGGGTGCTCAACTGATATGTGGGGCTCAAGTCTGCAGCTGGAGAACTTGTATTCCATTCTCTTGGATTGAATAAAACTTGGTACCTCTGCCCCAATCCAACACACATTCTATGTGTGTGTGTGTGTGTGTGTGTGTGTGTGTGTGTGAGAGAGAGAGAGAGAGAGAGAGAGACAGACAGACAGAGACAGAGAGAGGGGGAGAGAGACTTGGTCTAATGTAGGCTATCACTTGGCCTGCAGCTCATGTCTGATATTTGCCTGACTCACTGTCCCCTCCCAAACACCTCTACCCACCCAGTTGTTCCTAGGACTGGGTAGGTTGATATACAGCCCTTGGCTGTAAGGTCAGCTCACTCCATTGTGATAAGCATCTGCTTATTAAGCTTCAGCAGCCACGGGCAGTTGGGGACTTCTGGATTCTTTCCAGACTCCATGGGATTGGAGGGACGCTCAAAAGTGTAACGTGGCCAAGTTTTCTGTGCAGCTGCTTTGGGTCACCCAGTGTGATGTTCACCCCCACCCTGGAGTGTCAAATGGGGAGCCAGGCACAAAGTCTACCCTCTTCTCTCCTGTTCCTTCTCCTCTTCTATTGTATGGAAGCAGGACTGTTATAGGAATTGGCCAGCACACTAAGTTTTAAGAAGTTAAAGATGTTAGTCTTCAAGTGAGGGAAGAGACAAAACATTGAAAAGATAGGAGAACCCAAGCATTTAGAAGTGGAACAATTACCTCTACTCACATCAGTATTTCCAGAAGGCATCATTGTATGCCAGAAGGCAGAATAATAATCACATATGACAATAATAACAGTATTCATAGAAATGGTCTGATTTTAGCACCTAATGGCATAAGGAGACTATGTAATAGAATGATTAAAAGCATGGATTTTGAAGTCACGTAGACCGAGGTTCAAATCCCAACTTTACCCTGGTATAAATGGTTATTGTGCATCCTCAGAGACTCAGTTTCCTCATGAGTAAAATGATGAAATCCCTGAGACTTCCTTCAGTAAAGTAATATCACTTCGCAAAGATTGATGTACAGGTTGAAAAACACCATGATATTTGGTAAAGTACTTAGAACACTACCTGGTACAGAGTAATTATCAGTAAATGATACTCATTTGTATTAATATCTAAAATCTCACTTATGTGGAATCCCTTAATTCCTGATGATATGAGTGATGTTATGGCATTTGTATGGGTAGCCTGTAACTATAAACAGATTGTGTTCTGGAAGGTAATTTACAGGTCGATTATTTGTGGCTTAGAACAGAAGAGAATGTGCGTGCTAGGAATAGGGGAAGGGAAGGGGGAAGAATTTCTATACTGTTGGAGGCAAAAAGCTTTCTGGCTGGGACTAGAAATTTTTCTTCCATTCTCTCTAACTCCTTGGGTAAAGAGGGAATTCCTAGACCTTCTATCATGGAGTGGCAAGGGAATCTTGCTCCCTAGAGCTATAATTGCTTGCTTGGGTTAGCAGTGAGAGGACACTATTTTGGAATTTTAAATTTTATGGTGAGAATCTTCTGAGTGGGTGATAGGCTGATGATTCTATTCCTACTGCACTTCCTGTTTTTCTGTTTCCTTGCTAAAGTTAAGGAAAATGCTAGCAGGCTTGGTTTTTCTCAGATGGGGCTGTAATATGCACACCAGGGATGAGAGTATGCTTCCGGAAGGATGAATAAGTTTAAAAGGTGATCAGAACACTTTTGTGAGAACTATCAGTGATATCTGGAGCTTGAAATCTATCTTGCTCTCATTTTTCAGTAAATGAAAAATTTAATCAATAAATTAATCTTTAATGACTAAATTAATTAAAAATTAAGTACATAGTTATTTTTATCAAAGTCAGTAAGTTCATGTTTGCAAAAATCAAGCAGAAGAGCTTGTAATGTAATGTAAATAACCACTCTATGCCTTGTCTCCTCCCATCCTACTCACCAGAGGCCACATCTTCTAATTTTAGCTTTCTTCTTATAGTTTCCACCATATCTCTAAATAACATGCATTACAGCTATTTCTAGACTTATCAATTTTAGATATTATCTGTTGACCTCTGTTAATTAGTTGAGGTTTTAGCTCACTTAGTGTTGCTCCGTACCCCTCCTCCTGATATAATTATATTACCCTCTTATTGTTTATCTTTGTAGGTTTAAGTAAAATATTTATACCATTCTATTTTATAATCAGCTGGAGATACCATCTCTTATTCTCTTCATCATTGTTCTCTTTTCTCTGCCTAAACTTTTATCACCTGTATTTTTAGTGTCAGAATCAATGAGATTACATTCAGATACTTACGATAATTAAATATTCCATCATTTATTATGTATTGACTTTAAAAATTGGAAATTAATAAGGAATAACCTTATTCCTATGATGATGTGACAGTGAGATTTGATTTCCCTTCTTGCATGATTTTTGTTTTCTTTGATGTTTTTAATTTTCTTTTCTGCCCCCACAAATTGTATACCTTTATAGACAATGTTGTTCCAAATGATCAAGAATAACATCAAGCCTTGACCTCCTTTACCTCTAGATAATTCACTTTTGGAATGTCTAGTCTCTGAACTGTTTAGTATTGAATACTGTCTACTAGCTGTCTTCCCTGCTTTCTACATTTGGAGCTATTTTTTCCTGGTTTCCATGTTGTCCTCTGTTTTGCTTTATTCCTTCATTTTGCTGGTACACATCCTCAAGTAACTGCCAAAGAAAGAATATGTGGTAAATGATTTTCCCTAATCTTTTTATATATGAAAATATCTTCATTATACACTCACATTTGATTGTTTTAATTTTAAAAAGAATGTCTTCTGGCCTTTTCTCATGTTGTTCTTTCTGCTATTCCTCTTAAGGCACATGTTTTTCCAATTGGACTGATCCTCCACGTGTTTTTTTTCTTCTTCTCTGTGTTTCTTGTTTCCTTCTCTTTCTGTACTACTTTCTGTTAGACTTTTTCTTCTGACGTTCATGTTGAATATTTAATTGCTATTCATTTTTAATTTACAAGAGTTCTTGTTCCTTTATTTCTGTTTCCTCATAGTGTTCTGTTTTTGTTTTGTGGGTGTAATACTTCTTGAATCTTTCTAAGGATACCAATTAGAGATTTTTTTTAAAAAAGTTCTTTGTTTCCTATAGTATTGCTGCTTCTTCTCCAGTTATTTTTTTTTGTTCATTCTTTTTTATCTAATTTTCATTTTTGTGGATTTTTACCTTTTTAACTTGTTTACTTTTATTTTGCCGGGGTCTGGTATACAAAAGAAAATAAACACATGTGCTCAATCCATTATCTATAACTTGTTATTCCCTCTTTTTTTTTTTTTTTTTTTGAGACGGAGTTTCACTCATGTTACCCAGGTTGGAGTGCAATGGCGCGATCTCGGCTCACCGCAACCTCCGCCTCCTGGGTTCAGGCAATTCTCCTGCCTCAGCCTCCTGAGTAGCTGGGATTACAGGCACGCACCACCATGCCCAGCTAATTTTTTGTATTTTTACTAGAGACGGGGTTTCACCATGTTGACCAGGATGGTCTCGATCTCTTGACCTCGTGATCCACCCGCCTCGGCCTCCCAAAGTGCTGGGATTACAGGCTTGAGCCACTGCGCCAGGCCCCGGTTATTCCCTCTTTCCTCATAGATAATCTCAGCGGAGCATTAGCCATGAAAAGGCACACTCAGATTTTCCTCCTGCTCTCGGTGTTTTGAGGGAAATTAGCTACTATTTCAGAAGTTAACAAAAGAGATGGTTAAACCGACTAGGCTTCATATACACTTGGGAGTAATTTAGTAAATATTATACTACTTTTAAGTCTAAGCTATTCGGTTCAGGAAATGTGGGTTTATTCAGGGAAAGAAGACCAACAGGAAGGATTATTCTGCCCCTAGGATAAAATCAAAGCCCTTTGGCTTTATTCATTCAAGACCTTCTCAGTCTGGGTCTCCAGTTCCTCCTCCTGCTGCTCTTCCTGGCTGCCCTTTGTCTACCCTAGCCTGCGCTGTGTCCCATGATGCCATGCCTTTGCCCACGCTGGATCCTCTGCCTGGAATGTTCCCTTCCTTTTACACCCTCTTGAGTTCACCAACACAGTGATCATATTTTAATTTCTATATCTATTGTTTTTGTATTATCCGTGCCAGTTACATAATAGGCATTCAAAAAGTTTGAATAAATCTTACTCATCCTTTTAGACTAGAGCAAGTTCAAATGTTATCCCCTCTGAGACACAGCCCTTTACCTCCCTAAAATAGAGTTCACTGTTTTCTTATCTGTTTCTTGTTAGTTGTCCACATGTCTATTTGTCTTGCTAAGTTTCTTGAGTGCAGGGACCATTTCTTATCAATCTGGAGACCCTCAGGGTCTTGCATTGTGCTTGGCACCTAGTTGGCACTCAAGAAGAATGTATGTATATATGGGAGTGAAGGAGAGAAGGACTGGTTGTAGATTTTTTAAAAGCATATTTCTAAAAATAGTAGTTTTATAGATTCACATCATAAATGTTGTATTTTCTGTTCCTTTTAAATAGATCAAGCATTCTCAAGAGTAGATTACCGTAATTAGCAATTCCTCCTCCCTCACCCTCCTCTATAAGGTCTTGGTTCACCACAATCCTTAGCTCCTCTCAGGCCGTGTCTTTTCCAAGCCTTTTGTCTTCAGTGGTATCTGCATGAAGTGGAATCATTTTCCAGGCCTGCCAAATCAAGAATAAGCTCATCTAAGAAGGGTGGAGAAGCCTATATGAAGGGATGGTTAACTATATTGTGAATAAGCTGTAAATTCTTTCAATTAAGTGATGATATATCACTGTTATTTCACTCTAGGTAGTATGTGTACACACACACACAAACACACACAGTACCTTCTCCAGTTTACAACTGAACAAGGATGTTCATGTTCTTTCATTTTTTGGAGGGTGGGGGAGTAGGTGGGTTGTTTGTGGAAAAAAGGGGCCAAACTAAAATAATGATTACATTTAAGTTCTGGATGTTATTCGTATAATTGAAATACTTGAAAAGAAAGGAAGTACAGTTGATTTCCTGAGCATAGAAAGTATTGAGGACTGATTTTCAAAAATGTGGGAAGTAGTGCAAACATAACATACTAAGCAGGCCAAACACAACTAGCCTACCTAAACCCTGCATCAGGAGTGTGTGGTAGGCTACTGCTCCATGACAGAGCTCCAAAATGCAGCTCTGTGGCTGCATTTCCAAATCAGCAAGAATTTCAAGATCAGCAAGAAGGTCCTGTTGTGTCAGCATCTTGATCAGCCTCTACAAAGTTCTAGTATTAAGAAAGTCTAGTTACTATTCCTTGCCAAGGGGAGCGTTCCATGGTGGCGTGTGTCCATGAGGCAGTGCCCTACTTCCTTCCTCTACCTTCCTGAGATGCCCTTCTAGGTTGGGCAAATCCTAGTTAGGGTGAAGAAGGCACATTTTTAGCTTCTGGCCAAAGGACTGAAAAGGCTAAGATGTTGGACAGAGCTCAGAAGAAATTACTTTTGGGTTCTCTATTACTCCATATTATTGGTATACCTTCACGTGGATGAAAAATTAGGACTTAAATATGTCTCATGGGAATCCACTGGATTTCTGCAGGAGTCATCGGTTGGTTGGTTAAGTATGCTTTCTTTTCTAACTTCTATTTGGAGTACAGTGACCTTAGCACTTAGCATTCAAAATATTCAGTTCTAAAACACTGTTCTTTTGTATGCCTCACAGGGCCACATTCCTGTTCAAGAGTCTAAATTTTGGAGGGAAACAGAAACATCTGGATTGCTTGACATTATTTATGTCATCATTGAATCTCAACTAATGTGTTGCCCATGTACCCTTTTTTCCTTTTTTTTCCTTAACAGATACTAATTTTGTGTTGGGGAATGCTCAAATAGTGGACTGGCCTATCGTGTACAGCAATGATGGATTTTGCAAGCTGTCTGGCTATCACAGGGCAGAAGTGATGCAAAAGAGCAGCACCTGCAGGTATTTATGTTTGGGGTTGTTCTGGTGAACAATCTCCTATGGTATCCTTTGGAAGAAGAAAATGGCTCACTGCATTTGGAAATTTCCTTTACCTCATTCAGCGTGTATTCACAGGAATTTTTATTGCCATATCATCTCTAGTTCATATACTGTACTGGGAAAATCAAAGCAGATGTAAAACATAGTTCCCAAAACTGACCAACTTGCAGTCACTAAGATGGGAGAGAACCCAGAAGAACTCAGGATAACCATTCTGTCTATAAAATGTGAACTCAAAAGTTTTGGCATTTTAGATGAAATTAAATGTGAAAGAGGCTCAAATACAGTGAAATGGAATTTTAGATGATTAAAATAACTTTTAAAAATTGATGAGCATTTTAGAAGAGTAACTACAATGTTGGAGACAATGGCCTTGTTTATAGAGATTTTCCTCAGTTAAAATTCTTTGCTGTTTTGGGACGGAGTCTTGCTCTGTCATCCAGACTGGAGTGCAATTCATGATCTTGACTTACTACAGCCTCTGCCTCCCAGGTTCAAGTGATTCTCCTGATGTTGCTTCCTGAGTAGCTGGGAGTACAGGCATGTGCCACCACACCCGGCAAATTTTTTTTTTTTTTGTACTTTTAGTAGAGATGGGGTTTCACCATGTTGGTCAGGCTGGTCTTGAACTCCTGACCTCAGGTGATCCACCTGCCTCAGCCTCCCAAAATGCTGGATTACAGCTGTGAGCTACCATGGCTGGCTTCAGCCAAAATTTTTTACTTTGGATAAAGATAAGAGAACTAATATTTTGTTGCCTTCTAATTCAGGCTGTTACATCTCTCTCTCTGTACTCTTAGCAAATTGTACTAACAGTACAGCTGGTATATTTTTACAGGGTTTCTAACCAAGCAGTGCCCTTGGGCCGTGGTGTTAGAAAAGCTCTTTTAAAGAGTCTTCCAGGTGTTGAGCCAGACATGTAGCCTGGATCCTGCCAACATTCCCCTGCTGTGTCCTGGCAAGGTCTTGGCCCACCATAGCCTTTTGGCTCCTCTCAGTCTCTGCCTTCTTCAGTCTTCTGTCTTCAGTAGTGTTTGCATGAAGCGGAATCAGTCATGCCAAATCAAGAAGCAAACTCATCTGTGAAGAGTGGAGAAGCCTGTCTGACCAAACATAGTCTTCTGTTTTCAGAAGTTGCATTTTTACTTATTAAATCAGCCATGTTACTTTACATTGGTGACAAGCATTTTAAAATAAAATACTTTTCTAAAATAAAATAAGTGTCTGAGCTCATAAGAGGAAAGTATCAAATGTTTTGAAAATATTTCCACATTTTTTTTTTGAGACAGAGTCTTGCTCTGTTACCAGGCTGGAGTGCAGTGGTGCAATCTTGGCTCACTGCAACCTACGCCTTCCCAGGTTCAAGCAATTCTCCTGCCTCAGCTTCCTAAGTAGCTGGGATTGCAAGCACCTGCCACCATGCCTGGCTATTTTTTATTTTTTTAATATTTTCAGTAGAGATGTGGTTTCACTACCTTGGCCAGGCTGATCTCAAACTCCTGACTTCATAATCTGCCCGCCTTGGCCTCCCAAAGTGCTGGGATTATAGGCATGAGCCACCGTGCCTGGCCTCCACTTTCTGAAATCTTAGATTTTGGGGACTGAGAAATGGAAAATTGAAGATTCTTCCCACTGACCATTCAAAGGTTTAGAAATTATAGTTCTTAATGCAATAGAATTATCTTACATTTTTCGTGTGCTGTTATCCTCTTAAGTATTTGTAGATCTATTTATCTGCACCTGCATCTCTATCTGTATTGCACATATACAATCAGAACAATTTGAGAGACTTAGCTTCACTTTTTAGTGTGACTTGAACAGCCTTTCCTTACCTTTCTACTTACTGGCTATAATCAGACACTGTAAGGAAACTAAATAAAATAACTTGCTAATTTAGCCAACTTTTATGCACAGTTCTCATCAACTTATTGAATTACCTGAAGGTATCCCTTCTCCATAAGTAAACATACCTTTGTGCTATCTATGTTCCTGAGAGCTCAGGAGCCTCTTTTATTTATTTGGGGCATTGCGAGCATTTGCAATCTAAGATCCAGGTAAAGGAAACTTAGAACTACTGGCAACCTACAGCTTGAAAAAGTACACAAGACGAATGCAAACTGGTGTAATTATGTCACATCATTTATTTGAAAATTCAACTTTACAGGGATTTCTTTTACCTTGTTAAGGAAATTGCTAGCATATATACCATCACTTCATTTAAATGGAGGTCGCTTATCTAGAAAATTAACTCAGTAAGAGAAAGAAGAAAAATCCTCTTATTCTCAGTCAGGGCGAAATTAGTCTTGATATTTTCTTCTTTCTAGAGATGATTCAGCAAGCTCAGTTTTCCATTTCCTGGCTTATAGGTGAAGAATACAGCCTGAAAGCAGAGTACTACATGAGTGCATAAGGACAACCACAGATAATCACATTCCTCAGGGTGCTGGGAAGGGACATCAAATAACAATTGTGATACAGAATTCACAAAGTCAACAGCTAGGACTCTTCTCTAATTTGGAAGCCTGTAGTAAGCCCAAGGCTGTTCCAGTATCAAGCTAAGCATGGTGCTTGACTTGGTGGTTCAGTTTTAGATAAGAAATTGTACTTGATAACCTCTGAGGTTCTTTGTAGCTCTGAAATTCTGTTTCTGTGATTCAAGTCATCAAAAAAAGTTAGATTATATTTACTTTGCAGTCGTAGGAGATGAGAAGTGTAGTGTTTGGGAACCCATGGCAGTTTGTGCATTACTTAAGACTTGAGGCGTGATCATCGCTGCTCTTTCCTTTACTGCAGTCTGAAGGCCTGGGGTTGCCAGGGGAAATGCCTGCTGGGCCCATGGGCAGCCTTTGCCAGAGACTTGGACTTTCCAGACCCATTGAAAGATGTTTTTTTCTCCTTTGTCCTCTGGCATTTTGTTAGTCTCCTATGCCATTATTCATTCTACTTAATTGGGAGTATATCCTGTTCCCAGAGGGACAAACCATGATCTTCAGACCAGATTCAGTGTGGGGCCCAGGAAAGTAGTCCCGGCACTTTTCTTGCATCTGCTGAGAACTAGTGTTAGTAGGTAGACCATCTACGATCCTGAGGTTTTCTCTAATAAGTTACATGTACATTTAAATAAATGAATTTATTTTGCTGAGGACTAGAAAAGGAAAAATCTATGGTATAAACTCACTCATCCATCTTTACCAGGAAATCTCCCAGGGTTGTCTTTCTAAACCAAAATCTAATTCCGTTTCTCCTTTGCTTAAAACCCTGCCATGTGCTCCCATTGCTTTCAAGATCAAGATTAAATTACTTCCCATGGCTTATAATGCTGAGGTCTCCTTCTTGATCTTACCTTTGTTTACTTCTCTATATTAACTGTTGCAACTTTCCCTCTCATTGTCTATATTCCAGTCATATTGAAATGAACTATAATCAGGGTCTGGAATTAATCCAACTGTCACCTCTGTGCCTTTGCAGTTGGTTTGTCTTTTGTTTGGAATGTTTTTTTCCTTCTTTCTCTCAGTCATTTCACCTCTTTGCTGCCCCTTTGACCTAATTTGTCCTTACTTCTGGGAAGCATTTTCCGACCAACTGTAGAGTGCACGGTGCCCCTTCTGTGTGTTCTGTAATTCTTTATGTGTGCTGACATTGTGGCAGTGATCACACTGTTCTCTAATCCACTGTTTTCTGATCTGCTGTTTTATGGTATGTATCTCTCATCAGACTGTTAGTTTGGAGGCAATGAAAAAGTCTTATTCACAGTTGAATCAGTAAATTTTTTTGAGTCAATTAATGTTTTCATTGTGTGTGTGTATTCCACAGTACTTAGCACAGTGCTGAATATAGAACAGATATTTAACATATGCTTGTAGAATAATGAATACTTGTTAATCTAACTTGAGTTCTTTGGTTGTTTGCAGTTTTATGTATGGGGAGCTGACTGATAAAGACACTATTGAAAAAGTACGGCAAACATTTGAGAATTATGAGATGAATTCCTTTGAAATTTTGATGTACAAGAAGAACAGTGAGTATTGAGATCATTCTAAACCATACTTTTATGTGTTTGAAATAGGTTCTTGTCACTAACAAATTAAGACTTTTGATCTGTTTTGTTGTTGCTAAGAGTTAGTGTTTTTTCCTATTGGTTTACATATGGTGAGTTGCTAGCTTAAGGTACTTGTAGACTTTTTGTTTTGTTTTGTTTTGTTTTGAGACAGTCTCAAAAAGGGAGGGAGAAGGTGGGACAGAAATTCTGTCCAGTTCATCTTTGTATCTATCTTCCACAGCACTTAGTACAAGTAACATAGTGGGTGCCTAATTAAGAGTTTCTAAATAAAAGTTTATCCCCAGTATTAACAACAATGCATTGTTAATTTGTATTTGTTTGTGGCTACAATTACTTCCACAAAGTATATTAATGAGGTTTTAGGTCAACAGCCATACATAAGTATAAAACTTGGTCTTCTCTTAGGAAGTTTGTTGCTAAAGATTAGCTGTACTAGAAGTACGGAAGTAGGGCATATGGCACTAGCAAGGCTGTATGGGTATTGATAGTGGTTTGTTTCTGTTTTTAAAAACACTATTTTGTTTTGTAAGAAGTCCCGTGCTTTATACGTAGGATTGATTGGTAGGAAATTGATTCAATTGAACAGTTCCAGGGTGGTCCTTATGGCACATGAGGATAATTGTTTAAACTGGTTGCATTCAGGTTTGAGTGATATGTTTTGCCCTGGAAAGTAAAGGGCATGTGTTGTTTTTATCTGGGAAGAGCTGGGACTTTTTTCAGGTCTTGGGTATTGGAGTAGGTGACTGAGATTATTGTTTGCTTGGTGGTCTTTGCAGATGCTGATCTGAGAGATTAGTAGTGGCCATTCACAAGTCCAAGAGGGTTGTTACCGCAGCTTTCACATGGAGTTGTTGCCTTGCTCCAGTTTCTTCTCTCTGTCAGCAGATCTAGTTCCCACCCCACTGTTAGCTAGGAGAGGAATGAGGGGAAAGGCTGTGAAGGGCTGTATGCCAGTCCTTCCAGTATGGGGGAACACAACTCAACTCAAAGCAACAGTTCTTACCGGAAGCATACCAATAGTGGCTTTCTCAATGGAAAGACATGGTCTGTACATGTGTCATAAGCTAACGGAATGCGTTAAAAGTTTTCCACACTGGCAGCATTAATAATTCACTTACCATTTGTTTCAGTGAGCATGTGCCCCAGAGTTTGAGATGGGAGATAGCAGTCTGCCTTTTGCTAGCTGTCTCTGGGGCTGAAGATCCTATATTATGAGTATCTTACTATGCTGAAAGTGATTCTGATATTTGAAGTTCTGTACTTTAGGTAGACATGAACTACCCAGGTAAACCAACTAGTTCAAATGATGGGCTACCAAAGAATCAGCACTTCTTCCCTCCCTGAAGGTTGTGGTAGGCTTATTCACAGTCTCCAAAGTGGCATGTCAACCTGGGCATCAGGCTCTACTTTGTGGGTGGTATTAAAGCATTTTCAAGAGGAATTATGGTCATATCCAATTTTTACCTTAGCCTTTACCTTTAGAAAGTAAGTTTTGTGTAAGGCATGACTTGTTTAAAATGTAGATTCTCTAAGCTCTATAAAATAGGCACAGCTGAAAGTTAATTCCTCATCCAACGTCATGTGGCACCAGGACTGGTTTCCAGTGTTTGCTCCACGGCCACTCTCAGTTTTATTGTGGGTTCAAGGCAGGGCTACCACATCTGGTTGTGTGGGCTGTACCCTGCTTAGGGGGAAGTGGAAACCAGCTTGTGATTTGCTTGCTGAGTCCTCCATGGATCCTGATTTGGAATTGCATCTGTGCTGAGGAAGGAGTTTCTCTTTCTAATTTTTTTTTTTTTTTTTTGAGACAGAGTCTTGCTCTGTCACCAGGCTGGAGTGAAGTGGAGCGATCTTGGCTCACTGCAACCTCCGCTTCCTGGGTTCCAGCAATTCTTCCGCCTCAGCCTCCTGAGTAGCTGGGAACATAGGCGTGTGCCACCACGCCCGGCTAATTTTTTTGTCTTTTTAGTAGAGACGGGGTTTCACCGTGTTGGCCAGGACGGTCTCGATATCTTGACCTTGTGATCTGCCTGTCTCGGCCTCCCAAAGTGCTGGGATTACAGGTGTGAGCCACTGCGCCCGGCCTCTCTTTCTAATTTACACAAAGATGCCTAGTGGGCAGGAGGGGCTCTGGACAAGGCTGAACTTGTACATACAGCATGAGCCATGAAACTAAGGAAATGATGCAGATAATGTTGATTTCTTCCTAGGACCTGCTTGCTACTTCCAAATCCCACCCTCTCTTGAGGAATTAAGAAACTTGAACTTATTTGTTAAGCCTGGGAATTGTACAATTGCACTGGATTCTCTGTGTGTGGTTTTTTTTTTTTTTTCAATAGATTTTATTGACTCACTACCTTATGGCAGATACTAAGCTTCCTGCTAGGGATGCAAGTATGAAGAGACAGACAAAGTTTCTGCTCTTACAGCATCTGCAGGGGAAGGGGCAGCATCCACGGAATAGAGCCATAAGTGCTTTGATGGTGACACCACATAGGTGGCTCATAACCCCCACTTAGGAGGTTAGGGAATGAAGTCTTCCTAACAGGCATAAATGCCATGCAGAAACTGGAAGGATAGAGGGGAGCTAGACAAAGATCAGGGCCACGAGTATCCCAGGCTGAATGCATGTGAAAGAGGGCAGCAGGGAGAGAGAGGATTGAGGGTACAAGAGACACAAAGCAATGCTTCTTAAACTTTGACATGCATAAGAACTCATCAGTGAATGGAAATGTGTATTTCTATGCAGAGGGTCTAGCAAAGGATCTGAGGTTCTGCTCCCAGGTGATGCTGCTGGTCCACAGATCACACTCGGAGTAGCAAGGACAGAAAGCTGCCGTAGTGAAGACTGATTTCCATGCCAACAGGGTGCATCTCTTTCAGGGCTGTACCCCTTGCACCCAGTCCAGTACCTGACACATAGAAAGTGCTCCACCCAAACTCATGGGGTAAATAAATATATAAATACATGAGGGGCTGGGTGCAGTAGCTCATGCCTATAATCCCAGCACTTTGAGAGGCTGAGGCAGGTGGATCACTTGAGGTCAGGAGTTCGAGACCAGCCTGGTCAACATCGTGAAACCCCATCTCTACTAAAAACACAAATATTAGCTGAGTGTGGTGGTGGGTTATCAATCCCAGCTACTCGGAAGGGTGAGGCAGGAGAATTGCTTGAACTCCAGAGGCGGAGGTTGCAGTGAGCTGAGATTGTGCCACTGCTCTTCAACCTGGNTGTGTGTGTATATGCTTATATGTGTGTATATACATATATATGTACATATATGCACACATATATATGTATATACACATGCACATATGTGTGTACATATATACACATATGCGTGTGTGTGTGTATGTGTGTGTGTAGAAATATAAATACATGAGATGTAATATGAGGTTGGAGAGGCTAGAAAGGGCCAGTCACACAGCCAAGTTAAATAGTTTAGAATCTGTCTCAAAAGCAGCAGTGGTGGAGAAGGCGGTGGGGGTGAGGGGTGTTGAGGGATTTTAAGCAGGGTAGGTATGTCATTGGATTTCATTTTAGAAAGATGTCTCTAAGCCGAGGGGTGGTGGCTCACACCTGTAATTCCAGCTACTTGGAGGCTGAGTGGGGAGGATTGTTTGAGCCCAGGAGTTTGAATCTGACCTGGGACATGTAGTAAAACCCTTCTAAAAAAGAAATGAAAAATAAATATGGCTTCAGCTAAAGCGTGGAGATGGAATGGAGCTTAGTGAGAGAGGAGGTAGAGCAGCTGCTAGGAATTGCTCTGACAACAAAATGGTAGTGGCCTGGTCGGGGGAAGAGGCATTCGAACTGATAGATGTCCAGGGGGCTATGGAGGAGATGGAGCGTAGGGCCTTTGTCAGTGGTGTCCAGGGATGGGCTCCTCCCTTAGTTTGGGAGATCCAGGCAGAGCCCAGGAAGTAGGAAGCCCTGTGTTTCCAGACAGGAACTCATCCTCTAACCTGAAGTAAAACTCGCTAGTGCATGGCTCAGAGCTGGCATTAAGGAGTGAGTAGGTGAATGTTTGCTGAGTGACTTTGAAAGGAACCTGATATTTACCAAGAAATGAGAGAAACAACATGGCATGATTCAAAGTACAGGAGAGAAACAACATGGGGTGATTCAAAGTGAGGGCGTCAGAGCCAGGGAGTGAGCAGGGGAGAGGAGTCCACTGGGAGCAGAAATGGGTCGGAGGGAGGAAGGAGGGTTTCATGTTTCTTTTCGTGTCTGTGGAATAGAGTTTGCTTCTACTTTCAAACTTCTACTCTGTTCAATAGAGTAAAACATTTCAGCATTTTAAAGCAATACAGAGTTCCATGAGGGAAAAGTTCTTCTTGTTGAGATTTAAAAAAGTTAACTGTCACTATCTTAAAGTGTATTTTTTCTCTGATTTTAAATTAATGCATGTTTACGATGATGAATGTATAAAAAATATATAAAGAAAAAACACACAAAAGACAGAGTGAAGTACTGTTATACTATTAACTTTTTGGTGTGTTTCCTTTTTGTTTTTGTCTGTGCACGTTTTACGTACTAGAGATTTCGACATGTATACAATTTAAAAATCATACATTTATTTAGTCTTTATCACAAAATATCCCCATTATTAAAATTCCTCATGAATACAATTTAGAAAGAATTTTATTAATGCTTCCTCTATTATTGAATATTTATGAGACTCAATTTTCTTTATTAAAAACAATGCTGAGGTAAAAATTGTTACATGAAGATATTTTGTTGACAGTATGAAATATTTCCTAGAAGTTGAGAATTGCTGTGTCAAGGAATGTAAACTAAGGTTTCTGAGAGTTATTGCCAAATAGCTTTCCAGAAGAATTGAACCCATTTCCAAGTACTTATGCAGAATGTGAGTGTCTGACTCATTATACCTCACCAGCATTGAATAGTATAACTTTTAAATTGTGAAATTGCCAACATTTTTTTTTTGTTTGTTTAGTGAGTGTTTTAATGCTGGTGAGATTGAAGTATTTTTTTTTTTTCTATTTACTATCCATTTAAAATTATCCTTTTAAATGTTAGTTGTTCAGATTCTTTGCCCATATATCCTATTTAATTCTAGGGATTTTCCTACTCATTTTTACAAGCTTTTAATAAATTGTTTTTGTTCTTTTTTTCCCAGTCCCATTCTTTAGGGTTTGCAAGGACAACTTCGTAGAAAGAATCTTCTTTTTTTTTGTTTTTGAGACAGAGTCTCACTCTATTGTCTAGGCTGGAGTGCAATGGCACAATCTCGGTTCACTGCAACCTCTGCCTCCCAGGTTCAAGTGATTCTTCTGCCTCACCCTCCTGAGTAGCTGGGATTACAGGTGTGCACTACCACACCCAGCTAATTTTTTATGTTGTTTTTTTTTTTAGTAGAGTTGGGGTTTTACCATATTGGCCAGGCTGGTCTTAAACTTCTGACCTTGTGATCCACCCGTCTTGGCCTCCCAAAGTGCTGGGATTACAGGCATGAACCACCGTGCCTGACTGTAAGGATCTTCTATTGATAAGCATTAATATTTGTCCTATCTTTTGGGGAGTTGAGAGTCATTAGCAGAAGACTTCATGATGTGATTTGGAATGAGTGTTTGGAATGCCATTACATTTGTCTAAGGATGGATTATTTGAAAGATTTCTATATTGGTCACTTGAAAAACCTGGCATTTCTGTAGTGCTATATATTTCGTATTGTTATTTGCCTCATGCATAGTATGCTGTATGATTTCCTTTTCTTTCTTTCTTTCTTTTTTTTTTGGAGCCAGGCTCTGGTTGTGTTGCCCAGGCTGGAGTGCAGTGGCATGATCTTGGCTCACTGCAACCTCTGCTTCCCAGGCTCCAGCCATCCTCCCACCTCAGCCACCCAAGTAGCTGGGACTACAGGCACATACTATCATGCCCAGCTATTACTATTATTTTTTTTTGTATTTTTGTAGAGTTGGGGTTTTACCATGTTGGCCAGGCTGGTCTTCACCTGCTGAGCTCAAGCCATCCACCCACCTCGACCTCCTGAAGTGTTGAGATTACAGGCCTGAGCCACCATGTCTGGCCTGATGTTCTTACATCAATGACAGTTGTCATTAACGAACTCATTCAGTAAATGTTCATGTGTTCGCTCTTGTGCTAGTCAATTAGTTTTTCAATTTTTCAAACAAGAAAATCAAGAAGTATTAGCCCTAAATAAAAGCAGTCAGTACACCCTCTGGACAACACTCCTCAGAGTGTGACTCTGTGTGGCTGGTGACCTGGAATCTGGGAACTCTGGATCAGCTCTCGTCAGAGAAGCCGGGGGAAAGGCATCTGACAGCATTTCTGCTGAGCCGGCAAGGAGAAGCTGCTGGCCAACTTGATACTGATTACCTACCGTAGGCTCAGCACTGTGCCAGACCAGTAGGTCACAGAGATAGAGATGTAAGAAACTGACTCTGCCTTTGAGGAGGTTACAGTCCAGTTGTGGAGACAAATCTAATAAGCAAAGCAGTCACATTTTGTCTATTTGTTGAATGGGTTGTCTTTTATTTATTCAGTGATAGGAGCTGCTTATATGTAATGAATATTGATCCTAAATCATAGACATATTGAAAAACATTTTTCTCTATTTGAACATTTTTTCTTTTAACTTTTTCTTTTTCCATCTAGAAGTGAAAAAGTTTTATGTCAGTGTTTTCCTTTCTAGTTCTGAGTTTTATATAATGCTTAGGAAGTTCTTCTCCTTACCTAATTAATGAAAATATGCTTCAATTTTTCCTTTTGGTAACTTTATAGTTGTGTTAAAATATTTAGAATATTAAATCATTTTGAATTTATTTTTGTATATTATGTGAAGCAACAATCTAACATTTTCCATATTGCTTATTCAGTTGTCCCATTACTGTTTTTTAAATAATCCAGTTCTTCCTTTCTGATTTGAAATGCCCTTTTCTTTATATGCTAAGGTCTCACTCACACATATGTGGGTTTGTTTCTGTCTTCCCCTTCTCTAGGAATCCTTTAGTAATTTATTAGCTATGTGGGTTTGATTAGGATACTTGCCCACTTGGGTTCCCCAGATTTGAAATGAGAATAATATCATAGTAGCTATTCTACTTTATAGAATCATTGTGAGAAGTAAACCACAACGTTTCAGGGGCCTGACCCCATTGTAAGTACTCAATGAATGATACATATATATTTTTTCTTTTGAGGCCTGTGCCAGTTACTTTTAATTACTGTAGTAGGCAGTCCCTGTTATTATTTTTCTTTCTAATAATTTCAAGGATTTATTGGGCATGCTTACACCTTAATTTTTCTGTTTGAATTGAATTTTAATTCATCAGAGTCTGAGAAAAACAAATACAAGAACAGCTGAGACTGATTGAAATTGCATTAGATTTATATATTAGAGGGAGAGATTTGACATCTTATAAAATGGAATCTTCTTATCTACAAACAATGTAACTCTCTCCATTTATTTAGGTCTTGTTTTGGGCTCATCAATGCAATTTTAATTATGTTGAAGCTTAAGTTTTGATTTTTCTACTTTTGCCCTTGTTATGTTTGAGACTGGCCCTCTTCCCTCAAAACAGGTGGAGGCAGCTTCAGAGTTTTGTTAAACACTTTGAGATACTTCCTGTTTTAAAGTCATTCAAACAGCCCTGAGGAATGAGATTGGGCATCTCCATCTTACAGGTGAGGAATTTAAAAGGAAAGAAGAAAGGAAAGCGATAGTTTTGGGGCCAAATGTGGTGGCTCATACCTATAATCACGGCACTTTGGGAGGCCGAGGCAGGTGGATCAACTGAGGTCAGGAGTTCAAGACCAGCTTGGCCAACATGGCAAAACCCTGTCTTTACTAAAAATACAAAAATTAGCCAGTTCAGTGGTGGACACCTGTAACTCCAGCTACTCAGGAGGCTGAGGCAGGAGAATTGCTTCAGCCCGGGAGGTGGAGGTTGCAGTGAGCTGAGATTGCACCACTGCACTCTGGCCTGGGCAATGGAGCGAGACTCCATCTAAAAATAAATAAATAAATAAAATAAAAAATAAAGAAAAATAAAAAAGAAAGTGATAGTTTTAAACACCTATGGATCAGACATGTGGGTATTTTTATTTTAAGTAACTCTGCTATCCCCATTTTACAAATGAAGAGGCTGATGGTGAGAGAAATTAAACGGATGTGGCCAAGGCTCCCAATAACTGAAGATAAAGGGCTCAGACTCAGGGCTTGGGAGCCAGTGTTAGATGTTCTAATGGCCAGTGGTCATTATGTCCCTCTGGTGCTGTCTCATCCTCTCTGTACTTGTCATTCGCCTCAATAAAGTCGACCCCAGAGCAATTGTTCTATTTCCTGTGGCAGGCTACCATCCCAAGTCTAGTTTCTGGCCCTATCAGAGTGCAGCCCTTCCCAAAAGCCAATCACAGTGGCGTGGCCTGTTCCATTGCTGTTGAATATGGTCTGGATACCCAGATGCCTGATTACAGAGAGTAATCTTGGGCTTGGGAGGAAGCCCAGGGTGGAAAGAAGATTGATGGAGGCCAAAAATTTTCTCATGCATCTGAGCCTTGCCGTTCTGTTATCTGGCTGCCAAAGCTGAGGAACCTCAAAGCCATGTTAGGTTGTCAGGTTCATTACTACATTATCTAAGGGAGCTATGCAAGGGATGAGAATCAGAGTGACCAGGAAAAGGCTGACCTGGAACTGCCTTCCCACTGGGCATCCTCATCCTGGAAAGAGCCTCCCTCCCAGCAGCAGCAGCCTCTGCCATCAGTAGGCTTGTCAGGTGCTATGTTGTTCCTGAGTTTGTAAATAGATCTTTCTTTAATAAAGGATTTAACATTGACCCTTTGTCCTTTTTGCAATAGGATATCATATGCTTACTTTTCTCAGTTTTTCCATAGTAGGCACTTGGGTGAAAAGGCAGAAATTTAACTTCTTCCTGATTTTGTGTGTATGTGTATCAATATTTGTGTTCATTGCCTCTCTAACATCTTGATGGAATGGATCCTCCTGCAGAATTTGGGTTCTAGGAAAGACCCCTGTAGCCTACTTGCCCCAAATTCTGTCTGCATGAAAGTCAATGTCTGAATGGAGCCAAAGGATTCCCGAACATCCTTGGAGGGCAGAAGGGAAAGTGGGTTGGATGGGGCTCCAGGTTCCAGATGGTTCATGTTCACTTGAAGCAACTGTTTCTTTCTTATATTGAATCTTTAAATTATATTTCCTTAAATAAAATTCCTTTGCTTTTAAGTGGAAAAGGCTGAAACACTGGCCTGTACCACCTAGGAGGGACTTATGTTCTCTTCTGAAAGAATTCTAGAAATGAAAATTTAAGCCCATTCTGCTCTCTTTCCTGGACTGTTTGGGTAGTGATAGTTTGGGATGGAGACTGGTCTGAGTGACTGAAAACACTGGATGTAGGATTTATTTATTTTTTTAAATTTAGCATTCCTAGAGCATCTACCCACCAAGGTTGTCGTGCAACTCCATGACGGTACCCCTTGGAGTGGAGCGACGCAATGGCTTCACATGATCCTGTGCATAATACTACTTTGAATACCAGGAAGTAGGGGTTCCCGGTGGTAAGATAGAGAAAGTAGATAGGTCTCTTGCCCTTTGGGTGTATTAGGATCTATTTAAAGAAACAGTCCTTAGCTGTTAAGCTTTGAGGGGGCCAGTATATAACACTTAACTTCCCTGTCCATGATCGGAACCAACTGAGAGAGATAAAGGAATCATGCCAATATAGCAGGGTTCCCCAGCTCCCAGGCCACAGACTGCTACCAATCCATGGCCTGTTAGGAACTGGGCCACATAGAAGGAGGTGAGTGGCAGCTGAGCGAGCATCACCAGCCAAGCTCCACCTCCTGTCAGATCAGTGGTGGAATTAGCTTCTCATAGAAACGTGAACCTTACTGTGAACTGTGCATGCAAGGGATCTAGGTTGCCTGTTCCATATGAGAACCTAATGCCTGATGATCTGAGGTGGAACAGTTTCATCATGAAATGGTTCATGGAAAAATTGTCTTCCATGCAACCAGTCCATGGTGCCAAAAAGGTTGGGAACTGCTGCAATAAAGGATAAAATATCACTTTTATGACTAATAAAGCTGATCCTGGGGAATGTAGTTTATACTTGTGGGAAAGTGAGTTTCTAAAAGTGAACCGTAGAATCAGACAGAGTTACCTGGAAGTCACAGGTAGTACTGGAGAACTGCAGGCTTCTCCTCCTACCCGCCATCCTTCCTGCCTTTTGCCTTTCCCCCTAACATTTATAGGCCAGGGAGCAAACCAGCGAAGGTGCCAAGCTACGCATATCCAGTTCTTGTCTCCCAGATGACCAACCAACCCAGGTAAAAGACCCAGTGTTACACTGAAAGGTGTTCTTCCACAGAGAAACACCAGATCAGGAAAAAGGAAGTCCTTTCCCTCAAAATGCCCATATATTTAGCTCAAGATGAACTCCAAGGCAGTGTGTCCTGATTGTATGAATTTTAGGTACAAGATATATATTTATATACTGAAAAGGAATGGTCAGAGTAGTATGTGTTTAATCAGAGAACATGGTTGGGTGCAGTGGCTCACACCTGTAATCCCAGAACTCTGGGAGACTGAGGCAGGTGAATCACCTGAGGTCAGGAATTTGAGACCAGCCTGGCCAACATAGTGAAACCCCATCTCTACTAAAAATACGAAAATTAGCCAGGTTTGGTGGCATGCACCTGTAGTCCCAGCTACTCAGCAGGCTGAGGCAGGAGAATCACTTGAATCCTGGAGGTGGAGGTTGCAGTGAGCTGAATCATGCCACTGTACTACAACCTGGGCGACAGAGAGAGACACACTTTAAACAAATGGACTTGTTAAGTGGGGAGAGTTCATTCATGATGAACTTGAACTGTGGACAAATGAAAAAGGCCTCCCAATATGACTAATAAAATAGTTTTCACGATCTTGGAGTTGTGGCTTAGTGTCATCTACCCTTGTAGTCATAAATGGAACATAAAGAATAGATGCACTTTGGGAGGCTGAGGCGGGCAGATCACGAGGTCAAGAGATCAAGACCATCCTGGCCAACATGGTGAAACCCTGTCTCTACTAAAAATACAAAAAAATTAGCTGGGCGTGGTGGCATGTGCCTGTAGTCCTAGCTACTCGGGAGGCTGAGGCAGGAGAATTGCTTGAACCTGGGAGGTGGAGGTTGCAGTGAGCCGAGGTCATGCCACTGCACTCCAGCTTGGCACCTGGTGAAGGAGTGAGACTCTGTCTCAAAAAAAAAAAAAGAATAGATGGTACAGTGCCAACTGGAGCAAGTTCCCAGGCATCAGGCCCAACAGGCAGAGTGCAGTGATGGGATGTGGGGCCGAGCTGGGAGGGGATGGTTCTGGAGATTCTAGGAGTAGGTTCGTGACTCTAGGAGTAGGTTCCATATCATGAGTGGGTTCTTGTCACCTGATTTATTACTAATTTGTATTTATTAATAATACAAATAATTTTATACTATAATACATTTTATTACTATAATGCATATAATACAAATAAATTTATTACTAATTTGTATTTATTAATAAATTATAATTAAGTATAATTAGTATTAATACTAATTTGCATTAGTAATAAATCAGGTGACAGGAACCCACTCATGATGTACTCCAGCCTGGGCAACAGAGAGACATAGTTTAAACAAATTTGCCTGTTAAGTGGGGAGTAATTAGAGGTATTTTCTGGTTTATCATCTGAAAAAATGCTTAAAGTTTTTTTTTAAGAGCAAAAAGAAGATATTTTTTTGATTTGTGTGTTTTTTGCCTTAACAGATAGGGTACAATTGAGAGCCATGAGGATGTGGGCTTAATTGCTGTGACACTTTCCTTTGAGTTTTTCATTTCTTAATTGAAAATGGTTTAAAATCCTGCAGATTCTGAGGAAAAGACTGGAAGGAATAGCAATACATACTTCCAAAAACAGTGGACAATTATAAGCTCATTTTCTTGACTTTGAAATGCTATTTGTGATTTTTCAATGGTAGGATTTTCTTTTAAAACACTTCTTAAGGTGACATTATAATCTGTTGGTCTTTGCAGAACACCTAGAACCTGGCAGCTGAAAATTATGCAAAGAGAATGGAAAGAAGATTAAAATTAACTATAGATGAATACATAGATAATCGAGATTTAAGGAGAACACATTTCCATTAGACATACTTGCTGCCTGTTTGTACGTTTTAGGGTTATTACTACTGACATGTGAACAGGCAGTGTAGCCAAATCTGTAAACTAGCTATTGTCAAGCTAGATTGGCTAAGTCTAATGTTAGAGATGTTTCTCTGTCTCTGTCTGTCTCTGGTGTATAGTGCGGAGTTTGATGTGATTGTGGACACGGAAACCCAGGTGACGGCTTGAGGGGCTATTTTCATCTCTAAGATTCAGTGAGTTGTCTGCTTTCTAGCTCACAAAGTAATATATGTAAAATGCTGAGCACAGTGCCTCGCACATAGGAAACTAATACTTAACATGGGGAAATAGTTACTTTATTTTGATTTGAAAATGGTTATAAAATAGCGTGCTAAGTATTATTCCAGTTATGCAAAATTCAACAAATAGTTATTCAGTTCTTCTAGATGCCGTTGTAGGAACTGGAATATAAGAACTAGGAAGAAAAGAACATAGGATTGCTTTGTGTCTCATTTAATTTTGTATCATAGAATAAATTGGTGCTTCTTGCTGTGATGTCCTCTATGACTAGAAAATGTTTTTTGTTTTTCCTAATTATTTTTGGGAAGCCAGCAAGTGACTGTACAGATGTCTGCCTGCTGATACCCGAGTGGGTGCCCTCTCTGAGCCAGTCTGAATAGCCCTGCCTACCTCCTTCTGTGGATGAAGACAGTGCTTAGGAAGAGCTCATTTATCTTCCACTCTAGCTCACAAACAAGGATTCATACTGAAACACATTTATTGAGCTTCCTATGGCACTAATGTGATCCAAGCCCAAACCTGCTTGGAATCCTGCTTTTCTGGAGAGCTCTGTATGGGGGAATCATTGTGGTGTTCCTTTCCTTCTTCAATGCCTTGTCATTTATCATTGTATTGGATCTTTTGGAATTTTATTTTAAGGAGAGAGATGTAGAAATATAATTTCTGGGCTGGGTGTAGTGGCTCACGCCTGTAATCTCAGCACTTTTGGAGGCTGAGGCGAGTGGATCACTGGAGGTTGGGAGTTGGTGACCAGCCTAAAACCCCACCTGTACTAAAAATACAAAAATTAGCTGGGCATGGTGATGGGTGCCTGTAATCCCAGCTGCTTGAGGGGCTGAGGTGGGAGAATTGCTTGAACCCGGGAGGTGGTGGTTGCAGTGAGCCGGAATTGCACCATTGTACTCCAGCCTGGCTGACAGAGTGAGACTCTTATCTCAAAAAAAAAAAAAAAAAGAAAGAAATACAGTTTCTGGCCCATGTGTGATTGATCATGTGAGTCAAATTGGTGAATTCCTAAACTGGATTTTGACTCTGGGATCCTTTAGCAATGGATGAAGTTTGAAATTTGAGTTGGCATGATCTGCTGACCGTGGTTGGCAGGGCCTCTCTGGGCCCCTACTCTTTACTGTCCACTATGTGGTCTAAGGTAAGTCTTTAGGTCTTTGTACCTAAGTTTCTTCTATAAAATCAGCTGGGGTTTTCAACCTATTTCCTAATTGTTTTACAAGAGTTAAGAGATCTGCATTTAGAAAATTATTTAAACAGGAGAAACCTCTTGCTGAATAGTCACTGTGAAAGTTTTATTCTAGCAAGAAGAGAAATTTGGGTGTGATAACCCAGCACCTGAGGGAATAAGACCATTTACAAAATGAATTAATATTTGTACCTATTCACTCTCAAGTCTTTGCTTCCACAGCCCCTCAAATGAGAATGCAAATTATTGACCAACCTTTTGATATTCCTTTCAGGGACACCTGTGTGGTTCTTTGTGAAAATTGCTCCAATTCGAAATGAACAGGATAAAGTGGTTTTATTTCTTTGCACTTTCAGTGACATAACAGCTTTCAAACAGCCAATTGAGGATGACTCATGTAAAGGTTTGTAATTCTGACTTGTACAAATACATTTATGCCTTTTTTTTGTCTTTAGTGTGGCTCTTATTTCAGAGAATTTGAGGTTGTGAGGGCAATCTCTTCACAAACCTCAAGATTCAAACTTTAATTTGTATAGAGCAAAGTACCGTATCTTTCTGGAATGTATGGGGGGAGGAGAAGGGGAGAAAAACCACTTTGTTTAGGAAAGCATTTGAATCAATTTCACACCTTTAATAATTAGCCCTTTCCATTATTAGTTAGGCAGGAGAAGATAGTTTGGCAAGTCTAGTATCATCGGAATCCTTTTAAGTTTTCACGTAACAAATGTCAGTCATACAAATGAGACAGTCCATGGCTACATTCATCTGCTTTATATATAAACATTCTTAGATTTGACTGAAATCTAGTGCTTCAAGATTGTTAAAGCAGGCTTTAGTGCATCTCTGCATCTGTGATTAAGTCAGTGGCTGGTTAATTCATTTGGAACATGACATTAATGAAGCCAGGGTCCTGAGTAACATTTCTATATGGGTCATTTAATCAGCAGTGTGATCACAGACTTTAGCGCTCACTTCAGCCATATCATATGCATGCATTGTGAGCATAACATGGGGGACCCAGAAAAGGAGATGGCTCAAGATTTCTGGAACAACTATATCCCTGGAGAGGTCCAGCTCATCAGGATATATAGAAGGTGGCATGTTAGTCCCAGAGGTTTGGGATTAGGGGGTGACATAGCACCTCTTTCGCATCTCTTGTTCATAGCTTACATTCAAGATAACCAAGAGGCTGGGAGCTTTTTCATGTTGCAGTGCTACCTGGCTCTGTGGTTGATTTTTCAGCTCTGCTGGAGAACTCTGCTCCTTGTGGTTTTCTGAGATGTAGCAAAGAGATGAGAGTGGGGTCCAGGGGAGAGTCAAACTGAGATACATTATTTTTGATGTGACAAAATTTTTGTTGTTAAATGAGCATTGCAGGAGGAAATAAAAAGCATTCTATGGATGCTCTCTCAAGGGCTGTGTCCTGTGAGGGTATTTAAAATCCTGGCACATTTAGACACTCACATTTATGGAGCTCAGAGCACAGTACTGTTTATACCAGTGCATCCTATTTTTTAAAACTGTGTGATAGTTCAATAAATCAATTTCAGTCTGCCTTTTGGTTTTAAGACTGCAGCAGATGCAAAGTCTCTCAACCAGTGTGTCAGTCACCCAAAGTCTCTCTTTTCCCAATTTCTAGTTTCTAATTTGGAGATTTCTCAGTGCAGTAGATATTTTGTGGTAGTGGGTTCACTCATGATTAAATATCATCATGTTACTATATAGAAAGGTCGGTTGCTTTTTTAACTTAATAAACTCATAAGTAATATTTTGAAGGCAATTGAATATTTTGACACTTGTTTTTGCAAGTTTTCCCTTAAAAACTTAATATATGTGATTTGATTGAATCAAAATGTTTTGTTTTTATTACCCCTGGAACATTCGTAGGTGATGTGCTGGTATTATTCAGAAGGAAAAGCATACCTAACAGAATGCTCCTTACCTGCTACGTAGGTGTCTGCATTTGATGCTCACAAAACCTGAAAGGGGATAAATCAGATGACGTAGTGAGACTTACGTAGGTTTATTTTCCAGGAATAAAATAGTCCACTTCATTTAACCTGGCTCAATGATGCATTTTCTTGCTGAGAAGAGTTTTGGTACATAGACATACATACTTACAGACACTCATGAGGACAAACACACACATTTACTCTGTTTCTTCTTAGCCAAGGAGACCAGATATTAATTCTTTTTGTCAGTGAAATAAATAGGAGTAACTTGTGGCTTGATTCACAAAAATGTGACACACACACATATGTTAGCCCTCGATGTAGGGATCCTGCTAGTGGACCATGCTTAATGTTTCCTCGAAGACTTGGCTTTATAAGCCTATACATTTCAAACGCCATGGCAGATACGTTCAGATCTTCCCACTTGCCAGATCATCGTGCCCCTGGCCCACTGTGGTTTGGTGGTCTGCTTAGGACAAGTCAAACTTTATATCAGTGTGTTTGTGATGGAAGCACATGATAGTTTCTCTAGGCCTTGTTATTTTAAGCCTATAAACTATAGTTTTGGCTATAGGGATCAAATCTGGATCCTAGAAAATGTGCTGCCATGTGGCTGGATTATTCTCCTGGCTTGACGTTTCTTCTTGGATGTGCTCTCAGCAGCTTGTTTCCAGCAGTCCAGCTGGGTTTTCAGTACAGCACCTCAGTCACTATTAAGAGTCTTAAGAGTCTTGCTGACTTAGGGCTTGTTTAGAGTTCTCTTTGGAGATGGAAAGGAAATGTGAATAATCTAAATCCCCGGAAAATTTTTGGATAATTGCTCTTTGGCATAGCCCCATGGGATGTTTTCCCACCACCATATTAGCCTTTTAAATCAGTTGTGCTCCAATTGTCTTTAAAATTACTTTGTTTTCTCAGATCATGTAGTACCTAATTTTGGGACTTGGCGGTGAGGTGGGTGCATCCTGCTAATGATGCAAGAAGCCAGTTTGTGCCCCAAATTTTCCCACTAACCACCCACAAAGGGTCCAACACGTGGGATAATTGACAGAAGCCCATTTCAGGATCTGACACAAAGTAACTTCTCTTCTACCCAGAGCCTCAGGCGCAGGGGTTGGGTCCTGGAAGTGCTTCCAGAGCCACCTCTGTCATTTGTTGTACCAGTTCTCTCCATCCTTTTTATGAGCTAGGTAGGCCTCTGACTTCCTCATCTTCACTTTGCTCTCTGTCTTTTGACAGTAATTCTGTTACTCTCTGATAAATAGTGCCCACGAATGGCATGGAGCA
The DNA here is from genome assembly GCF_001604975.1 of Cebus imitator. Classification (NCBI taxonomy): domain Eukaryota; kingdom Metazoa; phylum Chordata; class Mammalia; order Primates; family Cebidae; genus Cebus; species Cebus imitator. The sequence goes on along the minus strand of NW_016107353.1, from coordinate 8,560,326 downwards.
GGGAATGAAAGTTAAGCTAGGTTTGCTGTTTGCTAACAGCTCTGGGGTGTGTGTATGTGTGTATGTGTATGTGTGTGTGTGTGTGTGTGTGTGTGTGTGTGTGTGTATGTCTGAATGAGAGAGTAGGTAGGAATTCCGGCCTCAAATGAGAATCTGTGATGCTCCAGTGATTTCATGTGTTTCTTATCTCTTGCTTTTTCTTTTGTTATAGATAATTGGGAGTAGGCTGTGGGGTATGTTTCTGTTGCATTCTCTCTTCTGAGCCAGGAGGGCTGGACAAATGAGTAGAGAATTAGAGTGTAAAGCTCAGAATTTTCTCTCTTTACATTGCTCACCAAAGGATGAGTCAATCTTCTTGTTTTCTCTATTATCCCACCAACAAATCTCATATTAAAGGAGCAAATTCATTTTCAAAGATTCACATGTTTACTTCTAAATTCAGAGTTAAACTTGAGCCAAATACAGACAACAAAAGGAATGAAAAATTTAGAACAGATTTCTAAGAGCCACAGATTTAGAATATTGAAGGATGAAGGCTCTGGCAAATTGTTGTAATTGTTGACCCTTCTCCATGTGTCTCCATGTTGGACATGGGAGAAATAGTAATAGACATAAGTCACAGGCCCCACCCCCCCTTCAGTGTTAACATTTTATGTCTCTGCCCTTGGGTTGATGGGAAAGCGATGATTTAGTGACTGCTACTTGAAGAGGCCATTTTAGATTTTTGGTTATTTGTACATTGGTAAGGAAAAGATTGTGGTAGGAGACTTGAGGATGCTTAGGCAGTGGTCCACGCTGACTCTCCATGCTGTACCCTATGTCCACTATTCTCTGCTGGATGTTTGGATTATGCTATTAGCTCCTCTGAATTTCTTTCTTTTTTCTTTTTTGGAGACGAAATTTCCCTCTGTCGCTCTGGCTGGAGTACAGTGGTGTGATCTCGGCTCACTGCAACCTCCGCCTCCTGGGTTCGAGCGATTCTCCAGCCTCAGCCTCCTGAGTAGCTGGGATTACAGTAGTGCACCACCATGCCTGGAAATTTTTGTGCTTTTAGAGATGGGGTTTCACCACGTTGGTCAGGCTAGTCTTGCAGTCCTGACTTTGTGATCTACCCACCTCAGCCTCCCAAAGTGCTGGGATTATAGGCGTGAGCCACCGCGCCCAGCCACTTCTGAATTTCTGAGTCTGTATCTCAGGACAAGGCTGGCCTCTGTCTTTTTTGGTATCCCTGGACTGATTCTCAGAGGAGTTGGAATTCTAACTCATCCCAGCACCATCTCTTCTGATCTTAAAAAGAAAGATTCAGGCTCATTGGTGGCTCAGCCAAGTTGACACCCACCAGCCATTGTGGAGTCAAGACGGGAGAAAAGCCGGCCTTTCTGACAGTGGAGAAAAGACCCAGTAAACACCTTTCAGCTGATTGCTAGATCGTGTACTGTGTTCCCCCTTCTCTCTATTACCTTCCTCTTCTCCTTCTGCCCACTTCCCCTCTCATTTTCCTGATCATGTTATGCTTTCAGTTTTCTCATGGCATCCACAGTCCTGCTATGCCCAAATTGGTGGTGACATTTGTGACAGAGCTGCAAGAATCCTGGGCCAGGGGTTTCTTCATTTGAGCTCAATTCAGTATTGAACTTCCAATTGGGATATAATTGGGGGAGTAGATACAAGAATGCCTGGGAAAAGAGAGGAACAGAAATATCCCTTGAAACTGAAGAGCATTTGTGAAATGGGCTGCTTATCCTTTGGGATATTGCTTTATATCTGTTGGAAACCCAGACAGAAGTAGGGTGATGAGAGGAAAAACATATTTGTTCTTTATGTGTCCAATACACCTATTGTATACACCTGTTGGGTGCCTGGCCTCATGCTGGGTGCTGGAATAGACACTAGGAAATGCCTGTGATAGAGCCTCTGAATCTACTTGGGAGAAGGTATAGATGGGTAAGCAAATAAAACAGTAAAGCACCATCAATGATCTAATATATGCCCACCTAAATTAAGTGGGGGTTCACCACAGGGAGCAGATAAGCCTGCTAGGGGTAGGCCAGTATCTGGAAAAGGCTTTCTTAAAGGACGATGGTATGTTCATTGACATTGGGGGGGATGTCAAAACCCCTGCAGAGTCCATGCTGTCCCCTCCTGTGAACATTAGTGGGACCCCCACAGTCAAACCACTATGTGTGTCTTTTCGAGCCAACCCCAGCAGTTCTACATTTCTGCTTCATGGCATCAGGGGGGATGAAAGCACTACTGGTTTTTTATTAAAGCCTGGCACTTCTGGAATGAGATAAAAAAAAGAGCGACTTGCTATTCTTATGATATTGACAAAATTTATCCAGTTTATGATTCTCAAAAGTTGTATAGAAAAATAAAACATGGACATGCTTCCGCTTAACGCCATTGTCCTCTGGATTCTAAGTCTACCTTGAAAAGTTGCTCCAGGGTAAAATTTGGCAGATGAGATTTCTACTGGAAGGTGCTGAATGCTTCTAAACTCTAAAAGATATAAAGTAATAAATTCATCTAGTCCTGCTTTTAGCTGTCATGTAAAAATAGTTGCATGCTCTGTTTATTTGCTATATATCCCATGTCTGGGTTTTTGGAGCTCCTAAAACCCAAGCCTGGTCTTGAGAATCCTGACAGGACTTCAAAGTTCTCATGGGGCAACTGCCATGGTCATAACCTTGATGCAGATGGATTGTTGGGTGTTGGAATGGACAGTTGTTTTTGGGGGCATTTAAAAGGTGTCAAGATCATTCAGACATTTTCGATTCTCAGTAAACACCTGTCACCAACTGTCTGTCTCCCATGTCACAGCAGACTAAAATCTGCCACTGCTTTCCCTTACCTACCCAGGGGTTGAAATCATTTCTTATTCTCCTGATCTTGGAGAAGGTAATGCATAGAATGGCCATTTGACTAGCTTGTCCATTTAAAGTCCAAAACCAGCTGTTTCTGCAAGATCAGATAGTGGGGAGACTGGGAACAGCCTGAGCCAAGTTACCAAGTCAGAGAAACATCTCAATTACCTGGTATTATCTTGTGAAGAAGGCTTGGGTCAGAGTGGGGATATCAGTGTTCTAGACTCTTTCTGATTGTCCAGGCACTCTGTGTCTTAGTCTCCCTATTTGTAAAGTGGTACTAAAACCTGCCCTACCAACTTCACAAAGTATGATTAGGATGAAGTGAAAGTGCAGGGGAAAAGCAAATTGCCACATACAAGGTGCTTTTCTGAACAGTGGGTTTTGCTTGCAGGGATGCAGAGTGACTTGTGGGAGCTCAGGAGGGCATCGCGGGTGTCTGTTTCTGGCAGCATAACTTGTAATGTGAATGTCTGTGTACCTTTGGGATGTGGTTGACCCTGTCTTTTCACTCTTCCACTTGCTTCAGGCTGGGGAAAGTTTGCTCGGCTGACAAGAGCACTGACAAGCAGCAGGGGTGTCCTGCAGCAGCTGGCTCCGAGCGTGCAAAAAGGCGAGAATGTCCACAAGCACTCCCGCCTGGCAGAGGTAAGGGCAAGGGGTTAGCTCATCTTAGCCCAAGGGGGCACATGGGCTGAGGAAATGGCAGAAAACTAGTGTGCTATCATGGAGAGGACCTTCAGGACCCACAGATGCCTGTCTTGGCTGGGCTTACACACTACCGTGCATGACATTGGGTAAGTGACCTAACTCCTTTGAGCTTTATGCTTTCTCGTGTGCAAAAGCAGGCTGGAAGAGCTCTGTTCCAGCTTGCTTGAGATTAAAAGTGTCAAATCACTTTTTTGAGGAGCTAGAAGTGCTTCATGTACATGCAGGAGTTTTTAAACAATTGTGTTGTTAGAGCAATACATACTGTTACAGGCAAAGAAGATACAGGAAGTGAAAAGAAAGTAAAAATTTTCTGCAATCCCAACAACCACAAGGCATTTTACACTTTTTTGGTGTGTGCATTTAACTCGTTTCTTTGTAGATATCCTATTTCCTAAACACTAAGAAATTCATTTTTTTACATGTTAATTGTTATGAAATTGAGATACATCTAAGAATAGTGTTATATTAAATGTTATTATGTTGCCTTTTCTTCACTTTATAATCATGAACATTTTAACATGTTAATAAATATGTGTAAAATTATTATTATTTTGATAATCTTTGTAGTAAGGAAAGTTTGACATTCTTCTTTTTGCTGGGACAAGTGAGAGGTTGGGAAGCCTTGACAAGGTATCTTATTAGGCTTAATGCACCCAACTTATCAGTATCTGCTTTGATGGTACCTGGTCTTTATTTTTTCAACTATACCTGAGTGGGACCAGTTAGAAGCATTATACCTTCTAGACTCCAAACCTCCTTCTTACCAAAGATGGTAAGTAAACTGTCCCATTGCCTGTAGATGGCTCGTCAGTCTTTGATCCATGTTTGGATGGTGGGACCCTTTCTAACCTGCTCCAGGGTTCCACACTCCTAGTGGAGACACAACCAGCATGATGCAGCTCACAAAGAATGTTCTGAGTATGTGCAGTGTCAAATGAGTTAACTACAGAAGGTCTCCTTGTAGTAACCAGAAGCTTTTGTCAACAGTGGAGATGGGAAGCATTCATTTGTACCATTTTAGAGAAAGAGAGATATTTGGATGATGGTAGCATCATTTTTTGTCATGATGTGGGCTTGGCTTATGATAGAAAGAATACTAAAGGAGACCTTTCAACTCACAGCCTGTGCTTTCTCTGATGCTTCTTATGGTTAATAGAAAAACCTCCTCTCCCACCGCTTTCCCCCTTGCTCACTCTTATTCGGCACACTGGCCTTTTTGCTGTTCCTTGTATACACCATGCTTAATGGCTAGTCTTTTCCCAAATGTCATTTTCTCTATGTAGCTAACTGTATCAGTCAGCGTTCTACCAGAGAAACAGAGCCAGTAGGATACTTAAGAGATTTATTGCAAGGAATTGGCGTATGTGATTGTGGTGGTTGGTTACTTGTGTCCAAAATTCACAGGGCAGGTTGGCATACTGGAGACCCTTGGGAGGAGCTGATGCCGAAGTTCACAAGCAAATTCCCTTGTCCTTAGGAAAACTCAGTTCTGCTTCTAAGGTCTTTCAGCTCACTGGATGAGGCCCATTCATATTACAGGGTATTATATCTTTTCCTGAAAGTTGACTGATTATAGACGTTCATCACATCTACAAAATACTTTTACAGCAACACTTCGTGTTGGCTTAAATATCTGGGTACTAGCCAAGTTGATAGGTAGAACTATTACAGTTCACCCTTGTCAACTTGATACCTATACACATTTTCATAATCCATACTTAATCTCCAGATAAGTCAATAAGAAAATTATACTTCCATCTAACATGATACAATGATTCTATGTACTATGGAAAATATGCTAGCCTTTGCATCCCAAAAGGATGCAAAGTCCTTGGTGATATTCATTTTCCTTCTTCCTCTCCTGTAATTCAAATACTGTGAGATAAAATTAACTATTATTAATACATTTATGTTGTGTGATAAGATGATAAGGGATGAAAATAATGGTATTTTTAATATATACATATATATATTCATACCAAATTAAGAAAAAATTACAATTTCTAGTCCTCTTTTTAATCTGATCTATGCTTTCTTCTGCTTGATACCTTCTAATGTACTATACAGTTTACTTATTGTGTTTATTCAGTGATAAATCTCAATCACTTAGAACAGTGTCTGGCACATAGTAAGTACTCAGTATTAATTTTTTTTTTAATTGGTGAATTGAATGAAAGAAAGGAAACAATGTTAATGAGTTTTAATCTACCTGTCTGGCATAAGTAGTTGCTCATTGCCAATATAAGGCAAACATTTGGGTCTCATCTCAGGGGCTAGTAAGTTATAGTCAGCCTGGCTAGAGGCTTATCGATTTTTACTGATCTTTTCAAAGAACGAGCTTTTGGTTTTGTTGATTTTTTTCTGTTGATTTTTTTGCTTTCAATTTCATTGCTTTCTGCTCCAGTTTTTGTTCTTTTCTTCTGCTTACTTTGGATTAATTTGCTTTTCTTTTTTAGTTTCCTAAAGCAGAGGCTTATTGATTTTTGATTTTTTTCTTTTCTAGTATATATATTTAATGTTAGAAATTTCCCTCTAAACACTGCTTTTGCTGCATGCCACAAATTTTAATTTGCATTCTCTTTTTCATTTAGTTAAAATACATTTTATTTTCTTTTGAGAGAGATTCTTTGGCCTATTATTATTTAGAAGTGTGTTGTATAGTCTCCAAGTAGTTTTGGATTTTCTAGCTGTTTTCTCTAACTGATTTCTAGTTTAATTCCATTGTGGCCCGAGAGCAGATGTTGTATGATTTCTGTTCTTTTGTTAAGGCATGTTTAGTGGCCCAGAATGTGGTCTGTCCTGGTGAATGTTCCATGTGACCTCTAGAGAATGTGTATTCTGCTATTGTTGTTATAGACGAAGTAGTCTATACATGTATCCAGTTGATTGATGGTGTTATTGAGTTCAACTATGTCCTTCCTGATTTTCTGCCTGCTAGATCTGTCCATATCTGATAGAGAGGTATTGAAGTCTTTAACCATAATAATGAATTCACCTATTTTTCCTTGCAGTTGTATCAGTTTTTGCCTCACATTTTTTGATGCTCTATTGTTAGATGTGTACATGTTAAAGATTATGTCTTTTTTGAGAAGTGACTCTTTTATCATTATAATGCCCCTCTTTATCTCTGATAACTTTTCTTGCTTTGAAGTCTGCTCTGTCTGAAATTAATACAGCTACTCCTGCTCCTGCTTTCTTTTGATTCCTATTAGTATGATATATCTTTCTCCATCTCTTTACTTTTTAATCGATATATGTCTTCATATTTAAAGTGACTTTTGTAGATGATGTATAGTTGGGTCTTGTTTTTTCATCCAGTCTGACAGTCTGTATCTTTTAATTTGTATATTTAGGCCACTGAAGTTTAAAGTGATTATTGATATAGTTGGATTAATATCTCTGGTATTTTTTGCTATTTTCTTTTCATTATCCTTTTTCTTCTTATTTTGTCTTCCTTTTTCCACCT
>NW_016107353.1:8544113-8552918 GCF_001604975.1 Cebus imitator | reverse complement strand
CTCCCATAACCAATGTTAGGCATCAAGATCTGGCCCTTGAACCTTCTACGAACCCTGTTGTCAATACCTCTGGGTTTCCGCCAGTTACGCTTAATTTTGACATATCGGTCTGACTGGTGCCGGATGAACTTCTTGGTTCTCTTTTTGACGATCTTGGGTTTCACAAGGGGTCTAAGGGCGGCCATGATGCCGAGGAGCAGATCGCTGCTACCTCCGTAGGCAGCGCCGAGGAAGAGCTGTTTTGTTTTTAATTGAGCATTTTATGTGATTCAATTTTTTCTCCTTTCTTGGCAGCATATCAATTATACTTCTTTAAAAAACATTTTTTTAGTGGTTGCTCTAGAGTTTGCAAAATACATTTACAACGAATCCAAGCCCTTTTTAAATAATGCTATACTAAATACCTTACAATAGGAAGATATTCCTAATTCCTCTCATTCCTTGTATCATTGCTTTAACTCATTTCGTGCATACATAACATACACACACATATATATGCATGCACAATCGAATACATGTTGCTATTTTTTGATTAAACTATCATTGGTTAGCTTAAAAACAAGTAAAGCAAAAGCTTCATTTTACCTTCACTTACTCCTTCTCTGATGCTCTTTCTTTCTTTATGTACCTCTCAGTGTCTGACCTATACCATTTTCACTCCCTCTGAAGGACTTTTTTTTGACATTTCTTACAAGGCAGGTCTACTGGCAACAAATTCACTCAATTTTTGTCTGAGAAAGTCTATTTTTCCTTCTTTTTTTTTTTTCGTTTTCAGAGATGGAGTCTCCCTATCCAGGCTGGAGTGTAGTAGCATGATCTTGGCTCACTGCAATCTCCACCTCCTCGGTTCAAGGGATTCCACTGCTTCAGCATCTTGAGTAGCTGAGATTACAGCTGCACACCACCCCACCTGGTTAATTTTTGTATTTTAAGTAGAGATGAGGTTTCACCACGTTGGCCAGGCTGGTCTTGAACTCTTGACCTCAGGTGATCCTCTCGCCTTGGCCTCCCAAAGTGCTGGGATTATAGGTATGAGCCATTGTGCCTGGCCTTTTCCTTTACTTTTGAAGGATAATTTCACTGGGTACAGAATTCTAGATTGGTGTTTTTTTTTTTTCCTCTCAACTCTTAAATATCTCACTCTGCTTTCTTCTTGCTTGCATGGTTTCTAAGAACTTGGTTGTACAGTTGACCCTTGAACAATGTGGGTTTGACCTGTGTTAGTCCACTAATATGTAGATTGTTTTTCAGTAAGTATATTGAAACTTTTTTGGAGATTTACAATGACTTGAAAAACATGGAGACCAACTGCATAGCCTAGAAATATTGAAAAAATTAGGTATCTCATGAATACACAAAATATGTGTAGATACTAGTCTTTTATTATTACCATAAAATATACACAAATCTATTATAAAAAGTTAAAATTTATAAAAACTTATGCACATAAACACAGAACACTTACAATGTAAAGATGAAGTATTAAATAGTAACTGCATAATGTCAACTAAAATACATACTTTACTACTGTAATAATTTTATAGCCACTGCCTGTTGTTCTTGCTGTGGGCTCAAGTGTTATGAGTATCCACTTAAATGTTGTGATGTTAACCATCTCCTCCTGAACGGTTCTTCTCTCTAGTAAATTTTATATAGCAGTAAAAAGTAATCTCTCAAGGCTCTCAACCTTGAGATGAGATCTCTAGCATATTTTTGTAATCGTGTTTAGTAGGATACCATAAACCTTGATAACACTAGGGAACCCATACGAAGTGGCACTAGTTACAAGAAAAAGTTGGATTGCTCTGTGTATCATAGATTGAGGTCTGCAGCTGCGGTTGCCTGCCATTTCACACAGACTACATTGTAAACAGACGATATAAATTTATGGTATTGATAAATACAGTACATTACTGTGAATGTATTTTCTCTTCCTTATGGTTTTGTTAATAACATTTTGTTTTCTGTAACTTTATTGTAAGAATACAGTATGTAATACAAAATAACATACAAAAGATGTGTTAATTGACTTTATGTTATTGGTAAGGCTTCTGGTCAATAGTTGGCTATTAGTAAATTTTGGGAGTCAAAAGTTATATGTATATTTGACTGTGTGGGGGCATCGGTGCCCCTAAATCCTGCTTTGTTCAAGGGTCAACTATAATTCTTATCTTTCCTTTTTTATAGGCTAGGTGATTTTTTTTCCCTCTCTGATTTCTTTTTCTTTTCTTTTTTCCTTGAGATGGAGTCTTGATATGTCCTCCAGGCTGGAGTATAATGGCACACTCTTGGCTCACTGCAGCATCCACCTCCTGGGTTCAAGCAATTCTCCTGCCTCAGCCTCCCATAGCTGGGATTACAGGCACCTGTCACCATGTCTGGCTTATTTTTGTATTTTTAGTAGAGATGGGGTTTTGCCATTTTGGCCAAGCTGGTCTCCAACTCCTGACCTCGAGTAATCTGCCTGTCTTGGGCTCCCAAAGTGCTGGGATTACAGGTGTGAGCCACCACACCTGGCCTCCCCTCTGATTTTTTAATGAAATTTTTTGGTTATCTTAGATATTCTACAGTTTGAATATGATGTGACTGGATTTATTTGTTTGTTTGTTTTTGTGGTATTTATCTGAGTTGGTGTTCTCTGTACCTCTGTGATCTGAGGTTTGGTGGGTGATATTAATTTGGGAAAATTCTCAGTGATTATTGCTTTGAATATTTCTTCTTTTTCTTTGTTTTCCTTCTGGTATTCTCATTATGTGTATGTTATACCTTTTGTAGTTGTCCCACAATTCTTAAATATTCTGTTCTGTTCTCTAAAATGTTTTAGAGAACATTTTATCGTGTTCTCTAAGATGATAAAATAGGCTATTTTATCACTTACTGCCATAAATATCAACAAATCTATTATAAAAAGTTAAAATTTATCAAAACTTATACACATAAGCATAGAACACTTATAAAGATGCAATATTAAATCATAACTGCATAACATTAACTGTAGTATATACTGTACTACTGTAATAATTTTGTAGCCACAATTTTTTTTTGTAGTCTTTTTGTTCTCTTTGCTTTTCAGTTTTGGAGGTCTCTATTGACTTGTTCTCAAGCACAGAGATTCTTTCCTCAGCTGTGTTCAGTGTACTGATGAATCCATCAAAGACATTCTTTATTTCGATTACAGTGTTTCTTATCTCCAGCATTTTGTTTTGGTTCTTTCTTAGAGTTTTTCATCTCTCTGCTTACATTGCCTATCCATTTTGCGTATTGTCCTCTTTTACCTATTAGAACCCTTAACAAATAAATCATACTTGTGCATAAATTCCCAGTCTGATAATTCCAACGGATGCTTACTCTGTCTCTTCAAACTGTGTTTTTGCCTTTCAACATGGCTTGTGACTTTTTGTTGAAAGCCAGCTGTCATGTGCTAGGTAAATAAGCCATTTAGTAATGTGATGGTAAGGTGGAGGTGTGAGGGAGGAATGTTCTATAGTTCTGTAATTAGGTCTCAGTTTTTAGTGAGCCGGTGCCTCTGGGCTATGAATTTCACAAGTGTTTTTCATTCCTCTCCTCACCCCTTGGCAGGGACAGAGTGGCTACAGCTGGCTGGAGATGGGTATTCCTTTCCTCCAATCAGTTAGTTAGGCTTTGGTTAAATAGTTTCTCCTAAGGTCAGGCCTTGTTAAGAAGAACAGAATGCTCTGGTGTATTTAAGAATGGTTCCCTTTCTCCTCCTGCTGCCAGAAGCACAAGGGGATTTTTCTTCCGACTTCACTGTGAGAAACTGGATGGCTCCTGGAGGTAAAATTCACAAAGTGTAAGGGACGTCCTACAGACGGATGAACAGGTCCTCCCTGGAGTTTTTAACTCTCAGACTTGTCCACATAGCTTACAGCAAATTTTCAGTTACAGTTTAGGTTTTCCTATCCAGTACTGGCTCCTGTGGAGGTTTCTGTTCATGCATATCTGCTCTGGCCTGTTGTGATTCTGTTTATTCACCTGACTTTTCAGCTTTGGAGGTATCATTTTGCCCTGAACACTCACTTTTCTAATAGATTTAAGAAGAGTTGTTGGTGGGTGCGGTGGCTCATGCCTGTAATCCCAGCACTTTGGGAGGCCAAGGCGGGGGGAACATGAGGTCAGGAATTTGAGACCAAACCTGGCTAGTATGGTGAAATCCCTTCTCTACTAAAAATTCAAAAATTAGCTGGGCGTGGTGGGGCACCCCTATAGTCCCAGCTGGTCAGGAGGCTGAGGCAGAAGAATTGCTTGAACCTGGGAGGCAGAGGTTGCAGTGAGCTGAGATCATGCCACTGCACTCCAGCCTGAGTGACAGAGCGAGACTCCGTCTCAAAAAAAAAAAAAGTTGCTGATTTTTCATGTTGTTGAGCTTTTTACTTTGTTATTAGGAGACGGTGATGGCTTCTAAGGTGCTTACATGATGTATTGGAAACTGGAAGTTGGTGGAAGCTCTAAACAGAGAAAAATGTGTTCCCCATCCATAGCCCATAGCTGATATTTCGACCTGTTTTCTCAGTGATCAAATGGACACTGAATAAGAGTATGGAGACCTCAGTGAAGCCTCTCCCACCGCCAGGAAAAAATTGACACAAAGCACAGGTGGACGGAGGATAGCAATTTTGCATTTGAATAGATTACACATGTTGTTTTCAAAGCCAGTTTATCTCCTTGTTAGGCTGTTCCTCTCTCCTGAGCTCAATCTGGCCTTAGTTCTTACTGTAGAACTCATATCTCCTTTCTGGGCTGATTCAGGAAAAGAAGGAAGCAAATACTGTATACCAGATTCTGTGCTGCCTGTCTCCTCCTATAATCCTCTAAACATGGAGAGGTTTTACAGAGGAGGAAACAGAGGCATAGGGAAGCTCACTGACTTGTTTGAGGTCACCTGGTGGTACGTGGTGGACTCTGGAACAAGAACCAGGTTCACCTGACTCTGAGCCCAGCCTGTCTCTCGTTTGGGGCAATTCCTTCTGGGCATTGTCTCTTCTTCCCTAGCCCTCTGCTACTGCTTATACCAGGGCTACCAGGCTTTCCGGCTATAGAGTGGGTAGGGGATGCTGAAATCTCCCCCTTCTCAGCATAGGAAACCCCGTTAATCTCTTATCTTAAAAATACCTGATGTCAGTGCATAAGTTAGGCTGGAGGAGCTTTGTCACAGGTTGGATTCTCTGAGATGCAGACATTGAGCTAACACCTGTGAAAGAAAATGGGGAGGAAGCAGCACTGGGCAGGGGGGTAACTATCAGGCCACAGTGCAGATCTACAGAGGCTCTGCTAGCCTGAGAGGAAGGTCAACCAGCAAAGATTGCCAGCTAGGGAACTCCCATTTAGGGCAAAAATGGCCAGGCCCTTAGCCACCTTCGATGCTCACTGGCAGCTCAGCTTTCTGTCCCTTAGGAACTAGCAGCTGGAGGCTGTCAGCTAACTGTAGTCCCTGCAGCTGGGCAGAGAATCCTTCTTAAAAGGGGATCTGAGGGACACATTTCTGAGATTTTTGCTGCTTTAACTCCTGGTGCCTTTATAAGGAGGAAAGTCTTAGTCTGTAAGAGAGAGCAGCAGTCCTCAGCAGGATTTGCTGTGTGGCTTCCATGCAGGAGTGACTCTGCTGGGTTTGGTCTGCCTGGCCTCTCTCTCCATGGGATTACTGCGGGGAAAATGTGGAAGGGACATCATCTTTCCCCATCACATCTCTGGAACCTTCCCCATGAGGAAGCCAGATCAAGATGTAATCTGAGATATGCAATGGTGATGGCTGGAGCACTGGCATGACCATGTGGGCGTGTCATGGAGGGTGGATATTACAGCCCAAAGCTCATGATACTCACCATCTCATTATAAGTAGAATTAGATGATACATCTGGTAAATGCTATATGTCTATTCTGCAGTTTTCCCCTCAGTTACAGGAATAGGGTGCTGAAACAGCATTAAAGGTTATAAGCTATTTGGCAGCTTATTTTACCTGTGTGATTTCAGGCAAGTCGTTTCCTAAAAGCTTCTATTTCCTCCTCCTCCTTTTCTTGAAATGGTGATAGTAATTTAGAATGAGAATATGTACTCTTAGATTTGTGACGAGTGAGAGAGATTCTGAATATGAACCCTATGGCGTATACAGGCTGAGCACCCGTAATGTGAAAATCCAAAACTTTTTGAACACTGGTATGAGATAGTGACACTTTTGCTTTCTGATGGTTCAGTGTACATAAACTGTTTCATGCACAAAATTATTAAAAATATTGTATGGTATTACCTTTAGGCTATGTATATAAAGTATACATGAAACAAAAATGAATGTTGTGTTTAGACTTAGCTTTCATTCCCAAGCTATTACATGCAAATATTCCAAATTCCAAAGACATCCAAAATTTGAAATACTTTTGGTGCCAAACATTTTGGATAAAGGCTACTCCACTTACAATAAATCTTCAACAGATATTAGTTTAATATTAGATTTTGATGTTTGGTTCTTTATATCACTTTCCAGAAGCTTTCTCAATTTTCAGAAATCAGGTTTTAAAAGTCAGATTTTAAAATTAAAGTATATAAAGTAAAATATGAAATACCCACTTTTTCTTGGAAGTAAATGTTTTTTCAAAGTTTGTGTTTTATTATAAGCATTTATATACTTTTTCCAGATTAAAAAAGTATTTTTGAGCAAGATCTCACTCTGCTGCTCAGGCTGGAGCTCAGTGGTGTGATCATGGTTCACCTCAGCCTCAACCTCTCAGGCTCAAGGGATCCTCTTACCTCTGCCTCCCAAGTAGGTGGGGACTACAGATGCATGCCACCATGCCTAATTGTTCCATTTTTTGGTACAGATGGGGTCTCACTGAAACTCTTCCTTCAGAGTAGTATAGCATAATTTAACAAATATTGACTTTAAAATGTTTTGTTTTTAATTATTATGGCTGCATAATAGATTTACATATTTATAAGATATATGTGATATTTTGATACAAGCATACAATGTGTTGTCCAGGCTGGTCTCAAACTCCTGGGCTCAAGCAGTCTTCCCACCTCAGCTGCCTAAAGTTCTGGGACTACAGGTGTGAGCCACTGCACCTGGCCTTAAAAACTTTTTTGATTAACAAAAATTGTATATATTATATATATCATACTGTTTTGAAATATATACATATGTTGTAGAATGGCTAAATAAAACTAACATATATATCACCTCACATAGTTATATTTTTGTGTGTGGTGAGAACACTTAGTCTACTCTGAGCAGTTTTTAAGGTTGCAATACTTTGTTATTAAATATAGTCAGCATGTTATACAATAGATCTCTTGCACTTATTCTTCCTATCTAAATGAAATTTTGTATCCTTTCAGCAACATTTCCCCGACCTTCCCTCTTTGTCCCAGGCCCTGGTAACCACCATTCTACTTTCTACTTCTGTTCAACCTTTTTAGGTTCCATATACAGGCGAGATCACGCAATATTTGTCTTTCTGGGCTTTGACTTGTTTCACTTAACACAGTATCCTCCGGTTCCATTTATGTTGTTGCAAATGACAATATAATTCTTTTTTATGGCTGGATAACAATCCATTGTAGTGTATGTACCACATTTTGTTTATCTGTTCATCTGTTGTTGGACACTCAGGTTGATTCCGTATCTTGGTTATTGTGAATAATGTTGCAATAGACATAGCGCGGATATTTCTTTGACATACTGATTTCATTTCCTTTGACGGTATGCCCTGTAGTGAGATTGGTGAGTCATATAGTCATTTTATTTTAAATACTTTGAGGAACCTCTGTACTGTTTTTTCATAATAGCTCTACTAATCTGTATTCCCACCAACAGTGTGCAAGCGTTCCATTTTCTCTACGTCTTCTTTAATGCTTAACTTTCATCATTTTAACAGATGTGAAGTGGTATCTCATTCTGATTTAAATTTGCATTTCTCTGATGATTGGTGATTTTGCGCATTTTTTCATATACCTGTTGCCCATTTGTATGTCTTCTTTTGAGAAATGTTTATTTAGATCCTTTGCCTTTTTAAAAAATTAGGTGGTTGTTTTACTATTTAGTTTTTTGGGTGCCTTATTTTTTTGGGATATTAACTCCTTATCAGGTTTATGACTTACAAATATGTTCTTCCATTCTGTAGGTTGTCTCTTCACTTTGCTGATTGTTTCCTTGGCTATGCAGAGGTTTTTAGCTTGATTTAATTGTACATACTTATACATTTTTAAAACAAAAATGTATTATACTATATTTTAAAATTTGCTGGATTTTTTTTAACCCACTCATCAATATAATAGGTATGTTTTCCAAAGAGCATTTGTCTCTTTCATTCGTTTTAGTGGTTGCATTATATTCTATTGCATTACTGTATCTAAACCTATTCAACTATCCCCTGTTGATAGATATTTGGATTGATACAAGTCTTTGGTAATTACAGAAAATGCTTCAGTGAATTTCCCTGTATGCATATTTTTAGTTTTAATTCAGAAACTTTTCCTTCAGAGTAGTATAGCATAATTTAAGAAATATTGACTTAAAAATGTTTTGTTTTTAATTATTATGGCTGCATAATAGATTCACATATTTATAAGATATATGTGATATTTTGATACAAGCATACAATGTGTAATGATTAGATAAGGGTAATTGGGTATCCATCACCTCAAGCATTTATCATTTCCTTGTGTTAAAAAATTCTATTTTTCAAAACTTAAAATACAATAAAATAAATGGGAAAAAAAAATTCTATTTTTTAGTTATTTTGAAATATATACTAGATCTTATTCTTCCTATCTAACTGTAATTTACCCTTTTT
>NW_016107353.1:8539737-8544103 GCF_001604975.1 Cebus imitator | reverse complement strand
GAGAGGGAGTCTCCCTGTCACCAAGCCTGGAGTGCAGTGGTGCAATCTTGGCTCACTGCAACCTCTGTCTCCTGGATTCAAGTGATTCTCCTGCCTCAGCCTCAGGAGTAGCCAGGACTACAGGCACGTGCTACTGTACCAGCCTAATTTTTGTATTTTTAGTAGAGAAGGGGTTTCACTATGTTGGCCAGGCTGGTCTCAAACTTCTGACCTCAAGTGATCTGCTCACCTTGGCCTCTCAAAGTGCTAGGATTACAGGCATGAGGCACTGCGCCAGGCTGAACTATCTCTTCTTTATCCTCACTCTTTTTCGCCCCCCCTTCCTCTTTATCTCCCCCTCCACTACCATCTCCTCTTAATCCATTATCCACCCTCACCTCCGCTACCAAATCCTCTTTATCCATTAACCATCTCCTCTTTATCCCACCACCCCTGCCATCACCACTACCATTCCTAGACTCTGGTAACCATAATTCTACTCAATCTTCATGAATTTAATTATATTTTTGGACCCCCACATGACTAATAACATGAGATATTTGTCTTTCTGCACTTGGCTTATTTTACTTAACATAATAGCCTCCAGTTCCATCCATGTTGTTGCAAAGGATAGGATTTCATTTTTTTATGGTTGAATAATATTCCATTGTGTATGTGTACCACATTCTGTTTATCCATTCATCTATTGATGTACATTTAGGTTGATTCCATTGCTGGCTATTGTGAATAGTGCTGCAGCAAATATGAAAGTGCAGATATCTCTTTGATATACTGATTTATTTCTTTTGCGAATATACCTAGCAGGTGGGATTGCTGGATCATATGGTAGCTCGATTTTTAGGTTTTTGAGGGATCTCCAAATCGTTCTCCACAGTGGTTGTACTAATTTGCGTTTCTGACAAGAGTTTATGATGATTCCCTTTCCTCCACATTCTTACCAGCATTTGTTGTTGCCTGTCCTTTGGATCAAAGCCATTTTAACTGGGGTTACATGGTATCTCGTTGTAATTTTGATTTGCATTTCTCTGATTAGTGATATTTAGCATCTTTCCTATTCCTCTTTGCCATTTGTATGTTGTCTTTTGAGAAATGTCTATTCATATCTTTTGCCCATTTTGAATGAGATTATTAGCTTTTTCCTTATAGAGTTTGAGTTCCTTATATACTATGGTTATTAATCCCTTGGCAGATGGATAGTTTGCAAATATTTTCTCTTGTTCTGTAGGCTGTCTCTTTGTTGATTGTTTCCTTTGCCATGAAGAGGATTTTTAACTTGATATGTCATTTGTCCATTTTTGCTTTGGTTGCCTGTACTTGTGGGGTATTACTCAAGAAATCTTTGCCCAGTCCAATGTCTTAGAGAGTTTCCCCAATGTTTTAGTGGTTTCATAGTTAGAGGTATTAGATTTAAGTTTTTAATTCATTTGGATTTGATTTTTGTGTTTGGTGGGAGATAGAGCTGTAGCTTCATACTTCTGCATATGGATAATCCAGTTTTCCCAGCACCATTTGTTGAAGAGACTGTCCTTACCCCAGTGTATGTTTTTCGTGCCTTTGTCAAAAATGAGTTCACTGTAGATGTATGGACTTATTTCTGGGCTCTCTATTCTATTCTATTGTCTATGTATCTGTTTTTATGTGAGTACCATGCTATTTTGGTTATTACTGCTCTGTAGTGTAATTTGAAGTCAGATAATGTGATTCTTGCAGTTTTGTTCTTTTTGCTCAGGATAGCTTTAGCTATTCTGGGTCTTCTGTTGTTCCATATAAATTTTGAGATTAATTTTTTTTTTTTGTGTGTGAAGCATGTCATTAGTATTTTAATAGGGATTGGATTGAATTTGTAGATTGCTTTGGGTACTTGCATATTGTAATAATACTGATTCTTCTAATTCATGAATGTGGAATACTTTTCCCTTTTTTTGTGTGTCCTCTTCAATTTATTGCCTCAATGTTTTGTAGCTTTCACTGTAAAGGTATTTCACTTGTTTGGATAAATTAACTCCCAGGTATTTTATTTGTAGCTATTGCAAATGGAATCAATTTCTTGATTTCTTTTTCAGATTGTTTGGTGTATAAAATGCTCCTTTTTCTTGTATTTTTATACTGCAACTTTACTGAATTTGTCTGTTCTAATAGTTTTTTTTTTTTTAATGGAGCCTAGCTTTTTTTTCCAAATTTAAGATTATATCATCTGCAAAAAATGATTTTTCCTTCTCAGTTTGGATGTCCTTTATTTCTTTTGCTCTGGCTAGGACTGTATCTGATTGCTCTAGCTAGGACTTCCAGTACTATGTTGAACAATGGTGAAAATGGGCATCCTTATCTCATTCCAGATTTTAGAGGAAAGGCTTCCAGTTTTCCCCCATTCGATATTATGCTAGCTGTTGGTCTGTTTTTATATGGCTTTTATTGTGTTGAAGTATGTTTCTTCTCTACCAAGTTTTTGGAGGTGTTTATTTTTAATCACAAAGGCATATTAAATTTTATCAAATGTTTTTAAGGTGTCAACTGAAATGTGTATGTTTTTTGTCCTTCATTCTGTTGATATGATATAGCATACTGATTAATTTGCATACATTGAACCTCTTGCATCCCTGGCATAAATCTCTCTTGGTCTTGATGAATGATGTTTTTAATGTGTTACTGAATTCAGTTTGCTAGCATTTTGTTGAAGGTTTTTGCATCAGTGTTCATGAGGGATATGGGAGCGTAGTTGTCTTTTTTGATGTATCTTTGTCTGATTTTGGCATCAGGGTGATACTGTCATTGTAGAATGAGTTTGGAAGTATTTCCTCCTTCTCTATTTTTTGGAGTAGTTTGAGTAGCGTTGGTATTAGTTCTTTATGTTTGGTAAAATTCGGCAGTGAAGTCATTGGATCCCAGGCTTTTCTTTGCTGAGAGACTTTTTATTATGCCTTTGATCTCATTACTTGTTATTGATCTGTTCACATTTTGGATTACTTCATGGTTCAATGTTGGTAGGTTGTATATGTCTAGGAACTTACTCATTTCTTCTAGGTTTTCCAATTTATTGGCATATAATTGCTTATAGTAGCTTCTAATGATCCTTTCAATTTCTGCAATATCAGTTGTAATGTCTCCTTTTTCATCTGATTTTGAGTCATTCTTTTTTCTTAGTCTAAAATTTTGATTTTTGTATTTTCAAAAAACCAGCTTCTGTTTCTCCTTTATATTGTTTTTCCTGTTTCAATTTCATTTATTTCCATTCTGATGTTATTTCTACTAATTTTAGGCTTGGTTTGCCCTTACTTTTCTAGTTCTTTAAGATGCATCATTAGGTTATTTATTTGAAGTTCTTCTAGTCTTTTGATGTAGGCACTTATTGCTATAAACTTTTCTTAGTAGTGCTTTTGCTGTATCTTATAGGTTTTGATATGTTTCCATTTTCATTTGTTTCAAGACATTTTTCAATTTTCTTCATTTCTTCATTGACCCACGGGTCATTCAGGAGCGTGTTTTTAAATTTCCATGTGTTTGTATAGTTTCCAAAATTCTTCTTTCTAGTTTTATTCTGTTGTGGTTAGAGAAGATATTTGATATAATTTCAACTTTTTGAACATTTTTAACACTTGTTTTTTGGGCTAATGTATGGTCTATCCTTAAGAATTATTCATGTGCTGAGGAGAAGAATGTATATTTTGCAGGTGTTGAATGAAATATTCTGCAAACATTTGTTAGGTCTGTTTGGTCTATAGTGTAGATTAAATCCCAAGTTTCTTTATTTTCTGTCCAGATGATCTGTCCAGTGATGAAAGTGGGGCGTAGAAGTCTGTAGCTATTATTGTATTGGGAATGTATCTCTCTTTAGTACTAATAATATTTGCTTTATATATATGGGTGCACTACTGTTGGGTACATAAATGTATTTACAATTGTTATATCCTCTGGCTGAATTGACTCTTATCATTTGGCTCATTTATCATCGTTAATGACTTTGTTTCTTTTTATTGTTTTTGTCTTGAAATCTATTTAGTCTGATGTAAGTATAGCTGCTATTCCTGTTTTTTAGTTTCCATTTGCATGAAATATCTTTTTCTATTCCTTTATTTTCAATCTATGTGTGTCCTTATAGGTGAAATGTGTTTCTGGTAGGCAACAGATCTTTGAATCTTATTTATTTTTAATCCGTTTAGTTACTCTGACTTTTGATTGGAGAATTTAGTCCATTTACATTCAATGCTATTGATAAGTAAGGACTTCTGCCATTTTGTTGTTTTTATCATTGTTTTGTGGTCTTCTTTCCTTTCTATCTTTTAATGAAGGCGATTTTTCTCAGGTGGTGGGTTTTATTTTCCTGCTTTTTTTGTGGATGTGTTGCATGTTTTTTTTTTTTTTTTTTTTT
>NW_016107353.1:8524411-8539727 GCF_001604975.1 Cebus imitator | reverse complement strand
TTTTAATTAGAAGTTACCATGAAGCTTGGGAATAGTATCTTATAAGCAATTATTTTAAATTGATGGCAACTTAATGTTGATTGCATAAACACATAAGAAAAGGGAAAAATAATTAAAAAAAAAAGTCTATACTTTAACTTCATCCCCCTGCTTGTAAACTTTTTGTTGTTTCTACTTACTTTATTGTACTGTCTTAAAAAATATAGTTATCATTTTTTATTGATTCATTTTTTAGTCTTTTTACCTAAGATATGAGTTTACACACCACAATTAATATAATATACTGTCTTTTTCTGTTTGCTTACTATTACCAGTGAGTTTTGTACCTTCAAATAATTTCTTTTTGCTCTTTAACATCCTTTTCTTTCAGACTGAAGGAATCTCTTTAGTGTTTCCTGTGTGATTGTTCTGGTGTTGATGACATTCTTCAGCTTTTGTTTGTCTGGGAAAATCTTTATTTTTTCTTCATGCTTGAAGAATACTTTGTTTGATATACCATCCTAGGATAAGAAATTTTTTCCTTCTGCATTTTAAGTATGTGTGGCAGCTTCTTCTGGCCTGTAAGGATTCCTGCTGCCAGATGTATTGGAGCTCCTTTGTGTGCTGTTTCTTTTCTGTTGCTACTTTTAGGATCCTTTCTTTATTCTTGACTTTTGGGAGTATGATTATTAAATGCCTCGAGGTAGTTTTATTTGGGTTGCTTAGCATTCTATAACCTTCCTGTACTTGAATATTAATATCTTGATTTGGAAAGTTATCTGTTATTATCCCTTTAATAAACTTTTTTTCCCCTGATCTGTCTTTCCTTTTCCTCTTTAAGGCCAATAACTTTTGAAACTATTTTCTAGTTCTTGTATGTCTGTTTCATTCTTCTTTCTTTTTCTTTTCTTTGATTTTGGTTTTTCTTCTTTCTTTCCTTTTTTTTGGGACAAGTCTCTCTCTGCCGCTCAGGCTGGAGTGCAGTGGCACAATCACAGCTCACTGCAGCCTTAGCCTCCTGGGCTTGAATGATTCTCCCACCTCAGCCTTCCAAGTAACTAGGACTACAGGCAAATGTCATTATACCTGGCTAAATGTTTTTTTCTTTTTTTTTTTTTTTTTTTTGTATAGAGATGGGGTTTTGCCATGTTTTCCAGGCTGGTCTTGAGCTCCTGGGCTCAAGTGATCTGCCTGCCTTGGCCTCCCAAAGTACTAGGACCACAGACATGAGCCGCTGTGCCTGGCTTTTAATTTTTTTTTCTTTTGTTTCCTCTGTGTATTTTTAATAGCTTGTCTTCAAGCTCACTGTCTTTCTTTTGATCACTTCTACTATTAAGAGACTGGGATGCATTCTTCAGTATGTCAGTTGTATTTTTCAGCTCCAGAAATTCTACTTGATTTTTAAAAATTACTTAATCTTTTTATTATATTTGTCTGATAGGATTCTAAATTCCTTCTCTGTTATCTTAAATTTTGTTGAGTTTCCTCAATTAGTATTTTGAATTCTTTATTTGAAAGGCCACATATCTCTGTCTCTCTGTGATTGGTCACTGGTGCCTTATTTAGCTCATTTGGGTAAGGTCATGTTTTACTGGATGGTCTTGATGCTGGTGGAGGTTCATCAGTGCCTGGGAATTGAAAAGTTTGGAATTGCAGTGTGTACCCATCTTTCTTGGGAGGGCTTTCCATATATTAAAAGGGAGTTGGGTGTTTTGACTAAGTTTTTGGTTACTGCAACTGTATCTGCATTAGAGCATGCCCCAAGCTGTGGCTGTTGCAGACCCGTAGAGGTACCATCTTGGTGGCCTTGAGTGAGTTTCAGAAGAATTCTCTGGATTACTAGGTAAAGATGCTTATTCTCTTCCCCTATTTTCTCCTAAACCAATGTAGTGTCTCTTTCTGTGCTGAGCTGCCTGCAGCTTTCAGACAGCTGACACAAGCACCCCTGTGGCCACTACCACTGATACTGTGCTGGGTTAGACCCCAAGCCAGCCCAAAACTGGGTTCCAACCAAGGCCTACAGTGGCCCCCTGCCTGGTTATGGCTTATGTTCACTCAAGGCCCAAGGGCTCTGCAGTCAACAAGTGGCAAATCCAGGCAGGCTTGTTTCCTTCTCTTCAGGGCAGTAAGTTTTCTCCATCCTTGGCTGGGTCCGGAGATACTGTCCAGGAGCCAGGGCCTGGAGTCATGAACCTAAGGTATCTACCTGGGGCTCTATTCTATTGTAGCTGACCTGGCACCTAAGCCACGAGACAACGTCATTCTCATTCTTCCCTTTTCTCAAGGCTTGTAGCCACCACCACCCTAGGTCCCTTGGCAAGTGCTGCCCGGCTTCTGCTGATGTTCACTCAAGCCCTGAGGGCTCTTTAGGCAACTTATGGTGAATACTGTCCATCTGAGCTTCTTCCTTTAGGGCACTGGACTTCCCTCTGGCTCAGTGCAGGTCCAGGGGCCAAAGCCATGAATCAGGGATCCCGGGAGCCATCTTGGTGATCTATTCCACTGTGGCTGAGCTGGTACCCAAACTGCAAGATGAAGTATCCTTTCATCTTCCCTCTCCTTTTCTCAAGCAAAAGGAGACTCTCCCCATAGCCACCACAGCCGGGTATATGCTGGGTCACACCCGAAGCCAGCATGGCTCTGAGTCTCACCCAGGGCCTGCAGTGAGCACAGCCTTGCTACCATTCCTGATTATTCAGGGCCCAGTGCCTCTGTAGTTAGCAGATAGTGAAGCCTGCCCAGACTGGGTCTTTTTATTCAAGGCATCAGGTTCCCTTCTGGCCCATGGTGTGTCTAGAAGTGTTGTCCAGGACCTAGAGCCAAGAATGGGGGGGCCTCACAACTCTGCCTGGTGCCCTATGCCACTGTGGCTGAGCTGGTATCCTAGTTGCAAGACAAAGTCCTTTTTACTCTTCCCCTCTCCTCAAGCTGAGGGAAGGAGCCTCTCCTGGAGCTGTGACTTGCACTGTCTGGGGTTGCGGGGGGAGTGATGCAAACACTCCCTTGGCCATTCCAGCTGGTATCTTACTAGGTCACATGCACCCCACACTCACTATCTTTGAGTCCAGCACAGCACCAGGACTTGCCCAGGACTTGGAGTCCTTGTAGTCTAGACTTCCTTTTATTTAGCATCACAGAGCACTTTGGCCTGCAGTGGCACGGCTTGTCGGAACGTAGGTTCTGACCTCTGGGATGGATGATTTGCCTCTGGTTAGGGCTGGTCTGAGTGCTCCCTCCATGGGTACCAGCTAAGCTCTGCCCCATGTTACTTTCCACTGTGACAGGGCAGCACTGTGTTCCAATGCAAAGTCCCACCATCACTGTGCTCTCCATCCCTTAAGTGCACAGATTCTCTCTCTATGCCATGTGGCCACTGCTGGGGATAGGGGAGGGGTGTTATAAGCAATTTATGGATGTCTTTTCTACCCACTTCAGTGCCTCTTTATATAAAACCAGGTAGTATGATTGCCAACTTGATTTTTTTTTTTTTTTTTGGCTGTTGTGAAGGTGCTTTTTTTTTTTGTGTGGATAGTTGTTCAATTTGGTGTTCTTGTGGAGGCTTCCATTCCACTGTCTTGATGTGCTTTCCAATCTAATCTTTCTATGTTTCTTATTATTGATATGTTTGGAGCATGTCTGGTATTTAATTCAGTGTTTCCTGTTTCCTGTCTGCTTTCTCCCCTCCGTTTTCTCCGTCCCTCCCTTTCTCTCTCCTCCCTTTTTCCCTCTTTATCTCCCTCCCTCTTTCCTTGATTTCTACTCAATGTTATTTTTTTTTTTCTCTTGGTTTCAAAGGTATACACTATAGTTTTTTTCTTTTATGGATTACATTTGTATATGTTTTAACAGCATATACTTATTTGAAGCTAGTAACTTTAACTGCTTCTGGAACAAAACAAGGACCTCAGAATATTTTAACTCTAAAGTACTGTCATATATACTGTTATCTAGCATTTTAGTTTTTCCTTATTTTTAACTTCCTCATTGGCCATTATTTTTCTATTGTATCGTTAATACCTAATTGGATTTATCAATATATATTTTGCCATTTTCTTTGGTCATGATAGATTTTGTGGTTCACAACTTTTAGTTTTCTTCTTGCTGAAGTATATCCTTGAGTAGTTCTTTCACAGAATCTGAGAATAATAAATTATGTTAGTCTTTTCATGTCTACATATGTCATTATTGTTCCCTCTCTCTGAAATCATTGCTTAACTGAATAATTTTAGATTCATATATTCATTGAGAGGTTTGTTTTATTTTAAATGTCTTTTTCTTTTTTTGAGACGAAGTCTCATTCTGTCATCCCATCTAAAATGCAGTGACACCATCTTGGTTCACTGCAACCTCTGGCTCCCAGGTTCAAGAAATTCTTTTGCCTCGGTCTCCTGAGTAGCTTACAGGTGTGCTTAGAGGGATTACAGGTGTAATTACAGGTGTGTGCCATCATGCCCAGCTAATTTTTTTTGTATTTTTTTTTTTTTTTTTTTTTTTTTTTTTTTTTTTTTTAGTAGAGATAGGGTTTCACCATGTTGGCCAGGCTGGTCTCAAACTCCTGACTTCAAGTGATCTGCCTGCCTTGGCCTCCCAAAGTGCTGGAATTATGAGTGTGAGCCACTGCATATGGGCAAATTTCTATCTTTTTATTTCTAGAAATTCTATATAGTTCTTTTTGAAATCTTCTTGTTCTTCAAAAATAATGTCCTATTCATGTCTACTAACATTGCTGCTTTTTTATTGCTTTAGAATTTAGGCACACCTTAAATCCCCTCTCGGTGTTTAATTTCCTCTTGTGGTGGTAAACTTATCTGCAACTGGAGTTTTTTGGTGGGAGTTCACTGGGTCCCCATTTGATGAGGCATTTGATTGTGGTGGTGAAGTTGAGTTTACCAATGTTATATACTATAGTTTCGCCTGGTTCAGACCAACTTTTCCATAAGAATTTTAGCCTTGGAGCTCCTATGTGAACATTGTAAATTCTGACTCCATACCCATGCATGGCACAGATTTGGGGTCTGATTTTTTACAGATAATCATTTTTTTCTATCTAAAATTCACTTTCCTTTTTACATCTTTGAGATATGGAGTATAGATTTTCTGTTTTGTGTTTCTCCATCACGGCAGCCCTTTGTCACTCCAGGGGAGCTTGTGACCTCCCCTCCTGTCTCCTATAGTGCTTCTGAAAGCATTCCTGTGTCCCATGCTTCTGAAAAACTCTTGGTCTGTTTGGTTTTAGCTCTTATTGGCTGCATTGGTGTTCCTGTTATGTTTCAACGTGTTTGGTAGAAATGGAAAGTTTACTTGCATTTACTTAGTTTACTCTGTTGACTGATAACTCTGTAAACACTCATGCTCTTATGAATAGGATAGGTTGCTAGAAGTGAAAGTCAGGAGACAGGATGTGAGCATTTAAAACTGGGTGGAAAGTGCTACAGTTGAAAAAACAAGGTTGTACCAGTTTGCACTGCCAATCTCATCACGAGTCATTTTCTTTCTTCCCTCACCATTAGCAATATGCAATACATAAATGTTTTATTCAATCTTAAATTTTAACATATAAATAAAAAATCAGAGGAAGGTTTTTTTTTTTTTTTTTTTCATGAATGACCCAAGGTTTTGGCCTGGTAAATCTGGAGTGCATGAGAGTACAGCTTTGCCTTTCTTATGTGCATGAGAGTACATCTTTCAGCTCTCCGTCAGTAGGATGTACATGAGGAGCAAGAGATGGCCCTGAGCCAGCGACCTCTGCAGGCAGCTGGACAGATACACGGAGAATTAAAGTTGTGATGAACTTTACTTATTGAACACATGCACAGTCAGGCTTGCTATACACATTTTCCTGGTGATGAGTGACCTGTCTGCTGCTGAAGTAGAGCTGAGGCCATGCCCAAATCCTTAGTTTTCTGGTCCCAAATCCAGTAGCACTGGTGGAAGCGGCTAGGATTTCGATGAGCAAAAAATGTTACCCCTTTTTCTAGAAGCAAGCTCCCTTGTTTCTCAATGTCTAAAATTGAGATTTCCTATTCTGCTCTTTAACTTTTTGGATGTTAGCTTCATTTGACTCCTCAGACCTAGGAGAAAGTGATAATGCGGAAACGTGGATCTGTTGTTTTTGAGAAGAAGGTCACTTTGGCAACAGGAGATTCTATTGTAAGCACCTGAGTTTGAGCTATGTTGCCTCTCACAAAGAGTCTTTTAAAATACTCACAATGGTCTCAATGTGGGCAATATGGCTGTGACTGTAGGCAGTAAGTGTGCTGTTACTGGAGGCGTTTTTGGATGACCACTTCATGGTACGTTGAAAATGAGCTTGGGTAGTGGCCGAACCAGTGAATGGCCTTCCTGTTGCCTTCCAGCCCTAAAAGCTGGCCTGTGCCTCATTGCTCCCTGTGCACATGGGGGTCGTGGAATTCCATCTGATCAGCCCTCTCTTCTCTGAGGCTGGGATTTTGTGGAAGGGTATTCTCTGCTTTTTCTCTAGGGGGGCTGCTTTGTGTATGTATTTATTATGTTTTAATAAACTTTGTTTACTTAGGCAAGGGAGAATTCAACTGTTCAGTGATGCCAGGGATCAACTCTGCACTTGATTTTTGGTGAAAAGTAATAAATGATTAGCTAAAATCAGGTTTAGGGATTGTCTGCAATTTTTTTCTTTTTCTTTGTTTAGAGACAGGATGACGTAGTGCAAAGAGAAAGATTTGGAGTCAGACTGACCCGAATCCTCCTCCAAAACTCCACTACATTCCAGCTGTGTGACTTTGTAAAAGTTACTTAACCTCACTAATCTTTCCTCATTTCCATGAAATAAAGATAATATTACTTACCCTAAAAGATCACTGCGAATATTTGTGATGCTTTTAAGACAACTCTGACTTTATTACTCCCCAATTAAAAATCCTTTAATGTCTTTTTGTTGTCTCTTTGGATAAATTTAAATTTTACATGGTGACTTCCAAGACCAAACTTGCCTCTCCAGCCTCATCTAGCTACACCCCTCTTTGACCTCAGCATCAGCCAGGGGCACTTATGCCTGTCAAACTCTCTCTCTTGCCCTGGGCCTTGGAACATGCCCTCCATTTGTCTGGAAGGTTTTGCTCCATCTGTTGGCTGGGCTACTTCCTACTCACTGTTCAAGTCTTAGTGTAGATCTCACACCTTCTCTCTGAGGCCTCCAACTGCCTCTGCCCCACTCTCCAGGTAGGCTTCCTCTCAGAAGCTGTCCTTGCCATTTGCAGTTTCTACTTTGAGCATTCATGATGCTGGGAATGCTTTGGTTTCTGGTTTGCCTCCTCCAGTAGATAAAAGGCCCACACAGGCAGAATTAGTGTCTCTCAGCCAGGCGTGGTGGCTCATGCCTGTAATGCCAGCACTTTGGGAGGCCAAGGTGGGCGGATCACCTGAGACTGTGAGTTCGAGACCAGCCTGGCCAACATGGTGAAATCCTATCCCAACTAAAAATATAAATATAGCCAGCTGTAGTCCCAGCTACTCAGGAGATTGAGGCATGAGAATCGCTTGAACCCGGGTGGCAGAGATTGCAGTGTGCCAAGATTGTGCCACTGCATTCCAGCTAGGGTGATGGAGCAAGACTCTGTCTCAAAAAAGAATTAGTGTCTCACTTCTTTACTGTTATATCTACTATTGAACACAATGCTAACACATAGTAAGTGCTTGATAAATGTTCATTGAATGAATGCATGAGATAACAAAGCAAGCATTTGGTTTAGTGCCAACACTTGGTAGGCACCTCAGTAAATGTCAGTTACCTTTCATGTTAACCGCTTCCTCTGCCCATGTCACCTTTCTATCTTAATCATGGATAATGGAAAACTATTTGTGACTGACTTAAGTGACTTAATTAATTAAGTCACTTAATGAATTTCTGTGACTCAGCCTCACCACTAATTCTTAATCATATTAAAATAAAAAAAGATACAGCTGAAGATTTCAAGATTAAAAATGAAAAAAATACAGCTGAAGTATATCTCAACAAAATAGGAAGAAACCAAGATTGTTGCATTTCAACATGGGATTGTATTTGTGATGGTGTCATGTGGGTTGGTCCCGGACTGTAGCATAAAGTATATGGCTAATACTTTTAATTGCTTCCTGCTGCCCTTACCTCTTCCATTAAAGAACAAGTACATCATGGAAAAAGTCCTAAAAATAGCACCTGCCTAGTTTGTGAAGAAGGGTATTTATGACGGGAATTAAGCTGTTGTTTAGCTGGGGATGTCTGAAATCTCAAATCGGGCTTTATTTTGCGACTAGAGCGCCACCCCAACCTTGTCAGCATCAAGCCCTCCCTTTTTCTTAGAATGTGTGGGCTGTTTGTACTCACTTTGTAGTCATAAAAACCCAAGTCATTTCTAAACAGAGAAGCTTTTTGGAATTCTGTGGAATGGAAAGAAACACACATATAGGTGCTGGGATGGATGTGCCAAGAGTAAGGATTTAAAGGACCAAGGTTTCTTGTCACCCTCGGAGGGAGATGTTGGGGCACTTGCAGATGATGGTAACGGTGGTATTTATGGAAGGTGCTCTACTTGTGTCCTTAAATGACCAGTGAAGCCAATTTGGTGGTAAGTGGTGAGTACCCTGGGATCAGTCTCAAAGAGAAAGTTCTCTGTGTTTGACTCTGGTTTCTTCTACTGCCATCATCCAGGGAGATGACAGCTGGTCCTCTTGAGAGATGGGGATCTTGAGGCTGCTGGTGCTGCCGACCCTTGTTAGGGCCCATTCTGGGTGTAGTGAATTGGCCAGGTCTTCAAGCTCTCAGAAAGACTATGAATTTGTTCACAACTTTGTCTAGTGTTATTCCCCAGTTCAAGCCTGCGTCTTTTCTCCCTAGAATCCTCCAGTGGCCTTGTAGCAGGCCTGTCTGCCTCCATGCTGCTCCTTCCAGGCCGTCCTCCACACTGCTGCCCAGTTGCTTTCATCAGGAGCACTTTGACTATAAACCCATCTTACTTAAAAGTTCTTAGCTATGCATCAAGGGCACATCAAATCCAGCCCTCCTTTAATTCAGCTTGATCACCGAGTATTGCCCTTTCTAGTCCCCCAAAACACAGTGACAACAACAAACCAAAAAAAATCCCTGTGTTTCAGCCACACCAGATTCCTCCCAAGTCAGCTCTTATACTGCCTTCCTTTATACATCTGAGCTTTCCCACACAGAGGAGCGTTGTCTGCCTTGTGGCTCATCTTTGAATGGAGATCTTAACAATCACTTTAAAATCTAAGCCTTTCTGACCACTTAAGTTTGTTGTCCTTTTCCTTTGCTGTTACTTCTACATAACAGTTCCTACCACTTGTTGCATTATATGCATTATATTTTAATAATTTGTTTACACTTCTGTCTTCTGTTCTAAACTGTGGGTTCCTTGGGGGTACATTTTTATGTTCAGCTCTCCATCAGATATTCAGTCAGTGGTTGTTTTCATTAGACTTTAGGATTTATAGAATTGATAGAGTCTGTGAGCCTACTTTTTTTTTTTTTTCTTCAAATATATGTACTTTACCAGTCTCCCGTTCTTCTTAGTCCATTTCAGTTCTGCTGTTCTTGGTCTCTGATCCTTGAGGAAGCCAAGAACTTTCTGGACCACCCCAGTTTTCGACTTGAAACTTCCTTATTCTCATCCAGAATCTCCTGAAGTAATACTTTTCTTTATTTGCACAAAACTATTTTTTTATATCAATAGTTTTTGGGGAAGAAGTGACATTTAGTTGCACGGATAAGTTCTTTAGTATTGATTTGAGGTTTTGGTGCACCCATCACCTGAGCAGCGTACACTGTGCCCAATGTGCAATCTTTTATTCCTCACTCCTCCATTATTCCCGCTTTGTCTCCAAAGTCCAGGGTATCATTCTTATGCCTTTGCATCCTCATAGTTTAGCTCACACTTAGGCGTGAGAACATGTGTTTGGTTTTCCATTCCTGAGTCACTTCACTTAGAATAATGGTCTCCAACTGCATCCAGGTTGCTGTGAATGTTATTATTTTGTTCCTTTTTATGGCTGAGTAGTAGTCCATGGGGTGTGTGTGTGTGTGTATCACCCATTTGTTGATTGATGGGCATTTGGGCTGGTTCCATAGTTTTGCAGTTGTGAGTTATGCTGCTGTAAACATGTATGTGCAAGTGTCTTTTTTTGTATAGTAACTTCCTTTCCTCTCGGTAGATACCCAGGAGTGGGATTGCTGGATCAAACGGTAGATCTTTTATTTCTTTAAGGAATCTCCATACTGTTTTCCATAGTTAACATTCATACCAACAGTGTAAAAGTGTTCCCTTTTCACCATATCCATGCCAACATCTGTTATTTTTTAAGTTTTAATTTATGGCCATTCTTGCAGGAGTAAAGTGGCATCACATGGTGGTTTTGATTTGCGTTTCCCTGATGATTTGTGATGTTGAGCATTTTTTTTGTATGTTTGTTGGCTATTTGTATATTCTCTCTTGAGAGTTGTGTCTATTCATGTCTTTAGCCCCCTCTTGGATAGGATTATTTTTTTCATGTTTTCATTTTTTTATGTGTTTATTGGCCATTTGTATATTTTTTCATATATCTGTTGGCCGTTTGTATATTCTCTTTTGAGAGTTGTCCCTATTCATGTCCTTAGCCCACTTTTTGATAGGATTTTTTTTTTTCTTGCTGATTTGAGTTCCTTGTAGATTCTGGATATTAGTCATTTGATACATGCATATTTTGGGAATATTTTCTCTCACTCTGTGGGTTGTCTGTTTACCCTGCTGATTATTTCTTTTGCTGACAAAAGTAGTAGTTTTTTAACACTGCCTACTCATTCACAAGAATGCGTGCATGCGCGCATGTACACACACACACACACACACACACACACACACACGTGTCTATTCTGATTTGCTCTTCACGGTATCTCTCTGGTATATGTGGTCAAGCTTTATTTTTCAGGTGAGGAAACTGACGCTTGGAGTTCTTGACTTGCCCAAGGTTGATCAGCTGTGAAGCCAAGAGTAGGGTTCCCAGGCTGAGACTGCCAGGTTCAGCCTTCTAAAGCTGCACCTTGATGAGCTTAATGTGTTTTCAGCCCTCTCTGTAATAGTGTCCCCAGCATCCCTTCATTTTCTGATAGGGCCTACCTATTCCCCACCTCCCTGTCTCACACTTTTGCGTGTGTGTTCACATTTTTTACTTCATTATTTTGTTGTCTAGTATGTGTATAGTTGATCCGTTACAAATCTGCGTCTGAGATCAATGCCTATATTTGTTTAAGCTAGTACAGGATATTCATGTGTTGTAGTATAACTTGATGGTTTACCTGTGGTGTTCAGCATGGTAACCACTGGCCATATATAACTACTAAGCAACTGAAATATGGCTTCTCTGAATTGAGAGGTATACTAGGTGTGAAATTCATATCAGATTTCAAACCTAGTGTGAAATAAATAATGTAAAATATCTCATTAGTGATTTTGTGTGTTGATTACATGATGAAATAATGTTTTAGATCTATTACATTCAATTATTAGGTTAAAATATTAAATTTTATTTGTTTCCATTTACTTTTGTTGTGACTGCTAAATCACATGAGACACACACTTGTGGCTTGCATTGTATTTCCATTGGTTAGTGTTAATTTAGACTGTGTTGAGTTAGACTTATGTTTGAATTTCAGCTTCATCTCTTAATTAGCTTTGTGCGACTTAAATTTTGGGCAACTTAGCTTGTCTTGGATAACTTTTCTTTGTCTATAGAGATCAATATTTACCTCACATGTTGTAATAAGGACGAAATTGTATTTTGTATGTGAGGTACTCAGCCTGGAACCTGGCATGGGAGCAGAGGGATTTAAAGCCTGGACTCTGGAGTTAAATTTTACAAGGATTTCAACACTGGCTGCACCCTTAAAACCTTCGTGGCCTTGAACAAGTTACTTTTCTAAGCCTTAGTTTCTTCTTATAAAACAGCAATGATAATAGCAGGTACCTCATAGTTATGAGAATTAACTAAATATAAAGGGCTTACGAGCTCAGAGTAGGGCATGTAGTAAGGGCTCAACAAATAACCAGTGCCATATGCCCTCACTCCTGGGGAAGGGCATCTGCTGGAAACATTCATGCTATTAAATGGTCTACATGGACTCTTGTTTTTATTTTTATTTCTTCAAGGACAGTACATACAATTAGAATATGACCCTAAGACATAACATATATATTCTTGTCTATATCATGATTATTGTAGCATTTTACGAATATTCTTGATATTTTTGTCAAGAATTATACAGAGGAATTGAAATCAGGCTCTTGAAGAGATAGCTGCACTCCCATGCTCATTGCAGTATTATCCACAATAACCAAGACGTGGAAGAAACCTAAATATCTATTGATGGATGAATAAAGAAAATGTGTTATATGCACACTGTGGAATATTATTCAGTCTTACAAAAGAATCAAATCCTGCCATTTGTGACAATATGGATGAACCTGGAGGACATTATGCTAAGTGAAATAAGCCAGACACAGAAGGACAAATGCTGCATGATAGCACTTGTATTATTAATCCAAAATAGTCAAACTTGGAGAAGCAGAGAATAGAATACCAATTTCCAGGGACTGGGGGAAGGACAAAACCAGGAGATATTAGTCAAAGGGCACAAAGTTTCAGTTATACAAGATACTTGAGTCCTAGAGATACATAGTATAGCCTAGTGCCTATAGTTAAAAATATTGTTTACTTAAAAATTGCTAAGAATGTAGAACTTACATTAAGTGTGTTTATCACAGAAAATAAGAGGGCAGGAGGAAAGAGGGAATGTTCCCTAAATCATTCTATGAAGCCAGTATCACCATAATATCAAAACCAGGAAAGGATATAACCAAAAAAGAAAACAACAGACCAGTATCCCTGATGAACATATATGCAAAAATCCTTAACAAAATACTAGCTAACCAAATCCAACAACATATCGAACAGATAATCTGCCATGATCAGCTGGGTTTCAAACCAGGGATGCAGGGATGGTTTAACATCCACAAGTCAATAAATGTGATATACCACATAAACAGAATTAAAAATAAAAATCACATGGTCATCTCAGTAGACGCAGAAAAAGCATTTGACAAACCCAGCGTTCCTTTATGATTAAAACTCAGCAAAATCGGCATACAAAGGACATACCTCAATGTAATTAAAGCCCACCTATGACATACCCACAGCCAACATAACATCTAATGACGAAAAATTGAAAGCGTTCCATCTGAGAACTGGAACAAGACAAGGGTACCCACTCTTACTACTTGTCTTGAACATAGTACTGGAAGTCCTAGCTAGAGCAATCAGATTCAAGTGATTCTTAGGCCTCAGCTTCCTGAGTAGCTGAGATTACAGGCATGTGCCACCACTCCCGGCTAATTTTGTACTTTTAGTAGAGACAGGGTTTCTGCACGTTGATCAGGCTGCTCTTGCACTCCCGACCTCAGGTGATCTGCTGGCCTTGGCTTCCCAAAGTGCTGGGATTACAGGCATGAGCCACTTCATTAACATCTATAAACAAGTAAAAAATAGATATGTGTATTATAGTTCCTGATGAGTACAATAAAAATCCTGTTGATAAATAGTAACAGAAGAAGGAAGTGGGTGAAGAAAATGTTTTAGAGAGGGTGTTAGGGAAGGCTTCTATAAGGAGATTACACTTAATTTGAGACCTAAAGGCTGAGAAGAGTCCATCCACATGGAAAGTAGGAGAGGAGCATTCTGAGCTCCCACATGGCAAGAGCTGGTGTCTGCAGAAAGCCAGTGGATGGGATGGGTGTAGTGCCTTACAAAGGGTAATCCCAGAACTTTGGGAGGCCAAAGTGTGCAGATCACTTGAGGTAAGGAGTTCCAGACTAGCCTGGTCAACATAATTAAACCCTATCTCTACTAAAACTACAAAAATTCGCCTGGCCTGGTGGCTTGCACCTGCAATCCCAAATACTTGGGAAGCTCAGGCATGAAAATCCCTTGAGCCCCAGAAGTGGAGTTTGCAGTGAGCCAAGATCAAGCCACTGCACTCCAGCCTGGGTCACAGAGCAAGACTGTCCAAAAAAAAAAAAAAAAAAAAAGGCCAGTAGGTGGAGGATGCTTGGTGAAGTCAGAAGGGTTCAGATTAGCATGGAAAGATAGGCAGGGGATTGTAGGTCACAGCAAGAATGTAGATTTTATTTGAAATGTGATGGAGTCTGATCCAAAAAGCTCTATCTTGTGCAATAGTGTCAATAGGACTTTGAATGTCTGGTAGAATTCAGCTGTGAATTTGTCTGGTACTGAACTTTTTTTTTGGCTGGTGTTTTTAAAAAATTTTTTTATTGTGCCTTAGGTTCTGGGATAACATGTGCAGATCATGCAGAATTGTTGCATAGGTGCACACATGGCAATGTAGTTTGCTGCCTTCATCCCCCCTGTCACCCACATCTGGCATTTCTCTCCATGTTATCCCTCCCTGACCTCATTCCCCTGCTGTCCTTCACTTGCCCCCTCAACAGACCCCAGTGTGTGATGTACCCCTCCCTGTGTCCATGTGTTCTCATTGTTCAACATCTACCTGTGAATGAGAACATGTGGTGTTTGATTTTCTGTTCTTGTGTCAGTTTGCTGAGAATGATGGTTTCCAGATTCATCCATGTCCCTACAAAGGACAAGAACTCATCATTTTTTATGGCTGCATAGTATTCCATGGTGTATATATGTGACATTTTGCTTGTCCAGTCTATCATGGATGGGCATGTGGGTTGGTTCCAGGTCTTTGCTATTGCAAACAGTGCCACTATGAACATATGTGTGCATGTGTCTTTATAATAGAATGATTTATAATCCTTTGGGTATATACCGAGTAATGGGATTGTTGGGTCAAATGGAATTTCTATTTCTAGGTCCTTGAGGAAGTGCCACACTGTCTTCCACAATGGTTGAACTAGTTTACACTCCTGCCAACAGTGTAAAAGTGTTGCTATTTCTTCACATCCTCTCCAGCATCTCTTGTCTCCAGATTTTTTAATGATCGTCATTCTAACTGGTGTGAGGTGGTATCTCAATGTGGTTTGATTTACATTTCTCTTATGAGCAGGGATGATGAGCATTTTTTGTTTTTTGGCCTCATATATATCTTTTTTTGGAAAGTGTCTGTTCATATCCTTTGCCCACTTTTGGATGGGTTTGTTTGTTTTTTCTTATAAATCTGTTTTAGTTCTTTGTGGATTCTGGATATTAGCCATTTGTCAGATGCGTAGATTGCAAAAATTTTTTCCCATTCTGTTGGTTGCTGGTTCACTCTAATGATTGTTTCTTTTGCTGTACAGAAGCTCTGGAGTTTAATTAG
>NW_016107353.1:8514183-8523061 GCF_001604975.1 Cebus imitator | reverse complement strand
TGTTGCCTCCGAGGCCTCTGTTCTGTTCCATTGGTCTGTATCTCTGTTTTGGTACCAGTACCATGCTGTTTTGATTACTATAGCCTTGTAGTATAGTTTGAAATCAGGTAACGCGATGCCTCCCACTTTGTTCTTTTTGCTTAGAATTGACTTGGCTATGCGGGCTCCCTTTTGGTTCCATATGAAGTTTAAGGTGTTTTTTTCCAGTTCTGTGAAGAAGGTCATTGGCAGCTTGATGGGGACAGCATTGAATCTGTAAATTACTTTGGGCAGTATGGCCATTTTCACAGTATTGATTCTTCCTAACCAAGAACATGGAATGTTCCTCCATCTGTTTGTGTCCTTTCTTATTTCATTGAGCAGTGGTTTGTAGTTCTCCTTGAAGAGATCCTTTATATCCTTTGTTAGTTGTATTCCTAGATATTTTATTCTCTTTGAAGCAATTGTGAATGGGAGTTCATTCATGATTTGGCTATTTGTCTGTTATTGGTGTACAGGAATGCTTGTGAGTTTTGCACATTGATTTTGTATCCTGAGACTTTGCTGACATCGCTTATCAGTTTCAGGAGATTTTGGGCTGAGACAGTAGGGTCTTCTAGATATACAATCTTGTCTGCAAATAGAGACACTTTGACTTCCTCCTTTCCTATTTGAATACCCTTTATTTCTTTTTCGTACCTGATTGCTCTGGCTAGAACTTCCAATACTATATTGAATAGGAGTGGTGAGAGAGGGCGTCCTTGTCTAGTGC
Source organism: Cebus imitator (assembly GCF_001604975.1). Taxonomy (NCBI): domain Eukaryota; kingdom Metazoa; phylum Chordata; class Mammalia; order Primates; family Cebidae; genus Cebus; species Cebus imitator. The sequence continues at coordinate 8,522,310 of NW_016107353.1, read as the reverse complement.
CAGATTTCAAAGAGAATGCTTCCAGTTTTTCCCCATTCAGTATGTTATTGGCAGTTGGTTTGTCATAAATAGCTTTTATTATTTTGAGATACGTTCTGTCAATACCTAGCTTATTGAGAGCTTTTAGCCTAAAGGGCTACTGAATTTTGTCAAAGGCCTTCTCTGCATCAGTTCAGATAATCATGTGGTTATCATCTTTGGTTCTGTTCATGTGGTGAATTACGTTTATAGACTTGCGTATGTTGAACCAGCCTTGCATCCCCAGGATGAAGCCTACTTGATCATGGTGGATAAGCTTTTTGATGTGCTGTTGCAATCGATTTGCCAGTATTTTATTGAAGATTTTAGCATCTATGTTAATCATGGATGTTGGCCTGAAGTTTTCTTTTCTTGCTGAGTCTCTGCCAGGTTTTGTTATCAGGATGATGTTGGTCTCATAAAATGATTTGGGAAGTATTCCGTCTTTTTCAATTGTTTGGAATAGTTTCAGAAGGAATGGTACCAGCTCTTCTTTGTATGTCTGCTAGAATTTGGCTATGAACGCATCTGGACCTGGGCTGTTTTTGGGTGGTAGGCTCTTAATTGCTGCCTCAACTTCAGACCTTGTTATTGGTCTATTCAGGATTTTGACTCCTTCCTGGTTTAGGCTTGGGAGGATGCAAGTGTCCAGGAATTTATCCATTTCTTCCAGGCTTAGTAGCTTATGTGCATAGAGTTGTTTGTAATAATCTCGGATGATTTGTATTTCTGTGGAATCTGTGGTGATATCGCCTTTATCATTTTTTATTGCATCTATTTGATTCTTCTCTCTTTTCTTTTCTATAAATCTGGCTAGTGGTCTATTTTGTTGATCTTTTTGAAAAGCCAGTTGCTGGATTTATTGATTTTTTTTGTTTTTCTGAAGGGTTTTTTGTGTCTCTATCTCCTTCAGTTCTGCTCTGATCTTAGTTATTTCTTGTCTTCTGCTAGGTTTTCAGTTTTTTTTGATCTTGCTCCTCTAACTCTTTCAATTTTTACAAGAGGGTGTCGATATTAGATCTTTCCTTGCTTCTCATGTGGGCATTTATTGCTATGTATTTTCCTCTAGAGACTGCTTTAAATGTGTCCCTGAGATTCTGGTATGTTGCGTCTTCCTGCTCATTGGTTTCGAAGAACATCTTTATTTCTGCCTTCATTTCATTGTTTATCCAGTCAACATTCAAGAGCCAGTTGTTCAGTTTCCATGTAGCTGTGTGGTTGTGAGTTTCTGAATTCTGAGTTCTAACTTGATTGCACTGTGGTTTGAGAGACTCTTTGTTATGATTTCCATTCTTTTGAATTTGCTGAGGAGTGATTTACTTCCAATTATGTGGTCAATTTTACAGTAGGTGTGATGTGGTGCTGAGAAGAATGTATATTCTGTGGATTTGGGGTGGAGAGTTCTGTAAATGTCTATTATGTTTGCTTGCTCCAGATCTGAGTTCAGGTCCTGGATATCCTTGCTAATTTTCTGTCTTGTTGTTGATCTGTCTAATATTGACAATGGGGTGTTAAAGCCTCCTACTATTATTGTGTGGGAGTCTAAGTCTCTTTGTAAGTCATTAAGAACTTGTTTTATGTATCTGGGTGCTCCTGTATTGGGTCCATATATATTTACAACCGTTAGCTCTTCTTGCTGCATTGATGCTTTTACCATTATGTAATGTGCTTCTTTGTCTCTTTTGATCTTTGTTGGTTTAAAGTCTATTTTATCAGAGACGAGAATTGCAACTCCTGCTTTTTTTTGTTCTCCATTTGCTTGGTAAATCTTCCTCCATCTGTTTATTTTGAGCCTTTGTGTATCCTTGCATGTGAGATGGGTTTCCTGGATTCAGCACACCAATGGGTTTTGGCTTTTTATCCAATTTGCCAGTCTGTGTCTTTTGATTGGGGCATTTAGTCCATTTACATTTTGGGTTAATATTGTGTGAATTTGATCCTGCCATTTTGATGCTAGCTGGCTGTTTTGCCCATTAGTTGATGCAGTTTCTTCATTGTGTTGATGCTCTTTACCATTTGGCATGTTTTTGGATTGGCTGGTACTGGTTATTCCTTTCTATGTTTAGTGTCTCTTTCAAGAGCTCTTGTAAAGCAGGCTTGGTGGTGATGAAATCTCTGAGTACTTGCTTGTTCATAAAGTATTTTATTTTTCCTTCCCTTATTACGCTTACTTTGGGTGGATATGAAATTCTGAGTTGAAAGTTCTTTTCTTTAAGGATATTGAATATTGGCCCCCACTCTCTTCTGGCTTGTAGGGTTTCTGCTGAGAGATCTGCTGTGAGTCTGATGGGCTTCCCTTTGTGGGTAACCCGACCTTTCTCTCTGGCTCCTTTTAGCATTTTCTCCTTCATTTCAACCCTGGTGAATCTGATGATTATGTGCCTTGGAGGGGGTTGCTCTTCTTGAAGAATATCTTTGTGGTGTTCTCTGTATTTCCTGGACTTGAATGTTTGCCTGCCTTGCTAGGTTGGGGAAGTTTTCCTGTATAATATCCTGAAGAGTATTTTCCAGCTTGGATTCATTCTCTTCGTCACATTCAGGTATACCTATCAAATGTAGATTAGGTCTTTTCACATAGTCCCTTATTTCTTGGAGACTTTGTTCATTCCCTTTTTCCCTTTTTTTCTCTAATTGTGCCTTCTTGTTTTATTTCATTGAGTTGATCTTCGGCTTTTGATATCCTTTCTTCTATTTGGTCAGTTTGGCTGTTGAAACTTGTGTATGCTTGGCAAAGTTCTCGTGTTGTGTTTTTCAGCTCCATCAATTCACTTGTATTCCTCTCTAAGTTGTTTGTTCTGGTTAGCAGTTCGTCAAATCTTTTTTCAAGGTTATTAGTTTCTTTGCATTGGGTTAGAACATGTTCTTTTAGCTCCAAGAAGTTTCTTATTACCCACCTTCTGAAGCCTGATTCTGTGAATTCATCACACTCATTCTCCATCCAGCCTTGTTGCCTTGCTGGTGAGGAGTTGTGACCCCTTGTAGGAGGAGAGGCATTCTGGTTTCGGGTGTTTTCATCCTTTTTGCGCTGGTTTCTTCCCATCTCTGTGGATTTATCCACCTGTCTTCTTTGTAGTCGCTGACTTTCAGATTGGGTCTGAGTGGACATCCAGTTTGTTGATGATGAAGTTATTTCTTTCTGTTTCCTAGTTTTCCTTCTAACAGTCAGGACCCTCTGCTGTAGGACTGCTGAGGTCCGCTCCAGGCCTTGCTTGCCTGGGGATCACCTGCAGCAGCTGCTGAACAGTAAGGGTTGTTACCAGTTTCTTCTTCTGCTATCTTTGTCCCAGAAAGATATCTGCCAGATGTCATTCTGAGCTCTTCTTTATGAGGTGACTCTTTGGATATACAGGGGCCAGGGAGCTGCTTGAGGAGACAGTCTGTCCTTTATAGGAGCTCAAATGCTGAGCTGTGAGCTCCATTGTTCATTCAGAGCTACTGGGCAGGTACATTTAAATCTGCTGCAGTAGAACTCATAAACGCCCCCCCTCTTTTTTTTTTTTCCCCAGGTGCTCTTTCCCAGGGAGTTAGGGCTTTAATTATGAGTTTCTGTTGTGCTGCTGCCTTTTTTCAGGGCTGCCCTGCCCAGTGAGGACGCAGCCTAGTCACTGTCTGCCACAGAGCCTTTGCTGAGCTGCTGTGGGCCTTGCCCAGCTGCCATGTGAACTTCCCTGTGGTCTTCTTTATACGGGTATATTTAGAACTGCCTTGGCAATGGCGGCCCACCTTTGTAATGGCGGGCTGCCTTGGCAATGGCGGGCTGCCTTGGCAATGGCGGGCTGCCTCAGCAATGGCGGACTACCTCCGTAGTGGTGGATGCCTCGGTAATGGTGGACGCCCCTCCCCCACAGAGCTGGATGTCCTGGGTTCAGCTGTGTTTGCTGTGAAACTTTTAATCCAGAGCGTTTCCAATTGCTGTTTTTTTTGTGGGGGTGGGACCAGTTGAGTCTGATTACCTGGCTCCCTGCCTCAGAGCCTTTTTTTTTTTTTTTTTAGTTGAACAGTCGATTGTGTCTCCCAGGGGTTCCAGTCACGTGTTGAAAAGGTGCCGGGATCTGTGTGATTTCCCATGTGGCGACCCACTGCATGGGCTGAAAAAGTCACGCTGAGATTCATGGTGCTCTTTTGCCTGGGAATCTCCTGGCCTGGCTCCCTGTTTCAGTCCCCTTTTATATCAATTGAATGGGCGGCTCTGTCTCCCAGGAGCTCCAATCGCCAGCTAAAATGGCACCTGGACCGGTGTATTTTGTATGGAGAACCGCTGCGCCAGGGTGCCGGCCAAAACAGTCACACCAGCCAACACAGCCACATCGGCCAACACAGCCGTGCTGGCAACCTGTGGGGATCCTCTGCCTGGGAATCTCATGGTCTGTGGGCAAGAAAAATCCATCTGGAAATGTGGCTTCCACTCATCCTCCATGCTTTCACTGTGAGCTGCAATGCTGAGCTGTTCCTAATTGGCCATCTTGGATCCGTCTCCTCATGTTTAAGTCTTTAATCCATCTGAAGTTAATTTTAATGTAAGGTGTCAGGAAGCGGTCCAGTTTCTGCTTTCTGCATACTGCTAACCAGTTTTCCCAGCACCATTTATTAAACAGGGAATGCTTTCCCCAATGCTTGTTTTTGACAGGTTTTTCAAAGATCAGATGGTTTTAGATGTGTGGCATTGCCTCCAAGGCCTCTTTCTGTTCCTTGGTCTATATCTGTTTTGGTACCAGTACCATGCTGTTTTGATTACTGTAGCCTTGTAGTATAGTTCAAAATTAGGTATATAGTTTGATGCCCCCAGCTTTGTTCTTTTTGCTTAGGATTATCTTGGCTATGTGGGCTCTTTTGGTTCCATATGAAGTATAAGATGGTTTTTTTTTCCGGTTCTGTGAAGAAGGTCACTGGTAGCTTGATGGGGATAGCGTTGAATCTGTAAATTACTTTGGGCAGTATGGCCATTTTCACAGTATTGATTCTTCCTAACCATGAGCATGGAATGTTTTTCCATATGTTTGTGTCCTCTCTTATTTTGTTGAGCAGTGGTTTGTAGTTCTCCTTGAAGAGGTCCTTCACATCCTTTGTTACTTGTATTCCTAGTTTTTTTATTCTCTTTGTAGCAATTGTGAATGGGAGTTCACTGGTGATTTGGCTCTCTGTTAATCTGTTATTGCTGTATAGAAATGCTTGTGTTTCTGCACAATGATTTTATATCCTGAGACTTTGCTGAAGTTGCTTATCAGTTTCAAGAGATTTTGGGGTGATATGATAGGGTCTTCTAAATATACAGTCATGTCATCTGCAAATAGAGACAATTTGATTTCCTCCTTTCCTCACTGAATACACTTTATTTTTTTTTCTTGCCTAATTGCTCTGGCTAGAACTTCCAATACTATACTGAATAGGAGTGATGAGAGAGGGCATCCTTGTCTAGTGCTGGATTTCAAAGGGAATGCTTCCAGTTTTTGCCCATTCAGTATTATATTGGCTGTAAGTTTGTCATAAATAGCTTTTATTGTTTTGAGATATGTTCTTTCAATACCTAGTTTATTGAGAGTTTTTAGTATAAATGGCTGTTGAATTTTGTTGAAGGCCTTCTCTGCATCTATTGAGATGATCATGTGGTTTTTGTATTTGGTTCTGTTTATGTGGTGAATTACGTTTACAGACTTGCATATGTTCAACCAGCCTTGCATCCCCAGGATGAAGCCTACTTGATCATGCTGGATAAGCATTTTGATGTGCTGTTGCAATCAGTTTGCCAGTATTTTATTGAAGATTTTTGCATCATGTTCATCATGGATATTGGCCTGAAGTTTTCTCTTTTTGTTGAGTGTCTGCTGGGTTTTGGTATCAGGATGATGTTGGTCTCATAAAATGAGTTGGGAAGGACTCCCTCTTTTTGTATTGTTTGGAATAGTTTCAGAATGAATGGTACTAGCTCCTCTTTGTACGTCTGGTAGAATTCAGCTGTGAACCCATCTGGACCTGGACTTTTTTTGGTTGGTAGGCTACTAATTGCTGCCTCAACTTCAGCCCTTGTTATTGGTCTGTTCAAGTTTTCAACTTCTTTCTGGTTTAGGCTTGGGAGGATGCTAGTGTCCAGGAATTTATCCATTTCTTCCAGATAACTGGTTTATGTGCATAGAGTTGTTTGTAGTAATCTCTGATTGTAGTTTTTTATTTCTGTGGAATCTGTGGTGATAGCCCCTTTATCATTTTTTTATTGCATCTATTTGATTCTTCTCCATTTTCTTGTTTATTAATCTGGCTAGTGGTATGTCTATTTTGTTGATCTTTTCAGAAAACCAGCTCCTGGATTCATTGATTTTTTTTTGAAGGGTTTTTTCATGTCTCTATTTCCTTCAGTTCTGCTCTGATCTTAGTTATTTCTTGACTTCTGCTAGCTTTTGAGTGTTTTTGATCTTGCCTCTCTAGCTCTTTGAATTTTGATGATAGGGTGTCAATTTTAGATCTTTCCTCACTTCTCCTGGGCATTTATTGCTATAAATTTCCCCCTAGACACTGCTTTACATGTGTCCCAGAGATTTTGGTACATTGTATCTTCGTTCTCGTTGGTTTCAAAGAACATCTTTGTTTCTGCCTTCATTTCATTGTTTATTTGGTTGACATCCAGGAGCCAGTTTTTGTGTTTCCATGATGTTGTATGGTTCTGAGTTAGTTTCGTAATTCTGAGTTCTCATTTGATTGCACTGTGGTCTGAGAGACTGTTTGTTACGATTTCCATTCTTTTGCATTTGCTGAAGAGTGATTTCCAATTATGAGGTCAATTTTAGAGTAGGTGCAGTGTAGTGCTGAGAAGAATGTATATTCTGTGGATTTGGGGTAGAGATTTCTGTTGATGTCTATTGGGTCCACTTGGTCCATATCTGAGTTCAAGTCCTGGATATCCTTGTTAGTTTTCTGTCTTGTTCATCTTTCTAATATTGACAGAGAGTTGTAAAGTTTCCCAGTATTATTGTGTGGGAGCCCAAGTCTCTTTGTAGGTCATCAGGAACTTGCTTTATGTATCTGGGTACTCCTGTATTGGATGCATATATATTTAAGATCATTAGCTCTCCTTGTTGCATTGATCATTTTACTATTATGTAATACCCTACTTTGTCTCTTTTGATTTTTGTTGGTTTTAAGTCTATTTTATTGGAGACTAGGATTGCAACTCCTCCCTTTTTTTTCCTCTCCATTTGCTTGGTAAATCTTCCTCCATCCCTTTATTTTGAGCCCAGGTGTGTCTTCACACTTTAGATTGGTTTCCTGGATACAGCACACTGATGGGTCTTGACTTTTTATCCAATTTGACAGTCTGTGTCTTTTGATTGGGGCATTTAGCCCTTTTACATTTAAGGTTAATATTGTTATGTGTGAATTTGATCCTGCCATTTTGATGCTAGCTGGTTGTTTTGCCCATTTGTTGATGCAGTTTCTTCATTGTGTCAATGCTCTTTACCATTAGTTACGTTTTTGGAGTGGCTGGTACTGGTTGTTCCTTTCTATGTTTAGTACTTCTTTCAGGAGCTCTTGTAAGGCAGGCCTGGTGGTGATGAAATCTCTCAGCAATTGCTTGTTCATAAATGATTTTATTTCTCCTTCGCTTATGAAGCTTAGTTTGGCTGGATATGAAATTCTAGGTTGAAAGTTCTTTTCTTTAAGGATGTTGAATATTGGTCCCCACTCTCTTCTGGCTTGTAGGGTTTCTGCCAAGAGATCCATTTGAGTCTGATGGGCTTTCCTTTGTGGGTAACCTGACCTTTCTCTCCCTTAGCAATTTTCCTCCATTTTAACCCTGGTGAACCTGTCGATTATTGCCTTCGGGTTGGTCTTCTTAGAAATATCTTTGTGGTGTTCTGTGTATTTCCTGGACTTGAATGTTGGCCTACCTTGCTAAGTAGGGGAAGTTCTCCTGGATAAAATCTTGAAGAGTGTTTTCCAGCATGGATTCATTCTCTCCGTCACATTCAGGTGTACCTATCAAATGTATATTAGGTCTTTTCCCATAATCCCATATTTCTTGAGGCTTTGTTCATTTCTTTTCACTCTTTTCTCTATTATTGCCTTCTCGTTTTATTTCATTGAGTTAATCTTCAATCTCTGATATCCTTTCTTCTG
>NW_016107353.1:8508388-8511893 GCF_001604975.1 Cebus imitator | reverse complement strand
GGAGAGGTGTTCTGGTTTCGGGTGTTTTCATCCTTTTTGTGCTGGTGTCTTCCCATCTTTATGGATTTATCCACCTGCCGTCTTTGTAGTTGCTTGCTTTCAGATTGGGTCTCTGAGTGGACATTCTGTTTGTTGATGATGAGGTTATTTCTGTTTCTTAGTTTTCCTTCTAACAGTCAGGACCCTCTGCTGTAGGACTGCTGAGGTCCACTCCAGGCCCTGCTTGCCTGGGGATCACCTGCAGCAGCTGCAGCACAGTAAGGGTTGCTACCAGTTTTCTTCTTCTGCTATCTTTGTCCTAGAAGGATACCCGCCAAGTGTTAGTCTGATCTCTCCTTTATGAGGTGGCTCTTTGGATATACAGGGGTCAGGGAGCTGCTTGAGGGGACAGTCTGTTCTTTATAGGAGCTCAAATGCTGAGCTGTGAGCTCTGTTGTTCATTCAGAGCTGCTGGGCAGGTACGTTTAGGTCTGCTGCAGCATAACTCATAAACCACTTTTTGTTCCCAGGTGCTCTGTCCCAGGGAGTTAGGGCTTTATGAGTTTCCATTGTGCTGTGGCTTTCCTTTTTTTTTTTTTCTTCATAGCTGCTCTGCCCAGCAAGGAGGCAGCCTAGTCACTGTCGGCCTATAGCAGCTTTGCTGAGCCGCTGTGGGCTCCACCCAGCTGCCGAGTGAACTTCCCTGCAGTCCTGTTTATATGGGTATAGTTAGAACTGCCTCGGACATGGTGGGTTGCCTTGGCAACGGCTGGCTGCATCAGCATTGGCTGACTACCTGCCTATTGTTGGAGTGCCTCGGTAATGGCGAACGCCCCTCCCCCACAGACCTGGACTGTCCTGGGTTCAGCTGTGCTTGCTGTGAAACTCTCAATCCAGAGAGTTTGATTGCTGTTTTTTTGTGGGGGTGGGACCAGCCGAGCCTAATTGCCTGGCTCCCTGCCTCAGAGCCTTTTTTTTTTTAAGTTGGTGTTCCAGTCGTCTGTTGAAGAGGCGCCGGGATCTGTGTGTTTTCCTGTGCGGCGACTCACTGCGCTGGCTTAAACAGCGGCACTGAGAAGTGTGGCGCTTTTTTTGCCCTGGAATCTACTGTCCTGGTTCCCTGTTCAGTCCCTTTTTTAAACAGATGAATGGGCAACTTCCCATGGCTCCAATCGCCAGCCAAAAGGGCACCTGGACCAGTGTGTTTTGTGTGGAGAACCACTGCGCTGGGGCACTGACAAAGCAGCTGTGCTGGCCGACACAGCTGTGCTGGCGACCCGTGGGGCTCCTCCGCCTGGGAATTTCCTAGTCTGTGGGCAACACAAATGTGGCATCCACTCACTCTCTGTGTTCACTGGGAGCTGCAATCCTGAGCTGTTCCTAAACGGCGATCTTGGATCGATCCCCCACGTCACTTGACATTTCTTTTCTTCTTTTTCTTTTTCTTTTTTTGGAGACAAAGTCTCACTCAGTTGCATAGGCTGGAGTGCAATAGTGCAATCTGTACTCACCACAACCTCTGCCTCCTGGGTCAAGCGATTCTCCTGCCTCAGCCTCCCAAGTAGCTGGGATTACAGGCACCTGCCACCACACTCATTTTGTATTTTTAGTAGAGATGAGGTTTATCCATGTTGATCAGTCTGGCTCGAACTCCTGAACTCAGGTGATCCACGCGACTCTGCCTCGGAAAGTGCTGGGATTACAGGCATGAGCCACCACACCCGGCCGACATTTCTTAAAATTAGTGTTTGTCTTTTCAATCTAGGGTGAAATATATTGCAGTCTTTCCTGACCATGACAGATTACTCCAGTTCAATCTATTTGCTTTTCTAAGATCCTCTTCATCTTTTATCACATGTTCCTCCATTGTTCACTCTAGTTCTTTTCTAGGAATCCTTCTTAAGTGGTGGAATATAGAGCAATAGGATGTTAAACCCTGTTGGGCCTACTTTCTTTTCCCCCTTCTAGTCCAGTGGCTTGACAGTCAGTCTGTGAGTATCAGTCAGGATGGCCTGACTGATGGTGCAGTTACAATGGAACCCAGTATTTCAATGTCTTCAAAGAAGAAGGGTTTATTTCTTTCTCATGCTATATGTCCATTGTGAATTAGTAGGAAATTCTGTTCATCATAGTTAATCAGCAGCCTAGCCTAATAGAGCAGGAGTCATTTTGAACACTAACAGTTTCCATGCTAGACCAAAAACAGAGCACATAAATCCTTGACTGGGCATAGACACACAATACTTGCATTCAGAACTCTTGGGCCAGAACTAGCTTGTCACATGGCCACACTCAGCCACAAGGGGTATAGGAAATACAGTTCCACCATGTGTACAGTAAGGTAGAAGGCTGAAAGTCTTTGACTTTGTGGCATTCATAATTAGGCCAGATGGCAGATGCTGTCCCCCTTCAAAGGGAAGGAGATCAAAGTTGGAGACCAGAAAGAAGCAAAGTGGAGAATTACAAAGAAGTTCCACTTTGCCACAGTCCATTCTTGTTCCCTTACTGAATTCAACTGCGGCCTCTTAGGCCTTTTATTACAGACATGGGCCTCTTCCCATGTCCAGGCCTCTTCCGCATGTTGCTTGAGCCTGGGAGGCAGATAGTTCTATACGCTATCAGAACATTATGAAGCTTTAAGGTATATTATAAAGTAACATGACTGCACATTGCATGAAATATAGCCCAACGTATACATACGAGTAAGAACTATCATTTTAAAAGCAATCATTTTGGAAAGTCAAACATTTATCCAGTGTAGCTGCTATCTAAAAGATATATAGGGCCCCAATTTTGACATTGCTTTCAGATCATCTGGCTCATTCTTTTTAATATCTTTCTTGATGGGAAAACTTTATTGGCAAGGTTTTATTGGGTACCTTTAATATGTCAGACATTATACTAAATGCTAGTTAGGCGTTTAATTATTTTTTGAGGCAGAGTCTTGCTCTGTTGCCAGGCTGGAGTGCAATGGCGCAATCTTAGCTCACTACAACCTCCACTTCGCAGATTCTCCTGCCTCAGCCTCCTGAGTAACTGGGATTACATGTGCCTGCCACCACGCCCGGCTAATTTTTTGTATTTTTATAGAGATGGGGTTTCACTATGTTGGCCAGGCTGGTCTCAAACTCCCGACCTCATGATCTACCCACCTTGGCTTCCCAAAGTGCTGGGATTACAGGTATGAGCCACTGCGCCTGGCTGGTGTTTAAAATTTTTTATCACATGTTCACTATTGGAACACGTGATAAAAATATGTAAGGTGCAATATCTTCAGGAACTACACCAGGCAAGAGTGGCAGATACGCATCCAGTAATAGCAATACCCCTAGTTACAGGAGAATGCGAGTTCTAGCTGCTCACAGGAAGTTTGAAAGGAGAAGAGAGCCAATTAAATTCATACACAATTGCAAGAATTTTTATACATATACCAAGGGCATGTCAATGAATATATGACTCAAATGAGCTTTGCAAATATCCATTATTCCAATCGGATGGCCAGATATAATTTTGGAGTGGCAGAACT
>NW_016107353.1:8487601-8508357 GCF_001604975.1 Cebus imitator | reverse complement strand
AAAAAAAAAAAAAAAAAAAAAAAAAAAAAAAAAAAATCAAAGCTAAGATATTTCAGTTTCTCAGGAGCAAAAAATGGGGATAAGCATTTGTGAACCAAGAAAAACAGGAGTTAGAAGGGCATAGTGTGGTGTTAAACATGCATTGTCTAGAAGAGAGCTTCAGGAGTTGTCAGATGTAAATAGAAGCTCCACTGTGGTTTGCTGTGTTGTGGAGAAGTGCTGGTTCACCTGACCTTACTTTACCATTGTCTAGCTAAAATACTCGTCATGTTAATCACATTCTCCTTGAATTAACTCTGTGCTCACCTAGTCTTTTTAGATGAGTCATTGCCTTTCCCAGATATCATGGCATTGGAAACCAGAACATGCTATAGCATGTATTGGAACTTCATTCTTAGGGTTGTTTCTATACTTTGGCTATTGTGAATAACGCTGCAATGAACATTGGTGTACAAATATCCAAGCTAAGATGATGAGAAAAAACCAAGAGTGTTGTAATGCATATATATACTTAAATAGAGTATGAAAAGTAGGTTTTATGTTTCATGAAGATCACTCTGTGTTATGTTTAGGTTTGATGAAGTGTGAGGGTCGTGAGGGCCCTGTGTGAAAGCAAAGATGCCCTAGGAGGTTTTGTCATATTTCAGATCCCGTTTCAACCATAGTAAATTAAACTGAAAACATTTTAATTAAAGTATGTACCCAACCAAATCATTCTAATCCTCTCACCCAAAATCAAAGCCAGTAGAATCCATAACACTTTACTGACTGCAGGGAAGTGTTGAAACATATGTAGGGAAGTGAACCTGATGGCTAGGAGATTGAAACATCGGTCAAGCCGGGGTTCAAATCATAGTTTGCTGTTTGTTTCCTCTGTGCTACTAAGTGTTTATTTCCTCACCTATAAAATGCAAAATCAACCCATCCAGTATTTTGTGAAAATTTTATGAGAAAGCATATCTAAATAATATATAAATAAGCATGATTTTAATACAAAATTATATTACTGTATTTGTGACACATTTGTGGATCATTTAGGACAGCGGTCCTCCACCTTTTGGACGACAAGGACCAGTTTGATGGAAGATGATTTTTTCGTGGACAAAGACAGGGGATGATTTCGGGATGAAACTGTTGTACCTCAGATCATCAGGAATTAGATTCTCACAAGGAGCACATAACCTAGATCCCTCATAAGCACAATTTGCAATAGGGTTCACGCTCCTATGAGACTCTAATGCCATTGCTGATTTGATAGGAGGGGGAGCTCAGGTGATGATGCTGAGTCACCTGCTGTATCCTGCTGTGCTTCCTGGTTCCTAACAGGCCATAGACTAGTAATGGTCTCTGTCCCAGGGTTTGGCAACCCCTGATTGAGGATAATGATCTCCGTCTTAAATTATTTTTAGCATATGAATTAGGGTAAACAATCAGAAATAATTGCAGTAATTATAAATATAAAGTAGTGCATTAAGGTCTGACTAAAACTTAAAAATTAAGATTAGTCTTGATGGATAATTTATATGAACCTTTTGAATATCTTCCCTACCACACTCCACCTCCTGCCAAGAAGTTGCCACTTGGTTAACCATTACAATCCTCTCTGAAAGTTTAAGTATACATTCACCAAAAAAGAAAACAGACAAAACGAATAAAAACAAAAACCCTAAAAAAGACCCAGTTGCTGGCACATAGAAATCAATATAAGTAAGACGTAAAGTGTGTTTCCGTCCTGGTATTCCATTTTATTAAATCTGGAAAACTATATGTCCTTTTGTTACATCTCTAACTAGTTACCCAAAGCTAGATTCATGAAGATTTAAGTAATAAAAATAGCAGAGAGTTATAAACTTCACAATCAGATTCAAACTTTGATCCTTCATATAGCTGAATATACAAAATGGACGGGATAAAGGCTTTCTTCTTTAACTTCCCAATTCACATAGAATGAACTTTTGCCCTCAGGTTTAAAAGATGACAAGAGCCATTAAATACAATTCAATATTTATTAAGTGCTTACAGTATGCCACAGATAATTAGGTATGGATGAATAAGGATGAAAATGTCTTCCTTCTAGCCTTTGGAAATTCACAGTAAAAAAAGAGGAAAATACAATAGTTCACTTTTCCTGTGAAGAGTCAAGATCCCTGGCCAAGACACTGTTAAAAGTCTATACTTTGAGGCTATCTCTGACTTTAAAACCACAGTAATGATTTATCAACTATATTTAAAAATGAAAATTATATAGAGATAACTAATATCAAAGAAAAACAAAACAAGATAGACTTTTCTTTGAATGATAAACAGAACAGAGAATATGACTGAAACAGAATTCTGAGATTCCAGGCTACATAGATGCTACGGAGAGATGGGGTCTAAAAAGAACTTACTTAAACCAAGGACTGGGGAAGGCTGCCCCACAGGGAAGCAAGGCTGAGATAAAGCTGTGCCATCTACTGCTAGGCCAATGACTTGTAGGAAGTGACTAACCCTAAAGGCTTAGAGACCACAGAAACGGCTGTATCACCAGCTCTGAGTGAGTCCCTTGCATTATTGACTCTGTAAGCTCTTATATGCTCTGCGGCGCAATGAGAAGTATGAAAGAGAACGAATTATGAAGGAGAAGGCTGCAGTTTAAGGTGCAGAGGTTGAATGAAGTCCACAACAAAACCCTCCAGCAGAGATACGTGAGTACTGAAAGAGATGTTAAAAAATAACCCCTTACAATATGCAAATTCAATTTCCACAACACATGGATTCTTAAAGAAGACAGCTTAAAAAACCCTACCAAGCAGAAGATGAATGAAAATGAAAATGATAGAAGAATCTGAACAATGTTTACTTGGGGTTTGTCAGAGGGGCAAAGAAAAACTGTGAAAAGAACCAGAGATAGGGACATCCAAGAAGTCAAAATTACATATGTAAGACAAAAATTCATTAAAATTAAAAAAATTAAGTATCTTGGAAATGACAAATATGGTCAATATAATTAAAATTAAAAAGAAATCGCAATTGATAAAATAAAAATTATATTGGACTAGTGAAAGAATGCATAAACAAGATGCTAATTCATTAATAAGAAATTAATAAGTTAGAGACAGTAAGATATAGAAAACATGAGAACACTTGTGAAATTTGGAGGATACACTAATAGACTTAACAGGATTTTAGCTAGTAAATGTTGACAAATGGCCAAGAAGAGAAAGATGGTAGAAAAGTAACACTCAAAGTGATGACAATTTCCTCGAAATGAAGAAAGAAATTTTTCTAAGTGGGAAATTAGCTCTAAGTGTTGAGAATAATAAAATTAAGTCAGCTATCAAGTAAAACTGCAGAGCATCATGCAAAAGGGAAAATCTTAAGATACTACCAGAGGTAGTAGACACTATCTACAGAGGGAAGACTATGGTATTTAAACAGATGTCTCATCAGCAACAAGAGTGAATCTTCAGACTGCTAAGGAAATACATAACTGAATTATTAAAGATGGAGGGAAATGACGATTGGTTTAGAAATATAAAGGCAGTAAGAAGCAGCTTCTCCATTTCTTCTTGAATCTGTGCCTGTTTCAGCCCACCTGCCTCCACTCCTTCCTCCACCATATCCATCAGGGTGACCCAGAAATCTTACAAGGTGTCCACGTCTGGCCCTGGGGCCTTCAGCAGCCGCTCCTACACGAGTGGGCCTGGTGCCTGCATCAGATTCTCGAGCTTCTCCCAAGTGGCCCAGGCCACCCCAGCAGCTTCCGGGGTGGCCTGGGTGCAGGCTATGATGGGCCAGCAGCATGAGCATGGGAGGCATCACCGCTGTCATGGTCAACCAGAGCCTGCTGAGCCCCCTTAACCTGGAGGTGGACCCCAACATCTAGGCAGTGAGCACCCAGGAGAAGGAGCAGATCAAGACCCTCAAGAACAAGTTTGCCTCCTTCATCAATAAGGTACGGTTCTTGGAGCAGCAGAACAAGATGCTGGAGACCAAGTGGAGCCTCCTGCAGCAGCAGCAGATGGACAACACAGACAACATGTTTGAGAGCTACAGCAACAACCTGAGTTGGCAGCTGGAGACTCTGGGCCAGGAGAAGCTGAAGCTGGAGGCAGAGCTTGGCAACATGCAGGGGCTGGTGGAGGACTTCAAGAACAAGTATGAAGATGAGATCAATAAGGGTATAGAGATGGAGAATGAATTTCTTCTCATCAAGAAGGATGTGGATGAAGCTTACATGAACAAGGTAGAGCTGCAGTCTCGCCTGGAAGGGCTGACTGGTGAGATCAGCTTCCTCAGGCAGCTGTATGAAGAGGAGATCTGGGAGCTGCAGTCCCAGATCTTGGGACATGTCTGTGGTGCTGCCTATGGACAACAGCGGCTCCCTGGACATGGACAGCATCATTGCTGAGGTCAAGGCGCAGTATGACGAGATTGCCAACCATAGCCGGGCTGAGGCAGAGAGCGTATACCAGATCAAGTATGAGGAGCTGCAGACGCAGGCTGGGAAGCACGGGGATGACCTGTGGCATACAAAGACTGAGATCTCCGAGATGAACCAGAACATCAGCCAGCTCCAGGCTGAGATTGAGGGCCTCAAAGGCCAGAGGGCTTCCCTGGAGGCCACCATCACAGATGCCAAGAAGTTTGGGATCTGGCCGTTAAAGATGCCAACGCCAAGCTGTCCGAGCTGGAAGCTGCCCTGCAGAGTGTCAAGCAGGATGTGGCACTGCAGCGGCATAAATACAAGGAGCTGATGAATGTCAAGCTGGCCCTGGACATTGAGATCACCACCTACAGGAAGCTGCTGGAGGGTGAGGAGAGCCGGCTGGATGCTGGGATGTAGAACATGAGTATCCATGCAGAGACCACCAGCGGCCATGCAGGTGGCCTGAGCTCTGCCTGGTGGGGGCCTCAAGCCCCAGCCACAGCTACGGCCTGGGCTCTAGCTCCTTCAGCCGCACCAGCACCACCAAGGCCGTGGTTGTGAAGACTGAGACCTGTGATGGGACGCTGGTGTCTGAGTCCTCTGATGTCCTGCCCAAGTGAACAGCTGCAGAATCCCCTCCCAGCCTGCCCCTCCTTTGGCTGCCCTACAGCCCTGGAGGGAGATTCCTGTGCATGGGAGCATGGAGAACAGGAGACCCAGCTGAGTCATGGGGGCATTTACTGCCTTGGGACCCCCCTTGCCCATGCCTCTAGCTGTAAAACAATTCAGTTGCTTTTTTTTCTTGGTCCAAAATAAAACCTCAGCTAGCTCTGCCCCCATATATATATGTGTGAGTGTGTGTGTGTGTGTGTGTGTGTGTGTGTGTGTGTGTGTATATATACACACACACACACATACTCACATATATATATATAGATATATGTACATAAAAAGGCAGTAACAGTATAGCTATATATTCTCACTAATAAAAAGGGAAAGTAATGGCTAAGAAACTTAACAGCTTCAGACTTAAAATATTGGCTTCAAATGCCTGTAATCCAAGTTAATGAATTTTATATTTTACATTGTAACTCAGTATATATGTTTCAGTTTCACCAAACAATATGCTTATTGTATAAGATGCGTTCTGATGTTTCGTTTTAACCAAACATAGCATAGAGATTTTTTAAAAAAGCAAACGTTGCTTAATATAAATTCAAATGGCGTTCCTGCATTCAATGACCATTAAGAAATGTGATTAGGCTGGGAGAGGTGGCTCACACCTATAATCCTGGCACTCTGGGGAGCCAAGGTGGATGGATCACTTGAGGCCAGGAGTTTAAGACCAGCCTGGCCAACATGGGAAGACCCTGTCTTTACTAAAAATACAAAAATTAGCCGGGTGTGTTGGTGCATGCCTGTAATCCTAGCTACTCAGGAGGCTGAGACATGAGAATTGGTTGAATCTGGTAGGCAGAAGCTGCAGTGAGCCAAGCTCGCACCACCACACTCCAGCCTGGGTGACAAAGCAAGACTCCGAACAAAGCGGAATTTAAAACTACTCTTAAACTAGTAGTAAAAACAAAGTATGCGCAAAACATTAACATAGAAAATTACAAAATGTTTGTGAAGGACATAAAAGATAATTTTTTTTTTGAGACAGTCTCACTCTGTTGCCCAGGCTGGAGCACTGCGGTGTGATCTCTGCTCACTGCAGCCTCCTCCTCCCGGGTTCAAGTGATTCTCCTGCCTCAGCCTCCTGAGCAGCAGGGACTACAGGCATGCACCACCACACCCAGCTAATTTTTGTATTTTTAGTAGAGACAGGGTTTCACCATGTTGGCCAGGATGGTCTTGATCTCCTGACCTCGTAATCCACCCATCTTGGTCTCCCAAAGTGCTAGGATTACAGGTATGAGTTACTGTACCCGGTCAAAAGATAATCTGAAAGGGGGAAAGTGTTACTTTCATGATGCAAAAAGACAATTTCCATAGCTATGGAAATTCATCCCAAATTATCTGTAAATTTAATGCAATTCAAAATGCCAACGTGTCTCAGTGTGGTGGCACATACCTGTAGTCCTAGCTACTTGGAAGGCTGAGGTGGGAGGATCTCTTGAGTCCGGGGATTAGAGGCTGTAGTGAGCTATGATTGCGCCACTGAATTCTAGCCTGGGTGACAGAGCGAGACCCTGTTTGTAAAGCCAAACAAAAAACAGCCAAAATGATTTTTAAATGAAACTTCATATGTTGATAGTAGAGTTCACACAGAAGAGCAAAATGTCAACAATGGCCAAGGCAATTTTGGGGAAATATAAATTTGTAGTCTCCTTGACAAATGTTTTTATTATAAAAAGCTAAAATAATTAACACAATATGATATTACCAATAAAAGAACCAGTTAAATGGTTGTCGGGCCTGGACTTGTGCTGCCTAAGGATGTAAAGTGTAATGAAGGGGTCAGGGCGGGCAGCGTGCGCCTGGAAGGACTGTGAGTGCCTGCGTTCCCCACCTCCCCCAGCAGCCGGCTCACAGTAGTCTGCTCCGGTTGCCATGTGTGGATTCAGTTTCCAGACAGAAGGCTGTGTGTTCTCTGAAGCTTATTGTGACCCCAGTAGGCTGGGGTTACTGCAGCAACGGCCAGAGCAGCTTTGACACTATGGAGAAGCCTGGAGCTACCCCTCAGCCATGCTCACGGCTGGTCTTGGAAGAGCTATGCAGGATTGTGGCAGCACTGCCTAAAAGTATGGAACCGGATTCTAATCCTTAGGATTTTCATGGGAATTAGTACAGCTGTTGTTGGATTTTTTTGCTGTTTCTTTTTTTTTTTTTTTTTTTTTTTTTGTGGAGAAATGTTACATCAGTTAGGAGTTGGCTTTATGTGGAAGAGAGAAAAAGCTTGCTGTAGCACTTTCGGACTAATTGAAGGAAAATGTAAACTACTTGAAACATTTAGCCTGTTCAAAAGAGTATTAAGGCTATAAGTAGAGCATCTTTAAAGGATGCCAGCTTTGAGAAGGAGGCAGCAGGAGCACAAAGTTTGGAGGCAGCCTGTGAAAAGCTGAACAGGTCCAATTGTGAACTTGAGGTTGAAATACTCTGTCTAGAAAAGGTTAAGAGAAATCTAAACATTCTGAACAAGATGAGTTGATGGCGGATATTTCAAAAAGGATACAGTCTCTAGAAGATGAGTCAAAATCCCTCAAATCACAAATAGCTGAAACCAAAATGACCTTCACGATATTTCAAATGAATGGAGAACAACGGAAGATAGTGATAAAAGATGCTTTGAAAGAAAATTCTCAACTTCAGGAAAGCCAGAAACAGCTTTTGCAAGAAGCTGAAGTAAGGAAAGAACAAGTGAGTGAATTGAATAAACAGAAAATAACATGCGAAGACTCCAAAGTACATACAGGACAAGTTCTAAATGATAAAGAAATCGCATCAAGACTCTGAACACTTGCTGAAGATGAAAGATTGGGCTGCTATGCTTTGAGAAGACGTAATGAATCGTGGTAACTTGGAATTAGAAATGAACAGTGAATTGGAAAATGGTGGTTACTTAGATGATCCTCCAAAAGGAGCTTTGAAGAAACTGATTCTTGCTGTGAAGTTAATGCTTCTTTAAAAACCTTAGAAGGAGAAAGAAACCAAATTTATATTCAGCTACCTGAAGCTGATCAAACAAAACACACATTTTAAAAGTGAGAATCAGAACCTTCAACAGAAACTTAAAGTAATGACTGAATTCTATCAATAAAATGTAGTGAAACTTTACAGAAAATTAACAGTAGAAGAAAATTACCAGTTCGAGAAAGAAGAGAAACTTTCTAAAGTAGACGAAAAGATCAGCCATACCACTGACGAGTTGGAGACCTATAGAAAGCAAGCCAAAGATCGTGAAGAAGAATCGGAAAGAACGATTCATTCTCATCAAGGGCAGATTATTTCCCATGAGAAAAAAGCACATGATAATTGGTTGGCAGCTCAGACTGCTGAAAGAAACCTCAATGATTTAAGGAAGAAAATGCTCACAACAGACAAAAACTAACTGAAACATAGTTTAAATTTGAACTTTAAAAAAAAAGATCCTTATGTACTTGATGTTCCAAATACAGGATTTGGCAGAGAGCATTCCCCATATGGTCCCTTACCATTGGGTTGGCCTTCATCTGAAACAAGAACTTTTCTCTCTCCTCCAGCTTCATGGGAGGTCCACTTAAACTCTCACCTTTGCTTCCAGCGGGTGGAAGAAGAGGCTCAAGAGGCCCAGGGAATCCTCTGGACCATCAGATTACCAATGAAAGAGGAGAATCAACCTGTGACAGGTTAACTGGTCCTCACAGGGCTCCTTCTGACACTGGGTCCCTGTTACCTCCATGGGGACAGGACCATAGTATGATGTTTCCTCCACCAGGACAATCATATCCTGATTCAGCTCTCCTTCCACAAAGGCAAGACAGATTTTATTCTAAGTCTGGTAGACTGTCTGGACCAGCAGAACTCAGAAGTTTTAATATGCCTTTCAGTAAAATGGATGGGTCAGTGCCTTCTGAAATGGAGTCCAGTAGAAATAATACCAAACGTGATCTTGGTAATTTAAATGTGCCTGATTGATCTCTCCCCACTGAAAATGAAGCAACTGGCCCTGGCTTTGTTCCTTCACCTCTTGTTCCAATCAGAGGTCTGTTGTTTCCAGGGGATACGAGGGGCTTGTTCATGAGAAGAGGACCTCCTTTGCCTCCACCTCCTCCAGGAACCATGTTTGGGGCTTCTCCACGTTATTTTCCACCAAGGGATTTCCCAAGTCCACCACATGTTCCATTTGCAATGAGAAATGTCTATCCACTGAAGGATTTTCCCCCTTACCTTCCCCTAAGACCTGGATTTCCCCCCCTGCCCCCACATTCTGAAGGCAGAAGTGAGTTCCCTTCAGGGTTGATTCTGCCTTCAAATGAGCCTGCTACTGAACATCCAGAACCACAGCAAGAAACCTGACAATGTTTTTTTTCTCTCTTCCAAAGTAATTTTAACTAATCTCCTTTTTAGTTTCAGTAACTGCTGCTATTTAAATGATTACACTTTTGCTCAAGTTGAAGCTTCCTGGAATTATTATTCTCAGGATAGTATTTTGTAAAAAAGATGGTTTAAATATGAATCTTATGAGTAAATTATTTCCATTTTATTTTATTCTAGACAGTATAACTTTTAATTTGATTAATTCCCTATTATATAAATGATAGTGTGAGTTTTATATATGTAATCTTGCAGGTGGGGAGTCTTTAACATCTAAAGGCTCTAAAATCTAAAATCTTTATGCCAAGAACTGTATTTACTGTGGTTGTATATAAATGTGAACGTAACTCTATGCTTAATTAAATAAATTTTAGTTGATTTAAAGACTTGTTTGGCACTGATAATAATAAAATCAGCTATTTTTTCCCATAAAAAAACCAGTTAAATGAAAAAGAACAGAGGGCTCAGAAGCAGATCCATACATATATATATATAACCGATTATATATATTGTTAGTAAAAGCTATTTGTAATATTTTGAAATTCTGAAATGGTACATATACTTTCACCTAGTAATTCACACTTTTAGAGAGAATAATGGTATGCTGTGCAGTATTTTAAAAAAAGCACTAGTACTACATCAATCTACATAGTTATCTTAAACACAATTTGATTAAAACAAATAATACAACACAATAAAAGTTGTCAATATTATGGTTGATGTGATATTGAAAAGTATGTAAACAATACAACATACTGTTTTTGAAATAACATAGGAGAATATTTTTAAATTGTAGCAATTTTTTTTTATAATTTTGCAATCATTATTTGAGGCATTTTCATTAGAAATGGAGGGCAACTCCCTGTGCTAATTTTTGATACTTTTCTGTAAGCCTAAAATTAGTTCAAAATTTAAAACATAAGCACATTAAAAATCGTACATCATCAACATCTTGCTTTCTCTGGAGAGATAAAAGAGAAAAGAAAGAGAAATGCTATTGAGAGAACTATATATTTTCAACAATAGCTATAAGTTCTTAAAAATATGAAGTATTTATAGCAAAATGGTAAGATTTGTCAAGTCATATTCTCTCTACTATTCTCTACATCTAAAACATTTAATCAAATATAAGTAACTTTCAGGATAATGACTTTTAAATGCTAAAATAGATATTGTTAGTAAATTAATTGGTCAAATCTCATAGATATGCATATCTGGAATTTAAATTGGATTAGCAGCCATGTTGAATGACATGCAAGTTGTCTCCTATCTGCCTTTCTTTTATTTATAGAAACTGACCTTTGCTTAATCTCCAGCTTGATACTGTCAATAAATTGCAATGAGATAGAATTCCCATGTTTGTGATTAGGATTCAAACTTGTAAATAATAGCTTTATCTATCTCCTCTAGATTTTCTAGTTTATATGCATAAAGCTGTTCATAGTAGCCTTGAATGATCTTTTGTATTTCTGTGGTGTCAGTTGTAACATCTCCCGTTTCGTTTCCAATTGAGCTTATTTGGATTTTCTCTCTTCTTGGTTAATCTTGCAAATGGAAAATCCATTTTATCTATCTTTTCAAAGAACCGCCTCAACAACATCTATAAACAAGTGAAAAAATAGCTACATGTATTACAATTCCTGATGAGTACAATACAAATCCTGTTGATAAATAGAAAGTAACAAAAGAAGGAAATGAGTGAAGAATCTATTTTAGAGAGGGTGGCAGGGAAGGCTTCTATAAGGTGACGACACTTAATTTGAGACCTAAAGGTTGAGAAGAGTCCATCCACGTGGAAAGTAGGAGAGGAACATTCTGAGCTCCCATATGGCAAGAGTTGGTGTCTTTGCAGAAAGCCAATATGTGGGATGGTTGCGGTGGCTTACAAAGTGTAATCCCAGCACTTTGGGAGGCCGAGGTGGGCAGATCCCACTTGAGGTTAGGAGCCTGGCCAACACGATGAAACTCCATCTCTACTAAAACTACAAAAATTAGCTGGGCATGGTGGTGTGCACCTGTAATCCCAAATACTTGGGAGGCTGAGGCATGAGAATTGCTTGAGCCCGGGAGGCGGAGGTTGCAGTGAGCCAGGATCAAGCCACTGGACTCCAGCCTGGGTGACAGAGACTCTGCCTTAAAAAAAAAAAAATCCAGTAGGTAGAGTATGCTTGGTAAAGTCAGAAGGGTTCAGATTAGGTTGGAAAGATAGGCAGGGGATTGTAGGTCACAGCAAGAATGTAGCTCTTATTTGAAATCTGATGGAGTCTGCTCCAAAGAGCTGGAAGGTTTTGATCAGGGAAGTGACCTGATGGAATACAGATTGATGTATGATATTTGAATTTGAGGGGGGCAAGAATGAAAGTAGAGAGAGATCAGGATTCTTCTGCATTGTGTTTGTGAAACAGGATGGTACGTTGAATGTAGTTGAGGTGTGACCTTAGCTTGTCTGATTGTGCTCTTTCAGACTTTTTTATGTAGGCATTTAGGCAATGAGCTTCCCTCTTAGCACTGCCTTTTGCTGTATCCCAGAGAAGAGATGTGGTGAATATAGTGGTAGAAGTGAGTAAGAGGTAGTGACTGGCTCCTGAGTTATATTTATTTGGTGGTAGATGCAACAGAATTCCCTGATAGATTAGTTCTTGGAGGTTTACTTGATGGGGGAGCTGAGCTGCACACCTTTGTGGTACCAGAGAATGGCATTAAGAAAGCCAAGCAAGGGGAGTGTTTTGAGAAGGATGAACTGTAACATGCTGCTGAGAGGACGCAGTAGATCAGGATGGAAGAGTATACTGGATTTAGTAACACTAGCCTTAACAACAGCTATTTCCTTAGTGAGTGGAGGCAATAGTCAGATTGGGATGTGTTGGAAGGTGATTTGAGGTGAGAAAGTAGAGACACTGTGTTTAGACTTCTCTTTCAAAAAATATGGCTCTAAAGGAAAATAGAAAATGTTGTAGCAAGAAAGTAGAGTTGATTCATGTCTAAAGATGTTGACGAATTGATTGTGTATTCAAAGAGAAGTTGATGGGAAGAAAAAAGAGAGAATCACAGGTTGGGGGCTGGGCTAAAGCATTTGAGGAGGTGGGAGGATGAAGCTCAGAGCACTTGGGAGGAATTGGCCTTTCACAGAAGAGGGCACTTCCTCTGTTGAAACAAGATGAAGTAGGTAGATGAGGTTGGAGGCTGATTTGTAGATATGTGAGCATTGGAGGATGCAGGAGTCTCTCTCTGGTTCTGTTTTTTTTTTTTCTTCAATGATTCCTAAGGCAAAAACATGAGTTAAGAGTGAGGGTGTAGCAGGGAACAAGACTTAAGAGCTTAGAATAAGATATTATGATCTCTGACACATCTCAGTAAAAATCACTTTGCATGATGATATTTACTGGACACAGAAGATTTTCAAGGTATGTTAGTCTGTTTTCCTGCTGCTGATAAAGACATACTTGAGACTGGGAAGAAAAAGAGATTTAATTAGACTTACAGTTCCACATGGCTGGGGAGGCCTCAGAATCATGGCAAGGAGGTGAAAGGCACTTCTTACATGGCAGCAGCAAGAGAAAATGTGGAAGAAGCAAAAGTGGAAACCCCTAATAAACCCATTAGATCTCATGAGACTTATTCACTATCACAAGAATAGCTCAGGTAAGACTGGCCCCCATGATTCAATTAGCTCCCCTTCCCACAACACGTGGGAATTCTGGGAGATAGAATTCAAGTTGAGATTTGGATGGAGACACAGACAAACCATATCATTCAGCCCCTGGACACTCCAAATCTCATGTCCTTACCTTTCAAAACCAATCATGCCTTCCCAATAGTCCCCCAAAGTCTTAACCAATTTCAGCATCAAACCAAGAGTCTGACGTCCAAAGTCTCATCTGAGACAAGGCAAGTCCCTTCTGCCTATGAGCCTGTAAAATCCCAAGCAAGCTAGCTACTTCCTAGATACAATGGGGGGACAGGTATTGGGTGAATGCAGCTGTTCCAAATGGGAGAAATTGGCCAAGTCAAAGGGGTTAAAGAGCCCATGCAAGTTCAATATCCAGTGGGGCAGTCAAATTTTAAAGCTCTAAAATGATCTTTGATTCCAGGTCATGCTGATGCAAGAGGTATGTTCCCATGGTCTTGGGCAGCTCCGCTTCTGTGACTTTGCCGGGTACAACCTCTCTCCCATCTGCTTTCATGGGCTGACATTGAGTGTCTGTGGCTTTTCCAGGTGCACAGTGCAAGCTGTTTGATCTACCATTCTGGGGTATGGAGGATGGTGGTCCATTGCTCACAGCTCCACTAGGCAATGCCCCAGCAGGGAATCTGTATGGGGGCTCTGACTCCACATTTCCCTTCTGCACTGCCCTAGCAGAGGTTCTCTGTGAGGGTCCTGCCCCTGCAGCAAACCTTTGCCAAGGCATCTAGGCATTTCCATATATCTTCTGAAATCTAGGTGGAGGCTCCCTAACTAAAATTCTTGATTTCTGTGCACCTGCAGGCTCAAGAACATGTGGAAACTGCCAAGGCTTGGGTTTTCCACCCTCTGAAGCCATAGCCCGAGCTGTATGTTGGCCCCTTTCAGCCACAGCTGTAGCAGCTGGGAAACAGGGCACCAACTCTCTAGGCTGCACATAGCACAGGGACCCTGGGCTCAGCCCATGAAACCACTTTTTCCTCCTGGGCCTCCAGGCCTGTGATGGGAGGGGCTGCCATCAAGACTTCTGACATGCCCTGGAGAGATTTTCCCCTTGGTCTTTGGGATTAATATTAGGTTCCTTGCTACTTATGCAAATTTCTGCAGCTGGCTTGAATTTCTCCCCAGAAAATGATTTTTTTTCTTTTCTATTACATAGGCTGCAAATTTTCTGAACTTTTATGCTCTGTTTCCCTTTTAAAACTGAATGCCTTTAACAGTACCCAAGTCACCTCTTGAATGCTTTGCTGCTTAGAAATTCTTTCCCCCAGATACCCTAAATCATCTCTCTCAAGTTCAGAGTTCCACAAATCACTAGGGCAGGGGCAAAATGCTGCCAGTCCGTCTGCTAAAACATACCAAGAGTCACCGTTGCTCCAGTTCCCAACAAGTTCCTCATCCCCACCTGCGACCACCTCAGCCTGGATTTTATTGTCCATATCACTATCAGCATTTTTGGCAAAGCCATTTAACAAGTCTCTAGGAAGTTCCAAACTTTCCCACATTTTACTGTTTTCTGAGCCCTCCAAACTATTCCAACCTCTGTCTGTTACCCAGTTCTAAAGTCCCTTCCACATTTTTGGGTATCTTTTCAGCAATGCCCTACTCTACTGGTACCAATTTGCTGCATTAGTTCATTTTCAGGCTGCTGATAAGGACGTACTTAGGACTGGGAAGAAAAAGAAGTTTAATTAGACTTATGGTTCCACATGGCTGGGGAGGCCTCAGAATCATGGTGGGAGGCAAAAGGCACTTCTTACATGGTGGTGGCAAGAGAAAATGAGGAAGAAGCAAAAGCAGAGACCCCTGATAAACCATCAGATCTTGTGAGACTTATTCACTTTAATTT
Source organism: Cebus imitator (assembly GCF_001604975.1). NCBI lineage: Eukaryota > Metazoa > Chordata > Mammalia > Primates > Cebidae > Cebus > Cebus imitator. The sequence goes on along the minus strand of NW_016107353.1, from coordinate 8,493,399 downwards.
GAATAGCATGAGAAAGACTGGTCCTTGTCATTCAATTACCTTCCCCTGGGTTTCCCCACAATATGTGGGAATCCTGGGAAATACAATTCAAGTTGAGATTTGGATGGGGACATAGCCAAACCATATCACAAGGTAAGTGCAGTTTGGTCCTGCTCTCCTAGTTAGGTGTAGTTTGGGGATTGGGGTAGGCACTCTTCAGAGAGACAGGCTCTGGCCAATGTGCCTGGTTTCGGAGTTAATTAGGAAGTCTTGGAGAAGGTCCACAGTGGGAGATGGTGCCTTTGACCAGGAGCTTGTTGCATAAGATGACGGGAAGGCATGTTGCTATCATTCAGAGGTTCTGTAGAAAAACAGTAATTTATCTGTTTTTCTGTATGCAGTCAAAAAGCACTGGATTAGGAAACTGGACTTGAGTCTTCAGTCCTGTTTGGTCATCTGCAATGTGACTGCAAACAAATAGTTTACCTTTTGGATCTATTTTCCCAGTTTGTAAAATAAGCAAAATACCAGCCTTCCCATTGCATGAGATGTGATGATGTATGTCAGTGTGCTATGAAAAGTATTTCAGGCTGTACAGATGGATTAGTGAAAAGACTTGGAGTTGCAGCCTGGCTTCTACCCCCAGCTTCTCTGCTTACTCACCCCTTGCATGACTCAGGGTGAGTCATGTCATCTCCATTATACAAAGCCTCCATTTTACCATCTGTAGAACTCCCTCACAGGGTGGTTATAAGGATTTAAAAATACAATAGAGGACTTTTGGAAGTTAAAAATGCTAGAGAAATGTGATAGATTAGTCAGTCTCATTTCCCTATTTTTCATCACGAGAAAAACCTTTCTTCTTACCAGAATCAGTCTTCAAGATTAGCATTATTTGGTCCCATAAATAATGGCCTGTAGTGAGCACCTCCTCTGGGCAGAGCCTGGCGTTGGATGCTGTAGCAGGGGAGGATTAGGGAGAGTGTGGACTAGTGACATTATCCTAGGAGAAGTAGCATCTACCAAAGGGAGGTCCCAGTCTGATTGGGGGAATAGGACAGACAGAAGCCTCTCCTAGGAAGTATATTCTGAAAGGGCTCCCGGCTTGCTGCCTTTGGAAGCTTCTGTTGTACAAGACTAATGAAAGGAAGACACTAGAAGCACATGCCCTTACTGATAAGGGCAGAAAATAGGTGAGGGAGATTACTGACTGTGCTGCAGTCACTGGGACCACAAAACCAGATTGTTAGACCTAGTTTCTCTGCAAAGCTTCTGAAATCTCACTGAGCATCTAACATGGGGCATGCTCCTATGACTGGACAAGGTCTGTATCCTATGCATTTTGATTCGGTGCTCAGAGATTCCCTCCCTTGGGATGACACTAACCCCTTCCCAGATAGTCGTATTCTGAGAAAGCTTTTTCTCCTGAGGGTGGAGATCACAAGCTCATGGTGAAACTTGCCCAATTGTCTCATAGAACTTATGTTTTTGATTTCTTTTGAAGAAACAGAAATTGACCCTCCCAGTCTTAAAACTTAGGAAAGTTACATTTGTCAGGCCGGGCGCGGTGGCTCACGCCTGTAATCCCAGCACTTTGGGAGGCCGAGGCGGGTGGATCACGAGGTCAAGAGATGGAGACCATCCTGGTCAACATGGTGAAACCCCGTCTCTACTAAAAATACAAAAATTAGCTGGGCATGGTGGCGCGTGCCTGTAATCCCAGCTACTCAGGAGGCTGAGGCAGGAGAATTGCCTGAACCCAGGAGGCGGAGGTTGCGGTGAGCCGAGATCGCGACATTGCACTCCAACCTGGGTAACAAGAGCGAAACTCCGTCTCAAAAAAAAAAAAAAAAAAAAAAAAAAAAAAGGAAAGTTACATTTGTCCTATGTGAGTCCCTTTCTCAGGAAACCATCAGACCTCCCAGATAGTATCAAGGAGCTGAAACTCACCAGAACACTGCATCTGGACAATGAGATGCCAGACCTTTCATACATCATGATTGTGTATCCAACCACCTGCTTCTTGTTGGCCAACTCCTCTTCCCTACCCCTCCCTAATTCCCGTTTACCCACATGTAGCTACATTCCTTCTCCACTACATCAAACCTCCAATTTTAGTTGCTCAGGGAGATGGATTTGAGACTGCTCTCCCATCTCCTCAGCTGCAATACCTGATTAAAGCCTTCTTTCCTGGTAGTACTTGTCATCTCAGTGATTGGGTTTACGGTGCTGCAAGCAGCGGAACCTAGACCAAGCACCTGGTACATTGGTAACAATCAGAGCAGTGCTGTCACCTGTCTTTCTAGTCTGAATCCATTTCCACACAAACGTCTGAGAAGGAAGGTGGTCAGTCTCATGGAAATCTTTCTGAGCAATATGAATAGTCATTTGTACTGCATTCTGAAAGGACTTTTGGAGCCAGATAGTTAACCAGCTGTGAAATACTCTTTGGGTCAGGGAATTTCTCTTAAGGGTGCTGATTTTCTGTAATAAAGAACTCACTCCGTGGAATTTCCATCTTCTGTTTTCAATGATGTCCTGATAGCTAGGTGGGGAGAAATGCCAGGTATAGGTGATGGGGCAATGGAGGCAGCAAACCACCTCGCACTGCACATGTACCCCAGAACCTAAAGTACAAATTAAGAAAAAAGTTCATATCAGGGTGAAATATGAAGGATCCTCAGTTGAATCATAAAAACTTGATCTTACTGGAATCCCTTGTAGCCTTTTACATAAAGACTAAGAATGTCTCACATTTATCAGGATAAATGTCTCACATTTATTGTGATAAAATGTCCTAGCAATCAAAGTATTTTAGAATGCCAGTACCTTGTGGTTTAAATGTAAAAGGCTGCATCCTAGAAATGGGAAGAGAGACGCTGAATACAAGTCCCCATCAACCCTCCCTCTCTAGCCTAGTGCTCCCACCAATTCCTCTTTGAATACATGTAGGAATTTCATCAATGGAGAGTCTGTGGTCAGCCTGGCATTTTGGGGAGGTATGAAGACATTATGAACTAATGTGAGGCAAAAAGACATTATTGCCTCACTCAGGCAGGGCCTAATAGCATCGTAGAAAGAATCAGAATGGGAAATCCACCTTGAAATAATTACAGATCATATCAAACTGTCACAGAAGAGCTGTTTTTCTTTGAAAGGGTGTTTCCTCCTGAGGATTTGTTACCAAGATCTATGGAGCTCTAGATGACTGGTTTGAAAACAGCAGGTGTCTGTTCACTGGTGGATTCTTTTGAGTTCTTGCTGAATAGTCTTGTCACCCAGACTGTATCTTTCAAACATACAATAAACCCCTACATAACTTGCCTCCCTTTTCACCTTACCTTTCCTTCAGCTGACTGCTGACGACCCCTTCAAAATACTTGTAATTCATCTATGTTCAGTTGATTTTTAAAAATTAAACTTTTTATTTTGAGATAACTAGATTCATATGGAGTTGTAAGAAACAATGTAAGTGACCCCATGTGCCCTTTACCCAGCTTCTCCTGATGGTAATTACCTGCAAAACTATAGTACAATATCACAACCTGGATGTTGCCACTGATGCAGTCAAGGTACACAATATTTCCATCACCGTAAGAATATCTCATGTTGCCTTTTTATGGGCACCCCCACTTCTTCTTGCCCTTACTCCTTCCTTAAGCCCTGGTAAATTACTAATTCTTTCTATAATTTTGTCATTTCAAGAATGTTATATATATGATCATAAATATGTAATGTTTGAGGATTTTTTTTAGTCTCTGGAGATACATCCAGATTGTTGCATGTATCAATAATTTTTATATTTTTATTGCTGAGAAGAGCTCTATAATACAGAAGCACCACAGTTTAACCATTCATCTGTTCAAGGATATTTGGATTGTTTCCAGTTTTGGCCGATTATGAGTAAAGCTGCTATAAACATCATGTACAAGTTTTTTTGTGAACATAAGTTTTCGTTCTTCTGGGATAAATGCCCAGGAGTGTAATTGCTGGGTCATATGGTAGTTGCATATTTAGTTAATAAACTGCCAAACTCTTCTGGAGTACATGCATCGTTTTACATTCCTGCTAGCAATACGTGAATGATCTAGTTTATCTGCATTCTCACCAGCAGTTGGTATTGTCACTTTTTAAATTTTAGCCACTTTGATAGGTGTGTAGTAATACTGCAGTATGGTTTTAATTTGCATTTCCCAAATAGCTAATGATGTTCAACATTTTTTCATGTACTCATTGGTTATCTGTATCTCCTTTTGGGTAAAATGTCTGTTTACGCCTTTTCCTCAGCTTTTAATTAGATTTTCTATTTTTGAGTTTGAGGTTATCTATTATAGTTTGTATATTCTAGTTACTATTTCTTTGTTCAACGTTTGGTTTGCAGGTATTCCTTTCCATCATAGATTTTCATTTCATCCTCAACAGTCTTTTGTTTTAAATTTTGATGAGGTCTAGCTTGTCAGTTTTCCCGTTTATGGATTGTGCTTTTGGTGTCAAATCGAAGAACACTTTGCCTTGCCCTAGATTCTGAAGATTTTCTCTTTGCTTTTCTAAAAAAATTTTTTAGCTTTATGTTTTATATTGAAGACCACAATCCATTTTGAGTTAATGTTTATATAAGATGTGAGACTTAGGTCATGGCTCCTTTTATGGCTTATTGATGTCCACTTGTTCCCGTACCATTTGTTAAAAAGGTCATCTTTCCTGCACAAATTACTTTTGCACCGTTGTCAAACATCAGTTGGGTATATTTGTTTGGGTCTATTTCTGGGATCTTTATTCTGTTCCATTAATCTATACATCCTTTTTCTAATAACACATAGTCTTCATTACTGTAGCTATGTGTCAAGTCTTGTGATTGGCTAGACTGATTCATTCTACTTTCTTTTTAAAAACAGCTTTATTGAATTGTAATTGATATATTAACACCAAAACTAAAACACCCACTCATATTTAATGTACATAATTTGATGAGTTTGAGCCACATTATTTTTTTTTCAAGATTGTTTTAGCTATTTTAGTTCCTTTGCCTTTCATATAAATTTTAAAGTAATCTTGTGCATATCTACAAAAACTCTTGCTAGCATTTTGACAGAGATTGTGCTAAGCCTGCATAGTGATTTTGAGAGAAGGGATATCTGTGTAGTGGATATCCACAATGGATATTTTGTGTAGTCTGCTAATTTAGGAACATGGTATGTCTCTCAATTTCTTTAATCTCTTTCATCAACATTTTGTTGTTTTCAGCATTCAAATCGTGCACATGTTTTGTTATATTTACATCTAAGTATTTTTGCAATTATTATAAATGGTATTATGTAATTCTGGTGTTCATTTCTATATGTAGAAATACAGTAATTTTTTTATGTTTATCTTGTATCACATGACCTTGCTGAACTTATTCTAGAAGTTTTTATGTGGATTATTTGAGATGTTCTGTGTAGCATTATGTCATTTGCAAAGAGGGATAGTTTTATTTTTTCCTCTCTGATTTGGATGCCATTTATTTCCTTTTTTTGCACTAATGCAATGGCAGTGCTGTGTTGAATAAGAGTAGTGAGAGCTGATATTTTGCCTTGTTCCTTGTTGCAGGGGGAAATATTTCCAGTCTTTCACCATTAACCCTAATATTAGCTGTAGGTGTTTTTGGTAGATGCTCTTTATTAAGTTTAGGAAGTTCTCTATTTCTTTTCTTTTCTTTTTCTGAGTGTTTTATCATGAATGGGTGTTGGGTGTTGAATTTTCTTGAATGCTTTTTCTATATCAATTTATAAGATTGTGTGGTTTTTTTCGTTAGCCTGTTAATATGGTACATTACATGG
>NW_016107353.1:8479020-8487314 GCF_001604975.1 Cebus imitator | reverse complement strand
TTTTTTTAAGAGATGAGACCTTACTATGTTGCCAAGGCTGGTCTTGAACTTCTGGCCTCAAACGTCTTCCTACCTCGGCCTCTCAAAGTGCTGTGATTACAGGCCTGAGCCACCATGCCTGGCCTCATTCTTTTTATATATTGCTGAATTCTGTTTGCTACTATTTGTTAAGGATATTTGTATCCCTATTTATGAGGGCTATTAGTCTGTAGTTTTCTTTTTTGTATTGTCTTTGATTTGCGAATCAGGGTAACACTAGTTTCACAAAATGAATTGAGAAATGTTCCCTCTGCTTCTATTTTCTTTTAGAGATTGTGTAGAATTGCTGTTAATTCTTCTTTAAATTTTGACACCATTATTTAGTAAAACCTTCTGGGAGTTTTAAAATTATGAATTTGATTCCCTCAATAATTTTAGGGCTATTGGTGTGGTAGTTTGTTGGTTTTGAGGTCCATTTCATCTAACTAGTCAAATTTATGTGTGTATAGTTGTTTGTAGCATTTCTTTATTATTTTTTTATGCCTCTAGGGTTTATAGTGATACTCTTTTTCCATTCTTAATACTGGTAATTTCTGTCTTTCTTTATTTTCAGTCTTGCTACATGTTTGTTGATGTTATTCTATGCTACTGATCTTTTCAAAGACCACCGATTTCCCCATTTTCCTATTTTTAATTTCATTGATTTCTGCTCATTATTATTTCCTTCCTTCTACTTGCTTTAGTTTTATTTTAGTTTTTTTTGGTATATTCTGGAGGTGGGAGCTTGAAATATCGATTTAAGACTTTCTGTCTTAGGTAAACATTTAGCGATAAACATTTCCTTTTTTATACTACTTTTGCAGTATCCCACTTGTATTTACGTTTTCATTAAGTTCAATAAAAGTTTCCCTTGCCACTTTATCTTTGGCCCATGAATTATTTAGAAGCGTGATATTTAGTTTCCAAGTGTTTGGATATTTTCCCATTACCTTTCTTTATTGATTTCTAGTGTGATTCCATTGTAGTTGAGAATACACTCTGGGGATCTTACTTGTTACATTTATTAAGGTTTATTTTATGGGCTAGCATATGATCTGTCCTGAATACCACTCCATGTACATTTGTAAAGATTGTATTTTGCTCTTGTTGGGGAGAATATTCTATAAAAACTGATTAAACCCTATTATTTGGTGGTATGTTGAGTCCTTCTATATCCTTGCTAGTTTTCTCCCTAGTTGCTCTATCAGTCATTGAGAGAGGTGTACCGTGGGTCTGTTTCTCCTTTTGGTCTTATCAGGCTTTGCTTTACATATTTTGCAGTTCTTGTTCGGTACACATATACATCAGGATTGTTCTGTCTTCTTGGTGGAGTGATGCTTTTTATCATTATGTAATTTGCCTTTCTGTCTCTATTGTTTAGATACTTTCTATTACAGAACAGCAATTATTGGATAATTTCTATCGTTTTATCTTCAAGTTAAAGTTCACTAATTTTTTTCTTCATCTCCTTCATTTTGTTTTTTTCTTTTGAGACAGGGTCTCCCTCTGTTTCCCACACTGGAGTGATCATGGCTCACTTCTGCCTCAACTGCCTGGGCTCAACCAATCCTCCCACCTTAGCCTCCTGAGTAGCAGGAACTACAGGCATGTACCACCAGGCCTGGCTACTTTTAAATGTTTTCTAGAGAGGGGGTCTCGGTATGTTGCTCAGACTGGCCTTGAACTTCTGAGTTCAAGTGATCCTCTTACGTTGGCCTTCAAAGTGTTAGGATTACCACATGAGCCACTGTGCCTGGCCTCATTTTGCTTTTGAGTCTATTCATTGGATTTTAAAATATTTGTTACTATATTTTCTGGTTCTAAAACTTCCACTTGTTTCCTTATATCTTCTTTGATGAGACTTTGTATTTGTTTCAAGCTTGTCCCTAATGGCTTGTTAAAGCGCTTTTATTGACGGCTGTTCAAAAATTTTTGTCTGATATTTCTGGTACATCATTTTGGTGTTGGCATCTATTGATTATGTGTTTTTCATTCTATTTGATATCTTCCTGGTTCTTGGTATAATGAATGAATTTTTTATTGAAAGTTGGGCATTTGGGTATTGTTTTGAGACTCTGGATCTTCTTTAAAGTTTGCATTTTAGGTTTAACATTTATATGGCAGAGGAAGAGGAAGGCATCCTCTCACTTTTGCCAGATTGGGGTAAACATACAGGTTGCCCACTCAGCCTCCATGGACACCTGAATAGGGTGCTCCTCCTTGTTACTGCCAGGTAGAGAATAGGAATTCCAGCTCCCCACTAAGCTTACATTGATACCTCTCTGGGTTGTGGGCGATGGAGGTGACCTCATGACTGCTGGGCAGTGGTGAAAATCCCAACTCTCCACTAGGCCTCCTCTGACCATCCTATTGAGGAGGGAAAGGGGCACCTCATTACTCCTAGGTGGAGGTGGCATTGTGTGGAAGTCCACGCTCGTTACTGGGCCTTTTCTGGTTGGAATATCTCAGTGGGAGAGGAGATGGGAGATTGGGTGCTTCATTACAGTCTAAGAAAGCGGAAGTTTAGATTTCCTTACTAGGCCCTTGCTGGCTTAGCTGGGGCAGGGTGGTATGCTTTTTCTGTGGTATGTGGTGATAGTAGAGAGATTATTATTTAACAACTTCTATCTTTTGAGGCTGCCCATTTCCCAGTCCTTTTGATTGGAGAGAATGGGCTTTTGTGGGGATTTGTGTTTTTTTTTTTGTCTGTGCTCCTTGGAGTTTCCAGGTTGCTGGCTTATTCTGCTCCAAGTCAGGAATATATGAGGCAAAAAGAAAACCCAGGGAGCTTACCACTGTGTCATTCCTAGACAGTTTGCTTTCTTTTCTCCACCTTTCAGGGTTGTCCTATATTTGTTTTAGATATAATGACCAAGGCTTTTAGTTGCACTTAGAGGGAGGAATAGGGAAAAGTGTGTCTACTCCGTCTTTCCAGAAATGGAAGTCCTACTCAGTTCATTTATTGGTGAAAAGATACACATATGTTTAGAATTAGCCAGCTGGACTCAGTTAGATGATCCCAATTTTGTTGGCAACATCCAAAGCATCGTAATCAGGAGCCAGTGGAACATATGCCTTCTCTCCGTCAGGCCGAATCAGGGTGTTGACCTTGGCCACATCCATGTCATAGAGCTTCTTCACAGCCTGTTTGATCTGGTGCTTGTTGGCTTTAACATCCACAGTGAACACAAGTGTGTTGTCTTCTCTCTTCTTCATGGCAGACTCAGTGGTCAGCGGAAACTTGATGATAGCATGGTGGTCCAGTTTGTTTCTCCGGGGGGGCGCTCTTCCGAGGGTATTTGGGCTGCCTCCGGAGTCGCAGTGTCTTGGGCCACCGGAAGGTGGGTGATATGTGGATCTTCTTTTTTTTTTTTGTGGCCGTGGACACCTTTCAACACTGCCTTCTTGGCCTTTAAAGCCTTCGCTTCGGCTTTAGGAGGGCCAGGAGCTTCCTTCTTCACTTTTGGTGCCATCTTGTGAAAAGGGTCTATTTGCTGTTTTCATAAAGGCCAAACTTCTTTCTTGCATGAGGTCTCAGAATCCAAGCTTCGTTAATCACACTCATGTTATTTCCTTTTCATAGGGAGAGAAATTAAAATCTCAAGTGTAGGGAGGAGTGCACTGATGGGAGCAGTGGAAAGAGTTCCTCTACCCAAAGATGCGCACTGAGCACTCTATGGATTTCTAGCTTTCCTTTGCCCCCTTTTAAGGGCTGGCATCAACCATAGGGGAAACGGGTATTCAGCTAATTTTACATTTACGAAAGGGTCTTCAACCTCTAGAGGTAACAAGAAGTTCCCGTGACACAAGAGGGAGTTTTACCTAGAGATTTATAAGAGCCTGTAAGTGGCACAGAGAAGCAGCTGTGAGTCCCTTCCAGCTTGGCTTGGTATGAGAAGGCAAAGCTTGTTGCCTTTGACTAATGGGGGTGAAACCCATTGGCGATTCTCTCCTGGAGCCGGCCTTCTCTGGACTTCTTCCTGCACCAAGTCTGCTTTCTTAAAAGCCTAAGTTGCTCAGGAAAATATAACCTTGATGTGGAACAGCATGTGTTTTGAGTCTAGTTAGATCTGGTTTGTGATACTGTCTGCATCTCTTGCTAGCTGTATGACCTTAGAGTTCACTCGTTCACTTAGAAACAGTCCTGTAGTGCCTACTCTGGGCCAGCCATCGTGCTGGGCTCATGGAATGTGGTAGTTGGTATTCTTCTTTGCTCTTTTTTTTTTCTTTTCTTTCTAGCCCTCAGCAAGTCCAGTTGTCTATACTTCTGAAATATTAATATGTCCAAAATTGGACTGCTTTTCTCTATCATCTCATTTTTTTTCTCTGTTATAACAAGTACCCTGATTCTGTTCTTCCCTCAGTCCTTTGTCCCAACTCATTATCTACAAAGCAGTCGGGGCGATCTTTTGCAAAAATGCATCAGATTATTATTCGTTTACTAAAACTATTTAGTTACACCCAGCCATACATAAAATAAAATCTAACACTTCCCTATATCCCCCTGGGTCCTTCATGGTCTAGTTTCTGCTTTCCTTTCAGAGCTTATCTAGTATCTTCTCCCTCGCCTCCTCCCACTCACTGTGCTTCAGCCACACTAGACTTCTTTCTTTTCCTGATAATATCAAGCTTATTTCACCCTAGGGTTAATACATCCCAATTATGCTTTTTGCCTAGGATAATTTTTCCATACAATATTGAATGGCTGATTCTTTGTTATCATTCAGGTTTCAATTCAAACACTCTCCCTCTCTTACTCAGGTCACATTTTATCACAGTGTTCTCCCTGCCCCAGTCTTATTTAGTGATTATCACAATTTGAAACGATCTTGATTTGTCTCCTAGACTGAGCTCCAAAAGAGCAGGCATCATGCTGTTTCCTTCACTGTGGCACATGCAGCGCCTAGAACAGTTCCTTGCACAGAGAAATAAATGTATTTAAATTTTTAAATTGATACATAATAATTATATATGTTTATGGGGTACATATGGTATTTTAATACTTATATGCAGTATGTAATGATCAAATTGGAGTAATTGAGGTCTCCATCACCTGAAACATTTTTCATTTCTTTGTGCTAGAAACATTCAAGATCCTCTCTTCTAGTTATTTTGAAATATATAGTAAATTATTCTATTCACTCTACTATGCTATAGAACATTATTTCTCCTATCAAATACTAATTTTAAAAAATGATTTTTACTGATGCACATTAGATGTACATATTTTGGAGGTATATGTGATAGGCTGATAAATTTATATAATCAAATCAGGGGAATTGGGATATCCATTACCTTAAATATTTATCTGATTTTTCACTCTAGCTGAAATTTTGTACCAGTTAACCAACCCCTCCCTGTCACACTATCCCCCTGTATAATTCCCAGCCTCTGGTAACCACTCTATTCTACTCTCTACTTCAAGGAGGGCAGCTTTTTTAGCTCTCATATATGAGAGGAACATGTGTCTTTCTGTGCCTGGATTATTTCATTTAATATAATAACCTCCAGGGTTATCCATGTTGCTGCAAATGACAGGATTTCATTCTTTTTTTTGTGGCCAAATAATATTCTATTGTGTGTATATATATCCATTAATGTTTTATTTATCCATTCCTCTGTCAATGGACACTTAGGTTGATTCCATATCTTGGCTACTGTGAATAATGCTGCAATAAACATGGGAGTGCCAATAGCTCTTTGACATACTGATTTCCTTTCCTTTGGATATATACCCACCATTGGGATTGCTGGATCATATGGTAGTTCTATGTTTAGTTGTTCAAGGAACCTCAATATGTTTTGCATAATGGCTGTATTGATTTACATCCCCACCAGCAGTATATAATAATTCCCTTTCTTCTGCATCCTCACCAGCATTTTTTTTTTTTTAATGGAGACAGAGTCTCCCTTGACAGATAAATAGTTTGCAGATCTTTTCTCTCATTCTGTAGGTTGTCTCTTCACTCTGGATTGTTTCCTTTGTTGTACAGAAGCTTTTCTGCTTGATGTAACCCTTTTTGGCTATTTTTTGTTTTGGTTGCCTGTACTTTTGAGGTTTACCTTAAAAATCTTTGTCCAGTCCAACGTCCTGGAGAGTTTCCCCACAGTTTTATTTTAGTGATTCCATAGTTTGAGGTTTAAGTTTTTAATCCATTTTCATTTGATTTTTGAATATGAGAAGAAATAGGGGTCTAATTTCATTTTTCTGCATATGGATATCCAGTTTTCCCAGCACCATTTGTTGAAGAGGCTGTCCTTTTCTCAATGTATGTTCTTGGCACCTTTGTAAAAAATGAGTTCACTGTAGATACGTGGATTTATTTCTGGGTTCTCTATTCTGTTCCATTGGTCTATGTGTCTGTTTTTATGCCACTACTGCTGTTTTGGTTACTATAACTCCGTAGTATAATTTGAAGTCAGGTAATGTGATTCCTCTAGTGTGTTCTTTTTGCTCAGGATAACTTTTGCCATTTTGGGTTTTTTGTGATTTCATATAAATTTTAGGATTAATTTTTCTATTTCTGTGAAGAGTGTCATGGGTATTTTAATAGGGATTGCTTTGAATCTGTAGATTGCTTTGGGTAGTTGGACATAGCAATAGTTTTAATTCTAATCCATGAACATGAAATATTTTTCCTTTTTTTGTGTCCTCTTCAATTTCTTGTCTCAGTGATTTATAGCTTTATTTGTAGAGATTTTTCTACTCTTTGGTTAAATTTGTTCCTAGACACTTTATTACATTTTTGTAGCTATTGATAATGGAATGGCTCCCTCGATTTCATTTTCAGATTGTTTGCTATTGTTATATGGAAATGCTATAACTGGAAATGATTTTTGTATGTTGATTCTTATATCCTGCAACTTTAGTGAATTTGTTTATCAGTTCTAACAGGGGTGTGTGTGTGTGTGTGTGTGTGTGTGAAATCTATGTTTCTCTAAATATATGATTATGTCTGCAAACAGAGGCAGTTTGACTTCCTCCTTTTCAATTTGGATGCCCTTTATTTCTTTCTCTTGCCTAAGTGTTCTGTCTGGGACTTATAGTGCTGTGTTGAATAACGCTAGTTAAAATGGGCATTCTTGCCTTGTTCCAGATCTTAAAGGGAAGGCTTTCAACTTTTTCTTATTCAGTACGATGTTAGTTGTGGTTTTGTCATGTAAGGTCTTTTTTATTATTTTTAGATTTTTTTTTTTATTTCTATAGGTTATCGAGAAACAGGTGGTTGTTTAGTTACATGAGTAAGTTCTTTAGTGGTGATTTGTGAGATTTTGGTGCACCCATCATCCAAGCAGTATATACTGAACCCGATCTGTAGTCTTTTATCCCTCATCCCCTTCCTACCCTTTCCCCCGAGTCCCCAAATTCTGTTGTGTTATTCTTATGCCTTTGCATCCTCATAGCTTAGCTCCCACTCATCAGTGAAAACATACGGTGTTTGGTTTTCCATTTCTGAGTTACTTAGAATAATAGTCTCCAATCTCATGCAGGTTGCTGTGAATGTAAGGCATTTATTTTGAGTACCTTTCTTCTATACCTAACTTGTTGAGAGTTTTAATCATGAAGGGATATTGAATTTTATTAAATGCTTTTTCTGCATCTATTGAGATGATCATTTTTTTTCCCTATACTGCTGATGTGATGTATCATGCTTGTTAATTTGTGTGTGTTGAGTCATTTTCACCTCTGGATAAATCCCAGTTGATTATAGTGTATACCATTTTTTGATGTTCTATTGGATTCAGTTTGCTAGTGTTTTGTTGAGGATTTTGTATGTATGTTCATCAGGAATATTGGCCTGTAGTGTTCTTTTTTTGTTTTGCCCTGGTCTGGTTTTGGTATCGGGGTCATGCTGGCCTCATAGATTGAGTTTGGAAGAATGCCCTCTTCTTTAGTTTTTTAAAAATGGTTGAGAATAACTGGTACTAGTTCTTTAAAACTTTGGTAAAATTCAGCATTAAAGCCATCTGGTCCTGGGCTTTGCTTTGATGGGAGATTTTTTTTTTTTTTTATTACTGATTCAATTAATCATATTTCTTGTTATTGGTCTGTTTGAGTTTTCTGTTTCTTCCTGATTTCAATCTTTGTAGGTTGTGTGTATCAGGAATTTATCCATTTCCTCTAAGTTTTCCAATTTGTTGTCACATGATTATTCATAATAGCCTTTAATGATCCTTTGTATTTGTGTGATATCTCTTGTAATATTTCCTTTTTCATTTTGAATTTTATTTGGGGTTTCTCTCTCTTAGTCTAGCTAAAGGTTTGTGGTTTTTTT
>NW_016107353.1:8455597-8477670 GCF_001604975.1 Cebus imitator | reverse complement strand
TCCTCTCATACCTGTTATTGTACCTAACGATTGATCCAGAGTATTGTGACTAATTGTCAATTACAGATGCTGACTGGTTAGACACTTGCAATTAAATCCTAACTTAGTTCTCTCCATCATGTTTTTCTGTACAGGTCCTACAGCTGGGCTCAGACATCCTTCCCCAGTACAAGCAAGAGGCGCCAAAGACTCCCCCTCACATCATCTTACATTACTGTGTTTTTAAGACCACGTGGGATTGGATCATCTTGATCTTGACCTTCTATACAGCCATCTTGGTCCCTTATAATGTCTCCTTCAAAACCAGGCAGAACAATGTGGCCTGGCTGGTTGTTGATAGCATCGTGGATGTTATCTTTTTGGTGGACATTGTGCTCAATTTTCATACCACCTTTGTTGGACCAGCGGGGGAGGTGATTTCTGACCCCAAACTTATCCGCATGAACTACCTGAAGACGTGGTTTGTGATTGACCTTCTGTCCTGTTTACCATATGATGTCATCAACGCTTTTGAGAACGTGGATGAGGTTAGTGCCTTTATGGGTGATCCAGGGAAGATTGGTTTTGCTGATCAGATTCCACCACCACTGGAGGGGAGAGAGAGTCAGGTACATCCCTCAAATCTCAGACCTTGTTGTCATGTCTTTAAAACTGAATTAAATGTGGGTGGTCAACAGAATAATAATTAAATGGGTGGGAAATAGCATGACTGATGTCTAGAACAGAGGGAGCATGCTTGCTAGATACCCTTGCCTGCTGTTCCCATCCTTTGGCAGTTTGGAGGCCCTGCATGACAGTGAATGGGTATGGAAGAGACCAAAGGCTTATTACTCCACGTGGAGTGTAAGCCACTGGCTCAGGAATGGTGGGCCTGCAACAGCAGGCATGCATGGCCACTGCACTGGCAAGTCTTCTGTTGAGTATATAGTTGCTGAATATCTACCTATTGATTATTCTAATTATGCAGACTTTTCTTTTATCTGCTGCTGACTTTTGGCTGTTTCATAGCCAGTTAACTCCTGATAACAGGAATACCATTTTCTTGAAAGTTTGCTTTTCCTTTTTTCTGTTAAGTTTTGAGATAAGTTATTTCTTTGCTAAAATGAGTTGGGAGACAACCATGTACTGAGGTAGTCAGGCACCAGCTTGTGGTTAAAAGGAACAGTGTTGTTTTTGGATTACACTTCTGTTTTAGTCCATTTTTGTGTTGCTATAGAGAAATACCTGAGGCAGGGTAATTTATAAAGGAAAACCAAGATTCCAATGGCTGGAAAATTCAGGACTGGGTATACTCATGGTGGAAGGTGAAGTGGGGAGCCAGCTTTTTCAGAGATCAGCTGGTAAGAGAGGAAGTGAGAGACAGGACGGGGAGGTGCTAGGCTCTTTGTAACAACCTGCTGTTGTGGGAACGAATGGAGTGAGAATCCACTCACCACCCACTTCCCTGAGAGGGGACATTAATCTGTTCAAGAGGGATACGCCCCCATGACCCAAACACCTCCCATTAGAGGCCCTATTTCCAACACTGGAGATGGGATTTCAATATGAGATTTGTAGGAGACAAACATTCAGACTAGAGCAACTGTTTTCGATTGTTAGTCCAACAGGCGATGGATGAAATTAAAGGAAGCTAAATTCCCTGTAAATGTGTTGGAATTAGGATATGCTCTAAGTCATTTACTGAATTGGCCTGGGACGTGTTGTAGCAGGAAGGGCCACTGAGCTGATTAAGGTGATTTTCTTTGAAAAAGTGATGATATCAAGTCATTCATTGCAAAGAAAAATGTCAGATTCTTATCTGGTTAGTGTTCTATGGGAATTGCCCTGCCTTTGTCCTACTCCTAGTCGACATTCCAGTTGGATTAAGATAAAGCAATTATTTGGCAAGTCTCCAGCCTTGTTCAGCTGGGCCCTCATTGCTTCAGATTACAGAGGCTCCCAAGGTCTCAGTCTGGCTGCGTTGTGTGGGTAATCTAGGAAGCCCCCTGGAAACTAAGTTGAGGCAAGACACATTTCAGAGCTAAAGGGCTCATAGGACTCAGGCTTGAGAACGCTAAAAAGAACAGCCTGCTCCTTGCAGGGATGTCAACACCTGGCCAGTGACTCCATGTCTTACTGGTGGCATAATGATGCCTCTCTGCCTTCAGATCAGTACCAGTGGTGGGCGGGACAACAGCCTTTTCTCTGGGAGAACAGAACTATTACCACTTCTCTTTCCAGCATTTCTACCAAATGCTGCCAATGAAGAGATGGAAGGAGAGAATTTGGAAGCTCAGATGCTCTAGATTCAGAACAACCCATGCTTGTATCTGTGTGATGGGTTTTAGAATACTTTAAAATCCCAAGGACTAACTCTCTGGGGTGGCTTGTGTGAATTTTGTAGGGGGATGAAATGAGTCAAGAGTGATCATTTACAAGAGCAGAATCATAACTAACATGAACATTGGGGTTCTTACATGAGATTTTCTATTTTTGAGACAGTGTCTCGCTCTGTCACCCAGGCTGGAGTGT
The DNA here is from genome assembly GCF_001604975.1 of Cebus imitator. Lineage (NCBI taxonomy): Eukaryota > Metazoa > Chordata > Mammalia > Primates > Cebidae > Cebus > Cebus imitator. The sequence goes on along the minus strand of NW_016107353.1, from coordinate 8,475,159 downwards.
AGGGGCACGATCTCAGCTCACTGCAACCTCTGCCTCCCGGGTTCAAGCAGTTCTCCTGCCTCAGCCTCCTGAGTAGCTGGGATTACAGGCACGTGTCACTATGCCCAGCTAATTTTTGTATTTTTAGGAGAGATGGGGTTTCACCATGTTGGCCAGGCTGGTCTTGAACTCCTGACCTTAAGTGATCTGCCTGCCTTGGCCTCCCAAAGTGCTGAGATTACAGGTGTGAGCCACCACTCTCAGCCCGCAAATGAGAATTTTATTACATTTTGGGAATGATATTTCTCTGTGAGCACATTTTTAGAAATCTTTTTTCTTAGGAAAATATGATCATTTTGGCTTAGGTAATTCAAATTATCTGAATCTAAAATAGCTTCTTAAACACATGGAAAGTGAAATTTAGCTTTAAAAACACATTGTTTTAAAAAAATAAACCATTTTCTATTTAGAGTAATGGCACTAAAATTTTGCGGATAAATAGAGCAGTTCTCCAGCTTCCACAGATTCTTATTAAAAATTGGCAGAACTATAAACACATAACACATATGTAAATGTGTCAATTACCTGGTAGGTGAACAGAGCCGAGTGCATCTCCCCAGGGACGGAGTGCCAAACCAACAGTGTATGTTGGGTTCGAACTACTTTGCCGTTATTTGTGAGTACCCCTGACGGGGGTTTCTGATTTATAGATTCATGAAATAGGTTGGTTAATAGGAAAAATGTCAGTTATCTGTAGCTTTCTCATTAGCCAAGGCCTTAGTATCAAAGCTTGTACTATCACCTCTTGGTCATAAATAATAGTATAAATAGTAAGGGTTACAGTTATTGTGTACTTCTGTAAGACATGATTTTATATTTGTTACTTTCTTTTAAAGCTTTGGCTAACACCCCAAATAAAAGCCTTTCATAACAACTGGAGGTGTGCAGGGAGATCATTGTGAGGAAAGGGAAGATTTGGCTTTTAGTTCTCTTGGTATCACCTGTTAGAACAACTGAGATCCTTGTGTACGTTTAGTCTTCCTGGATTACGGTTTTCCAACCTACATCTTGGGGATAACACTACTATACCTGACTGTGGGCCCAGCATTTGGGCGGTGGGTTATTTGAGTTTCCTGGCAGCTCCAGAAGCTAAAGTCTGGTGAATGCTAAATCTCATCTGCATTAGTCTCACTTCCAGAAGCTTACTGTAAGAACAAGAGGCCTAGAATCCTGACCTCTTTCTTGTTATTGGGGTGGGAGGAAAACAAGGTAGCGGGTGGGAACACTTAGCAGGTGATAAGTAGACCCACTTGAGGTCACAGCCTGACAGGACCATGGAGGTCTTAGAGTTCAACCTTCTTAATTCACAAGTAAGAAAAAAAGACTCAAGCGGAAATGACTCACTCAAAATCGAATAACATATCATATAATCACTGTAATAATGAGTTCCCTTCTGACTCTTCTTATTCCTAATAGCAACAGATTTTTATAAAGTAGGAGCAAAACACTTAATGAAGGACAGTTGAGTCAAAACTGACGAGGAAGCTTCTGATGTGTGTGGCTCACTCCTTGGCTTGGCTGAATGTGGTGGGGTAGGTGGGCATGGGTTCCAGTGGGGGTAAATAGGGGTGTGCAGCTACATTTTCCCCAAGGCATCTGTGTTGGGGATGAGATGGCCAGTTAAAGATACTTGCCAAGGGACAGACCCAGCACAGTTTCCCAGGCATAGTCCTTTAGTGAGACGACACCATTATATTAGTGGGAATGAAGGGCTGATGCTGGTTAGAGGATTGGAGAGCCCATGAAGGGCACCCCACCGTTCGAACCTGGATTAGGCTGGAGGAAAATCCCCCGGGTTGGAGAATTCTGATTAATGGCTTAGTGGCTTCATATTCACCACATGCTTTCTTCTCACCTGGGATCTGTTGTGGAGTTACTAATCTAAGACTACAGGTCCCTGTGCTCTAGGTTCTTTCTCTGGGGGAGTGTGCAGAGAAATGAGAAATCATTGACTCATTTCTCATAAAAAATACATATGGAGCTAGCTGAATCATCTTTGGTGTTCTCAAAATTATGCCGATGAGCTTGTGTGCCAGTGGAGACCACCAAAGAAGGACATGAGCTGTGCTGGCTTTGCCATCTGTGTGTATGTGTGGAGAGGGAGTGGGGAGTTCTTGAAGTGAAAAGATTGGAGCCACGCAAAGCCTGGGTTGAAAAAGAACAGGGGTAAATTGTTAAAGCCTGCAGTTGTGAATTCAGCCCTGTGGATATAGCCCATCTCCGTGATTTAAGCCACACAAGTGATCCCTTTGGCTAAACTCGTTTCACTTATGTAGATGGGCTACATTTGCGTCATTCTCCAGTCTGTTGGTAATAATCTGTTTTGGACTCCGTTTGAGGATATGTTTGCACATTAGTTAAACTGGTTAGAGAACAAAAGATCTGGAATCTGAGCAAACTAAATCTTGGAAAGAGTATGTCAAAGCAAAAGCTAAATGAATCTCTTTCAAGTGCTGAGTGGATTGTTGGGCTAGTCTGCTCCATGTGTTAAAGATTGAATTATTATTGACAAAACAGATTTACTCCCCTAAGGAAACTTACTGCTTACTGCTGTTGACATGTAAAAATGCATGCAAAGGGGAGAATGGGGCTGCTGTCTCCCAGGTGACAGTGCTGGTGCCCTGAAGCCTGAAGGCGGTCAAGAGCTTCCTTCTGTCCCTGGCTCTGTAACCTCAGACAGCAGCACAACCAGCTAGTGCCAGTGATGTAGCTGACACTTGCCAAGAGCTCACTCTCATGGGAGATACTCGCCTTCTGGCAGAACAGGAGCAAAATGTGCCAATGAAAAGATGGTAGCATTGACAAGTTTTCCTTTATCTTGTGATTTTAACTTTCCCAAACACTCACACAGATCACCTTTATCCTAGCTGTGTGTGGCAGTGAAGAAACTGCATGAACTAGGATTTGTTACCCAAGTGGGACTTTGCCACCCAGCTGTGCAACCTTGTGAAACTAACTTCATCTCCTTCAACTTGGTTTGCCTCACCTGTGTGATGAGCCCATTCCAGCTCTAACCTTCTGTGGCCTGAGAGCAGGTGTTATCCCAGTTTTGCAGATGAGAGGAAAGGGGCAGTTTGTCCTCTTGCCTGATGGCAGCTGTTTTGAGGTATTGGAACTGGACGCTAGTCTCCTGACTCCTAGGCTTGTGCTTTCTCCTGCAGGTCATGCTGTCTCGTCAGAGAATCTGGAAGCCGAGGGAACCAAGCTGTGCATTTCAGTCCCTGGGCCCCTTCTCTGACTCATTCCCTGGCATGGCCCCTGCTATTTCCCTCATTTTGGTGGATCTCTGTGACAGCTCAGGGGTGAGAGGTTTGGGTGGTCAGTCTGTGGTCACTGGTGCAGGTGTATGGGGATGGATGGTGAGGGCGGAGGTCAGCAGTGACTCCAAGGCCTTATTGCCTGCCCTGTTTCTCTCTCCTGGGTGAATGGCCTGACCTCTAGGTTCTTCTAGGCTCACTATTCCCTGCTCTTCCAGGCTTTCCTTGTCACTGATGCTGAAATCAAGTTGTACCAACGTTCATTGCTTATCCTGTTAATTTATGGTTATCAGTCCTTACCTGTGGTTCTTTTTAGGTAGATAGCTAATTTTTCGGTTTTCACACAGATGACTCCTCTTGCTGTCCAGCTGGAAGGAAACAGGTGGGAAGCTGCCAGGTGAAAATCATGAGATGACTAGGGCTTTTCCTCAGTTCTAGCAATACTGTATAGGCAGTCCTTGTGGCTCATAATGGCAACTTTTTTTTTTTTTTATTAGTAGACTTAATTTTTTTGGAGCTGTTTCAGTTTATAGAAACACGCAGTGGGATGCACAGAAACCACCCTCCCCTCCATTCCTTGCACACAATTTCCTCTCTATTAACATTTTGCATTACTATGGTACATTTGATATCATTGATGACCCAATATTAGTACATTATTGTTAGCTAAAGTTCACATAGCATATAGCCTATAGTTTACATGAGGGTTCATTCTTTGGATTATACATTCTGTATGTTTGGACAAGTGTGTAGTGATGCATGTCCACCATTACGGTATCTCATAGAGAAGTTTCAGTGCCTTAAACATCCCCTGTGCTCCACGTATTCATCCCCCTACCCCAATTCCTAGCAACCACAGATCTCTTTACGCCATAGCTTTGCATTTTGAGTGTTGTAACATAGGAATCACACAGCATGTGGTCTTTCGGGTTGGTTTCTTTCACTTAGCAACATGCATGTAAGGTTGTTCCATTTCTTTTCAGGATAACTTTTTAAAAATTGCAGAATAATATCCTATTATATGGATGTATCGTGATTTATTTAGCAATAGCAATTGAAAATCATTACCCTATAGCGTTGATTATTTCAATGATCAGCACAGGTCTTGTTCTAGGACCTCCTTCTGCTGTGGGTTTGACTTGGACGGTGGAGAGGAGGTGAGACCCTGGGCTGCAGGCTGGCCTCTCTTAGCAGTCTGTGGTAGCTCATGGGTAAAAATGACATTTCTCACAAGTCATTATGTCTGATAGTAAAATGGACAGAAAAACTAAATTGTACCATAATATCCTCACATTTCATTGTTTTTTCCTTGGCATTTCTATCTTTCATGTTTGTGCTATTTCTTCAATTATTTTGACAAAAAGAGGACAACACCAGACACATGGTAGTTTTCACTCCAGTGTCTGTTAGTGGCAGGAAGTGCTGTGGATGAGTGCGTTTCTCTTTTGATGAGTGTGACCTGCCAGCAGTGGCCAGGGGCTGAGTCTGTTTTCAGTGATGTTAGTGATGATGCCGCTGCCTCCATGCTGAAAATATTGTGCAGAACTTTTCCTTTGATTTAATTTATCAGTCTTCATCCTGACTTGTGCTCACAGTGGGTGAAGAATTGTGGAGGAGACACCCCTCTTATTAAAGCAGAGGCTTCACATGGGAGACTGGGCTATAGGTGCTGTGTCCTGGACAGGCACCCGAGTCATGATCCTACCTGGGGTGTGTACGTGTGGGAGCCGGGGAGTGGCTAGGGGAGCATTTTTTAACAACAGTAAGTTGGTCCCGCGTGGCTTCCAGAAAGTAGTGATTGGCTATGAAACTGTGATTCTAGAGTTAAAAAAATACAAAACCTAAAAACAAATCTCTCTGAGGCAATGAAAGAGTTCAACCATTGTGGAAGATAGTATGGCGATTCCTCAAGGAATTAGAACCAGAAATACCATTCGACCCAGCAATCCCATTATCGAGTATATATCCAAAGGAATATAAATCATTCTACTATAAAGACACATGTACACGTATGTTTATTGCAGCACTAGTCACAATAGCAGACACTTGCAGCCAACCCAAATGCCCATCAATGATAGACTAGACAAAGAAAATGTGGTACATATATGCCATGGAATACTATGCAGCCATAAAAAAGGATGAGTTCATGCCCTTTGTAGGGACATGGATGAAGCTGGAAACTATCATTCTTAGCAAACTAATGTAGGAACAGAAAACCAAACACTGCATGTTCTCACTCTTAAGTGGAAGTTGAACAATGAGAACACATGGACATAGGGAGGGGAACATCACACACCAGGGCCTGTCAGGGGGTGGGGTGGGGCTAAGGGAGGGATAGCATTAGGATAAATACCTAATGTAGATGATGGGTTGATGGGTGTAGCAAACCACCATGGCATGTGTATACCTATGTATCAAACCTGCATGTTCTGCACATGTATCCCAGTACTTGAAGTATAATAATAAGAGTTCTGCACGGGGGAGCAGAATACACTCAGCTGCTGTGTCTGACTCTCTTCTGTTGATTCACCATCCCTCTCTCCCAGCATCTTCTCTGGGAGAGGCTTTAACCCAAGTTCTACTTTCATTTAGTTCCCCACCAATTCTTGGCTCCTCTTTCAGGTTGGTCTTCCTTTAAAGAAACGTAATTGACTTAGAGGACAGGGGATAGGGATACAACTCCCCAGGGAGCCCCTGGTTTAGTAGGGGCCACAGATAATAGGCCTAGGCAGAGAATGCGAGAGGCATTCTAGGAGCCAGTTCAAGGTGTTACAGCTTACAACAGGAAGCACTTTGTCTAGTGCTCTCACTAGGCAAAGGGAGGCTTCCTGGAGGAGATAACTAGGCTTAGTCTGGTGAGGAGGAAATAGGGCATTTCTGGGAGAGGAAAGAACATGTGCAAAGGGCTGTGCTATATGGGATGCACAGGACATTGATTGTGCCCAAATCAGAGTCAGCACTGGGGGACGGAGGAAGGTCGAGTCAAGTGATAAAGACTCCCAGGGTCTTACAAGGAGTTTACAGTTTATCATGTAGGCAAGAAGAAACCATCACAGGCTTTCACTAGGGTGGGATCTCATCTGACTTTTGTTTTTGAAGGTGTACCTAGGAAGCAGGGGTGAGAATGAGTTAGGGAAATAACATGTCCCTGCTTCCCCTCCTCCCATTCCTTGGACCTACTATAGTCAGGCCGTCACCCCCACTAGTATACTGAACCCCATTCCCCCAACTCCTGTTCCTCTGCCCCTCAGTCCTAACGCCTGGCCAAACCCTCACCCCACTTGGACTCTATTTTCTGCCTCCTCTAGGCTGTGCTCTAGTCCTGAATGTGGCTGCAGAATGTGAGCGGAGAGCTCCACCACTGCGCAGATTGACTTCAGCTCACTTGGAATTACCCCTGAATTTCCCCGGGCTGTGTTCTGCAATAAGGCAAACCTTCAGAGCCTCTCCTCTCTCCTTAGACTGTCAACACCCAGCTTGCACCCTTCCCTGATCCTCTTGCTTTTTATTCACTGACAAAAGAGGAGTGATCAAAAGAGAACTTGGCCAGGTGTGATGGCTCATGCCTGTAATTTCAGAACTTTGGGATGCCTGGTTGGGTGGATCACCTGAGGTCAGGAGTTTGAGACCAGCCTGGCCAACACAGTGAAACTCTGTCTCTACTAAAAATACAAAAATTAACTGGGCACGGTGGCAGGCATCTGCAGTCCCAGCTACTCGGGAGGCTGAGGCAGGAGAATCACTTGAACCAAGGAGGTGGAGGTAGCAATGAGCTGAGATCATGTCATTGCACTCCAGCCTGGGTGACAGAGTATTTTAAAAAACAAAACAAAACAAAACAAAAACAACTTACACGCACTCCCATCACTAAATCCAACCCCACATACTCTGCTTCCCACCCCCTAGTGGGTCAGCTTCTGTGCTGAATACGCTCCCTCTTGCCCACTCCTCAGTTGTTTCCTTTCCCTTCTATATGATCAAAGAATATATCCCATCTTTATAAAGCTCTCTCCACATACCCCAGCTGCTGCCCCATTTTCCTGCCGCTTTTACGGGAAGAAAGAGTTCTCTGTACTTTTTGTTTCTGCTTTTTCTCTTCTCTTTCTTACACTTATTCTAATCAGGTTTTCATCTTTGTCACTCTGTTGAAACTGTAACTGTTCTTGTCAAAGGTGCCAGTGATGTCCAAATAGCCAGACCCAATGGTGAGATCTCAGTTTTCATCTTATTTTGTTTGCAGACCTAGGAGCCTCTCATCTCACACAGAATAAAATCCGTATTCTGGAGCATCCTTCCCCTACGTGGCCTTTCCTCTCACTTCATTGAGATGTTCGCTAAACATTGCATGATTAGAGTGGCGTTCCCTGAGCACCCTACTACAAAGTTCTCTCCCTTTACTTTTTCATAGCACTTACCATAATCTGATACAGACTTTGTGATAGCTAATCTCCCCTCATTAGAATTTTTTGAAACCTTAAAAAATTGAGGTATAAAATACATACAGTTAAGTGGGATAAAAAATAACATTAAAGTATAGGGCTTATTGAATTTTTACAAATGTATACTTGCGTGTAACCACTGCTTAGATCAAAACATCAGATTTCTCCAGCACCCTAGAAGGTTCTCCTTCACTTTATCCTAAACTGCCCTCCACCGAAGTAACCATTATTCTGACTTCCATTGTCACAGATTAGTTTTACCTGTTCTTGAAGTACAGCTAAGTGGAATGATTCAGCATGTAATCTTTTGTACCTGACTTCTTTCTCTCAGTACAATATCTGTGAGTGTCAGCCATGTTGAGTGTGTCAGTAGCTTGCTCACTCTTACTGGGATGCAGTATGGTTTCAGTTGTGTAATGCTGCATAAGAAACCACCCTAAAACTTAGAGGTTTAATAAAATAAACATTTGATTGCGTAATTTTTCTATTGAAATTTGGACTTGGCTCAGCGGGGCAGTTCTGTTGACCACTCTAGGTACCTCATAATTGTAATTCTACAATATTTATCCTTTTGTAACTGGCTTATTTCACTTAGCATAATGTCATTAGGTTTACTCATGTTGTGTCAAAATTTGCTTCCTTTTTAAGGATGAATAATATTCATTGTATGTATATACTACATTTTGTTTATCCATCACCCATCAGTGGATACGGGTTGCTTCCTCCTCTGGCGATTATGAATAATGTTGATATGTACGCTGGAGTACAAATACCTCTGTTCGCGTCCCTGCTTTCAGTTCTTTTGGGTATATATCTAGAAGTGGAATTGCTGAGTCATGTAATTCTATTTTTAGTTTACTGAGGAGCTACTATAATGTTTTGCACAGCAGCGGCACCATTTTACATTCCCACCAACAGTGCACGGGGTGCCAATTTTTCCACATTCTTGCTAACACTTGTTATTTTCTGTGCGTAGACATCTTTTTTTTAAAGTTTCTAAAATTTTACTTTAAGTTGCGGGATACATGTGCAGAACGTGCAGGCTTGTTACATAGGTATACATGTGCCATGGTGGTTTGCTGCACCTATCAACCTGTCTTCTAAGTTTTAAGCCCCACAACATTAAGTATTTGTCCTGATGCTCTCCCCTCCTTACCCCCGTCCCCCAAGAGGCCCCAGTGTATGTTGTTCCCCTCCCTGTGTCCATGTGTTCTCATTGTTCAACTCCCACATATGAGTGAGAACATGCAGTGTTTGGTTTTCTGTTCCTGTGTTAGTTTGTGTATATAGCCATCTTCACGGCTGAGAGTAGCCATCGTAATATGTGTAAGGTGGCATTTGGTTTCTTTATAAACAACAGATTTTGATGACTTTGAAATCATTTTATTAGTTTTCTTTCTGCCTCATGCATCTAAATATAGGCAGTAGCACATACTCAGAAGTAGGAAAATGACACTGGAAATTATAGAAACCACTAGAAGAAAAAGTTGCAGCAAAGGAGGAATGATCTGCTGAAGGGTGCTGCAGGAATCACACATGCTGAAAAACTTCTGAGCATAATTGGGTTAGGAGAACTGTAGAAGGCTGTCAGAAAAAAGCAAAAACCACCTGTTTAGGAAGGTGTTGAAAGAGGGGTGGAACTTTGCTGAGTGGGTTGAGGGAGCGCCACATGAGGGCAGGAAAGTTGGGCACAAGGCATTGCATGCGGGGCTGGGGGAGGAGGGAATTTCCTTTGGTTTGATCTTTATTTGTGAAGCAAGACAAATGTTAGTGAAAAATAGCTTGGCCATTTGCTTGTTGTTCATGCAGCTCTTAACTCAGGTAAATTGTAGTGAAAGTGGAATAGGAGCTCTGTGATCTGGCTCTGATGGAAGAGAACAATGATTGGGAGTCTGTGTCAGAACCATGCAGACGTCGTTGATTTCTTCCCATGTTATCATGCAGTATTTAACTCTGAAGCCTACAAATGTTAACGTATAAGAAAGACTCCTTCAGACTTTATGGGAGAAATGTCGTGCCTCAGGGATGTGCTTCCAAGTGAAGACAGACTTAGTGACAGCCTCTGGGTAATCTTTCAAAAGAGAATTTTTAAATTTCAGTTTTTCATTTCAGTTTTTCATGTTACCTGTAAAAAAATTTAGAAAATAATAGAAAATAATAAAGAAATAGGATTCCTATGATTTTATCTTCTTGTTAACATTTTGGCATACATTGTCTATCTCCTTTTTCTTCATACATAAAGCATATATATGTTTATATATTTTATTAAAATGAAATTACAGTGTTTCTAGAGAGGGGAAGTTTATTACCTCCACAATATATATTTTTTTCTTATATGTATATATATTTTATTGTACTTTAGGTTCTGGGGTACATGTGCAGATCATGCAGGATTGTTGCATAGATACATACATGGCAATATGGTTTGCTGCCTCCATCCTCCATTCACCTATATCTGGCATTTCTCCCCATGTGGTCCCTCCTCAACCTCCCTACCCCCAGCTGTCCCTTGCCTAGTCACCCCCTGCAACAGACCCCAGTGAGTCATGCTCCCCTGCCTGCGTCCATGTGTTCTCATTGTTCAACACCCACCTATGAGTGAGAACATGCAGTGTTTGATTTTCTGTTCTTGTGTCAGTTTGCTGAGAATGATGGTTTCCAGATTCATCCATGTCCCTACAAAGGAAACGGATGCATCCTTTTTTATGGCTGCATAGTATTCCATGGTGTATATATGCCACGTTTTCCTTGTCCAGTCTATCATCGATGGACATTCGGGTTGGTTCCAGGTCTTTTCTATTGTAAACAGTGCCACAGTGAACACATGTGTGCATGTGTCTTTATAATAGAATGATTTATAATCCTTTGGTTATATACCCAGTAATGGGATTGCTGGGTCAAATGGAATTTCTATTTCTAGGTCCTTGAGGAATCGCCACAGTGTCTTCCACAATGGTTGAACTAGTTTACATTCCCACCAACAGTGTAAAAGTGTGGCTATTTCTTCACATCCTCTCCAGCATCTGTCTCCAGATTTTTTAATGATCGCCATTCTAACTGGTGTGAGATGGTATCTCAATGTAGTTTTGGTTTGCATTTCTCTTGTGAGCAGGGATCATGAACATTTTTTCATATGTTTGTTGGCCTCATATATGTCTTCTTTTGAAAAGTGTCTGTTCATGTCCTTCGCCCACTTGTGGGTGGGTTTGTTTGTTTTTTTCTTGTAAATCTGTTTTAGTTCTTTGTAGATTCTGGATATTAGCCCTTTGTCAGATGCGTAGATTGCAAAAATTTTTTCCCATTCTGTTGGTTGCTGGTTCACTCTAATGATTGTTTCTTTTGCTGTACAGAAGCTCTGGAGTTTAATAAGATCCCATTTGTCTATTTTGGCTTTTGCTGCCAATGCTTTTGATGTTTTAGTCATGAAGTCCTTGCCTGTGCCTATGTCCTGAATGGTTTTGTCTAGGTTTTCTTGTAAAGTCTTTAATCCATCTGGAGTTAATGTAAGGTGTTAGGAAGGGGTCCAGTTTCTGTTTTCTGCACATGGCTAGCTTGGTATCCCAACACCATTTATTAAACAAGCAATCCTTTCCCCAGTGCTTGTTTTTGTCAGATTTGTCAAAGATCAGATGGTTGTAGATGTGTGGCATTGCCTCTGTGGCCTCTGTTCTGTTCCATTGGTCTATATCTCTGTTTTGGTACCATTACTGTGCTGTTTTGATTACTATAGCCTTGTAGTATAGTTTGAAGTAGGATGATGCCTCCAACTTTGTTCTTTTTGCTTAGGAATGTTTTGGCTATGTGGACTCTCTTTTCGTTTCATATGCAGTTTAAGGTGCTTGTTTCCAATTCTGTGAAGAGGGTCATAGGTAGCTTGATGAGGATAGTGTTGAATCTTTAAATTACTTTGGGTAGTATGGCCATTTTGACAAATTGATTCTTCCTAACCACGAGTATGGAATGTTTTTCCATCTGTTTGTGGAACTCTTATTTCCTTGAGCAGTGGTTTGTAGTTCTCCTTGAAGAGGTCTTTACATCCTTTGTTAGTTGTATTCCTAGGTATTTTATTCTTTTTGTAGCAATTGTGAATGGGAGTTCGCTCTTGATTTGGTTCTCTGTTAGTCTGTTATTAGTGTATAGGAATGCTTGTGATTTCTGCACATTGATTTTATATCCTGAGACTTTGTTGAAGTTGCTTTTCAGTTTAAGGAGATTTGTGGCTGAAATGGTGGGGTCTTCTAAATGTACAATCATGTCCTCTGCAAGTAGAGAGAGTTTAACTTCCTCCTTTCCTAATTGAGTACCCTTTATTTCTTTTTCTTGCCTGATTACTCTGGCTAGAACTTCCAATATTATATTGAATAGGAGTGGTGAGAGAAGGCATCCTTGTCTAGTGCCAGATTTCAAAGGGAATCTAGAAAATGGGCAGATTCCCTTTGAAAAAAAATTCCAGTTTTTTCCCATTTAGTATGATGCTGGCTGTGGGCTTTTCATAAATAGCTTTTATTATTATTTTGAGATATGTTCCATCGATAACTAGTTTATTGAGTTATTAGCATAAAGGGCTACTGAATTTTGTCAAAGGCCTTGTCTGCATCTATTGAGATAATCATGTGGTTTTGTCTTTGGTTCTGTTTATATGGTGGATTACATTTATAGACTTGCGTATGTTGAACCAGCCTTGCATCTCCAGGACGAAACCTACTTGATCGTGATGGATAAGGTTTTTCATGTGCTGTTGCAATCAGCTTGCCAGTATTTTATTGAAGATTTTTGCTTCTATTTTCATCATGGATATTGGCCTGAAGATTTCTTTTCTTGTTGAGTCTCTGCTGGGTTTTGGTATCAGGATGATGTTGATCTCATAAAATGATTTGGGAAGGATTCCCTCTTTTTCGATTGTTTGGAATAGTTTCAGGAGGAGTGGTACCAGCTCCTCTTTGTACGTCTGGTAGAATTCGGCTGTGAACCCATCTGGACCTGGGCTTTTTTGGGTTGGTAGGCTATTAATTACTGCCTCAACCTCAGTCCTTGTTATTGGTCTATTCAGGGGCTCAACTTCTTCCTAGTTGAGGCTTGGGAGGGTGCAAGTGTCCAGGAATTTATCCATTTCTTCCAGGTTTACTGGTTTATGTGCCTAGAGTTGTTTGTAGTAATCTCTGATGGTAGTTTGTATTTTTGTGGAATTGGTGGTGATATCCCCTTTATTGTTTTTTATTCCATCTATTTGATTATTCTCTCTTTTCTTTTTTATTAATCTGGCTAGTGGTATGTCTATTTTGTTGATCTTTTCAAAAAACCAGCTCTTGGATTCATTGATTTTTTTGAAGAGTTTTTTGTGTCTTTATCTCCTTCAATTCTGCTCTGATCTTAGTTATTTCTTGTCTTCTGCTAGCTTTTGAGTGTTTTTGATCTTGCTCCTCTAGCTCTTTCTACAATAGGGTGTCAATTTTAGATCTTTCCTTTCTTCTCATGTGGGCATTTATTGCTATAAATGCCCTCTAGACACTGTTTTAAATGTGTCCCGGAGATTCTGGTACATTGTGTCTTCATTCTCATTGGTTTTGAAGAACATCTTTATTTCTGCCTTCATTTCATTGTTTATCCAGTCAACATTCATGAGCCCCTTGTTCAGTTTCCATGAAGTTTTGTGATTCTGAGTTAGTTTCTTAATCCTGAGTTCTAATTTGATTACACTGTGGTCTGAGAGACTGTTTGTTATGATTTCCATTCTTTTGCATTTGCTGAGGAGTGATTTACTTCCAATTACGTGGCCAATTTTAGAGTAGGTGTGATGTGGTGATGAGAAGAATGTATATTCTGTGGATTTGGGGTGGAGAGTTCTGTAAATGTCTATTAGGTTTGCTTGGTCCAGATCTGAGTTCAAGTCCTGGATATCTTTGTTTTAATTTTCTATCTCATTGATCTGTCTAATATTGACAAGAAGTGTTAAAGTCTCCCACTATTATTGTGTAGGAGTCTAAGTCCCTTTGTAGGTCATTAAGAACTTGCTTTATGTATCTGGGTGCTCCTGTATTGAGTGCATATATATTTAAGATCGTTAGCTCTTTTTGTTGCATTGATCCTTTTACGATTATGTAATCCCCTTCTTTGTCTCTTTTGATCTTTGTTGGTTTAAAAATAAGTCCATTTTATCAGAGACTAGGATTGCAATTCCTGCTTTTTTTGCTCTCCATTTGCTTGATAAATCTTCTTCCATCCCTTTATTTTGAGCTTCGTGTATCCTTGCATGTGAGATAGGTTTTCTGGATACAGCACACCAATGGGTTTTGACTTTTTATCCAATTTGCCAGTCGGTATCTTTTGATTGGGACATTTAGCCCATTTATGTTTAAGGTTAATATTGTTATATGTGAATTTGATCCTGCTATTTTGATGCTAGCTGGTTGTTTTGCCCATTAGTTGACACAATTTCTTCATTGTGTCAATGGTCTTTACCATTTGGTATGTTTTTGCGGTGGCTGTTACTGATTATTCCTTTCTATGTTTAGTGCTTCTTTTAGGAGCTCTTGTAAGGCAGGCATGGTGGTGATGAAATTTCTCAGTAATTGCTTGTTCATAAAGGATTTTATTTCTCCTTCACTTATGAAGCTTAGTTTGGCTGGATATGAACTTTAGGCTCAAAGTTCAATGTTGAATATTGGCCCCCGCTCTCTTCTGGCTTGTAGAGTTTCTGCTGAGAGATCCACTGTGAGTCTGATGGGCTTCACTTTGTGGGTAACCCATTCTTTCTCTCTGGCTGCCCTTGACATTTTTTTTTTCTCATTTCGACCCTGGTGAATCTGATGATTATGTACCTTGGGGTTGGTTGCTCTTCTTGAGGAATATCTTTATGGTGTTCTCTTTCCTGGACTTGAATATTGGCCTGCCTTGCTAGGCTGGGGAAGTTTTCCTGGATAATATGCTGAAGAGTATTTTCCAGCTTGGATTCATTCTCTCCATCACATTCAGGTACACCTATCAAACATAGATTAGGTCTTTTCACATAATCCCATATTTCTTGGTGGTTTTGTTCATTTCTTTTCACTTGTTTCTCTAATCTTGCCTTCTCATTTTATTTCATTGAGTTGATCTTCAATTTCCAATATCCGTTGATTCGGCTATTTAAACTTGTGTATGCTTTGCAAAGTTCTTGTGCTGTGTTTTTCAGCTCCATCAAGTCGTTTATATTCTTCTCTAAGCTGTTTATTCTTGGTAGCTCTAATCTCTTTTTCAAGGTTCTTAATTTCTTTGCATTGGGTTAGTACATGTTCTTTTAGCTCAGAGAAATTTGTTATAACCCTCCTTTTGAAGCCTGTTTCTGTCAATTCATCAGACTCATTCTTCATCCAGGTTTGTCCCCTAGCTGGTGAGGAGTTGTGATCCCTTGGAAGGGGAGAGGTGTTCTGGTTTTTGGTGTTTTCATCCTTTTTGTGCTGTATTTTCCCATCTTCATGGATTGATATACCTGTGGTCTTTGTAGTTGGTGACTTTCAGATGGGGTCTCTGAGTGGATGTCTTTTTTGTTGATGTTTGAAGTTATTTCTTTCTGTTTTTTCGTTTTCCTTCTAATAGTCTGGCCCCTCTGCTGTAGGACTGCTGGAGGTCCAGTCCAGACCCTGCTTGCCTGGGGATCACCTGAGGTGGCTGCAGAACCATAAGAGTTGCTGCCTGTTTCTTCTTCTGTTATCTTTGTCCCAGAAGGATACCCACCAGATGTCAGCCTGAGCGTTCCTTAATGAGGTGTCTCTTTGGATATACAGGGGCCGGGGAGCTGCTTGAGGAGACAGTCTGTCCTTTACAGGAGCTCAAGTGCTGAGCTGGTAGCACCATTGTTCAATTCAGAGCTGCTTGGTAGATACGTTTAAGTCTGGTGCAGCGGAACTCATAACCGCCTTTTTCCCCAGGTGCTCTGTCCTGGGAAGTTAGGGCTTTATTTATTTATAAGTTCCTGATATGCTGCTGCCTTTTTTCAGAGACACTCTGCCTAGCAAGGAGGTAGTCTAGTCACAGTTTGCCAGCAGAGGCGTTTACAGAGGTACAATTAGAACTGCCTTGGTAATGGCAGACTGCCTCGGTAGTGGTGGACTGCCTTGGTAGTGGCAGACTGCCTTGGTAGTGGCTGATGCCCTTCCTTCCACTGAGCTGGACCGTCCCAGGTCCAGCTGCACTTGCTGTGAAACTCTCAATCCAGAGCATTTCAGATTGCTGGTCTTTGAGGGGGTGGGACCCACCAAGCCAGATCACCTGGCTCCCTGTTACAGCCCCCTTTTTTTCAGTTGAATGGTGGCTCTGTCTCCCAGGGGTTCCAGTCGCCAGTTGAAACGGCCACCCAGATTTGTGTGTTTTTGTGTGGAGACCCGCAGCACCAGCTGAAACAGCCATGCTGGAAACTCGTGGCGCTTTTCAGCCCGGGAATCTGCTGGTCTGTGGGCAGTAAAAACTCCTTTGGAAATACAGTGATCACTCACCCTGTGCTTTGTTCTTGCTGGGAACTTCTCTCCAGAGCTGTTCCTATTTGGTCATCTTGGATCTCTCAGCAATAGATTTTTCTCTTTTTATAACATTAAAAATTCTTTCACAGCAGAAATTTAAATGATTATATAGTAGTTAATTGTATGGCTACATTATTATTTGACATTTAGGTTATTTCCTTTTTTTACTTTTTTATCATAATAAACAGTACAGCTTTGTAAATTTGTGTCACATTTTTGATTATTTTTCTTTAAAATGTTTAAAACAGAAATATGCTGCTCAGTGAGTTCTAACAAAGCAGTCGTCTATGTAGCCATCATCCAGAACAAGAAATAGAATGTAACCAATTCCCCAGACATCCCTCATCTCTCCTAATCACTTCTCCCTTCCTCCTCCCCAAACCTGATTTCTAACATTAGTGTTCTTTTGTGTATTTCTGAACTTTATATAAATTAAATGGAACAGTGAAACATTTTTATTTTGTTCAGTACTGGTTTTTTAGAGATTCAGGCATGCTTTTGAGTGTATCAGTAGTTCATTGTTATCATTGTGTGTAATCTCTTGTATGAATATACTTCAGTTTATTAATCCAATCTACTATCCATGTTCATTTAGGTTATTTTTAAAATGAATATCATTGCTATTATTCATACTACCCTGATTTCTGTTGGAAAGAGAAGAGTTGCTGGGCTCTACGTGTATGCATATTGATTAGTAAATACTGCCAAACAGCTGTCCATTAAGTGCTTTGCACAAAGTGGTTGCAGTATGTGAGAATTTCTACTGCTCTACTTTCTTACCAACGCTGGTGTTTTCAGTTTGGTTAATTCTACCTAATCCAGTGAGTTTTTAGTTGTTTCTCATTCTAGTTTTTGTTTATGTGTTTTGAATGACTAAAGAGGCTTAAAATCTTTTCATGAATTTTTGCTGGAGGTGGACATCTTTGGCTACCCTCTTTTATGAAGTGCTTGTGCAGTCTCCTTTTCTACGTGTAATACCCTTTTTGTTAAAAAATTGATTGGTAGATGTTCTTTATATAATCTGGATATGAACCCTTTATGAGTTACATGTGTTGTAAGTATTTTTTTCCTACTGTGTGTTTTTCCTATTTTCTCCCTTTAGGGTGCATTTTGATTAAAAGTTCTTAATTTAGAGCAATATATCAATTTTTCATTTGTGTGCTTTTGTTTCTTGTTTAAATTTCATACTCCCAACTTCAAGATATTTTCCCATATTATCTTCCACCAGCTTTATTGTTTTCCATTCACATTTAGATCCGAAATCCACTTAGACTGATTATTGTGTATGGTATGAAATAGAGAGCAAGTTTAGTTTTTTCCTCACATGGATACCCTTTGGCCTGGTATCATTTATTTGAGAAGGCCATCCTTTCTTCACTTGTCTTCAGCCCTCAGTCCAGTCCTTCACGTAATTAGTGTCTTCATAGGCCTGGGTCCTTTTCTGGACTCAATTTTTTTTCACTGATTTATTTGTATATTACTACACCAATATCACATTGTGTTAATCAATGTAGTTTTGTAATGAGTTCTAACATTTTTATTTCTCCCTTAAATATTTGGTAGAATTCACCAGTCGAGGCAATCCGGCCTTGGAATTTTCCATTTTGGATTTAATAATTTAAATGGTCAAAGACCTATTCAAATTTTCTGTTACTTCTGGAGTCAGTTTTTGTAAGCTGAATCCTTCTTGGAATATTTCCTTTCTTTTCTTTTTTTTTTTTTGAGACAGAGTCGCACTCTGTCATCAGGCTGGAGTGCAGTGGCATGATCTTGGCTCACTGCAACCTCCGCCTCCCTGGTTCAAGTGATTCTCCTGCCTCCGCCTCCCTAGTAGCTGGGACTACAGGCACACTCCACCACGCCCAGCTAATTTTTTTGTATTTTTAGTAGAGACAGGATTTCACCATGTTGGCTAGGTTAGTGTCAATCTCTTGACCTCATGATCCACCTGCCTCGGCCTCCCAAAGTGCTGGGATTACAGGCATGAGCTACTGCACCTGGCCTAGAATATTCCTATTGTATTTAAAGTTTTCGAGTTATTGGTATACAATTGTTCATAAATAATGTCCTTTCATCTTTTAATGTATGTAAGATATGTAGTGATGCTGTTTCCTTTTTTCATTTCTGATATATTTGCTTATCTTCGTTATCTCTCTTATTCATTCTCTCTTCCCCCTTTACAATTAGTATTGCTAATTTAATAGCTTTATAATGTTTCCAAGGAAACAGCTTTTGTTTTAGATTTTTGGAATTTTTTTACCTTTCTGCTAATTTGAATCTTAACATTATGAAGTGTGTCTATTTAGTAATAATTTTTCTTTAAGTCTATTTCGTGTGATATTAATGGAGCAACACCAGCTTTGATTTTTTTTGGTGTTTACATGGTAATATTTCGATCCCTTAACATAAACCTTGCTATATTCTTGTATTTTAGATGTATCTCCTCTAAGAAGGCTATTTTTTAAATCCACTCTGACACACTTGCCTTTAATTTGAAGGATTTAATTCATTGCCTTTATTACATTTGATATGGTATCTTGGTTTCTATCTTTTACCTTACTGTTTGCTCTTAATTGTCCCACCCTTTCTCTTTTCCCCTCTCCTCTATATCTTTTTTTGGGATTGGTTATTTTGTATTATTCACCTCTCTATTAATTTTTTATATTAGTTTACTGCACTTCTGGTGAGCACTCCAAAAAATACAATTCTATTGTAAATTAGTACTTGTGCCCCTTCCTAGATATTGCAAGAATTTTAGAATGCTTTAAACTTGTAACTTCTTTACTTATGTTATTTTCAAGCATATATATATTCTATATGTATCTCCATTGTTGTCTTATACATCGATACTCACTCATATCTATTACCCCTTTCATTGTTCCTCATCCTTTCAATCATCTTCTAGCTTCCATGTGGTAAATTTTTCTTTCTGCCTGAACAATACCCTTTAGCATTTGTTTAGTCTTCTGGTGACCAATTCTCATACTTTGTCTGAAAATATCTTTATTTCAGTTTAATTTTTGAAAGATTTTTGCACTGATGTGATTGGATTCATGATTGCTAATTATTTTCTTTTGGTAATTTGGAGATATTGTTTCATAATTCATCGGACTTCTATTATTTCTTTTAAGAATTTAGCTTGGCTGGGCGCGGTGGCTTAAGCCTGTAATCCCAGCACTTTGGGAGGCCGAGGCGGGTGGATCACGAGGTCAAGCGATCGAGACCATCCTGGTCAACATGGTGAAACCCCGTCTCTACTAAAAATACAAAAAATTAGCTGGGCATGGTGGTGCGTGCCTGTAATCCCAGCTACTCAGGAGGCTGAGGCAGGA